>NC_067402.1:83576847-84776847 GCF_016432865.1 Antechinus flavipes
GTGGGAATGACTGCCCGGCATGACGGAGGGGCGCGCCACTATTACGGCCTTTATCAGCCAAGAGATAGATTTACTTATTTTCATTTTTTTAATGTAAATAGCATTTTATTTTTTCCAATGACATGTAAAGATAGTTTTCAATATTCATTTTGAAAAAGATTTGGAGTTCTAATTTTTCCCTCCCTCCCCCAAACTGCAAGCAATCTGTTAAAGATTAAGTTTGTGCATCATTTTTTAAATCGTTGAATAAGAATATTACATAGCATAATATTATATACACTGGGCCAAGGGGACAACTATGCCTTCTAGCAAGTTGAGAGCAATCACAACGCAATTATAAAAATGTTTTACACATAGGAAGAGGAGATGTTATGGTTTGAAACAAAGATCGTGGAGCAAAATAATTCAGCACCAACTCCAACTTAACTCGTTTATTCCTTCCTAAGTTTTTGTGTCCAAGGTCGTTTACTTGGAGCTTTTGGAGATACAAACAAGAATATGTTTATGATCTATCTCAACCTTCCAGGACTCTGCCATCTAGTCAGGAAAGATGGTATCAGAATTCTCTCATAAAAACTAGGTTAGACTTTTATGTTTGGAAAGCTTAAAGTGGGACCTGCCTTGTCCCCTCTAACTCTGTGTGTATATAGATCTGTACATCTATGTGCACAAATGTACAAAATGTAGATGTGTGCCTCCCTATAAATATAATAATCATGAATATTTTTGCCCAAGTTAAAGAATAGCCTATTGAAAGAGAAAAACTATTTTAGCAGTTATAACTCCACCTTTCCCTTACAAAAGGATGGATTCTCAAGGATAAATTCATTCAGTATTTAGAAGGGAAAAGAAAGGTAAGTGATTCTCTTATTCTACACTCCTTTGGCGATTTAGGAAATTTCAACTGTTGGACCTGAAACCCGGGATAAAGTAGCACCCAGCCCTTCAACCACCCAAGCCCTGGAGCCATCAGCCCCTCCTTCTCTCCCCAATCTGCTACTTCTGCAGCATCAGCACCTACTAAATAGGCCAATTAACTAAGACTTCCTGCCATTATCTAACATGGATTCAAACATTACAGCGCTACTATTCATCTATAATTTCGATTCAGAATGCACTTTAAAGTTCACGAACTGAAGCCTTAAAAGGTGAAACCTTATGGCCAGGAGCAAGAGACATATTTATACCCACAGGTATAGGGATGTGTACTTACCCATGTATTTCTTAGCCATCTTCCCCCACCCCCCATTTATCCTCCCTGTTACCCTTCTCTGTAAATACAGATATGCTAGAAATAATATCCTTTTGGCAATACTCCCGTACCTCAATTCTTTGACACTTATAGAAGTCCCTGAGCATTCTCCTCCATAAAATGGGGAATAATAAAGTCTGTAGGACCTGCTTCACAGGGTGACTGGGAAGCTCAAGTGAGATAATCTACGTAAAGTGCTTACTAAACTCTGAAGAGTAGTATAAATGTCAGCTGCAATGGTGATGATTAACGATGATAATGGTCTGGGATTTCTGATGTAAATTGTGTCCTGCCTGCATGCACCCCAAGTTCTTTGTGTTTGCTTGAATTCCAAGTGAGTGGATATATAAGCACAATCTAGATATGATCTAATGGGAACTCACTAAAAATCTCTCATTTCTGGGTGTCTTATTTTTGTGGCCCTGTAATACGAAGGCTTATTTGAAATGCACAATTGTGCTGGGAGTCATTTTCATGTGGAAAACATCAATATATCTATATTTATCTGGATTTGTACATAGTTAACTTTGTATTTGAAGATGTCTAATATCTTCAATGCAGGCCAGCTATAGGTAATCTCTGTGTTATCACATATCAGGATACAATGAAATATTTATAATGAAAAAATAGGAAAATGTGTAACATGTCCCATGTACTGAAGTATTACACAGAAACCTGCATCACTATTTTGGTTCCATTCCCTAATATGAGGGAACTGCTCTCTTCTGCTGTCTCCTCTCCATTTCCCCTGTGAGGAGAAGCATTTGTATAAATCAGGTGGAGTTTATTCTGCATACCTGAGAACAAATCCTGTTACTGGTGTGTGTGTGTGTGTGTGTGTGTGTGTGGCGCGAGCTTCAGCGCACTCCAAAGAAAGTTGGAACCTAAGATCAACTTGACTTGGTCCAGACGTCAATATGGACAGGTTTATGGGATTTTTTTTTTCTCTTTCCCAATTTAGGGGGAAAAAATGATGCAGATACTGGATTCAAACTGGAACTTGAAATTTGTTCATATTTACTACCTAAAAAGTCCCCTTTTATCTTAAATTCCAGCAGTCCTTCTAGAAAAAGCCTAGTAGATCTAATAATCTGCTAGTTTTTGGTGGCAGCTGGTTCAAGCCCAGTTTTCAGTTGGGAAGATTGGAAAGTAAGTAGCTGAGCAGAGTTAGCATTGAGTCACAGGACCAAACACCCAGCCAAAGACCAAGAAGTTCTATGCTCAGTTATGTTGTGATTCTATAGCCCAGATGGACCAAACCAGACTTTGGGGAAATAAATGCCCCAATTGTAATTCAGGCCTAGACCACAATCTACCCCAACATTAGAAATGGGGAGGGAGACGATATTTAGACAGACCAAAGTACTGGGACCAGGACTTCTGGTTTTATTTTCAAAGAGTTTTTTTTTTTTTTCTCTTCTTGAGAAGGAATAAAATTTCCGAAGAAAGGGGGAGGAAAAAAAAAAAAGAAGGAAATGTGTTAGGGTCAGGTCCTTTTCACCCACTATTTATTCTTCTTGTCTTAACTCAAAAAAAATCCATATAAATATATTTACCCATTGGGGTTTCATTGCCCTATTTGGTATGAGGCTGAAATCTGAGTTTCTTTTCCATGAACTAATAAAACTTTCCACTCTGACCCATCTATATTAATGCATCTTTCAAGAATCAGTGAATTCAAAGAACAATGGACTTGGAGTCAGGAAAACCAGAGTTCCAATTCTGTGTTAGATGCTTACTAACTGTGTAACCTTTTCCAAGTCACTTAACTTTTCTCAATTTTCTTCCTCTGCAAAATGGGATAATAATGGTGCCTACTTCACAAGGTTGTTGTAAGGATCAAATAATATAACATTTGTTCTTTTCAAACCTTAAGACACTAAATGCTAGCTATTCAAAAATATGAATAAGTATAGCTAGAATTCCCTTTGTTCCCCTCTGGGTTTTTTGGCTTACCCTTTTTCATTTATCTTCTTATTAAAAAAATCACCACATGTGACGTTCAATGTAGGATTTGAATTGGAATTGAAAAAGATAGACTTGGAAAAGGGAAATTACTAGGATCTGGATTGTCAAGAGCATTTGCCTTCTAATAATATTACTTAGCATTTATAAACCCTTTACAGCCTGCAATGCATTCTCCAAATTTTATCTCACATTATCACAACAGATAGGAGAAGAGAATAAGTGTTTATGTAGTGTTTACTTTGTGCCAGGCATTATGCTAAGAGATTTACAAATATTATCTCACTTGATTCTTGCAACAACTATGGGAAGTAAATTCTATTATTATTCCCATTTTTACAGATGAAGAAACTGAGGCAGAAAGAGATTGACTGGTCCAGAGTCACATAACTAATATCCAAGGCTGGATTTGAATTCAGGTCTTCTTGATTGTAGGATTGGTGCTCTAAATGCTTGGAAATATAGCCACCTTTCAATTGTCCAATAAACTCTAAAGAGTATTTCATATTGATTGGAGGTTGCAGTTCCCTTTTTGGTCCTGGCTTAGGACCAAGACTATGGAAGGGACTAATACTTGGTGTCCAAAGTCTGAAGTTGCTTCCCTCACCTGAGATTTGGATGTTTTATGAGAACTCAACCCAAGTATTTACCTGGAAAAGATCCTTATCTCCCAAAGGTTTTTATGTCCAAAGAGATTTCTCCTCCTCTAACCTCCAGATTTACACATTCAGACATGTATATGAAGATGTATACCTCCTACATTACTATACATTATTTGTATTAACATTATAGTATGCAAAGTTTGTCATGCATCCACTCACTTCTTACATAAAATCAGAGGATTATTTTTAGAACTGGGGGGGGGGCTCATTTAAGAGAGATTCAGTCCAATCCCACAATTTTATAGATGAAGAAAATGAGTCCTCGAGTAATGAAATGATTTCTCCAGTGTAGTGTCTCACAGCTTTAGTTCACTGACATAGCTGGGAATAGAAGCCATGTGTTCTGACTGCAGGGCCAGTGCTCTCTCCACAATCCCATTGCCTTGCACGTAAATCCCTGACTGAAAATCTAGAGCAAATCTAGATTTATAGATATCCACACACCTAGATATACTCACACTACCATGTCCAATGTGGCTGAGCTGTAAAGATTGAGCTGGTTAAAACTGGAATAAGACAGTTGAAAAAACCCAGAAATTTTAGGACATCTTGATGCAATTCACATCCTGTGGTCATTTTGTTGAGGAGAAAATACTATGCTTCCCCAAGACAGCTCAAATGGGACTCTTCCAATAAAGCCCAACCAATTCTAGCATACCCTGAAAAATATGGACAACTGAGTCCACAAATGGCCAAATCTCTGCTTCACAAATCAAAAAAAAAAAAAAGTCAACTTATGGTCAAAATACAATGGAGACAGGAGAAGGACACAGTTTCTAATTTCTTCATTGATCTTCTGCCCAAAAAAAGTATCTGGGTGATCATAGACCTCCCCTGGATCAAATTTTCATGCAAAGTGGTCAATAAAAAGGAGAAATAAAACTAGAAGCATAACTGCAGCTCCATGAAAGAGTAAGGTGAAAAAGCAGCTTCACACATATAAAATGGGAGATGGCTAGTTACATGGCAAATAGCTCATCTGAAAAAGAGCTGGGGACTACAGTGGCCCACAAGCTTAACACAAATCAATAATGTGATATGGCACCCAAAAGAGTTGATCTTGTACTTAGTTGTTGGGAATAAGAAGGTGATGGGCCTGACAATTAGAGCTATGCAAAAATGAAACGGTGATTCTCTTCCCACTAGAGATCTTCAAAAAAAGAAGGGACAACTTCTTTTTGTATATGTCCTGGAAGGATTCTTGTTCTGTCTTGAGTTGGGCTTTATGGCATCTGAATGCCCCTCCCACTCTGAGATTCTGTGTGATCTCAGGGCTCATCTAATCACAGAATATTAAATCTTGAAAGAGATCATCCAATCCAAAGATTCTCAAAGTATGTTTTAAGGACTTAGAAAGAATCCCCATTCCCTGGGATTCTTTCAAGGGCCCTGAGAAGTCAAAATGATTTTTGTAATAATACTAAGATATCATTTACTTATTAAAGTTCTCCTCCCTTTCCCAATGACATATCTGTGTGAAGCCAGATTTTCTTCATATACTTTAACCAAAATGACATTATAATTGATTCAATATGGAAGCAGATAGAACCCAGCTGGGTTCTCCTAAGTCAAATATTAAAATATTTGTGAAAATATGCAAAACAAATCACTCTTTTCACTTGATTTTTTTTATTTTGTAAAACAACTATTTTTCATAATTTACATTATGTTGACATGTAATGGGTTTATTATTGTCTTTAAATATAACCATTTTAATTTCTAATGTGGTAAATATTGAGATGTAGCCTATATAAACAAAACCTCTTCCATCTCCTCAATTTTTAAGAGTATAAAGGGGTCCTGACACCAAAAACATTTAACCTCATTTTGTAGATAAGGAAACTGAGGCCAAGAAAATTGAATCTTGAGTCCAAGGGTCATATGTGGGGTTAAGGGTGAAAGCCTGAGGGTTAAGGATCAAAGCCTGGACTCATTCATGGGCTTCTTTAAGGGACAGAGCACATAGAGAGCAAACCTAAGTTCAGCCACATAAAATGTGTTATATGTATATATAAATATTGTATTTATATATATACATATACACACATAAAATTTATATGCACACATATATATATGTTATATAACTTTTCTCATCTTTAAAATGGGAGGAATGATATTTGTATTGCCTATCAAGGGTTGTAGTAGGAATCCAATGGGATCATATTTGTGAGTGCTGTATAAGTGTGAAACAGGAGATTAATATAAACTATTATGATTAGGGCTCAGGCCTTTAAATCCAGGGTTTTTTCCACCAAGCTGCCTATCATTCTCTTCTACCACGTGAGATAGTAATTTGATTATGATCCCTGGAAAGTATCTATAAGCATAGCCAAGGAACTATTGAAACACTGCAAAATCTAAGTCATTTTTGCTATTTAGATGATCACAACCTCTCCCCAAAGGCCACATAGTTTGCCCTAAGAAATAACCTGTCTGATATTAGGAAAACTCTCTCTCACGTAAGGGCAGAGAAAGGCTGTAATCAATTGTGACTCAGGTGAAGCTTTTTGAAGAGATGATGCAGTCCCTATCTTTACTTAAAAGCAAATAGCTGCCATGCTGTGATATACCTATAGACCCTCTTCTGTTCATTAAAAAAATTTCTCCCCAAGGATTTTCCCCTAGACATCCCCTCTCCTCCCCCTCACCTACTCCATACTTGCACATGCCCTCCTTCCTGTTCCCTTCATTCACCTATCACACAGGAAACTGGGACTTTGTAAAACCTGGACTTCTTTCTCTCAGTTCTCTGTGTGTACCTGTTTGGGTAAGATAAGTG
The DNA here is from genome assembly GCF_016432865.1 of Antechinus flavipes. Classification (NCBI taxonomy): domain Eukaryota; kingdom Metazoa; phylum Chordata; class Mammalia; order Dasyuromorphia; family Dasyuridae; genus Antechinus; species Antechinus flavipes. The sequence continues at coordinate 83,583,506 of NC_067402.1, forward strand.
AATCTAATAACCCTGTTGACAACGCCTCGTTTTGGGGGACAGACTTGACTCTTTGACCTACAGGTGTTGATTCTTTCGTGCCCTTAAAAGGTGCTTGGAATTGCATTTACTGTAAATATTTGAAGTGCCGAGACACGGTTGAAAACTGGAATCTAACCCCATTACTTATTCAGTCCCAAACCCTGCAGGCAGCTGAGACAGAGAGAATCCTTCCCCCCATCCCCCCAGTACCAAATATTGGGTGGGGAAGATGTGGGAAGAACCTTCCCCAGAGATAGACTAGCTTATTCTAGAACGAAGTTTCCCAAGCCCCTCCCCCACCCTCCTCTTGCTTTCTAGAGCTTCTAGAGAGTGACTCTTGACACCCAGATCCACTATCCCTGCAGCTCCCTAATCAGCCCTGGAGAACTACAGGTACCCGATTAGGTGTGAGAGCCTTCTCCCTTTACCCCGCCTCCCCAGCATCTTTTATACAAAGAGGAAGAGCTCGGACGAGATGGAAAACATATAATTTTCCATTTGTTTCTATGAACTATCCGCGGGGAAGTGAAAACCTTTAGTGCAGTGTTGTTGAAAGCCTAGCTTTTCCAGGCACCGCAAAAATGGGGATCGGCGGCTGGCTGGGATCTGCCTGAGAAAATGAGGAAGGAGGAGGGAACACCGCAGCACGAAGCTGCTGAGCTGGAAGTAAGATGCTAATAATAATAATAATGATAATAATTTTATTATTCTCAAAACTCTCCACGGAAAATTATTTAATCCACGGGAAATTATTTAATCCGCAAAGGGCTTGGATCCATGAATGAAGACTTTCTACTCCGACCCCTTGACCCTAAAATTAGCTAACAGGGCTTTATGCTTAGCAATAGATTTTTTTTTTTTTAAAGCAAAACGGTGTGATTTCGAGTTTGTAGAAAAATTGCACGCCCTAATCTTTTACTAAGAACAGGGCGGGGGGTGGGGGTGGGAGGAGAGGGGCGGGAAGAGGGGCTTGATGGAAAGAGAACGCCGACCTAACCTCACTTACGGCCACCAAAAAAAGGTCCAGGTTTTCAATTTCTTTGAAGAAACGCCTTATCTCGGTTGCGTGTGTATGTGTGTGGCCATAGTACACCCGTTGGGTGTATATACGCATAGAAATCCTTTTCAATCTGCTCATTATTTAAACCAATCTTCTGCAGAATCCTAACATTAAAAAGACCCGATTGCCTTGGGCACCCTACTCGGTTTGATGCTCGGAGAGTTGATTGCTAAACTTTTGGCTCACCACACCAGCAGAGAACTTGGGTCCGGATCTCGATTCTGCTACTTATTTGCTGTGTGACTTTGGGCAAGTGACTTCATCTCTCTGGGCCTCCTTTCCTCAGTTGAAGAATGAAGGATTGAGACTTTATGATTTCCAAGGTCTTTCCAACTTCAGATCTATGAATGGAGTCCAACCATGCACAACTGCCACTTCCGAAACCTTCTCACCGTAAAGGCCGGAGTGGAAACCAGTCGGCTGCATTCGGATGCTTCTCTGCTCGTTTTCTTTTCTTTCTGTGTTACTAACTCTTTTCCCCAACCCCCTTCCCAGCATTCGATTAAGGAAATCTCTTAGGACGGAGCAGAGAGAGCCTTTCCCTTTAACCTGGCCGGGGGTGGGGCAGAGAGTGAGTAGGAGGAAGGAGGGGAGACGAGGGTGGGACCCCGACACCAAAGACATTGACAGGTGTTCTGCCTGGCCAATCCTCGGGGCCGGACCAGAGCACCACCACCCCCAAGGGCTTCGTCTCTTCCTGAGCTGCCAATGAGCGACCGAGCTGAGCCTACAAGTGGGAAGAGTTGGGAGACTGGGTTCTTACTATCGCGGGAGCGACATTTTGCGGTGGTTACTTGAGGGGATTGAGTGAAAAGCCTCTTGGCTCTCTCGGACCGACCAGGTGCAGAAGAATTTGTGTCCTCCGGGGCTGTGCGAGTTGTGTGCCCGGGCGTACGGCGTCCTGGGGTGGGAGGGAGGGAGGGCTGTATTAGACAATGGTCATTCTGGTCTGATTTTCCAATAGCTTATTTTCTTATTAGAAAAATCGAGAGATTTTCACCATCACCCTAAGAATAAGACCATCCCAGCGCTGCCGCTATCACTTAAAAAAAAAAAAAAAGCAAAACAAAACAAAGAGAAAATCCCAAACGCTTCGAAAGATTAATATATATATATATATCTATATATCCAAAAAGAACTGATGGAAAAATCCAAAAATTTCCGGATCGATGCTCTTCTAGCAGTCGACCCCCCGAAAGCTGCTTCGGCACAGACTTCTCCGCTGGCTCTGGTCACGTCTCTCTCCGCTTCGGCGGCCACATCTGGCAATAGCAGCAGCAGCGGGGGAAGCAGCAGCGGCGGCGGCGGAGGCAGCAGTAGCAGCAGCAGCAGCTGCAGCCCCCCTTCCTCTGAGCACCACACCGGCAGCTCGGACTGCCTGAGGACGGAGAGCCCGTCCCCGCCTCGGATCCTCGCCGCCCACTGCGGGCTGGTGCCCAAGCCAGGTTTTCTGAGCAGCGGCAGCGGCGCCGCAGGCCATCACCACCACCACCCTAGTGCCGCTGCTGCAGCCGCTGCAGCGGCCGCAGCCGGAGGAATGGCCCTGGGGTTGCACCCAGCGCAGGGCGGAGCGGGGATCCCCACCCAAGCAGCTCTCTACGGTCATCCCATGTACAGCTATTCGGCCGCGGCGCTGGCCGGCCAGCACCCGGCTCTGTCTTACTCCTACTCCCAGGTGCAAGGGGCCCACCCCACCCACCCCGCAGATCCCATCAAACTCAGCGCCGGCACCTTCCAGCTCGACCAGTGGCTCAGGGCGTCCACTGCGGGCATGATCTTGCCCAAAATGCCCGATTTTAACTGTGAGTATCCAAGAGTGAACGGGACAATAGCGCGGGCCGGCTAGGGAAAAGGAGGATTAAGAGATGGGGGAAGCAGATGGGAAAGAAAAATCAGATCTTGGGGTGAGGGGAGAAATTGAAGTTAGACTCCGGGCATAATTACCCTATCTCATTCTTAATAAGATTCCAGAGAGACAGAGAATGAGTCTCGGAATAGTAAGGCCTGTGATAAACGTACCCAGATTATAGATACTCAGAGATATTCAAAACCAAGTCATTAAAATGGCAACCCAGTAGTTCTTTCTCTTCTTGTTGGTTGGTTGGTTTTTTCCTTGAAAAGTGAGAAAAGCATGTGAGACTCGAGTCTGTGATGATTAACTAACTAGGAGGAGCGCCCCGAAATAACATTAAGAAATTAAGGGTCTTAACTGTGTGGACTGGTATCCATGAAAAAAGGTTTCCTTGCCAAAGTGAGCCCCTACAGTGCATTCAGGCTTTTATGGAGGAAGCCCCTCAGTGATGGGATCCCAGGCCCTGAAGGACGGACAGGGCCCACACGTTTCCAAGTACTACAGGGACTCCTAGCTTTGGCCTTAAATTGCAGATGCTCGTCTAATTCTTAGGTGCTTTGGAGGGAAGGGAATGGTTGAGGAGGAGAAGTACTTTCATCTGACTGGGCCGGAAATAAATTTCTGGAGTGGAGACCATACTTTTCTTAACTCACCTAGATCCGCGGAAACAATTTGAGCAGCCTGTGCCAGCTGCGAGTCTGAGCCCCAGGGACTAAGCAAACAGCCCAGAGTTAGAGACCTGGGCAGTGGTGAAGGTCCCAGTCCTAGACTCCAAGCAGCTCGAACCTCGAGCCGCCACAGGCGCTGGTCTCTCCCCCTTCTAGGCCGAAGGAATCGACTGGATAGATTTTTTGGTTTTTAATCGCCTCTGCAGATCCGTTGCTCAGATGGCTAGTTTTCTGGCGGACATGGCAAAGTCTTAACCACTAGGGTGTAGGTTTACTTAGCCCCCTGCTAGAAGGATAGGAAGGTGTATACGTATTTATTTATTTTTTTTCCGGCGGCCGTACGCCTAAACAAAAAAGGTCCCATTGTTTTCTTCTGAATGGGCTTGTTTAGACTAGGGAGATGTAGACCTGAGGAAAAGAGGAAAAAAAAAACCTGAAAAGTAAAACGTGCCAGAATTCTGCCTTCTTTTCAGAGAAGCTTGATTGTAACTGAACTGAGAAGGGTAGTAATAATGAAGACTAGAGGGAAAAAAATCACAAGACAGTGAGAAAATCTCAACTGGGTTACTATTTGTTCACCGGACACTAGTCCCTTTTCCCCCTGGCTCTTTTAACAGGTTAGCTCCAAATGAGGTAATAAAACCGCTTTCTCCTACCACTTTTTCCTGCATGATCCCAAGCTTTTTAGTCTTTTGAGGAGGCAGCAGCCCTTTTTTGTTTCCTTTCCAAAAGCAAAAGAAGAGACAGTGAACTCCAAGAAATGGAAAAGAGCAGCCAGTTATGTTGGAAGCAGCAACCTTCAAATCCCCAAATGTCTAGCTCAATACCTTTTTTTTTTTTTTATTCGTACACCTTAAAAAAAAAATACTATGCAGCTCCTTTTCCTACATACGTTTCCCATTTGTACCCGTGTTTTCCTACATTGGAGATACTTTGTTGTTGGGGTGATAGTGATCGTGGTGAGGATTGATATCTTTCGTACACAACCACTAAGATCAGAAATTTTGGACCCTTGAGGGAGCTCTGAAGTTTTCGTTAAAATCTATATTAATGAGAGGTAAAAACCACTAATCAGGTAGTTTCTCTTCCAATTGGTTAGGGTAGGAGTATCTCTTTCAAACCTGTCTGGGAGTTTTTTTTGTTTTTTTGTTTTCCCCAGCATGGATTCTCCAACACTCCTTCTCCTATACCTCCATCTTTGGTCCCTAATGATCTAAATTAAATTTAAAAATAAAAGCATCCTCCCACTTTATGGTCAGAAAACACAGTTCAAATATAATCCTGAAAGCTAGTGAAGGGGTTGAAACTAATTCCACGAGATACTTCCTTCTTCGATTGTTGGAAACTTGTTTCGTTTACCCTAAGTAGCTTTTGTCATCCCCCATTCCATTGCAATTTCTCAAGTGGTCCCTTCGGAGACTCCACTTTAATTAAAGTTCTAATGTATTGTCAAGTTGGGAATTCGGAGCCTTGTGTAACTAAAGCGGGGGGCGTGGACCTTTTTAAATAAAGCAAATTGTCACTCCCGAGGGAGACTGAGCTCATCCCACCCCGATCCCCAGTCCTTTTTCTTTTCTTGCCTTTCTTTTCCCCCTTTTCTTTTATTGTCTACCACTTGTCGGGCTCCTGGGAAATCAAGGGGAGTCTCATTTTGAGGTCATAAAATTCCCTGTGATGTAACCGTGCGAAATTATGTAAATAAAACCGCTGTTTCAAATAGCCAGTTAAGCCTGTCAGCACCGACAAGTTGGGTCTTTAATTTGTGTAATGAGAGTTCAACAGAAAGGGTCTTTCTTTACATTCCCTTCCTGGGCCCATACACCTCTTTAATACTTAAAGAGGGGGGAAATGGATTTTATTTTTGATTGGGGGGAGGGGAGAGGGACGGAAACAGTGAACGTAACCGGGTAGTAGAGAGCCCAGAGCTTGATTTGGGAAGGCAGAGTTGCGTCCCCCAACTATTTTAAGTTTTCTCACGTCTGGATCTTTGCCCTATGGGATAAGAAAGGGTATGTATGTATGTGTTCTTGAGTAAACGTGATGGAGAATTAGGGAGTGACTTGTTTCTGTAGCTCCCTTCTGGCTCTTCAGAATATTCTCTCAAAGCCACCTGCAAGATGTCAGAACCCCCGGGCACAGAGAAATATGACTAAAGATTTGGCGATTTTTTTTTTTTTTTTAAGTCTCAGCCTTGACTCCCAATGGCTGAGAGCTGCTAGCAGGAAATAGCTTCAGGTGCTTAGAGAATGCGTAAAGAATGAGAGCAAGGAATGAAAGCACAGAAGAGGAGCTAGTCAGCCTTGTGCTCTCTGAGCTCGACGCCTGCCATGGAAGGCATTGGGAACCTGCATTGGAAGACTTAACTGAATATTTATTGCTTCGAGCATTGGTTGGTTTGGGGGAAGGAAGGAATCGAGTTCTTCTGAGACCCCTTATCACTTCCTTCTTCTATTGATTGTCCTCTGCCCCTCCCTACCTTGTTCTTTGTAGCCCAGGCACAGTCTAACCTTCTGGGGAAATGCCGGCGGCCCCGAACTGCCTTCACTAGCCAGCAGCTGTTGGAACTGGAACACCAATTCAAGCTCAACAAATATCTATCCCGTCCCAAGCGTTTCGAAGTGGCCACGTCGCTGATGCTCACTGAGACCCAGGTAGCCACTTCAGATTTTCCCAGTTCACTACCCTTCCTTCTACCTTAGCTCAGAGTTCTCTCAGGTGCCCTCTTCCCACTTCACTGCAGGCTCCCTTCCCTTCCAAAGCTCTTGCTTTTCCCCTAAATTTAGAGAGAGAGGGCTTCCTTTTAGGCTGTTACCCTGAATGGCAAGCACTCTCACATTTGGCTCTGTTCCTCTCCCACTCCGCTGAGTGAAAACGGAGGAGTCTGGAGGTCCTTTCTTCCTAAACTTAGTCAGCTGGCCCCTCTCTAATTGTACTGTCCTGAAATTTGCTTTCTCCTCCGGGGATGGGGGACTGAAGAAAAAGATGAAGTCTCAAGACTTGAAAGAGATGTTCTTGTTTAACATATATTGAATTGCTTGCCATCTAGGAGAGGGAATGAAGGAAGGGGGGAAACTTTGGAACACAAGGTTTTGCAAGGGTCAGTGTTAAAAAAAAAAAAACCTATCCATGCATATGTTTTGAAAATAAAAAGCTTCAATAAAAAAAAACAAAGAAAGATGTTCTAACAGAAGAGCTAATGGTGAGGTGGGGGGAGGAGGCGCGGATAACTAAGGGAAAGGAAAGGGTTGAGGGCCAAAGTCACCACAAGGCAGGTGTCTGATGGAAGAAAGATAGTTTGTCCCAGGTCAAGTTTTCAGTGAAACTGGATTGGGGGAGGGGAATGAAGGAAGGAGATGACGTGGGTCTGGTTCTAGCTATTAACAAGAGAGCTCTGAGGACTCAGGTTTGCTGTGGGGTAAGAAAGTTAAAGCCACAGCCACAAATCCTAAGTCACCTGGGAAGGAAGCTTTCCAAGAAAGGAAGTGGTAGGGAGAGCCCAAAGTGGCTCTGCTAACCCTGGGGCCTTCTGTTTCTATACTTCAGGTGAAAATCTGGTTCCAGAACAGGAGGATGAAATGGAAACGGAGCAAAAAAGCCAAGGAACAGGCTGCGCAGGAGGCTGAGAAGCAGAAGGGAGGGGCGGGGAAAGGTGGAGGAGCAGAGGAAAAGGAAGAAGACCTGCTGCTTCCCTCAGATAAGAGCAGCAGCCGCCGCCTGCGGGACTTGAGGGACAGTGACCCAGAGGAGGAAGAGGACGATGACGACGAGGAGGAAAGCCATTTCTCCTACAAAAACAATAATGCGGCTCACTCCTCCGATTGCTCCTCTGAGGACGACTCTCCGCACACAAGAACCGCAGGACCGGGGCATCAGCCCCCGTCCCAGTGAAGAGGCCCCTCGGCCTGCTGGGGTGGGGCAGTAGGAGAGAAGGGGCTAACTTCAATCTCCCAACTCCCCTTTCCCACAGAACGTCCTCCTCCGATTTCATTTGGACCTGGCCATATCAGGGACTTGGAAAGCTGATGCACTCCTTGCAATCAACAACCTGCAACCTTGATTTTTTTTTTTTTTTTGACCAGAAGGGAACGGGAGAGTGGGGGAGGGGGAAAGGAAGGATTGTTCTTTCCTTGACTACCTGCCTCATCCCTGCTTCGCAGTCCTCACCTCCACTTTCTCTCTCCTCCCCTTCCCTCGAGCTTTCCCCAAGGGATTGTAGCCCAGAGTTGGCTTGCCGGCGAATTGGTAAATCCAGCGGCTGTCACTGACAGATGGATGAAGATCTGGGGACTCCCCAACATTATACCCCCAGAACCTGAAAATCCGGGCAATTTTGGTCAGTTCCGGCTATAGAGCTTCTGCTGCTGTTGAAATGAACGAAAGAAGGAAACCTAGGGGAATGTTCAAACTTGAATCTTTTTGTTTTTTCCTTTGGCTTTTATTTAATTTTGTTGTGGTGGTTGAGTAAGTGGGGGGTGGGAGTGAGATGTTGAGGGGTCCCATAATACATCGGAGACTCTCTCATCTCTCCACCTAGTAGAGAAAACTTACCACACAGTGTTAAGTGACATTTAAAACTTGAACCGTGGAACCGCTGTTCTTTTGTTGAGTATTGAAAAATGTTTTGTGCTTATTATGTATCATGAGGGAAAAAAAACTTTATGTCATGAACGTTCAAACTGCTGGAAATCTCAAGACTGTACTGTCTTTATTTTTGTATATTGTATTTATAAAAAAAGATACCTCTACTTATGCATGCTAAATTATTATTTAGCTCCTCCCATCGTCCATGATGGAATGTAAAATAAATTGGTTTTATACTAGATCTGAGTGTAAATCTGGATTTTTTAAAAAAATAACTTGTGATCCAATTCAGTTCAACAAACTTATTAAGTGCCTCTTTTATTCTCAGCCAGAATTCCCAGATCAGACTTTCAACTTTTTTGTGTCATGGGTCTATGTTTCCACATGCCCTCATCTCAGCATAAAATATATATGCATATATATTAATAATAACTTTTTATTTTTAAAAAATATCTGCAAGGATAGTTTTCAACATTCACCCTTGCAATACCTTGTGTTCCATATTTTTCTTCCTCTCTCCCTTCCTCCCCCCTCACCTAGACAGCAAATAATCAATACATGTTAAATATTTGCCACAGAATATTTTAATAAAAATGAAATTTAATACATAATAGTTTACTAGATGATTTAAATTTTATAAAAGAGATTAAATGCATATTATTACAAAGGAAATCAAATATTTAAGAAGTTATCAGTATATTAAAATACAAAAAACAAGATTTCTGGCCCCAGGTTACAAACCTCCTCACTGGAGAAACAAAGATAAAACCACAACAGTAGTTTGGCCGTTTTATCAGTACTTGATCCAAACAAACACAGGGTCACAACTTCAGGCTTTATTGTGTAAAGTTCTTTTGTGTATTGAACTGGTGAGTGAGGGTGAGAAAAGGGTAGATGAAATCAGAATTGCAAACTAAGATGAGAGCTTAGAGATACATCCCAGAACTAAACTATGCTTCAGAGGAAATCCTTAGGCACTAGCTTACGTATCTACCTACCTTAGTTACCTTTCCGAAAGGGAAGTAAGCAATTTAGAGGTGTGCCGCATCTGATAATTAACTGACCTGGACAAGCCAAAGGAATTAAATATGGACCCAGAATGACTATCTATCTTTTTTTTTTTTTTAATCATATTTGAGTGTTTCTCTAGTCCTTTGAGTTTTTCAGAATTGTTTTAAAGTCACTTAAAGTAAACATCGGTATTATTTTTTTGTCCCTTTCGCGCTTTTCTGAAGATAATTATCCTCTATTAAGTTTATAATGTTTAATGGATTTTTCCTATCCCTTTGCACCTTTTCCTCCCTTTCCCTTTGCCTAGCTGTTAATAACTGGCTTCCAGCTCTGTGCAAATTTGCAGGCGAACAAACGTGAGGAGAGCCAGTCAAACTGCAGAAACATTTCACACTGGAGCTGCAATGGCTTTGGATTAATAAACCTCTGCAATGTGTCTCATCAATCACACAGGGGCTGCAGAAGGGCGGCTGGCCATGTGCTATGCACATGGAGGACAGGAACCCTGGATCAAAAAGCCTGTGGTTGCTATTGCAGCGGTTTTCAATCCAACCTACTGCCCCAAACTAGTGCCAGTTTGGAATCCCCAAGCAGAGTTGAGAGCAAGACCAGGAAAGAGCTGAGAAGCCTGAAAAGGGCTCAGTCTTCTTCACTCTACATGGGAGGAAGAGATCTAATGCAGAGCCCAGAATTCTGAGTCAGATCTGCTGTTTACTAGTTCTGCGACTGGGACAAGCTTCTGTCTCAGTCTGGGGCTTTATTTCCTCATCTGTATATTTAAAAAAAAAAAAAAATGAGTGAGTTGGACCTTAAATGAAGTTTTGACTACCCTTCCAGCCCGAAGGGATTCTGCTGTATGCAAACATCGGCCTCTTTTACAATCTGGAAGGGAAGGGAGGGGAGAAAATACAGGTGGCTTTCCTTCCTTTCTACGCACTTGAGTGTCCACCAGCTGCCACCTCCTAGCCTCCTCCGGGTTGATGAATGAGTTCAGAAGGGTTTGGTATTTCATTTGGGTGATTACAGGCCAGGCTAGCCCAACGGCTCATCTACCTGGCGAGATTAATATCCTCTGTGGCAGCTCATTATCACCCCGCGCTCCTTCTAGAAAACCAATCGCAGCCAAAGCAAAGGAGGCTCGAGGAGGGGTGGGGCGTTGGGAGAGCGAGGTGAGAAAGAGTGGGGAAAGAAAGCGCTATTGCACTGGCCTCGGGTCCAAAGGTGCTTTGAGGTAAAGTGGGCCGGCAGTTGCACTGATCTCAGGCCGGAAGAAGCTAAGCTGTTGGAAGTCTGGCGCGGTTCAGCAATTCCTAGCAGAGGGAGAAGTGCAGAAATCAACGCGCCGAGGGAGGGAAGGCTCTATATGAGTCTAGAAGTCTTTAGCGGGAGTTCCCCAGCCCCCTCCAAACACTCTCCGCAAAAACAAAATAAAACATCACAACGATATGTACTGTTTGTGTGTACACTCAAGCCCATATATCATTATAAATTTTGTAACGCCGGATGAAGGTGAACCTGAAGCAAAATCACATCTGGGGGGCGGCTATTTCTCACCCAGGCCTATCCCACCAGGGTTTCCCCTTCTGTAGATATGGCCACAGTATAAATGGCCAGGCCTCGGGAGGGAAGAGCAGCAGGGTGAGGCGGAGAGGTCAGCATCGGGAAAAGAAACCATTAATTATATCCCGCCCGAAGCCCGACGACCTTTGAGTTCTGGGCTTCTTTGAGATCCACTACTCCGCAGAAGGTACGATGCCCCTCTTTACCCTCTCCTTTACACCCCGATTTCCTTCTCCAACACGACCAGAGGGACCCACTGCGATATCATCCTTCTGGATTTTCTAGCGGCCCTTGGTGTTGGCCATTTCTCTTGAGGTGAAAGGCGACAAATCGACATTTCTTTTTAAAACGAGTCACCCCCCCAGACCCAGGTCCCAGATCCAGTTCTCACACCGCAGACTCCAAACCGAAAGGCCACATCCCGTGATCAGGGCCGAGCACTGGGTCGGGAGTTCTCGGGTTGGACTGCATTAGGAAAGGCGTGGGGCTAGGCCGGGCAGCCCCAGTGTCTCTAGCCAGCTGCTTAATCGCAGCGGAATTTATCTCGCTAATAAATTTAATGATCAATTCGTTCTTGTCACTGCAGCTCTTCCCCAAATCAATTATAGCAAATTTAAATATAATCACTGGCTCATCCTCACCCACTCGGGGCCACGACGAACAATTCATTCCAGCTAATGAATGACTGTGTGTCCCTGCTCTTCTCTGCCTCCCCCGCCGCCCTCCCCGGCTTTGTGCCCAGTGGGGGCTGGCTCGGCTGCAACTCTCTGGCGAATGGAACCGAGCTGAGCAAGGCCTGGGTGTCGGAAAACGGGGTGGCTCTCCACGATCTCTTGGGGTACCATAGCTTTTTCCTACCGAAGGGTCTGATTCCCAATACACCAAAAGCCGAATCTACGCAGCCCAAGCAAGACTCCTACCCTCCGCCTAAATTAATGCAATTATTAGGATAATTGATTTTCCATCTTCTTCCCCCAAGACAGATATCCCCAAAACCACGTAAGCAATTCCCTTTCTCCCATGCCAATAAAGAAGTTGTTGACCTGTTCCAAAGAAAGGGAGACCTTAAGGTGAATTCTGAGCTAAAACATACAACGATCTGCAAGCTTCCTTTAAGTCTGCCAATCCAAGGGGTCCGAGTCGAATTGTTCCCCGTCTTTTTTTTTTTTTTTTTTAACATCTTCATCAGTTACTGTACGGGCAAGCGAAATGGAGCTCTATTTGTCATCCCTTTGCCAAAAAGGCGGCTTCCCGAGTCTATCAACCTACAGTCCTGGAATCAGATCAAATGCAATAGACAATGATTGTCCGCCTACTCCGGTTCCCTCGGACTTTTCTAAGAACTGAGATCTTCTCTCTTGCCCTTCTTGGAAAGCTGGCCTCCCCTCCTCCCCCTTCTCTCTCTCTCCTTCCTCCATGATGCATCTTGCGTGTCTCTATAATATATTCGTTGAAATAAAGCCTTTAGTGCCAAATAAAGACCAACTTCTGCTCTCCTTCAAAATAAAAACAATACAGTCTCTACTCTCCCCCTCCCCTTTAAACAAAGATCTGGATATTCGTGGCATGTGGAACCCTAGGTCCCAGGTTGGGGAAAAGGAGAGTTATTGCTTATAATCGAGAAAACATACACAGCCCCTCTGCTTGCTTCAGGTGTCGCGAATCCAAATTGTAAACTGTGAAGTTTAAACTTGTTTACAAGAAGGAATCATGCATATTAGTTCAGTTTGGACCCTTCCCTGAACGCTCAACGAGGGGATACCCCAATATAAAGCCATCGGGTTAAATTTCTTCTTTGAAGACAAACAAGATTCTGTTAAGCAAAAAAGTGGTTCGATACTCAACCTTTTGGGGAGTGGGGAAGTGAGGAAGGGAGATGAAAAGCCAAATAAATCGCATTTCACACGTGATGGAGCTCTATCTCGACGTCAGGGAAGGAAGGGTTGCTTTCCCTAGAGGGATACTTTGTCGCTTCCTCCTTCTTTTCCGAAGTGCCTAGAAAATATCTGACGGGACTAGGCCGGAGTCCGGGGAGGGGGACAAAATCCGAGATCTAGACTTCTAGTCGAAGAATGGAATCAGTAGGCAGGGGGAGAAATCAAAATCACAACAAGGTTGGGGACCTTTCTACTGGAAAGTATATAACCTTCCTAAGCAAAGAAAATATTACTCTGAGTTCTTCCAAGTGGACAGCTCCCTGGTATTGAAGAAGATCAGAAGATCAGTAATTTAGGGATTGTAATACTTCGTGTGTGTGTTTGTGTGTGTGTGTTCTATCAACAACCAGGGGGAAATCACCTAGCAGGACATAGGCGCACTACTCCTGGGCTCTGTATCAAAGTCCTGCTGGTGTATTGTGTCTCCCTCAATAAAACTAATCCCTTTAAAGGTGTAACCTCTAACAAGAATGCTGCAGTGTTCCAGACTACAAGGGCAAATATGTTTTTCAGATTCTGTTTTTATGGTCGGATTAAAGTTTATTTTCCATAATAGGGCACCTAATAAAACTCATAAAGCTCTGTCAGTCCTCCAGCTGGTGGCCTCATTTAACACTTTCACTTCATAAATCATTTTACAACTTGCCAGGTGTTTCCAAAACTAGAAGCAACCAAAAAAAAAAAAAAGAAAAGAAAAGAAAAAAAAAAAAAAAAAAAAAGCCCATTAAAAACCCACCCCCACAAAACCTTAAACCTATTGCAAATCTGTCTATAGCTTTTCAAACCTAGTAAGAGACATAAACCATCGGTGTCCTACCCTTTCTGGGGTTGGATGTCGTGGGAGAAGGGTGGAGCCCTAATATGGGGGTGGTACTGGGAACTACACCTTGCTAGGCGCGATAACTACTCTCAGAGTCCAATCCTCCCTCCTGGCGGCTGTGTAATAAAAGGCTTTGAGTCGATTAGTGAGGAATCCATTACCGAAAGGAGAAGTAATCGGTTCCCCCTGGCCTAAAAAGTCAGTCGGGTCCCTCCCCGAGAGAGGAAAGGGGGATGGGGAGGGTGAAAGGTGGGCCAGAAAACTAGCTCAGATCTTTCCTCTTTATCTCTCCTGGGGCGAGAAGGCGGAACTGGGCAGGTCCACAGTCAGAAGGCCTCAGGGTTGGGACTGGACTACAGCTGGATCTTTGAGAGGAAGAAGGTGGGCACAGAAGGAGAGACATGGCGTGGAGAGGAAGGGACTTTGGGAGTGACTGAGGATGGGGGTGTCCTCTCTCCTCCTATTCCTGGGCAGGTATCTGTCCAGCTCCAGCCTGCACTCTTTCCTCCTGGACCGCCCTCCTCCTCACGTTACGCTCCTCCCCCGCCCACATCCCTACTCAGGAACTCTGAGTGAGTCCCTCGTTCCGCAGCCCCCAGCAGCTGGCTACTCCCCTCTTTCCTTCGACTAAAATGTATACAAGGTGCGAGACAATGCCTCTGTCCTTTTAAGCAAACGTTTCGTCCTGAGGCCGGGGGAGGACAAAGGGTACCCTCTCCTAAGTTGCCTCAGCTGGAGAGTGGGGGAAGGGAAAAGAAAGGGGTAACTGGAGAGGCGTGGGAGGGGGCGCTGGGAACCCGGGGACAGAGTGTATGCGTATGCTGGGGGGGGGGGGGGGTTTGAGGGAGGGCGGCAAAGGTGGCAATAACTGAGGCGGCTGCCGGTTTACCCAGCTGGGAACTGGAACAAAGGCTTCTAGGAGGCTTATCTCTCCCCAGGCTGGGCCCGGAACAGAGGAGGGGTAGCCAAACCCCCGGCCCCTGGAACGAATCTGTGTCAATGGGGGCGATCCACCTGGGCGCCGGGGTCAGACGGAGGGCGCGCCTGGAGACCACAGGGACCCAGAGGTCACTCCCTTTAGGATGGTGAGTGGGGAACAGGTTGGAGGAGAAAAAGATGCTGCAGCCAGTTGGAGCGATGGGACTGTGGCCTTAGGTCTTCTTCCGGGGAAGTGGAGTGAGGTGAAGAATGAGGGGTAGATAACCTGGGAGAATAAGCCACAATTGTCCTTGCGTCTGAAAAAGCAAATAGTGGAGATCCTAATTATGGTCTATTCGATATTACTGTATTCGACACAACCCTCCTTACTAGACCATGAACTCAAAGGCAAGGCCCTTGAAAATCTTAACTTTCGATTTCATACAGGCTCTAGCATCCTTCCTTCTCTGTCTCTGTCTCTGTCTCTGTCTCTGTCTCTCTGTCTCTCTCTCTCTCTGTCTCTCTCTCTCTCTCTCTCTCTCTCTCTCTCTCTCTCTTCTCTCTCTCTCTCTCTCTCTCTCTCTTCCTCTCCCCCACCCTTTCTCCACCCCCATTTATTTTTGTTTTGTTTTGTTTGTCCAGACAGGTGATTTCACAAGTGTAGAAATTCTCTCCACTGGAGAAAATCTTTACACATCACCAATTTATAATCTTAGAGAATCCTCTTGGCCACTGAGTGGTTAAATAACTTGTCCACAGTAATTCAGTTAAGAGGAATCAAATGGAGGAGAAGGCTTTCTAACGAGAAGGCTTTTCCAATTCTTAAAAAAAAAAATGGTCAAAAGACTCCTGAGGGACGTCCATGGACTTCTGAGGGGTCTGTGAGATAAATTTTCATAATAGGACAAAGATATTTTAATTTATAAAAATAGAAAATATGGATAGATATAACCCACATAAACAAAAGCTCTTGAGAAAGGGAGGTTCTAAATAGTTCTTAAGAGTACAATGGATGTCTTCAGTCCCAAATGTTTTCAAACCACTGAACAATACTAAGGTTTTTCTTATTGGGTTCATGGTAGACCCTTAATAAATGTTTCTATAGTTGAAAATAGGTGGGACGTTGTCTTGCTTTTGTGCTTTTCCTCTCCTCCCCCTTTTCTTGAATGGTTTTTAAATTTTAATTTTTAATTAAAATTTTTAAAAATTTCAGATCCTCATTTTCTTCTTCTCTCCCCTCATCTCTCTGCATGTCCTGGCACCCTAGCACAGTACATGTATACTAGTTATTATCATTATTAGTTCATACCCAATTAGGTTTCCTAAGTCATCAAATATTTATTAAATGTTGACTACATGCTATGTACTATGCTAGGATGTCAGGAATACATAGAAAAGCAGAAACACTTCTCTCCTTTAAAGCTCACAATCTAATGATGTAGACAATAGGAAAATAAGGAAGCATGCATATTCAAAACATGAGTAGAATGGAAAGCATTATCATTGGGGAAGCTACTAGTAATTTTCCCTTTCTCTCATTCGAAAAAGAAATCTGAAATATAGCAATGAAATTACATCTGCTAACTTATAGAAGAGGACAGGTAAATAAGCTAAAAAGGAATATGTATAGTATGGGAGAATAGGGACTGAATTCTGGTTTCATTATTCTGGGAAACTCCAGATGAAGAGACTCCCCTTGACACAAGTGTACATCCTCTCTGACACTTCAATAGAAGGAAAATAATAAGTTGTAAATTAAAAATGAATGTCAGACATTGATTTTGGATTCTGTGACAGAAAAATTTGACTGCAGGTATAAAACATTTCCCCTTGAATGTGTCAACATTTTTTGTCTTTTTTTTTTTTTTTCAAGTAGGGTATCTACCATATAACTTTATATTTGAGCAATAATTTCCTCATTTGCTCTTCTACAATCTGTAGGAAGTCAGTCAAAAATTCTGCTTTGTGTGAAAGTGTGTACTATTCTGAGTATTTTTGAGGATTAGCTGTCCAAGAAAAATTGCAAAATGGTCTTTCTGGATTTTTCTTGTTTTTTATCTTGAACCTCCTAAAAGTCCTTCAAGGGAAGGGAAGGTACAAAGCAGGAAATTCTTGTGACTAGTACTTTCTAAGTCCTAAGAAAGGACCATTGATTGATTATTTCTGATGATTTATATTTTATAGATAAATTTGTAAGTTTATTATAAACTAAAAGTAAATTACATCTCTCCTGTACTGAACATAAATGATCTTTTATTGCAATCATAGTCGCCACTGGATTAGCTAAGAACAGTTAATACTGTGTTGAAAAGTGAGCACAATGATTGGGGAAATATACTAAGGTTATACTAAGGAGTTGAGTGAAGGGTATTTGAGGCATGCTTAAAGATTTATTCTGGGCATTCCAAATTCAATTAAAAACATTTTTTAAAAATTATTTTAACCCTTTGGGTGGAGCTGATTTCCAGGATAGGAGAACCATATGCTTTCCCTCCACTAGATATAGATTTTATCCTTGAGTTAAGAAAGTTTCTAAAATACTATACATTAAGCATGCTATATTAAGTTTCTTTGTAAAGAAAACCAGTTAAAATTGGCTTTTTAAAAATTGTACTAGACCTCCCACCTTTTTTTTTTAAAAGAGGCAGAGGACTATGGGTATGTAACACTATGCTGTCAGATTTAGTTGATTAATTGTTTAGCTTTGCAGAATTACTAAAAATATATATCTTTTTATTCTTTGTTATAAAGGCATGGATAAGATGAAATATATGATATTCAGGGAGGGATGTAAAAACAAAAGATGCACACACACATACATATACACACTTGGAATCAGAAAATATGGTCCAAATCCTGGCTTTGTTACTTGCTACCAGCATCAACAGAGGCAAATCACTCCTGCTTTTTAAGTTTCTCTCATCTAATATGAAAGAGTTTGGCTCTCTAAGGCCCTTTCCATTTCCCTTTGATAAGAATTTTTCAGAATGATAGACATGCTGCTTGACAGCTTTATTGTTGTGCTTGTTGTTGTTCAGTTGTGTCCGACTCTTGATTCTGTGGACCATACTGCACCATAGGGGTTTCTTAGCAAAGATACTGGAGTGATTTGCTATTTCTTTCTCTAGATCATTTTACAGATGTGGAAACTGAGGCAACCAGGATTAAGTGACTTACCCAGGGTCACACATCTACTAAATATCTGAGACAGTCTTTCTTTCTGACTCCAACCCACTTCAGCATCAAGCTACCTCTAAATGTCTCAGTTTCCTCATCTGTAAAATGAGCTGGAGAAGGAAATAGGAAATTATTCCAGTATTTTTGCCAAGAAAACAAAGAATTGAAAAGAGTCAGAAAGTTCTGAAAAAACAGCTGAACTAAGTATCACTTAGAGTGGACTATGTATGCCCCATTTGAGAATTTGTTAATAGAACGGAAACAAAATCAGCTGTTCCATCAAGGATTGTTATATTGGATCACAGATGACCGTTAACAGGAACCTCAAGGGTAATGTAGTCCAAACTCCTTTTATACAGATGAAGAAACCCAAGTCAGGAAAGGGTTTGTTTTCACATAGAGACTAAGTGGCAAAGTTAGGATCTGAGCCCAATTGCTCAGACCACACATCCAACATACTCGCCACCAAAGGCTTTCAAACATTTCAAACTAATTCCTACTTGCGCAGGACCTTTTTTGCCTCAGATATTTGTCCTTCCTGAAATATTCCCTTCATTTCTCTCCTCTCCAACCTTCTTATTTTCCAGATTCTATTCACCTTTCAAAGCTCAGCTAGTATTCCCTCTTCCTCCAGGAAGCCTTCCCCCACAACTCTAGCACAGGCAAAGTTTTATTTATTGCTTCTGCTACACATTTAAGGGCTCATTCCACTGTCTTAAGCTCCTCCAATTGCTTCATGCATATTTTAGACTGCAAGATTATTCAAGGAATCACATACGTATGGGTCCTTTCTGTTGCATAGGACTAGGCACAAATGTTTCTTGAATTAATTGAAATCCTTTGCTAAATATGTCAGCTAAAAAAAAAATCCCCAAAGCTGCAAGCTCTATGGAAGATGACAGCAAATCCTGAGAGTGTCTACTCTGAGCAAGGATGCTGCTCAAAGAGAAAGGGCAGCTGGACTGATTCATGAAAGTACTAGAGGGAAGGAAGATCTAATCAACTGGTTTTCCATGCAATCTCTTGGTAAGATTCAATTTGAAAGTAAAAATTATATTGCCCTGCCCTTCCTGTGTCCCCAGGAAAAGTGAATTATATTCTCTGCACTCCATCAGACACAGTATAATTTCAGCAGACTGGAATCAAATATTTTATTGACCACACCCCAGTGGACTGACCCTTATACTAATGAAAAAGGGTTATGGAGAGATTACAGGCACAGAATATTGGGGTTTCATCCCAAGCCTTTTGTTCTGATGCTTTGTAACTCTGAGCAAGTAACTTCATTCCTCTGAATGAAAAAAATTTTTATTTGTAAAATAGGAATATTGATATTACTTAATTCATAGAATAGTATAATCTACTCATTATTTTGCAAAACATCAAGCAATACAAAATTAGTGGTAACTAGTTTGAAAATGATTATATTTAAATAAAAAATTTTCAAAAATAACCACAGTTAACATATCTAGCAACAAGGTTAGGTCTAGGTAAAATTGTGAAGGAAAAAAATGTTTAATTCTTTTCCACTACTTGTGTTAGTTTCCTCTTTCTCCTGAATGTGGACATGTTCTCTTCAACAAACTCAGTAACTACCATTTTATGCTGTTCTTCCTACCCTATCTCTCCAATTCCATTCAAACTTACTATCCAGAACTATGATAGGAACACTTTCCCCCTTTCCCTGAGCTGCCCTCCATCAAAATTGCTCTTAGCTCAGGAAACATCCAATAAATTATTTTCTGATGAGCTAAAATATTTGAACTCTGTCTACGGGCAATCCCTTGATTCAGATAAATGAAATTTTTAAAAAGCTTTTTATTTTCAAAACATATGTATGGATAATTTTCAACATTCACCCTTGCTAAACCTTGAGTTCCAAATTTTTCCCTCCCTTCCTCCACCCCCTCTTCTAGATGGCAAGTAATTCAATATATGTTAAACATGTTCAATTCTTCTATACATATTTACACAATTATCATGCTGCACAATATCAGAACAAAAAGTAAAAAAAGAGAAATAAAAAATGCAAGCAAACAAGAAGAAAAAGTGAAAATATTCTGTTGTGATTCATACTCAGTTCCCACAGTCGTCTCTCTGGGTGAAGATGGCTCTCTTCATCATAAGATTATTGGAACTGGCCTGAATCATCTCATTGGTGAGAAGAGCTATGTTGATCAGAATTGATCATCATATAATCTTGTTCTTGCTGTATACATTGATCTGATTCTGCTCACTTCACTTAGCATCAGTTTATGTAAGTCTCTCCAGGCCTCTCTGAAATCATCCTGCTGTTCATTTCTTACAGAACAATAATATTCCATAACATTCATATACCATATGTAACTACCATTTTATGCTGCTCTTCCTACCCTATCTCTCCAATTCCATTCAAACTTACTATCCAGAACAATGATAGGAACACTTTCCCCCTCTCCCTGAGCTGCCCTCCATCAAAATTGCTCTTAGCTCAGGAAATATCCAATAAGTTATTTTCTGATGAACTAAACCATTTGAACTCTGTCTACGGGCAATCCCTTGATTCAGATAAATGAATCTTTTAAAAAGCTTTTTATTTTCAAAACATATGCATGGATAATTTTCCATTTAAAATTTCCATTTAAAATACCATAACTTATTCAGCCATTCTCCAATTGATGGGCATCCACCCACTTTCCAGTTTCTACAAAGAGGACTGCCACAAACATTCTTGCACATGTGAATCTCTTTCCTTCCTTTAAGATCTCTTTAGGATATAAGTCCAGTAGAAACACTGCTGGATCAAAGGGTATGAACAGATTAATAGCCCTTTGTGCATAGTTCCCTAATTGTTCTCCAGAATGGTTGGATGTATTCACAATTCCACCAACCATGTATCAATGTCCCAGTTGTCCCCATCCCCTCCAACATTCTGCATTATCTTTTCCTGTCATCTTAGCCAATCTGAGAGTGTGTAGTGGTACTTTAGAATTGTCTTAATTTGCATGAGAAATTAATTTCTAAAGCAAAATTTTAGACATTAGTAATAAGTTGGGCAGGGGTTAAGGGGAGGAGACTTTACAAGTGCTTGCCAAATTTCACCATGAAGGAGGACTGGCTAAAGTTATGGCTTTTCTTGTCCACCAGTAGAATTTTCTTTTTTGCTTAAAACACTTTAAATTTTATTTTTTCAATGAACAAAAATCTATTTTCTCTTCCTTCTATTTCATCCTTCCTATTTTTCAAAAAAAGAAAAACAAAACCTTTATGACACCTTTATGACATAGTCAAACAAAACAACACATCAAAAAAAGTCTTACTATATCAGTAGCATACATTTTCTGAAATTTTTAATTCTCATTTTTATGTGATGTTTATCATAATGTAGTAACATATAAATTATTTTTGGTGTTTTTCCCTAAGGAAAGATCATGATCATAAAGATTCCTTTAACCCTTAATTTCCAGGGCCTATTTAAGACCTTTTGCCACATTACAGATTGTAGGATGTTTTCAACTCATTATTGAAGCTGGGAAGCTGGAAGTCCTTAGTACTTATATGTAACTAGAACACTAAACTTGGAGAAAGATTTATGTTGATTCCTAGTCCCACTACCTATCACACCTGGACTTTATGGTAAGACATTTCATCTCTCTGGACCTCAGTTTCCTCATATATAAAATGAGAGTTTGGAATTATTGACCTCAAAGTTCTCCTAAGATCCTTTCTATTTCTATAGGCCTAGTGTCTAGATGAATTCTAAGGTTCCTTTCAATGCTGATATTTTTGGATTCTATGTTTTACAAATTGGGACAAAAAGAATGGTATACTTGGAATAACTTTATTCTAGTTTGGTGTGTGATTTGAAGAACAAACCTGAAGAAACAGGTTGAGAATTTTAACCCTCATTAAGTCAGTTAAGGGGGTTATTGTTTAGAGATAGATAACACCTTCCCTACCCTGGAAATTTGATCAGGTGTGAGGATGTTAAATTATACCAAGGCTCATCAGAAAGGTGCATTCCACAGTTTGACTGAGGCCATTAATCAGATATCTTGGTCACTTTGCTATGCATGTTGTAAACTTCTCAACAAGCCATACTGCAGGCACTATGGTTAGGCAATTTCCTTTGAAAGATCCTATATAAGGGAACTCTATTTAAATTGGTGTTCTTTTTTGTAAAATCTCATGTCTATTGAAAGACAGAAAATTATAGGAAATAGGAAATATGTTTTATGTAAAAATTTGCTAAATGATGATATCCATCATTACTAAATGATTATTATAAAATCACAGAAGTGAAAGGAGTTTCACAAGGTCAATACATTAGTTTTTCTGACTTAAGAACAATATCTATCCTCCTCTAAGAATCGTTTTAATTCTTTTCTTTAAAAACTTTCAGAGGATATTTTATAACAGACCTACTGTCCTAGTATAACATAAGTCCTATTAAAAATTACAGAAATGAGTTTTTTTGATCTATTGCATTTTGTTTACCAAAAAACCTTCTTAAAAGATGTATATTTAGGAATGGGTTGAAACTTCCAGATATAATACTAATAATAACAATAGTCAACATTTATTACATTTTTATTATGTACCAGGCTCTATGCTAAATACTTTTTCAAATATCTATCTCATCTGATGTTTACAATAATCCTGGGAAGTAGATGCCCCATTATATTATATTATATTATATTATTATCCCCATTATATAGTTGAGGAAAATAAGACAAACACAGGGATCAAATTTGAACTGAGGACTTCCTGAGTTGCTTCATCCACTGTGGATTTCGAAGGTTAAAATAGGTTTAAAAGGAAGAAGAAAGTAGTGGAAGTATGGGTGGGAAGGGATTTAAAGGAAAATGTCTTCCATGGTTAAAGATTTTAAATATTTGCCCTTAAAAAAGTTTCTGTCAAATTTATTTTTATTTTTTTTTTAATTTTTATTTAATAATTGCTTTATATTGACACTCGTTTCTGTTCCGATTTTTTTCCCTCCCTCCTCCACCCCCTCCCCTAAATGGCAAGCAGTCCTATATATGTTAGATATGTTGCAGTATATCCTAGATACAATATATGTTTGCAGAACTGAACAGTTCTCTTGTTGCATAGGGAGAATTGGATTCAGAAGGTATAAATAACCCGGGAAGAAAAACAAAAATGCAGATAGTTCACATTCGTTTCCCAGTGTTCTTTCTTTGGGTGTAGCTGCTTTTGTCCGTCATTTATCAATTGAAACTCAGGTCTCTTTGTCAAAGAAATCCCCTTCCATCAAAATATGTCCTCATACAATATCGTTGTCGAAGTGTATAATGATCTCCTGGTTCTGCTCATTTCACTTAGCATCAGTTCATGTAAGTCTCGCCAGTCCTCTCTGTATTCATCCTGCTAGTCATTTCTTACAGAACAATAATATTCCATAACATTCATATACCACAATTTACCCAGCCATTCTCCAATTGATGGGCATCCATTCATTTTCCAGTTTCTAGCCACTACAAACAGGGCTGCTACAAACATTTTGGCACATACAGGTCCCTTTCCCTTCTTTAGTATTTCTTTGGGATATAAGCCCAATAGAAACACTGCTGGATCAAAGGGTATGCACAATTTGATAATTTTTTGGGCATAATTCCAGATTGCTCTCCAGAATGGTTGGATTCGTTCACAACTCCACCAACAATGTATTAGTGTCCCAGTTTTCCCGCATCCCCTCCAACATTCATCATTATTTTTTCCTGTCATCTTAGCCAATCTGTTCTGTCAAATTTAAAATGAGAGATCTAGGCTATTTTTTTTTTTTTTGGCTTCTGGAAATCTCTCCCTACTTAGTTTAAAATAAAAAGTTTATTGATAACTTTTGTTTCTTGGTTAGTTTTAAAAGAAAATTATAATCTGGACTTACCTCATATGCCTCAATATTGGCAATTTTCAAGTCTACTTGTCATCTAGACCTTAATAAATGAAGGAAAATAGGTTTGCTAAGCTTTTTCCAAGAAAGTCTGAAGGGAATTTTTCATTAGTCAAAATCTGCAGTGAATAAACAACTCCCTGGAGCCTCTCTCAAAAAAACTTTTAAAAAAGACCTCTATCAGCTACCCTTGTTCATCAATACCACTTTCTCCCTTATGCCTGAGCCCACTATCCATTCCTATTTACTTCATGGAAACTAAACTCACATCACAGGGCCCACACTAACTAAGCTGAAACAGAAAGGCCTTAGAAGCCTTTTCAATGCTATCTTCATAAAACAAAATAATTCCTTTTTAATGACTGTCCTTGTTTTCTTTCCCAGTTCTATTTAACCAGATAAATGTCTGGAGCATTTTCAACTGGGTTAAACCACTGTGACTTTCATAATCAGGGAACAGAAATAAATTATATTTTCTCGTAAATGTTAATATGTCTCCATTACCCAGCTGCCTCCTAATCACTGATGGTAGTGATAATATTTAGCCTTTATCAGGCCTCTCATTCAGGGATAACAAAGTACTTTATTATTCCTATTAAGCAGTTAAGAGACCTTTTAGATTTGCTAGGTGTTTCACACACAAGTATTATATGACTATGAGTGTTATTTGGCACTAGAAAGAATTCTCAAAGGAAGCTGGTACAGGACTTCATGGTGGAATAGAGGAAAAAAACAACAAAACATTCAACTGTCTCTGAGTCCAAAGAAATAGATTCAAATCCTGTTTCTCCCACTTACCTGGGCTTATTGGGGATGGAAGAGAAAAGGGAAGGAGGGGTAAACTTTAAGAAAATGAAATCATGGAACATGACAAATGGTGCGATAATGATGATTCTGTCACTCATAGTTTCCTAATATCCTACCAATAAAGAAATTATGAGTTCTGAGAAAGGCTGGACATAAAAAAAAAAACAAACAAACAAAAAAAAAAAAAAACTGCAGAAAGTTGGCCATCTACCCTGCAGGTGTAATGAACTTTTTTTAAAATTACTATTTTAATAGTATCTTATTTTTTTCCAAATCTATGCAAAGATAGTTTTCAAAATTCACCTTTACAAAATCTTGTGTCCCAATTTTTTTCTCCCTCTCCACCTCCCCCCCCCCCCAAGACAGTAAGGAATCTGATATAGGTTAAACACATGCAATTCTTCTAAACATATTTACATATTCATCATGCTGTGTAAAAATAAATAAATAAATAAAATCAAAAGGCAAAAAAATCCAAAAAAACATGAGAAAGTTAAAAAAAAAAATAAACAGGCAAAGTTGAACTTTTACCACAACACAGACCAACAAGGCAAGAATGCTTAAAAATCGTAAAAATTGTAAATATACATATTTATACACATATGCAGAAACCTTCCACTAAGATTCCCATTTTTTTCTCCCCTCCCTGCTTTTTTTTTTCTTGAAGGCAGAGTTAGGTGACAACTAGTTAAGTGTCTAAGGCCACATTTGAACTCAGGTCTTTTTAACTCCAGGCTTGTTCTCTATCGACTTCCTATCCACAATTTCTCTGACTCACAATTTTCTCAAATGATATTGAGAATAATAGCTAACATTTACATAACCCCAACTATGTGCCAGGGACTGTGCTAAGTATTTTACAAATATCTCATTTGATTTTCTCAAAAACCCTGAAAGGTAGATGTATTCCTATTTTACACTTGAGGCAATACACTGAGGAAAACAGAGGTAAATGGCTTGTTCAAGGTCATACCTATTAAGTGTCTGTGACTAGATTTCAACTCAGGTCTTCTTGATCCCAAACCCAGCACTCTCCTTTCTAAACTGTGTTGAGTAGCTCCGCTACATTAAAAATAAACAAATCCAAATTGAACAAAATAAGGCAATTGGCGATGTCTGTTTCCCTCCACTTTTATTATAACTATCCATCTTTTATATTCTGTCTTAGGAAGCACAGAGACTTAAGAAACCTGCCAGAAATTTGGGTTTGCTAAGACTTAAGGTTAAAATATTGCCAAAGGTATTTGCAATTGATTTGTCTGTGTTAGTTACATAGTCCACAGAGTTGAAAACCAGACTCTGGGCCTTGATCATTTTGATTTAGAAAACAGAAAAAGACTCTGAAAATCTGATTGTCCATTTGAGCAAATAAATAAATAAATAAATAAAGTCTCCAAACCCAAATAATTTCCTTCCCCCAAAACCTAACACATGGAGGTGTTAATAATTTTTTCAGTCATGTCCAACTTTTCCTGACCCCATTTGGGGTTTTCTTGGCAAAAATACAAGAGTGATTTGCAATTTCCTTTTCCAGCTCATTTTTGCAAATGATAAAATTAAGGCAAACCATGGTTAAGTTACTTGCCCAAGGTCACACAGATAAGTATGTGTCTGAATCCAGATTTGAACTCAGGAAGTTAATAATTACTGTGTGGATATTATTAGATAGTTTGAGTTCAGGCTGAAATGTATTTCTTTTTCTGATCAAATATGGTCCTAGTAGATATAGTGCTGGAACAAGAATCAGGAAGACCTGAATTCATATCCTACCTCAAACACTTACTTAGTCATACCCTCCTATCTTTAGGATCTTTAAATGTGGATAATAATAGCATCTACTTCATAGGATTGCTGTGAGCACCAAATGAAATATGGGGAAAGAGTTTTTCAAACTTTAAAGTGCTATATAAATGCTATTGTTATTATACAAACATATACATAAAATAAATTTCAAATAATACTATTTATATTAACTAAATATGAACCCCTTTATGTTCTCTTTTCACTAAAATCCACTTTTGTTATATGTCTTTATTATATTTTATAATAGTATATATTGTATAACATTGTCATATAATATAATAATTATATAATGATATTGTGACAAGTGACCCACATTACTCCTGTGTTACTCCAATAAAGCATATTCTTTGGATAAATCCTTCCAAGATTTCCAATATGTATCTGTATCTGAGAACCAATCTAGAGAGAGGCTCATTGCTAGTTTAAACTCAACATGATGAATTTTTCTAATGTAGTAACTCCCAAACACTCTATAAGCTGTTTGAATGAATAGAGGATATGTCTTTCTTAACTATTCGTTTCTCTATCAGCTCATTGATGAAAAGAATACAATCTTGGATTTGGGGCTTACTTCAGAGCTGGAAGGAACCCTAGATTTAGTTTATTCCTATCATTTGATAGATGAAGAAGCTGAGATTTAGGAAGCTGAAGTGGCTTATATTTTGTCCAAGGTCACACATGACAGTGAGTGAGCGCAGAGTTAGGATTGATCTATTGGACCTATGTTTGTTGAGGCTCACTTCTCTCTCTCCATACAGAGTAAGCATTCAACAGATATAAAACACCAAAGTTCTATCCATGAGGCACAGCTTCTGCTGTTAATGATGCTGTTTGGCAGAGCCAAACTTCTAAATATACAACTGTCTTCTGGGGATCAGAGTTTTGAAAATATGTAAGATAACAAATGGAGTAGTTGGCATTTAAAAATTAAGGATGCCCTGAATTGAGACATTCAAGATTAGACAGGAAAAGAAATGGAACAATTTGCTTCCACTATTGAGAGAGCTTTTAGTCTGGCAGGATATGACAACCTCATTTTAATATACTTTACTTGCATATTTTGAATTTATTCTTCCTTGGAATAAATATTCCCAGTGACAGGGAAAACTATCCTGGAGCATTTGTCAGAGATTAAATATCACAAAAGGTGGGAGAAGGTGAAGAAAGTAATCTGTAAGATTCTCTAAAAGTGACACGTCAATGAAATGTATTGAGATTTTGTTGGTAATCTAGGGAGAAGTTTTTTTTTTTTTGAAAGCCTACTTTATGCCCAAAATTCTATAGGAGAAAAGGATCCAAAAACATGATCACAATATATGCCAAAGAAAATAGATTAATGGGAAAAACTAATAAGAATTGGGGAAGGCTTGGTGAAGCTACTAAGATTTGGCTACTTCCTTCCTTTCTTCTTTTCCTCCTTCCCTTCTTCCCTCTCTCTGAACCTCACATATTCACTCAGAAAACCAAAAATTAACGTTATCTATGTTGGATTACATTATTTATTTTGTTAAATATTTGCCAGTTACATTCTATTTTGGTTCAGACAGCATTTGGGAGATACCACTGTAGATGATAAATGGGATATCTTTGTCTTTTCCTCTCTTCTAGACAAAGTTTGATAATACTGTCAATTATTTTCAATCGTGTATAACTCTTCATGACCCCATTTGGGGTTTTCTTGGCAAAGTTACTGGAGTGGTTTGCCATTTTCTTCCCCATCTCATTTTACAGATGAGGAAATTGAGGCAGACAGGATTAAGTGAGTGGCCCGGGGTCACATAGCTAGTAAGTGTCTGGCCAGAGGAGGTAAATCTTTCTGATTCAAGGTATGACACTTTATCCACTGCTCACCTAGTAGCTCAAATTTGGTATTACAAACCAAAAGTCGAATCCTGCTTTTTATCTACCATCTATCTATCTATTTATCTATTCATTCGTTTGTTTATTTTTGCATCTCTACCCTGTGAAGGGAAGGGACTAACTCATCTAACTCCACACCCTACCCAAACAGAGGAGATCACTGTGTCTTAACTTTGGAGAAGAGATCAAATTATCATTTACAAAGAGAGTTTGGCAGTTGCTGCCACAGTAAATTACCTATCACCTATCATAGCCCAGAGCAAACTGGTGGAATAGAGAAGGTTTGGTGCAAGGAGAGTTTGGGAGTTTCTCAGAACAGGAATATATTTTGTCTTTAATATTTTTTATTCCATACAGAGAGGGTGGGAAAACTATAACCAAATAGCCCAAGGAAAGTCAATGTTGGGACATGCTTGGCTGAAAGCAGCTCCATTCTGGCAGCCTCTGGCTGTCTGGGACATGTATGAGAAATCATTTGTCAAAGTGAACATAACAACCAGTGCTCCAAAGATCACTTCTATATCTTTAGAACATTTAAAACTGACCTTTTTTTTTCAGGAGCAGTTAGGGAGTGTAGTGGATAGAGCATCAGCCCCAGAGTCTAGAGGAGTTCAAAAGTGGCTCAGATACTCAATGGTTGTGTGAGCCCAGTCAAGTCACTTAACCCTGTTTGCCTCAGTTTTCTCATCTGTAAAATGAGCTGGAGAAGGAAATAACAAACCACTCCAGTACCTTTGCCAAGAAAATCCCAAATGCGGCCACGAAGATTCAGACAGAACTGAAAAATAATTAACAAACTTTTTTTATCTACCAGTCTGTCATGTAGATGTCACCAGTGACATAGGAGCCAAAACAAATGTTCTTCAACTCTTGAAATAGCCAAGTTTTGTCTTTCTCTCAATTCCTATCTCTGTAGATGTGGCATATAATTTAAATCTTACAAGGAAGAAGAAAGTAATCCAGGGTGAAGAGTAAAACTGAATTCTTAGACCAACATTATTTACACAAAAATTCTGAAGTTTATAGATCATTAATAACATTGATGGCAGTGGAATGGGGTAGTGAATAGCATGTAGGATTTGGAATTTAGAAGACCTGAGGTTTGAACCTTGCCAAAGGTTACTAATCTCTGACAAATGCTCCAGGACAGTTTTCTCTGTCATAGTGAATATTTATTCCAAAGAAAGATAGATTCAAAATATGCAAGTAAAGTACATTAAAATGAGATTAATCTTAGTTTCCTCATCTGAAAAAAGAATAATAGTACCTACTCTGTAAGTTTGTAAGAAACAAATGAAATAATATATGTAAAAGTTCCACAAACCTTCAAATACTATATAAAATTTAGCTACTATTATTATTAAATGCATATACACACACATGTAAACATATATATATATGTGATTAGGACAATCAATGATTGTAGATGAATTTATCTATTTATCTATTAATCCATCCATCCTCATATAACAAAATAACTGCTTCTTAAAAAGTGCCCATACTTTCAATCCTCCTTCCATTTGATTAAACAGCCAAAAGAGCTTTAACTGTTGAGAGACATACAGAGAAGAAAGAGAGAGAAATCTTAAATATCCTAAACATTTGAACTATTTTATACTAAAAGAAAGGCATTTTGGTTCAATGTGAAGAGCACTGGATTTGGGGGTCAGAGGAACCTAGTTCAAATTTTGGTTTTGCCAATTACTATTAGTTCTTAGTCTGTAAAATGAGGGGGATGGATAATCAATCAACAAGCATTTATTGAAAACCTACTATGTGTCAGGCATTGTCCTAAGTGCCAGGGAATGAAATACGTTGAATGAAAAAAAAATTCCTACTTTCAAGGAACTTATCATCTAATGGAGAAGACAAATAAACATAAAAGCATATATGTAATAAATATCAAAAGAATAAATACAAGGTATTGAAATACACTCCTCTTAGATCACAACTTTGTCACGGCAAAGGGGTTTGTATAGCTCAGTGAAATCATGCAGAGTTACCCAAGATGGAAAGATCATAGTAGAGAGTTCTAACAAAGCGTTATTTCCTGAAGAAAGAAATGGCAAACCATTCTGGTATCTTTGCCAAGAAAATCCCATTATGCAGAGGTCTATGAAGTCATGAGAAGTCAAACACAGCTACATGAATGAACGATTGATAAATAAGGAAATTTGGAAGGTAAGGGACTAGCAATTAGGTAAGATTACAGAAAAGGTTTCATGGAGAAGATGTCTTATGGGGAAGAGGTGAAAAGTAAGTATATTTAAGACATGGGAGTCAACCAGAGCAGAGACATAGAGATGAAATGTCATGTATTTGGCATAGAGAGGCTAGACTGGCTGGTTTGAAATGAAGGAAGGGAAGTGATGTGTTGTAAGGCTGAAAAGAGATTGGGACCATAGTGTGAAGAACTTTTTGTTGTTGTTGTTGCTGAGGCAATTGGGGTTAAGTGACTTGCCCAGGGTTACACAGCTAGGTGAAGAACTTTAGAAACCAAACAGTTTATATTTTATCAGAGAAAGAATAGGGAGTTGCTGGAATTGAGTGAGTAGAGAAGTGACATGGCCACATTTGTGTTTAAGGAAAATGACTTTAGTAGGAGAGTGTGCAATGGCCTGGAATGGTGTATCTTGTGGATGTCAGAAGGCTGGAGAATGGTGATGAGTGCCTGAACTAAGGGGGAAGCTGTGTGAATAGACAGAAAAGATAGGGTGTTATGGAGTTAGAAACAGCAAGATTTTATATCTGATTAAAAGGAAATCAAGAATAATGTCAAGATTATGATCCTAGGAGGTTGAAAGAATGTTGGTGCCTTTTGCAGAAATGGGCAAGTTTGTCAGAGAAAAGGTGTTTTTTGGGGGGGAGAAAGATAAAAAGTTCAGTTTCAAAAATGTTGAATTTCCAGGACATCCAATTTGAAATATTCATTAGGAAATTGGTAAAGCCAGACTAAATCCAGGGGAGAGTTTGAAACTGGATATGAAGATCTGAAAATCATTTGCTTAGAATGGTAGTTAAACTCATGGGCTGTTGAGGCTACTAAGAATATAAAGAGAAAAGGGCCTAGGAAAGAAACTTCATGGACACTCACAATTTGGGGGCTGATGAGGATGATGAGCCAGCAAACTCAGTATAAAAAGAACATTTAGACAGAAGAATCAGGAGAAAGTAATGTCACAAAAACCCCTGGAGAGGAGAGAGTATCCAGGAGAGGGTGTTTAATAACTCAAATATGGCAGATCGTAGAGAAGTATAAAAACTGAGAACAGATCATCAGATTTGTCAATTGAGAGATCTTTGTGTAACTTTGAAAAAAGAAGTTCCAAGTAAGAGTTGAGGCCAGACTGAAAAGGGTTAAAGAGTGAGGAGTGGAAACTATGAATGGAGACAGCTTTCTTTTGGTTATTCATTTTAAAAAGGGAGAAGTGTAGAATAATAGCTGGCAGGAATATTGAGGACTAAAGAAGTTGGTTATTTTTTAAATGATGTGAGAAGATTGCAGGTAAGAAGCTAGTAAATAGGGAGAGTTTGGAATTTCTAGAGAAAGAGGGGACAATTGAGGTTGCAATCTCCTGAAAAAGATGGGTGATGATATCAAGAACATAGGTTAAAAAAAAGAACATATTGAAAGGAGAAGGGCTGCCCTTTTGTTAGAAATTGGGGAAAGAAGGAAAGAGTTGGGGATGGCATCAAGGTGTCTGAGAAAAAGAAAAAAAAAAGGGAGAAGAGGTAGCTTAAATAAAATAGCCTCAGTTTTTTCAATATTATAAGAGGCAAGGTCCTCAGCTTGTGGGGAGGGGGGGGGCTCATTAGGGAAGAGAGGAAGAAGTGTGAGAAATTTGAGCAGGGAAGCAGTTTAAGATGGTTTGTGTAGGCAATGATATTGGGAGTTAATTAGGGAAGAATAAGAGGACTGGCTTGCTACCGTGAGTACCCAACTGAAGATGGATAGTATGATTTTATAAGAATCCTGCCACACAGCTGTTTCTTCTTCCATCTTCAAATAGTGCAAAATTAAAATGGTTTATGATAACACGAGATTAGAAAGAAAAAAGTAAAGAAAGAACAGAATTTATAGAGAAAACTCCCAAGGGATGGAAGTATTGGAGGATTCAATAAAGGTAAAGACTAAGTTGGGGAGGACTGAGGCATAGGGAAATGTGGAATGATAATCAGTTATGGTCAGATAGAAGAACATTAGTTTCTAATTAAAGAAGTGGAACACTAACAGTTAATGACGAGAGTCGATGTGGACTGTCTTTCAGGGTGATGAGTTTAGAAGATAGGTCAAAGAGACTGAGGAAATGTTAGGGAGTTTGAAGAATCATCATCTGAGCCTGAGTAGAGATTGTAGAGTTGAATTGACTTTCATCTCCACCACCTTTACTGAGAATGTACAAGGACTCCTTGATGAATGCACTCATCTTTCTTCAGTTCTAATCTTTTGGGCTTCTTCATCATCAGACACTGTTGACACTTCCTTCTCTGGATCCTCTTACCTCAGCAATAGTGACATTATGTTCTCTCATTTCTCCTCCTTTCTTATCTGACTTCTCTCCCTCATGCTAAGTCCTAAAAACCTACATTTAACCCAAGACTTTGTCTCATTCTTCAATTGTTTTTCTTATATTCTCTCCCTTGGTCATCTATCACTTTCTTAGTTTTAATGATCAATTCTATAAGATGATCTGTCTACCTAACAATCTCTCTCCATTTCTTTCTACCTTTTTCTTCACCCCTCTACAATTCTCCTATTTTAATTTCATTTCTGAACATCTGAACTTTCTTGAAAAAAATTTTTTTCTGCTGCCTTCTTTTTTAAGTTTTTTATTTTCAAAACATATGCAAGGATAAGTTTTTCAACACTGATCCTTGAAAATCTTTGCATTCCAATTTCTCCCCCCACCCCTTCACCTAGATGGCATGTAATCCAATATATGTTAAACATGGTAAAATATATGTTAAATCAAAAATAGGCATATATATTTATACAATTATCTTGCTGTACAAGAAAACTCAGATCAAAAAATTTTTTTAAATGAGGAAAAAAATTCAAGCAAACCACAACAAAAAGAGTGAAAAAGCCATGTTGTAATCTATCCTCAGTTCCCACAGTCCTCTCTCTGGATGTAGATGGCTATCTTCATCACTGAACAACTGGAACTGATCTGAATCCTCTCATTATTGAAGAGGGCCACGTCCATCAGAATTGATCGTTGTATATTCTCATTGTTACTGTGTATAATGATCTGGTTCTGCTCACTTCACTCAGCATCAGTTCAGGTAAATCTCTTCAGACCTTTCTAAAATCATCCTGCTGGTCATTTCTTACAGAACAATAATATTCCATAATATTCATATACCACAATTTATTCAGCCATTCCCCAATTGATGAGCATTCTCTCAGTTTCCAGTTTCTGGCCACTACAAACAAGGCTGCCACAAACATTTTGGCACATAAAGGTCCCTTTCCCTTCTTTAGTATTTCTTTGGGGTATAAGCCCAGTAGAAACACTGCTGGATCAGGGTATGCACAGTTTGATAACTTTTTGGGCATATCTGAACTTTTAAACTACCTACAATTCCACTGGATAATCTTCTCACTAGGAATATCAAACCTCTGAATTTCCAGAGAATATATTCCTTCCAACACCAGAGGCATTAATCCACTTACTTAATAATAAAACTCTACCTTTTGGCTGAGCTGTCCTGATTGGTAAGTGAGTGAGTTATCATCTAATGGTACTTAGCTGGCCCCAGTTTATGCATCCCTTCCTAGGGAGCCTTCGACTAAGACAACAGGACCAAAGCAGTGAAGATATCTTACCATACAACCTTCCCCCCTTTCTTTTTCTCTTATAACTCTGGGAGGGGGGAAATACTACCACTCAGTGCTAACACAGTTTCACAATGTCCTCTTCTATAACAATCCCTATCTAGATCACAACACTCTATCGAACTATCCCTACCACTCCCATTATGTGCTTTATGCCCTATTAGAATGTAAGCCTTTTGAGGGCAGAAACTCTCACTTTTGTGTTTGTATCTCAGTACTTGGCATATAACATCACTTCAAATAGACTGAATTGATTGAAATTTCCTCCTTTTTATTTCCCAGGTTCTGATAGTGATACCACTATTTACATGTTCAGATTCTGAGTTATTTTTGTTACTTCCCATAATCAATTAGTTGAAGTTCTTTTCCATGATCATTGCCACCAATACTTGTTCAAACCAGTATTATCTCTCACCTAGACTATCCAAGAGCCTCCTCACATCACCTGATTCCAAAATTTTCTCTACATCCAGCATTGCCAAGTTAATCTCCAAAAAGTATACCTCCTGATTCAAAAATCTTTAATGGCTCCTCATTGCCTGCTAAATAAAGTTGTAGATTTCGTGGTGTTAAGAGGTAGACATTATATAGTCCAACTCCTTAACTTCCTAGAGGAAGAAATTAAGGCCAAAAGAGGGCTAAATGATCACAATATTATAAAACCTGAATTTAAAACCGGATTTTCTGATCGTAAACTTGCCATTCTATTCACCATAATGCCTTCTTAGTTTGGCATTTACTTCGTCTTCAAATTACCTTTTTATCCCTATGCCCTAATACTTTCCTAT
The DNA here is from genome assembly GCF_016432865.1 of Antechinus flavipes. Taxonomy (NCBI): domain Eukaryota; kingdom Metazoa; phylum Chordata; class Mammalia; order Dasyuromorphia; family Dasyuridae; genus Antechinus; species Antechinus flavipes. Next base: position 83,618,101 of record NC_067402.1, read on the forward strand.
CTTATAATCTAGATAAAGCATAATAATCAGAATTTTCTGAAGACATACCATTATTTCCCCCTCTCTATACCATTGCTTGTGTGATTAGTTCTACCCTGGAATTTCTTATCCATCTTTCCCACTTTCAAGTTTTTCATGATTTTCCCCCAAGATGATCTTTCCCTTCTCTGAATTTAACAGCACTTTTCCTTCTCATACATATTCACTAAATTCTGGTTTGTATTATAGTTTTATGCATATCTTATGTCCTCAATTAGGTGCTGAACTCCTTGAGGAAGTACTCTTTCTTATTTATTGTTGTAGTAGGCATTTAATAAATGACTGTTAAATGCTTTAAGCGAAATAAAAAGTGTTTATTTATTAATCTTGTACTTTGCTAAACCACTGGCTTATGAGCTAAAAGAGGATTTGAAAAAACAAATTAAGAGCTTTTCTCTCAAGTCACAAAGACTGATGATTTGTAATCCCCCCACCCCAAGGTAATTTTAGCAAAAATGATCTTGTGCAAAATAACCACATTATAGTTTTCAAAGTGCTTTCTCAAACATCATCTCATTTACTCTTAACAACTTTGGAAAGCAGGAGAACATGGCAGACAGATCTACAATGGTATCTGAATGCTACCCCCTCCACCCCCACAGGGTGAGTCAATCTGTTTGCTCTGATGGACATCACCTGAAACACCATGGCTCAAACTGTTACTCTTAATGTAATTAAAACTATAAAAAAGCATGAAGCTATTGCTATGGGCAATAAAAAATATTCCTCTAAAGCTATGGCAAAGGATATATTATTTTGTTTACTGTTAGATGTTGGAGATGGCGTTTTTAAACATGTTAAATCTTTCTAATTCATACCAGATGAAGCCAAATCCATTTCAACACACCCCAGAAAGCCAATAATGGTTATTAGTGCAAAACAGTGTATGATTTAAAACAACTGCCAGCCTCTGATGACTAAGATACTCTTCTTTAATAAAATATATTAAGTAACCAGTAAACTGAATTCATTTTTCTGAGTCCTTGAAATTCAAAGTATAATGGTTTAGGGGATAGAGTTGGTTTTGAAGCTAGGAATATCTGGGTTCAAGTTCAGCTTTTGACACAAATTGCATGTATGATCTTGGAAAAGTAAGTCCCCTTAACTTCTTAGTGCTGTAGGCAATTCTCTTTTTCTAAGCTTTTCTTATTTTTTTTTTTAATTTATGGAATAAAACAAGTACTAACATAGTACAATTAAAAAATGATTGCATCTAAAAGTAAAAATCTATTATGCACAACTGGCTATTCCTTTCAAATATACAACAAAATTATGTAAATATTTTTTTCTTCCCCTCATCCCCAACATACAAGAAGCTCAAGGATGGCTATCATTACACCCAGATTGGTGTGAGTGTATATATTTGTATGCAATTCTATAAGACTATAAATTGCAGGCCTTCATTGAGAGTTTCCTCATCTTTGAAATTCTTCTAATAATGAAATAGAGACAGTTTCAGTCCTAGTCCCCTCATTATTAAGGAACCATTGACCATTGAAAACAAATAAAACTTTAACTAGCTTTTTTTTTTTTTTTTTAAATTCTATTAACATTGAGATGGACAGCAAGGTTGCTCAGTGGATAGAGTGCTGGGCCTAGAGTTGGGAAGACCTGAATTTAAAATCTTCCCTCAGACACTTTATAACTGTGTGATCCTGGGCAAGTCATTTAACTCATCTTGTTCTCAGTTTCTTCATTTGAAAAATGAGCTGGAGAAATGTAAATTAATTTGTATCTTTGTCAAAAAACAAAACAAACAAAACAAACAAAGAAACCCAAAATGGATCCACTGAAATAGACTCAACAATATTGTGGCTTAACTATCTAATTGTAGTTTCAGCTTAAGATCTAAAATAAGTTAAGCAGTTACAAGGGATCTGCCAATTATTGCTAGATAGAAGATATGATTTCATCAGTTTAGGTAACTCCCTCCATTACTTAGGAAGGTGGTTGGGGTTGTGACCTGCCTGGGATCCTAGTCAGTGTTGTAGGACATAATTTGAAACAGGCTTTTCCTGACAATCCCAGCACTACATATCGGACTGCCTTGTGTTTTAGTTATCCTTTTCTCGTTAAAGGATGTGAAATGGCAGTTTTAAGAGGAAATCATAGCTACCAATAGTTACATTTTTTTAAAAAAAAAACCCTCTAAATTAGAGAAATGCAAATTAAAACAACTCTAAAAGCATATCACACCTACCAGATTGGCTAACATGACAGAAAAGAAAAATGATAAATGCTGGAGGGAATGTGAAAAAATAGGTAGAAAAATGCACCATTGGTAGAATTGTAAACAGGTCCAACCAGTCTGGAGAACAGTTTGAAACTACATGCAAAGGGTTATAAAACTGCATACTGCATACCCTTTGACTCAGCAATACCACTACTGGGTCTGCATCTAAAAGAGATTGAAGAATATGTATAAAAGTATAACAGCTTTTTGTTAAGGAAAAAAGCTAGAAATGGAGGAGTTGGTTGCTCATTAAGTGGGGGAATGGCTGATAAAGTTATGGTATATAATTGTGATGGAACCTTCTTGTGCTATAAGAAGGGATAAGCAGGATGGCTTTCGAAAAACTTGTAAAGTTGAACTGATGCAAAGTGAAGTGAACAGAACCAGATCATTGTAAACAGTAACAGCAATATTGTACAATAATACAACTGTGAATGACTTAGTTACTCTGATTAATACAATGATTCAAGACAATTCCGAAAGATTCATGATGAAAAATATTTTCTACCTCCAGGGAGAATTGATTAATCATTTTGTTTCTTGCTTTTAATTTTTTGCAACATGACTACTCCTGGAAATGTTTTGCATATCTTCACCATGTATTCTTGATATTGTATTGCTATCTTCAAGATTAGGCACTTGAAATCTGTTTGACTGTCCCAAGTTACCTATGGCCGCTCCCCTAAAGGGAAGGCTCCCGACCTTCTTTCCAATCCTTGTTCCGGATTTCATAATCAAACTGACCTTATCATTAAAAAGCTCTACTCAGAACCCCGAGCTTCCTTCCCTGGCCACCACTTCTCTTATACCCATTCATCAGTCCTGTAGCTACTTTGTCTCTATCCTACTCTACCTACCTTTCTGTAGGTCTGGAACCTGTTTTATTGTTCATAAATGGTCAGATCTATGCTTTCCTGCTCATATATACTTTGTTTTTAAATCTCTGAGTACATGTTTTCTTTGAAAAGAGCTTAAGCAACTTGAGGGAAGTTTCCACTTTGTCTTTGAATCGCTCTCCCCCAGCATAGCCTCTGGCCCGTGGCAGCAACTTTTAATACATGCTTACTAAATGGAGGTCAAAACAAGCAAAACCAAGAGGACAGTAAATAAAATGATAATATCACTGAAAGGAGGTTCAACTGTGAAATGGAAGATACAATGGGAGTCCGAGACAAGATAATGAAATGTTTTTCTCCTTCATGTGGGGCTCCATGAAGAAAATATATAGTTGATCTCTGAACCTGATGTTTTTATTTAATTATTTTTGTCATAAATGAGGGCTCAGTCTGAAGGAATTGGTGGAAAATGACTGATGTAAAGACAAAAGGTATTAGTAGAATGTATTTTTTAAGAAAAATGTCAGAAAGGCCAAACATCATCTTCACCTTTTTAATTGACCTGAAAACTCATCTCCCTTTTAGTATTTCTTAATTAAATAAAAATGAAATTAAGATGACCAAATATTCACCTAACCTTGTTTATCAACCAAAAAATATTCCTTCAGGAAAAAAAGTGAAAATTTAAACTAAATAAAATATACAAAATTTCCCCCATTTTTAAAAATGGAAGACACATCTAGCAGAAAATAGGTGCTCTGAAGTCACCCTTTTGAGCAATTTTTTATGGCACTTAGTGTATTATACAAACATGGGCTTAATATATAGGGGGCTCTCACTTAACAGAAAATCTATTAAGAAATAGGTCAAATCAAAGCTTCATTCTAAGGAACAGTGCGGGGCAATTTCAAATGTGCAATGAGTCAACATGAAAATGGGATTCATTAAATGAAATTTAACAGTATTTTTATAGAACTCATCTATTCTGTTAAGTGGGGAAAACTCATACATATTACATGATGATGAAATTGGACAGTATTATTCCAGTCATGTGCTGGTTTATTTCTGCTTTTGACAGCTGTGTCTGTGATTCATTTCTTTCAGTCTGTGTTTTACCACTAAAACCACCTAGGAGCTTGGCTAGAGAAGCTTGTAATAAAAGCCTACTTGTAACTGGTGGGATTTCACTTAATTCACTTCTTTCTAACACCTGCAGCCTCCACTCTTTGTTGTCTAAACCCAGAGCCTGATAGAGGGGCATACATAGGGTTTTAATTTGGCACAGAGTGGACCGCTTTCTGAGGCTGCCACTGAAGAGAGACAATTGGCACATAATGAGTACTACTGAAGGGTTCTTGGGCTCTTTATGTAGTTTAAGATCTGACAGTTTTACAGACTGCTCTTTGAGCAATCCAAAAAATAAGGTGAAACAAAAGTGACAGAAACTGGCTTTTGTATCCTCAGTGTAAGGAATGTCTTTCTAGTTTAGAAAAATAGAAGCTCGAGATAGTCTAAAAATAACTGCAATGGGCGTTAAGCTGATATAGCTCATGTCAAAGCTTATTAGTAAAACTGACATTTAACATCAGCTTTTTATTATGTTAGATGCTTGCTTTACCTACTTTACTTATTATAAAATAAAATTCATTATAAAGGCCTTTTTTTTTTTTTTGATTTTACTCAAAGGAGGTTATTTACCAAAAGACTCATCATAAAATGGTTACATTTATACATGCATCCTGAGAATATAATGAGGTGGTTCTCATTAATGAGAACTGATTATTGAGATTAATTAAGGAGAAATGATTACAAAGAAATGAAATGGACACTCAAACTTATTATACACACACACACACACACACACACACACATATATATGTATTTGTATGTATGTTTATAGGAGAGTGTTGAAGTCTTCAAATTATTCCAATGTATAATAGCATTCAGAATAATTTTGGAAGCCTTTTTTAGAGTCCTCAATCTAATTTTTTAACTCTACAAATGTACCACTGATCTGTATCATCCATTTTTTATTCATATGATTTCTGTGATGTCCAGACTGAAGGACAAGTTTTGCTTAAATCAGAAGTATTTAAAATAACATATTACATGCTGGCTTTGAAGCCAAAACCAAGAATTTAAAAAATGTTTTCCTAAATGTATAGCCTCTAAAGATAACCACTATGATGGATATAATAAAACACTCATTTGGATGTACAAATATCAGTAAATTTATTAAAACATTTTTTTGAAAATTCATTTTTGTAACTTGTAAGAGACACCTTATGGGGAATATCTTTCCTCCAAAGAAGTCAAAATACTGTCAAATAAACTTAAATTTACAGCATTTAATAATCATACTGTTGAAAATAGGATGGTTATTAAAAATAAGAAATTAATAAAAATACATTTAGGACCTATTACATCTAGACATTGAAAATGCCTTAGTTTTTGCTGTCAAGGAGCTCTGACCAGGGAGACAGGAGAAATACCTAATATAAATTATTAAGGTGAGTTCCTTTTATTAGTTCTTATTTCATTAAATGAAGTTTTCTTTTCTTTTTTTTAAATTTACACTGTTTTAATTTATTTTGTTAAATAATTTTTCAATCACATTTTAATATGGTTTGGGCTGTACTGGAGAGTTTTGTGGGCAATGAATTGTGAATCCTCTGTCCTAGACTATGGAGACAGCTAAAGATAGTTTATCTTTAGTTCAGAATATGTCCAGTTCTTCATTTAATTGGCCAAGTCAGCAAAATTTCTAATACAATTCAATTGCGGGTATCTTAAGTCCTTTGAGTATGTATATTCCTTTATTGACTAGAAAACATTTGGAAGCCAATAACATAAATACTTATCCCCCAAGTGGAAGTAGTTTGATCTGGTTGCTTTTTGAAAGCTAAGGTTTACTACTCAATTAAAAATTTTTGTACATCTTTTTTCACTTTCTCTTTGTAGACTTCCTTCTCATATCCTAGGAGAAAAAAAATGCTGTAAATTTAAAAAGAGATAAAAGGGGAAAAAAGATCTATACATTGAATATCTAATAGTATGGTTTTTAAAAAAACAAATACAAGAGAAATTAATTTAAATAATTTTATTGAGACAATTTTTAAAAATAAAAAACATCTAGTCACGAATGACACTGATTTTTTTTCATGATTATTGCACCATCTAGTGGTCTACTCTTTAATTTGTATGAAGGTCTCATTACATCCAGCAACAGAAAACCATTTTCAGTATAAAAACTGTGTACTTTATACAATATACTTTATATTCATACAACAAAGTATTTAAAAATAAATAAGTTCTTTTTTGTCTCACTCATAGTTCTTATATGTGGAAATGTTGGCTCTCAAAGTCTATAGATTTTCTGGTTTTACCAACAATCATGAGTGTTTCCCCCAATATTACATTTTTAAGGATGATTTTCCTTGTAAAGATTTTGTTGCAAGTTCAGCTCTTTCTTTAAGTAAATTGGCTTCTTCAGCACTTTGGGCTTGTGCATTCTTCACTAAGAAGTGGCTAATAAAAAGCTTCAAACCTTCCCTCAACATTATCAGTTTCGGGTTGTCAGATACTCTGGGGAAAAAAAGTGTAAAAATGTGAGAATCAACAATGCTAATTTCCTTTATGTATCTCTCTCTACTAAAAATAAAAATACTAAGGATTGAATATTGCAATAAAATTGTCATTTTCTTTACTAAGTTTAGAACATTTTATGTAATGACAGGTTAGTATTAAGTTGTTTTATTTTCTGTATCAAAAATTTTGTGGCAATATAATTAAAATATCTATTTAAAACAAAGCTTCAAAACTTTCTTTCACATATAATTTAACTTTGCAAATGGGATCAATTGAACTGAAGACAAATCAAGGAATATTTCACTCTTCAAGTCATATGCTTCTCACAATAATCTTGATTGCATACCTGCCAAATATTGTGGTAAGTTCTTCAACTTCTGTTTCCATTAATAACACATGTAATATTTTCCGTAAAAAGTGGACTCTAGGTTTGTTCAATTCACTGAATTCGATTACCTACGATAACATTAATTACATGTGAAAAAGGATTTTAAATACAATTTAAAATTTTTACAAGGCTATGTTATCACTTTGCTTTATGAAATTATGAATTAGATAACAATGTTAATTGTTATCACTGCCACATTTCTAATTGCGCAATGAAGAGCAGAGAGGAATTTGGCATGCTCTCTCTCTCAGCTCTGCTTCTGGAGTCAGTTTTTCATGATTTCTATCTTTTTCAGATCCCTTACTATAAATGCTTAACTAAAAAAATTAAGTTTTTACATCTTTACAATCCTTCCTAGCCTGAAAAGTAACAACATTCTAAGCTGGTTGTGGATTAAATTTAACTTTTTTACTTGGTGGACAAAAAGAAGCCACTTGAGTAATTTGTTATTAACAGAGATGCCAAGGAAGATACCCAGAAGCTCAAGAGTTTCTGCTGGAAAAGTTCAATTGGTTTCAAGGGATGAAATGATATCCCATTCTCAGAAATACAAAACTGACTTGTAGTCCTCCCAAGACTGCCTTCCTCTCCCCAGGAAAAAGCTTGACCAAAGTGAAGATAAAGCTGGAATCCAAATCCTACTCTGGTACTTCCTGTCCCCCAACCTCATACTCCTTGAGGCAGTAGCTTCAAGAAGCTTCAGAGAAGGGACCAACCTTCACTGAAAGAAGGAGCTTCCTCCCTGGGAGTCCCCTAGATCAGTGATGTCGCAGGTCCAGTTCTCCATGTCTGTCTCAATAGGCCAGATTTTCTACTTCTTTTGCCGAGTCTCAGAAAGTTAGGGTAACTGGGAAGGAGCCAAAGGTTATTTCTAGACATGAGGATAGATAATCCAGATGATAAGCAAGACATAACCTCTGTCCATGTCAGTCAATATTATCTGCTTAGATTCAGAAAAGTCCCAATCTATATGTAAATGGAGTCCATACATAGAGATGGGAGGGATGGACATCAGGGAATATGATCTAATACTTCTATTTTTAGACCAAATGACAAAATCCCCAAGACACTAATCTATCTCCGTACCCATACTTTGTAAGTTTCCTTATTTTCTCTAAACATTGACATATGTATATTTTCATCATCTCAAAGTAACATGGAGATTACCAACTTGATAAGTTACAATGATGACTCACACATTAACACTAAATTCTGATATAAGCACTGATCAAGATTAGTTACATACTTTTCATTAGCTACACATACAATGTTTGGTTATTATAAAGAAATTTAACAAAATAGCAGAAGTTACTTAAAGTCATTATAAATTTATATTTAACCAACAGCACTTTAAAGGTTAATATTAATCATTAATTACAAACCTTAAAGATAGAAAGTGGAAGTGATTTTTTCTTCAGCAAGTGAGCCACCAACTGCACAAAATTAGAAGATGTAGTAGCTGACAGATTTTCTAAATCCCGAAATTTGTCCCATATGCTGAACTGGAATGTTATCTGCTCCAAATGAAAATTAAAATAATCACAATGCAGTACACAGGTAAAAGTGGGAAGTAACACATTATCATACAATAAAATTTTATTCTTTTCTCAATAAAAGAATGCTATCTTAAAACATGATTTATGATTAAATATGACATTTGTTGACATTTCAATGAAAAGTGACATAAAAAGCACTTATGAATGTGATCTTTATTATCACATTGCTCCTACAAAATAAAATCATTCAATTAACAGCAAGTTAAAATGTATTTAATACTATTAAGCATATCAAGGATAATGAGAGCAAATATGTCAGTTTCTTATGTGATTAAGAATTCTAATAAACAATATCTTTCAATGCTTAGTCTCCTAATTTAAAATAGACAATAATACACTGAACTGAAATATGTAAGATACTACTAAAGAAACCCTTTAGCAGAAAACTATACAATGAGGTGATGAGAACTCAAGTTATATAAACTTGATCTGAAACTAACCCTTCTACTGTAAATTTTATGTCATATCTGAAATGGGGGTGTAATGGGGAGGAAGAAGAAAACATTTGAATAAACTTGACTAGAACATATCTAAATAGCTATAAGACATTCAACTTACCTGAAATCTCCTTTCATATTCACAAAATTTGCTAGCCAAATATGCATAAAAAGGATTATATACTTTCTCTTGTAGGCAACAATCTATGAGGACATGAACTATTTCTCTTTCTTGCTGATCCTTGAGTCCAAGCCTGCCAAGTAATAAATAGCAATAACTTAGAAATCATTTGACTTTCAAAATTTTAACTGTTCTAAGACAAAATATTTATTTATACATAAGTAAAAGAGAATTAAATCCCTGAAGTAAATTTCAAAAACAGAATCTGAAGAATAAAAAACCAAATCTGTTAGGAGAGGGAAGCATTAAAACCAATGGATTGGAAGCCAGAGATTGAAATTCTGGATCTGTTACTATCTGTATGATCACAGACAAAAATCTTTTTTAAAAAACTTTTCTCAGCCTCAATGAGGTTAAAACAAATGTCTAAGGTCTTGCCTAGCTCTAAAATTCAATGATTTTATGAATTAATTGTGGCCAGATCAATGTTGATGTCAAATCATATGTGAGCTTAAGAGTTAGATCTAACTTAAAAGATTAAAGTTGGCTGACTATCGAAATAAGCCATGTGAAAGAAACCTTTTTCTTGTTTCTTCTCTGTTAGAAAAAAAAATACATTAAAGTTTTTCTATCCAACCACTTATAAGTTATATATTTTTTCTTTGTACATTATCAACCTATTACAACTATATCACTCAACATCAATATAAATGCTAATAAACTAATGCTAATTATTTTGTGCCACTAGTTTACTTTTTAAACTACTGCAAGGCAATCACAGTAAGTGGTACAAAGATCCAGCAGGAGAGGAAGGAATTTTTCTAATATTTAAAAGAAATCAGAAGACATAAGGAAGTTGTGGCCTTATGGAAATATATGGCTAAATGGAAAGATTAATCATGGAGGTATTCTACTTGGAGAGGCAAATATTGAACTGGAAGAATTGGTTTCATATGCTCATAGGAAATAAGAAACATCCTTTTATGGGACCTTTGGCTATCCTGTATTGCAGTATGTATGAATATGGGATCATCACAGATATATAACTAGAAGGGACCCCAGATACTATCAAGTGCAAGGGAGGTCCAAAGTCACCCAATTTTTAAGCATCAGAGATGAGATTTGATCCCATATACTCTGACTCCAGAGCTAATACTCTTTCTACCATGATGTCACCCATAACATAAAGATCACCATGAAAATTACTGCAGTTCACATGCCAACATCATACTGAGGATGGAGATAAATCCTATGAAGAAATTGACAAGATTCTGAAAACCAAGCCAACACATACCTTGGTCCTTTGTAACTTCAATGCAAATATGGGTACAGACCAAGACAGTAAAAATATGGGAGAAAAAGTAGGTTGGGATTAAGAAACATGTAATGGACTGAAGGTCGAGTTGATGCACTGAGGTCCCAAACACATGAGGCTAAATAGTAATTGGACCATACTCTATTAATATATGCTTGGAGAAAGAATGGCCCCCACCCACTCTTTGTGCAAGTTCTAATGTATTGTATAGGAAATGATGTAGGGACGATTTTGGTGGGTGGGGAGAGAGGGGCGGAGAGAGAGGCTGAGAGACTGCTGGCTGGATTCCTGTTGTGGCTGCTCATATTCTGATCGCCATCCCCCTTCACCTCCACAAAGAATAAAGATCGAAGATTTTCCCTTAACCTGAATTCCTAACTCCGCTGATTTTAAAATACACAGTCATCACAGAAACAAGAGGCTAAAGTATTATGGACTAATTAAAAGCTTCATGTTTGTATAGCATTTAATTATTTCAGAAGAAGAGAATAGGAAGGCACTAGAAATGGCAAGCACCAAATACTTCAAGAAAATGACATAAACTCAATTGGAATTACAGTTCAATGGATAGAAGTATTATTAGTGTTGGAGTAGTTTCAAAATCAGCTGTTTGTATGTAGTCAATCTATACACTAGTTAGAGCAAAAGTAAAAATGAACACCACATTAGAAGGATGATGAGCAGACACTGTCATCAATTACAACAATTTTATCCTGACTTGTTCAAACCTTGAAAAACAAGAAATGGAAAAAGGAAAGGATACTGACTCAGTCTATACCATTTCTAACAGAAGGAATAGGAGAAGTTCAGAAAAGGTTTCCTCAAACAAAACACCTAATCTCTTTGCCAAGACAAGAGAAAGACATGGCAGCCAACGGCAACACTGGCTTAAGGACACAAAAATCATTGGTAAAATGTGGAAAGTTGGCAAGTTTTGCCTCAGAAGAGGTAAAGACAGTGGAGAAGAAAACAGGTCTTTGGACAGTTTGGTTTTGTGCTGACTACATTAAGCACTAGAATATTAGAGGGTTTCTCAAGAGCCTGGCTTGACAATATACAAAAGAAAAAAAGCCAGGGAAATATCTCTTGCATTATCATGATGTACAGCTGGAGAGACAGTCAGTCCCCTGAGTTATTAGTTTGCCATCGTGGATAGATGTGTAAGTGGACAAAACTAAAAACTTGTGTAGCATCTACAATGATCACAAGCTGTTTCAACAAAGAGACAGACAGACAGACACACAAGTATAAACATAATTCATGTTCATTTAAAGTTTTTATTATAAGTTCATTCTTAATAAAAAAAATTCAAATATGTTTGGTGTATACAGAGTACCTTTTAATTCAGCAAAGACCACTTTGCACTTAATAATGCATTTTATAAATATTTATTCTTTCTCCTGATCATTTCCCCATCAATTAAAAAAAAAAAAGGGAAATGGAAACCTACATAATAAATATTGTCAAACAAAGGAAATTTTCTCAGTCAAAGCACTTTAGAAATATTTTCAGTTTTGAAGATTGGAAGGGACTAATAAATTCTTTGATTTAGTTCTAGAGGCAAAAAGTCATATTACAAAAGAAACTTGAAAATTCCCACACATACTTACTTTAGAAGCTTTTCAAATGCATCCAAAAAATCTTCACTAATCATTAACGTACAAAAAATATTTCTTCTGATATCAGTGTTCATTCTCTGCTTTCTGGCAAGCTCAAGTATCTTTGAACTAACCTTGAAAGAAGAAAAAAAAACCTAATAAGCATGTTTTAACAAAAACTTTTTTCTTAAAAAAAATTACATTTATTTTATTTAATATTATATTTTCCCCAATTACATTTAAAACAATTTTTTAAACATTAAAAAAAAAAAAAACTTGAGTTCTAGATCCTCTTCCTTGTCCACACCTCAACCCCCATTAAGAAATCACATGTGAAGTTATAAAAGTCATGTTGTGAAAGAAAATATAGATCTCCCACACTAATTTAAAAAAAAAAAAAAGAAAAAAGTTTAAAAAGAGTATGATTCAATCTGTATTCAGACACAATCAGTTTCTTCTCTCAGTTAAGGATAGGATTTTTCATCATAAGTCCTTCAGAGTAGTCGTGGATCACCATATTATTGAGACTAGCAAAGACTTTTTTTGTTCTTAAAGAAAAATCCATGAACTTATGCATACTTTGAATTATGAAAGTTTCTAAAATTTAAATCTCTAGTAAAAAAAAAAATCCTAATAATTTGTTTTTGCCTCTTGACCTCAAAATAAAGTATAAAAAAAAATTTGATGCTAAGTAATAAAATCAAAAGTTGCCAGTGAAAGTTTAAAGCAAACACCTCCAATGTCTTTCTGTACAAAGTTTAGAAGTTAACATATTTTATGTTACACAGATGTAACTAATGCAGCTAAAAATAATATTTTATATATGTATTACTAGAAGGTACTCAAAAATGCCTGAATTGAATTGCTTGGTCTTATAAATGAAACCTTTCAATGAGAAAAGAGATAGGAATTGATGCCTTAAAAATGAAAGGAAAAGACAGACATAAGAAAAGACTTTGACAAAGTGGCAGGAATAGATGGGTTTCACACCTGACAGAGGAAAGCTTACATAGTAATAGGTAGTTTAGGTGAATAATGAAAACAATGGACTAAAATCATTTGTAAAGCATTTGATTTAATATAAGAACTCTTTCAGGACTCAAAACTAGTCACTGACCAGTATTATATTTCTCCTTATATTCCTATTTCTAACTTCTTTAACTATAATTGTTAAGGTCCCTTCCAACAGTAACCTTCTAGGACAAGAGAGGCCTGCATTTATAGGAATAATAATAATAATAAGTATCAGTGCATGGCTTTCACCTTAAAATTTAAAAATTAGAGATTATAAGATTATTATTTTAGTTTTCAAAGATATGTGTTTGTGTGTTTATTCACACAATCTTATTCAAGTATTAAGGGCCTATGTGTAGGAGATAAAAGGTGTACATGTCAATCATTCTTTTAAAAAGCTTACATTTTAGAGGAAATATAGATTGGCATTATAAAAATGATATTCAAACAAAAACCCTTATTATTAATTTTGTTTACCGTTCCTTTAAGTTGTCTTGACTGGCTATTATTGCTGCTGTTGATCATTGGGGCGCCACTCCATGATGACCCTACAATCCACCATCTGCCAATCTGCTCTGCATTTAAAAGACTTTCCCAAGAGACTCGAAGTTGAGTTTCCTTACCAGAACTACTATTTCGAATCTATAAAATAAAAAAAAAAAAACACCACCACCCTATATTTAAAAATGAAACAAATTTTTATTGCACTTTAAAAAACCTTGGTTTATATTTTATACTAACATCTTCTTAAAGCTAGTTCATGGACATTGAAAAATGATAGCATTAAAAACATCAAAATAATAATTAAAACATGGCAGTGAACATAATACATATGTATGGAATATATTTGAATCCCAGACATTTTATGCTATTTGGAATACCTATTTTAACTGATGATTTTAGGCTACATTGTTAGAAGTTTTCAGTATTGAGGTTTACTTATATAATTCATAGAAGAGTTCAAAAATACACTGTTTATTCAAATATATGTCAAGCCTTATCAAAGCATCTACCCTCTCCACTAGATATTCCTTCCCACTTTCTCTAATTTTGCCAGAGTTCATATTCTGCAATCCTGTATTTGTTCTTTTCTTTAAGGGGTTATGGTTATAAAACCTAGCTACTTGGAGGTCCTATCATGAATCACAAGGGGAAACCTCAAATCTAGTGATGCTATATGAATATGACTGTTCTTTAGCGCAAGGGTTTTTCTAAAACACTTTTGTGTTACATACATCTTAGGCAATCTGAAGTTTATAAAGGTATTTTAAAATGCATTAGTCTTCTAACCTCCCTATCCTTCCCCCCATTACAAAGGAAACCAATTATACTAAAATACACTTATCAAGATATTAAAATAAAAGTTCACAAATACCAAGCTAAGAAAAGTGGTAAATAACAGTTTAGACACTCTCTTCCTTTTTCTGCTTTGGAAACTTTTATTGCATTAAAAAAGGTCCTCTTAAGGAAGATCTGAAGTTTGGCTTCAGGGTTCCCTTTGGAGCTTTTTAAAGATATGTTAAGAAAAATGAGAATAAAAAAGAAAAATCACAAGAAAGAAAAAAACTAAACAAAAAGGTGAAAACAATATACTTTGATCCTTACTAAAATCATTAATTTCCTATAGCCTGGTTTCTGAGTCTATAATCATGAATATATATTAACCAATATATTTCAATGTTAAATAAATGTTTTCAATATTTTAAGGATATTTAATTTTTTTCCACTGAGAATTACCTTACCCAATGCAGAAAATGTCTGCAACTTAAGATTATTGTCTTTTACATTCACTAAAACCAAAAAATACCATGATGAATAAGCTAATATCTAGTGGAAATTATTCCTCACATTAGCGAGATTGGTTCTCATATTACAGACACACAATCTTTTTAGGTCCGTAAATAGAGCCTTTCTAGCTTAACTGGACCTGTGCTGGAATAGCCTCAAAGACATGAGGTCACCTCCATGCCTAAATAGGGAGCAGAGTAGTTATGGAGTTAACTGGCACACGAGTCAAAAATGTAAGTTAACACTGAACATTTTTTTTTTCCTTACCAATGTTCTCTGGAGTTTTCTTAGTTTTTCTACAGGTTCAGGGTCATAGCCTGGAATTTTGCGCATGTCATTATTCTTTAGTGCCAACATAGTCTCAAGCATGAATCGAATCTTAAAAAAAAAGAGAGAGAAAAACACTTACCACTATAGTGAATTGTCCATTATTATATGGGCAGAAAAATATATCCTTACACACTCTCTCACACACACATTCTCTCTCTCTCTCCCTCCCTTCCTCCTCCCCACATTATATCAATTCTTTTCTTTAGGTAATAAGTAAGGAATTTGCTTTAACGTAACATTTATAATTGCTTTGAACTATATTTCAAAATTCAACTCAACATCATCTAAATGTTAATAGAACACAAAAAGCTCTCATTATATAAACAAAGAAGGCTATCAATAGACCATGTTTCTTTACAGTTAAAATTTAAATTTTGGAATTTAAAACAGCAAAACATTTTTATGAACTGACATTTGTAAGAAATTGGGTTTTCCACATTTTAAAATCTAATTTGCAAAATAAGCTGAAGAAAAGTTACATGAATTACCTATAGAAAATTAAATTTAATAGTCTGCCAAAAGTTGACTTTCTTAATTTTCATCAGGCGTACTTCTTATGTTGTTCAAATTATATAATCATACCCTTGTCTGATCTTGAAACTTCTTGCCTACTCCATTGGCTTTGGTCTGGGCTTCACTGATCAGCTCCTTCAGGGACAATGCATCATCTTTTCTCAAGGAAAAACCAACATTTTTCAGCATTAGGAGAATCAATTCAATGTCCTTTTCTGTGAAAGTTCCAACAAGCCTTTTTAGAATGTCAAAGATGAGTAGAGATTGTACCACATGGAAGTTATACAGATGGGCAATTATGGCAAAGAGGTTGTCACATTCTTTTCCCTCACTACCAGTCTTATGTATTTCATCAAATTTCTTCACTACAGCTTCCAAAAAATGAGCACCAACCTGAAAATGGTTAAGGAGAAAAAAAAATACATTAAAAAAATAAGAATAACTTTTTTGGGGAGAGGGGTCCCTTTTATCAATTAAATTTAAAGTATTTCCCAAGAACATCTACAAAAAACAGCATAGAATGTTAAGATTCAACAGAGCACTTTAACCTCTAGAGTTAAGTACATCAGTACAATGTCTTATACAATACATATTTAATAACAAAAATTTTCTCAGCAAGTTGAAATAATAAAAATAGCCACAGAACATTTTTAAGATTTATTTTTCTTACATTTTTACAGTCAAAGGTTCTGATAAAGGCCTCATTTCCAAAATACATAGAGAACTGACTCAAATTTATAAGAAATTAAGCCATTCTCCAATTGATAAATGGTCAAAGGATATGAACAGAAAATTCTCAGATGAAGAAAGTGAAACTATTTCTAGCCATATGAAAATATGCTCCAAATCATTATTAATCAGAGAAATGCAAATTAAGACAATTCTGAGATACCAGTACATACCTGTTAGATTGGTTAGAATGACAGAGAAAGACAATGCAGAATGTTGGAGGGGATGTGGGAAAACAGGGACACTGATACATTATTGGTAGAATTGTGAACACATCTAGCCATTCTGGAGAGCAATTTGGAACTATGCTCAACAAGTTATCAAACTGTGCATACCCTTTGATCTAGCAGGGTTACTACTGGGCTTATACCCCAAAGAGATACTAAAGAAGGGAAAGGGACCTGTATGTGCCAAAATGTTTGTGGCAGCCCTCTTTGTAGTGGCTAAAAGCTGGAAAATGAATGGATGCCCATCAATTGGAGAATGGTTGAGTAAATTGTGGTATATGAACGTTATGGAATATTATTGTTCTGTAAGGAATGACCAGCGGGATGAATACAGAGAGGCTTGGAGAAACTTACATGAACCTGATGCTAAGTGAAATGAGCAGAACCAGGAGATCATTATATACCTCAACAATGATACTGTATGAGGATGTATTCTGATAGAAGTGGATCTCTTCGATAAAGAGAAGATCTAACTCAGTTTCAATTGATCAAAGATGAACAGAAGCAGCTACACCCAAAGAAAGAACACTGGGAAATGAATATAAACTGCTTGCATTTTTTCTTCCCGGGTTATTTATACCTCCGGAATTCAATTCTCCCTGTACAACAAGAGAACTGTTCGGTTCTGCAAACATATATTGTATCTAGGATATACTGTAACCTATTCAACATGTATAGAACTGCTTGCCATCTGGGGAAGAGGGTGGAGGGAAAGAGGGGAAAAATCAGAACAGAAGTGAGTGCAAAGGATAATGTTGTAAAAAATTACCCTGGCATGGGTTCTGTCAATAAAAAGTTATTTTAAAAAAATTACTTTTCTTTTAAAAAGTTGCACTACTTTCTAAAAACTAGTAGAGAACATTAAAAAAAAATCCTCAGAATTTTCACCTACATATTAATCTTAAATTTATTCAAATTTAAACTCATCAAATATTTGTTCAGTACCCACAGTATGCAGAGTACTATGCAAATGTTAAAGAAGCTAATATATTGTTCCTGCCCTCATCAAACTTATAAGTAAATTTACATCATTCCCTTATAAAAGGGGGAGGGGAAATAGAGAAAGGCATAAAGCAATTGGAGTTAATGACTTGTCCAGGATCACACAGCTAGTGTCAAGTGTTTGAGGCTGGATTTGAACTCAGGTCCTCCTGACTCCAGAGCCTGTGCTCTATCTACTGTGCCACCTAGCTGCTTCCCCGTCCCCAATTTTTTTTAAAAATAAAGATATATTCTGAGATATATTCATGTAACAATCCAGTTTGACTGTTGTTTATTCAATCATCTTTGACTCTTCGTGACCTCATGTACTTCATAACACGTGGTTTTGCTGTTTTGCCTTTTTCCATTTCCCAAGGTCACACTGCTGGCGCTTCCAAGCTGAGCCACCTGGCTGCTAACTATCTAAGTCAAGGGGACAGCTTGAGAGAAGGCTGGAAAGGTGGGTGTAGTGCCTCCACTCTGGGGTGCCAAAATATACCATCCGGACTAGCTCTCTGGAGGACCTCGGGATCAGCCTGAGTCCTTGGTCTCAGTGGAGGCGAGATGAGCCTGGAACCCAGAGGATGGTCAAAGATGGAATCAGTTTATTTCAAGTCCTCTCAGCCCCTAAATACCCTAGTAGGATTATATCACTACAGCACACTGAGCATGTGCTAACTATAAGCACTCTGCTATTAATATGTAAATACCTTTTTTAAGTATCTCTTGTTTTAACTAGAACACAGGTTGTCAGCTCTCCCCCTCTCCCCCTCCTCCCCTGCTCAAGAAGGGTGAGACAAAGCAGACGTTGTCAGCAGGCTGAAGGGTCTTATATCTTACCCAGACTTCCCCATCCTATGGCTCTCTATAGGTAGGGAATGTCAAACTATAGCAGGAACTGAATGCCAGCTAAGAATTTTTTAACTTCTTTAAAGAAATAGGCAACAACTAAAGAGTTTTAATTAGATACATATGAAAGAAAAATTATTTTGGTGGAAGTATGAATGCTAGACTAAAAGTATCACAATACACTGGAAAGCTACTGCAATATTTCTGGGAGCTGGTAATGATGGTTAGATCAGAATGCCCTCGTTGGTTAGAAAAAAGTAAGGGGATGCATAGGAAGGCTACTGAGGAGGTAAAATCAAGAGGACCCAATAAGTGAATATGTATGAGAAGTTAAGGAAAAGGAGAAAAAAATGATCTCAAGATTTCAAATACAGGAGATTGGGTGAATGGAGTGCCTCTCTCTGAGTTGGGAATGGAGTGTCCTGTGTGAAGGCCTAGGAGGCCATCCAATGTTTTTAAGAACTGTATAAGCAAGAAGAAATGAAGATTAGGGTTCGATTGTCTTCAATGGCAATGGAGACAAAGGGTCAGATGCAAGACATTTTACAAAGATGGAAACAATAGACTTGGCAACTGACTATACAACTGAATAACAGAACTTTAAAGTCAAAAAAGGACTCCATGGGAAAAGTGAAGCCAAGATGTCAAGAGTAGCAGGAAGAAACACAGCTAAGCTCACCCCCAGAACGCCTCCATTCACATCTAGAAAATACTGACAGAGAGGCCTGGTAGGGAAATTTAGTGGGGGAATCACAGAGAGTTATTTTTCTCTATATCAGCATAAAGAGCTAGAATTCTGAGTGAATGCCACAGCAAAAATTCTCAGGAGCATTATAGCCAAAACCCAGAGCTTCCAAGTTAAAAATAATAGTAATAATAATAATAATAAAAATTTTAAAAAGCTACAAGAAGCAACCATAAAGAATTGAAAAACAAGGAGCCACAGTGAAGATCACCCATTATTTGGTAGTTACCACTAAAAAGGGACAGAACTTGGAATATGATAGTTCAGAATGCAAAGAGCCCAGGCATACAATCAAGAATCACACAGCAAAATTGAGCATAATCTGACAGGGGAAGCAATGGACTTCCTAATAAAACTAAAACTTTCAAAGCATTACTGATTTGATGAAAAGTTCAGAGCTAGGGTGAAGAGAAACCTAAAAAGGTAACATGAGGAAACGTAAGGGACTTCAACAAGGATAAACTTTTTATACTCTAATATAGGATGCATGTAGCCCTGTGGAGCCTTATTATCACCAATAGTTGCAGAGAGACTCATGGGACAAGGGATTTTAGGGATGGTTTTGCCATGTTTTCATGATCTAAAAAGAATAGAAAGGGGTTGGAAAAGGAATACATTAGTTGGAGAAAAAGGAGAGAAGATGAGGGAAATGACCTCACATAATCAGAGTGGGAAAGTAGACTATACAAACAAGAGGGAAAGGATGAACATCACTTCCATGAACTGATCAACACAAACAGAGTTCACACTTGAAACTGAAGTGAACAGTGAAACTGTAGAGAAAAGGGAGATATGAGAGGAGAGAATGAGGGAGAGAAGACAGCCAAAAAAGAATCTGTCCTAAGTAAAACAAAATCTAACTGAGGAGGGGGGATCTTAAGGATTTTAAATAAAGGAAAAGAACCCAAGGTTAGGCCCTGAGTGAGGAAAAGGGACGAGAGGTACAGGAGCAGAAGCAGATGACCCGTCCTGAAGCCCTGATGCTCGTGGACACAGTCCTTCTCTTTCACACCTTCTTCTTTATAAAGAGGGGGCAGGGAAAACATAAAAATAGAAAGCACAGAAAAAAGACATGAAGAGATAGAAGGAAATCATGCATTAGAAAACAGCAAGAATCTGACAACTTGTGATGTATCAGAAACACAAAGATTCCCATGGAGTTAAAATAAGAGATTGGAGAGAAAAAGCCTGGAAGATCATGAAGCTGAATGACCAAAGGGAAATTTGTCATTTTCATAAATAGGACACCACAAAAGGTGTCACAAAAGCCAAGAGCAGTGTCAAGATGGTTATCATAGGCAGGTCAAGAGTAAGTGGAAAGGAAACCATTAGATTTTGCAACAAGGGCCATTATTTCCCTTGGGAAGAGCTGTTCTAGTGGTGAGGCTGTTCCTGCCAGAAACTCACAGGCAGAGAAAGGAAAAACATACTGGTTAGAGGAGATCTAAGAATCTAAGAAATCTAAGAAAAGGAGAATTTCGTAGGAGAGAGAAGACCTATGTTGCTAATAGATGGTGGGGAAGGAGCCAGAAGAAAGGGAAACAACTAAGTATGCATGAAATAATTACTAATGGAACAAAGTTATAGAACAAAACGACATGATTAAAGACATAAACAGAGGGAGCAGTTTTGGTAAATTAGAGGGCTATTTCTTCCTCTGTAAAAATGAGGGAAAAAGGAAAAGGTGGCTAAGGACATTGAGGCCATTTGACATGAACTCAATCTTTTAGTAAACAACATATATAAAAGGAAAGGTAGAATTATTTAGCCACAAAAACATTCACATGCATGCTTTGTTTTTGAATGGACTTAAATACAGAACAGAATTTTAAAGTTTTTATTTTTAAGCCTGCATTTAAAAATTATGCATTAAATACAAGTAAATTTCACATAGTCTAGCAATACAAATACAATATATAAAGAACAGCAATATTACTACATGAACAATTGGAAGAATTCAAAGTTTATTCAACTTCACACATTATTTCTAATATGGGAAATTTAAAAAAGTTTACATCCATCCGGAATTTAATTTTAATTCAGAAAAGACTAATAAAAATATTTCATCAAATGACACCATAGTCTTTACTACATTTTTTGTATGGGTTTCTGTGAGGATGTTTCTGCCATTATAGAATTAAAAGAAAGTTTAATGGAACTAGCATCCTGAAATAGCTCATTATACCTTGGCAAAAGCTTCAGTGGATGTCATTAGCCAAGCTGCTATAATGACTTCCCCTTTGGAACAAGTAATTTCAACTGTCTTTCATGCTATTAGCTAAGGTATAGACCGATAAGTATGACTAATAATCTCATGTTTGCAGATAAAGTAAATTCTTGACATGCTATGAATGGTCATTGTCCATAGTTATCATAACTCACTGAAATGCTAAGCTATCAGTGCTAAAACCTGATAGTAACTTTGCTCAAAAGTGTAACAATGTGATTTAGGAAGACCTAAGCAAGTCCAGAAATGGCCGTATAATGGCACTGTATGATTGCAATCAAAAGTTACTAAGAATGGCATTCAGGTGTTTCATTACATTTCATAATGGACAGGAAGAACGGACTTACAACATTAAAGTACAGAAGAAAAGAGTATACCTCCTGGAAATGAAAGATAATTTAAAACACAGAGGTAATTACTAACCATTTATGTGCAGATTATTCACAATGGAAATTACCTATACATTTTGATTTGTTTTTTTCTCTCACTCACTTTGTAGTCACTTGTACCACAGAAAATATGTTGTTAGATGCTAAGAAGAGACAAAAATAATTAAAACATGGCTCCAACTTCATGGTGTTCAGATCAGATTCTAACGGGAAGACATAATGCATGCATAATATGAAATACTGTATCATAAAAATGCAACTGTTGTGTAGAAAATAATATGAAATTAATATAAATTGCTAATTGAAGACAAAAGAATAAATATTTCTGAGGAGGGAGCTCAGAGAGGGCTTCATGCAAAAGGCAAAATTTGAGGAGCATTTTGAAGGATAGGTAGTATTTCAGATAGAAAATGGGCTAAAGACATTATACTTGTACTAACTATTCTTATTTTACCACCTTAATAAAAGCCCATTTTTAAAAGCCAACTCTGGTTGACAAATTGATAATCAGTAGGGGCATATGCCATGGGCTTTTGAGCTATAGTACTTGAAAATTCCCCAAACCTTCATCATTACCCCATAACCTAATAGTTAAAATACTTTTTTGAGTAGCTAAGTAAGGATTAGAAAACTGAGTCCAGAGCAATGTGAAATATCAAGTATTACAAATTGGCCAGAGAAGAGAGTATGTGCCATAATAATGAAATAAGGCGTGGCTCTTTGTTGCCTATCAAACAGGCCATTTCCCCATACATGGAATGCATTTCATCTTCATCTCTACCTCAGTCCTTAAAGGCTCAGTGTAGGTGCCACTTACTCCACACAACTTTCCTAGATTTTTCCAGATGGTAGTATTGTCATACTCTTTTTAGTATCATAATTATTTTCTGTACATGATGTACTTCTTCCTTGTAGAATCTAAGTTCTTTTGAAGAAAGGAACTGTTATGTTTTTAATTTTTCCCTCTTGAGTGCATGGTATCAATAAGTGTCTATGGAATTGAATTGAAAGCACTGGGTACTTCCAGATTGTATAGAACCTCGAAAGCACACATGAGGATAATATCTATCTGCCTGGGATGGATTAGAAAAGGGAAAACATGAAGGTAGGGAAGCTGGGTATCAAGAAGGCTCTTTTAATTTAATCTAGTCAGGAAGCAATGATGACATTAGGAAAGATATGATGATAAAGATGTGAGAGGTTATCAAAGAACATAGCAATTCACTCGTCTTGATAAGAAAGGGAAGAATCAAAGATGATATTCAGGTTATGAGAATGGGTGATTAGGTAAAAGTGGGCTGCAGCAAATTATACAGATAATGACAATCAGAACTTTTAAAACAAAATAATATGAACATAACAACAGAATGGACAAAATACAGAAAGGTCAAGGCAACTACTAAAAAAAAAAAAGTTGAAGAGAACTCCCAAAGCAGCGAGCAGTCAGTAAGAAGAGTGTCCAAAAGCTCTGTCTTTTGCCCCAATGTTAAAAATGGTTACCACTGACCTAAAAGTATAGATGGAGTACTTAACAAATTTAGGGATGACACAAAACGGGAAACAATGATCACACACTGGATGGGAGAATCTAGAATCCAAAAGGTCAGAATGAACTGGAATAATGTGCTGAACTCAAAAAGATCTTGCTCATATTGGGCATCTGCTTATGTGAGTAACACATTATCTCTGCTCAGTATACCAGTAATTCTTTGAGAACATGGACTCTTTTGTCTTTACACCCTAAATGCTCAGTACTTAAATATTTAAAACTTAATAAATGTTTAGGATTAAGTGCAATAAAGATATCTTACAGGAGTAGGGAAAAAAAAAAAAATCAACTGTCCAAATATAGGAGAAAAAAGTTCCTGTTTGGGGAGGGAGGGAAAGGAGAATTAACCACAGTATCTGTGGGTTTGGGTTAATTAAAATATTAAATGTGCAAAAATGTCTATCAGAAAAGCTAAAATGATTTTATGCTGTATTACAAAAACATAGTGTCTAGAGTATAGAAAGTGATAATCCCATTATAACAAAGTCAGATCATATCTGAAGTGATCACACTTGGGAAGGACCTTAATAAGCACCAGTATATTCAAGTAAAAACTATAATGACAGTTGAGGGAACTTGAAATCATATCATAAGAAATTCAAATGAAGAGTGGAAGATGACTTACTTGTATAAAAGAAACCTTAGGTAGGGATAACAGTTTTCAAACATTGGAAAAACTGTCCTGTGGAAGAGGGATTGGACTTGTTTGTTGCTACTTGAACTCAAAAGGGCTACACTAGGATAAATTATGGAAGTTACAGAAAGATTTCAGCTTGAAACAAATTTTTCCCAACAATTTCCCACAAAATTTTGTTTTTTAATTCGTGCCCAACTCTTCATGAACCCATTTGGGGTTTTCGTGCAACACAATCCTAACTATACAAAAAGGAAAATAACTATCTCAGAATAGTAAGAAAAATGTCCAAGTAAAAGCTAGATGACCACTCATTAGGAATATTTAGAAGTTTTCTTTTCAGTTAAGGAATTGGATTAGATAAGCTTTGAGATCCCTTTTAATTAAGAAAATCTATGAAATCTAAAGTAACAGATGAAGAATGGAATGGAAACAGCTGATAAGTAAATATTTGAGCAACTGATTTGAACATCTACTGTGTATTTTGGATTGAGTTTTATTGTTGAGTCACTTGCCATGTCTGATTCTTTATGGCCTCACTTGGATTTTTTTGGCTAAGATACTAGTGTGTTTTCCATTTCTTTTCCAGCTTATTTTACAGATGAGGAAACTGAGAAAAACAGAATTGAGTATCTTGCCCAACCATAGTCACACAGCTACTAATTGCCATAAGCTGGATTTGAATTTAGGCCTTCCTCATTCCAAGCCTGGCACTCCATCTACTATACCACCCAGCTGCCTCGTGTTGGACTATATGAGACAATTATAAAATAGAGTTCCTGTTTTCAAATACTTTGCAGGCTGTTTACAAAGATAAGTTCAAATAAGACTTTATACTTGAGTGTACCCTTGATAGACACTGTCCTTTGAGAAATTATTTAAATCTCTCAAAGTCCTGGAAAATTCTTGAAGCCATTAACACTCAACTGTTGTGAAGAAATGATCTATTCGCACTGGTAAAAAGGAAGATTCCTTATAGGAAGCTCCCTATACCTAAAATGAGATAGGCTAATATAAAAGGATCAATGAGAAGTACACAAGGCAGAATAAGGTACTAATTTGGGTATTATGAATTATAAGTACTAGAAGTAAAATAATTATGAATATGAAATTACAAAATTAAAATTATGAAATTTAAAATATTTTCAATAATAAAGAATGTAAATAATGGAGTGATAAACTTTAATGCAGTGAAGACATTAGAAGAAAAATGAGAAAGGTAAAAACTTCTCACCTCAATTCCTACAGTATGGTGAAGAATGCTAACCAAAAGAACATGCTCCATCATCAGTCTGGCAGGCATCACAGCTTCAGTTACACAAGCATTCATAAGAACATCTGTCAAAGTATCATTCATATCCTTTCTACTGTTCGCCATGTATAGCTCTTCAAGCTGTCCACTTATAGAAGCCATATTAGGTTCACTCAACCTATAGTAAAAATTGTTTTGTTTTTTTTAAATCTTAAAAAATTATGAATTTCACTTATAATTACTTATAAAATTTCTGAAACTCTCAAGACAATGAATTTTATTTTTTTGTACTCAGAGTTTCAAATTCTATTATTTTAAAAGTTCCTGGATGCAAGTTTAAAATAACTGATAAAACAAAACACCACAACCTTTAATTCTGAGCATTTTTTTCCATTTAAAAAACATTTTTACTTTAGTCTGAAAAGCTTACTATAAATAGACTCTAAACAATTCAATTAAACTTTCTTTTATTTTTATTTAAGAAATACTTATTAAACCCTTACTCTATTTAGGTACTGAAAATAGATAAAACTCCCTCCATCATAGTAATTGTATTTTACTAGGGAGAAATTTTAGTATATTCGATATATTATTCAAAATAATGCACTCTTTACAGTTCATGTTATCAGATGTTATTGTAGAAAGAATGCTGTATGGAGGCTAAAATAATGGGGCCATTCACTGTCACTTTCTTAATGGTCCTTCTATTGAAAATTCCTAGTCTCCCTTTAGAAGAACAAAGGTCCACAAATAGTCCTCTTCTATTATGTCTTGAGTGCTACAAAGATGAATTAAAAAATAGCATTCACTTAATTTTGTCTTTCACTCTTTTACTTTTGGAAGGCAGAAATTCAACCAGAGTTGATTTTTTTTTTTGTGTGTGTGTGTAATAGAATTTTCTGAAAGATTGATGAACCTTATGGACTTATTCTCAGAATGTTTTAAAATGCATTAAAATGCATAAATAAAATGTATATGATTTCAAAAGGATCTAATCAGGTTTAAATAAAGTTATCAAAATCTTTTTTTTTTTTTTTGAACAAGATCATGGACATCTGCTCTAGAACTTAAACTAAGGAGAGAGTTTAAGCTGATTTATTTATTAAAAACAGGATGCCAAGAAGGACTTTGTATCAATATCTTCTTGATTAAAATGAGCTCTAGAATAAGAGTAACATGTAGAATAAAATCTTGTAGACTTTAAGTTTTCCACAAAAAGCAAAACAAAACAAAAGAATCCATAAACAATGTTCAATTATTTTTCCCTATTCAGGGTGCTATCCTGTAAGCAACATATAACCATACTGAACAGAATCGTTTTTTTTCCCCCACTAAGGGTGGATTTCAAAAACACCATATCCATATTTCTTAAAATCTTTGTGGATGGGAAATCTAAAGTAGAAAGCAACATAATTAATATTATTCCATTCTTATTCTTTCAACGATCCCATTAATATCAAAGGAAATTAGGGAGAATTATGTGTATCTTATAACTTAAACATTGACAATTTAAAAACAGGAAAGAATAGCAGAATGTTTAAGGGAAGAGTTATATTCCCAGGCAGAAGTGGGAATGCTGGTGCTCTCTAAATCTGAGCCAAAACTATAACTTCTTCAAAAATAGGAGACTTGTAGAGTGGAAAGATCTGGATTTATTCTTATCACTGATCCTAGCTTTCAGATCAAGGGCAATTCACAACTTCTCAGGAAACTCTATAATATTTACTTAATTAGAGATGACTTATTTTCTTATTTCCTCCCAGAAAGGGACAAGGCTATTTTCTATCAACCCTTCTCAAAGTAGGTGAGGATGATTTGTGGCATATGATCTACTTTAGGGGTTTTTTTTTGGCTAGAATAGAGGGAAAAAATAGAGATAAGGACTTTAAAAGAGGAAGATGCAAAGAGGAGGATTCATAGGATGAACAAAATTTGAGAATTCAT
Organism: Antechinus flavipes; assembly: GCF_016432865.1. Lineage (NCBI taxonomy): Eukaryota > Metazoa > Chordata > Mammalia > Dasyuromorphia > Dasyuridae > Antechinus > Antechinus flavipes. The sequence goes on from NC_067402.1 coordinate 83,645,383, forward strand.
GGCTTAGAATGTGCTGCTTTCCCTGTGGAAAGTATTCAGTAATGATGTAATCATTTTTCCTTCCTGATGTTTAAAATTTAATTCACTTAAAAGTAATGTTCTTTTTCTCTATGAAGAATGAACAATTTAGCTAATTTCAAGATACAATAGAATCTTCAAGAATTGAGATATATTACCTGTTAATTAGACCTTTCACATTTTTCTTTAACCTTTCTATTTCTTCTTTCTTTTTGGCATCCACTGTTTCCTCAAATCTTCTCACATGAGGCGGAACATACTTTGTACTTTTACAAAGAACCTAATTAAAAGGATAGAAATAAATTAATGTGATAAATTTTCTATTATAAAAAAATTCCAAATTCATTTGCAAATTGCCTTTTGTCATAATCCCATTAAAGTATTAAAGAGCTAAAAATTAATGGGAAAGGTTATAAAGTCTCACATTTATGTAGTGCCTTAACGTTTATAAAGGGTATCCCCCACAAAAACTCTGTAAGGTAGGTCATACAAGTATTACTGTTTCCATTTTACTAAGGAAATTAAAGCTCAGATAAAATGATTTTTCCACAGAGTTACGGAATTTAAGAATCAAAGTTGGGATTCAAATCAAATCTTGATCCTGATTGCAAGTTCCAGATCTATCTACTACAGAGAGGCAAAACAACAAATATTCATTTTGGGCTTTAAAGTTTATGAAACATTTTCCTGCAAATTAAATATTAATTGTCATTACTGACAATTAAACATAAGATCTTATACAGAGCGGACATCTACTTCTCAATAATGGCACATGTTAATATCCTTTATTTTACCAGCTGGTATTGAGTTTATCTTAGTATCACAGTACACGAGTCCAGTGTTAAACTAGATTTAAATGGTAGACAGGAGAGATTCTTCCATATCAATAACATCTTAAATGTACTGCATGCACAGCAGTATTCTAGAGAGTACCTTCAGTTTACTAACATAGTTCTATATATAGAACTTGAAATAGCTTGAAATAATTTAATATTTGCCCATAAAACCAACACACAAAACCCAAAAATTTACCTCTTGCTCAATAAATTCCCGAATTTATAAACAGGGGCAATCCCTTGTAGAAATACGACTTGGCCACTGCTCTGAGTGGCTGCATGGCCCACCTCACCAGAAGTCCCTGTTACAAAAACCCAAAGGAGAAAACTGTCTTTGGTGATATCCAATTAATTCAACATCAGAAAGTGGTTATCACTTGTTAATAAAAATGACTCATGAAGACATGCCTACCTTGCTATTCTACAAAACACTTGTAACAAAATCCCTAGATGGGGGATTTTGCAGATGCACTGGGCCTGGAGTTAGGAAGGCCCTATTTCATATCCGGCCTGACATATGTGACTGGGCAAGTTACTTAGTATCTGTCAGACTGTTTCCATAAACAGGGATGATAATAGTGCCAATAATAGCAGCAATCTCCCTCGTGGTCGTGGGAGTCAAATTAAACTATAAAGATCCTGGAAAAAAGTATAGGCATCATTTTTAGGATGATGATGCTGCAATCTCTGCGCCTACCAGAGGGTGAGCTTCTAGAAAGATTTCCTCCCTCTCCAATTCCCCAGAACTCTGCATGGAGCTTCTCACATGGAAGCAGTTTGAATAAGGTTTGGTTTCTTCCCTTATTTGTTCATTTTCAAGGATTACGAGTGCATTTTTGGGGGTGAGGATGCACCTGTAGAAACCATGACTACAAAGGGCTTGCAAGGTAGATTGGGTCAAATACATCAGCGTCCACCCTTTCAGAGGCGTGAGTACCGCTCTCCCTAGACGCTGAATTATACTTACTTGGCGGGACACAAGTTATAACACCCGAGGATTCCGGTTAGGCTGGCAACGCTGGGGCTTTACTCCAGCATCGTCAGGGATGGGGTTAATGGGAAAGACTTACCATTCACTTTTAACTTTTTAATAGTTTAAGGAGAACATGACAAAAGACAACTTAAAAATGAATTTGGATTTTTTCTTGTAAAAAGTTATCTAACTTATTTCTATACTTTTCATTAAGTTCTTTGCAAATACCCCACACATAAAGGACCTCTAAGGAAGCTTAGTTGAATCGAATACCTTAAAGGCAGAGCAACATTCAAACAGGTTATTAGTAAAGATAACTTAAAGCAAAAAAATTAAGGAAGACGCCAAGTTCCCACGCTTGGCACTTTACCTCATTGGGGGAGCTGTCATCTTCGGGGGAGGAGTCCATACTCTCTTGGTCCGCAAAACGCACTCGCTTTTTCGCGTTTTTCTTTTCGGTTTCTACATGAGGGTCTGCATCATCTTTCTCCTTTTTCTCCTCCTCTTCCTCTTCCTCCTCTTCTAGGAGACTCTCCTCCAGAACAGCCTCGTCCCCGTCCCCATCCTCCTCCTCCTCCTCGAACCCATCATCACTGTCCGTCCCCGAGCCTTCATCCGAGCTTCCCCTGGAGGGCAGCGGAGCCACGGTCCCCTCCCCATCCCCATCCTCGTACAAGGCGGAGGCGCCGCCGGCCCCCAGCGCCCCGAGAATGTAGTCCAGGCCGTCACGGACGAAGCTAGACGGCAACGCCGCCGTGGCGGAGCCGTCATCATCGCCCTTGCCCTTCTTCCTCTGGCGGCGTTTGCTCAGTCCCAGGCGGCGCTCCAGCTTGCGGATCTCACGGTCTTCCTCTTCGTTGGCTGCCAGAAGTGCCCGTTTCCGAGCCGCGGTAGCGGCGGCACCGGATGTCCGGACCTGCATGGGCTCTCGGAAAGGCCTATCCTTGGCCGGTGGCTGCGGCGGCCTCTGTTGCTTCGGCGACGGCTTCTGTGGCTTTTCGGGGGCTGAGAGAGAAGCTGCGCCCGCCGGCTTCTGTGGCTTTCCGGGGGCTGAGAGAGAACCTGTGCCCCCCGGCTTCTGTGGCTTTCCGGGGGCTGAGAAAGAACCTGTGCCCGCCGGTTTCTTACTCTTCCCCAGCCGCTCTCGAGCGTCTCCCGGGGTCTCGGCCGCCCCCCCGGTCAGCTGAAGCCGGCGGGCTTTCCTCAGCTGCCGCTTCTCCTTCTTCTGCTCCTTGCGGCGCTTCTTTCCGCCGGGACGCGGGGCCGCTCGCGGTTGCCCAGCGTGGCCTGAGCCTTCCTCGCCGCCGGGAGTCTTGTCCCCCGCGGCCGCGTGCACGAACTCTTGCACCGCCAGCCGCAGCCGCTTCATCGCGCCGCCGTGGCGGCCCGGGCCGGCTTTGCGTTTCATGGCTTCTTCCTTCGGGGCAACCGGTCCTAGTCCGGAGCCGACTCTATCACATGGATATGGGCGCCGCCATCTTCCTGGCGTCGGAGACTCTCGTCAAGCGGAAGAAGAGCGGCTGGCAGCCGTCCATCCGGGGTGGAAGTGGGGAGGGCGCGCGTCACAGCGTCACCTCCTGGCGGGAGGGCGAGTCGCCCGAAGGGATGAAGCCCGGGTGACCGCTTAGACGGGTCGGACAGAGGACGGCTTCACTAACTTTTCCCGGGCTTTCCGCGTCCCCAGCCTCGGCCACATTTATTGTGGTGGGCAGGATTGGGGAAAGTCTCTGTCCCGGATACAGTCATTATCATGGGGTGGGGGCCGGGAGAAGGCTTGGGACATAGGAAAGCCCCTGACAGCCGATAGACTTTATTAGTGGGCTGGTGCAAGGAGCTGATGGCGGGGCGGGGTCTGGGCCTGCCCCGGGCCGGCTTAGTGTCTGCGGTTTAAACCGGGCGGTTACTGAAAGTAAGGGAACAACACATCCTTTATCAACCGGGCACCTTGTCAGCAATTTGTTATCTGGGGAGGCAGTGGAGGAAAGGAGAGAAGAGAGGAGGGAAGAAGGAAGGAGAAGAAAAGAAGGAAGGGACAAGAGAAAAGAAGAAGAGAAGGGAAGGCAGAAAGAAAAAAGGGAGATGGAAGGAAGGAAATCCCCATTTATTAAATAACTAAGATGTTCCAACTGTTACGCTAAGGCCTTTACAAATACTATCTAATGTAATCCTTAAAATAACTCTGGGCAATCTTTAATCCCCATTTTACAGGTCAGGAAACTGAGGCAGGGTGAAGTGTCCTTCTGTTATGAACCAAAACTTGAAACAAGATGTTAAGTCATTAGAATTGATGGAACAATGCTTAAGTTTACTCCTTTGAGAGTTCACACATTAGTTCACACATTAGAGTTCACAAGTTCGGGAGATTCACAAGTCAGAAGCCCACAATCCCACTCTCTCAGAGGAGGAGTCAACCTTTGGGTTCACACCTTGAAGAGATCATATATAAGGAGCTCCTGGAGTCAAAAGTAAGAGACTTGAAGAGATTGAGAAGTCAGTCAGCCAGTTGAGAGCCTGGCTGCATTTGAGGTGATTATTACTCTGAACTGAAACTAAGGCTGCCTCCAGAAACCTCCCCAAGAAACCTGCTCCCAGAGAACGATCACATTCTAGAAAAAGAAGAGAACATCACATCTTTCCCAGCTACTAAGTGTCTGCATATGATTTTCGTCGGAAGTCTTCCTCGGAAAACAGATTCTTCACCTTTTTCTTGTGTCGTGGACCCCGTTGGCATTCTGGTGAAGCCTGTAGACCCTTTCACAGAGTTATGTTTTTAAGAGCATAAAACGAACTACATAGGATTAAAGGAGAAATAATATAACAAACCAGTAATAAATAGCTAAGCAATTACATGACATAATCATCAAAATATTTTAAAACAAAAACAAATTTACAGATCCCAGATTAAGAACCCCTTTCTTAGGGAGTTTGGAAAAAATCTTTATAGCCACTTCCTCTCATAAAGGTTTGCTAACTAAGCTATATGGGAAACTGACTCAAATATAAGAGCCATGTCCCAAGAAACGGTCAAAGGCTAAGAACAGTTCTCAACAACTGAAATCCAAGCTATCAACCAACAGCCATATAAAATAAATTCTTCACATAAGAGAATAATAGAATGTGCAAATTAAAATAGCTCTGAATTTCACCTGCCGCTCTCACCCCCCAAATTCACAAAGATAATAAAAAGACTGACAGTTGTTAGCATACAGATGTATATCGTGCCTTAATCAGTTTTTCCCCCCAGGTTCTGTGTAATCAGAGAAAACTGAGCTAGCATTTCAATTTCCAGTTAGAATTTCATAGTATTTGGATTCACAAAGGATTAATTTGAAGAGAGACATCTGAATTGTCACCTAGATAACCAAGAAAATTCAGCAAACATAAATCCCATGAAACAAAAAGCCAAAGTATTGAAATGATTATCACTATTAATATTGAGTCCTCTTGTATCTTTGTAACCCTCTCCCAGTGTCTGTTTAATCAGCACATTTCATCTTGGATCTCAGATATCACAAGTTGTCTGAAACCTGAAAACATCTTTTGGGTATTCTGGAATAGGCCTTCTTCTCAGGGCAGTTTTGAAGAAAGCTCCTCCTAAATGGATTTGTTTTTCTGGTTCCAAGTCACTTGCAAAGAATTCTAGATAATTGTACTAAAATCTGCCAGAAATAAGACTCAGTACAGTATATCTTGTTTTATTTTACTGTGCTTTATTGTACTTCACAGATACTACATTTTAAAATATAAATATTTTATTTTCCCAGTTACATATAAAACACATTTTAATGTGTTTCTTAAAATTCTGAATTCCAAATTCTCTTCTTCCTCCTTTCCCTTCCTTGAGAAGGCAAGCAATTAGTAATAGGCTATACAAGTGTAGTCATGCAAAACAATATTAGTCATGTTCTAAAAATAAAAACCAAAAAAAGCTGGAAAAATAAAATTTTGAAAAATATGCTTCCATTTGCATTCAGATTATATCAATTCTTTCTCTGGAGAAGAATAGCAGTTTTCATCCTTTAGAAATCCTTCAGAATTGCCTTAGATCATATTATTGCAAATAGCTAAGTCATTTCACAGCTGATTATCAAATAATACTGCTGTTATGTACAGTGTTCTGGTTCTGCTTACTTCACTTTGTGTTGGTTGATGGAAATATTCAGGTTTTCCTGAGAACATTCTGTTCATTTCAGTCATATACTTATGTGTCCTTTTGAACTCACTACCCATATCACAACCCTCTTACCACTTGTTGTCTGGTCCTCCTCTGCAACATCTCTCAAAGACACCTCCTCTCTTCTGACCTTGCCACACTTCTCTGGTGCAGACCCTCATCATCTTCTGACTAATTATTGCAATAGTCTGCTGGTGGGTTTACCTGATTTACATTTTACTCCACACCAATCCACCCTCCATCCAACCACTAAAATGATTTTCCTAAAGTTTAAGTCTGATCATGTAGCCTTTCTATTCAATAAACTCTTACCTCTGTACCCCATATAGCATTCTCCAACTAATGGTCTCAATTTCCAATTCTTGGCCACCACAAAACTGCTTTATAAATATTTTTATACATATCGGTCCTCTCCTTTTTCTTTGATCTCTTTGGAATATAGACCTAGTAGTGGTTTTGCTGTGTCAAAAGGTAGTTTGCTAATGCTCTCTTAGCTGCCTAATCCAATGGCCTTTTCTTGATCCTCATTTTCCTTTTCCTTTCTGTACTGTTAATCATTTTCTCCTCCTTGATCTTCCCTTTTTTCTAGATTTTTGGGCACCACTCTTTCCTGGTTCCTTCTACCCATACAACTGCTTCTCTCTCTCCTTTGCTGAATCTTGTTCCACATCATGCCTTCTGACTCTAGGTGTCCTTAAGGCTCAGTCCTAGGTCCTCTTCTCCTATCACTACATCCTGCTTTCTTGGTGAGCTTATCAGCTTCCCATGGATTTAATTAATATTTATACTGCTGAGTCTCAAAATTGCTTTTCTTGTACCAGTCTTTCTGTGACATCCAGTCTCATCTCTAATCTTTCAAACATCTGGAACTGGATGTCTAGTAGAGATCTTAAACTCAATATGTCCTGAACTCTAAACTCCCTTTCTAATTTCTCTATTATTGTAAAGGACAACATCATCTTCCCAGTCTCTTGGGCTTACAAGCTAGGTGTCCTCAACTCCTCACTATCTCTCAAACCCTATTTCCTCTCTTCTGACTTTGCCACCTCTCTGGTATGGACCTTATCACCTTGTGACTGATTATTGCAGTAGTCTGCCTGACTTATATTTTCCCCCATACCAATCCACCCTTCATTTAGCCACTAAAGTGATTTTCATGTAACCCTTCTATTCAATAAATTCTAGGGACTCTCTCTCACCTCTAGCATTACAGAATAGCTGGCTGGCATGCAGCACCTTTCATAACCTACCCACCTCCTGCCTTCCCAGTCTTCACTATGCCCTGCTTCCCAAATTGTACTCTTCCATTCTGTGACTCTGACTTGGCCACAACAAGATGCTTTATTGCTTGGCTCTGTAACTGTGGGATCTCCAAAGCAACCATAGAAGGCAAATGGTGAGCCCCTGAACTGTAAGGTAACAGGCAGGACTGGGCTAAGCTAACCCAGCTCAGTGGGAATGCTAAAAGAACTGGACCCAGTGGGATGGTAAGTCAGTGAAAGGCCCTTGTCCCCCAGCAAAAAAAAAAAAAAAAAAAATGCTTGGGATAATTTCCCCTGTGCCCTAGATACAAAGCTCAGCTTTTTAAACTGAGTAAAAAAGCAAAAAAAGATCTCTGACCATAGAAAACTGCTATGATGACAGGCAAGATCAGAACACAAACCCAAAAAAGGACAACAATGATAAAATGCCTTCATATAGCAGGGGGATATGAACTCTCAAGCTCAAAAAGGATTTTAAAAGAGAAGAAAAATGGAAAAAATAAGTGAGAGCTATGCAGGAAAATTATCAAAGTTTTTTGGGAAAACTAACAGCTTGAAAAAGGAGGCACAAGAAATTTCACCAAAGAAAACAACTCCTTAAAAAATGAATTTGGTGAAATGGAAAAAATATATATCGAACAAATCACTTCTTTTATAAATATAATCAGACAAATGCAAAAGGAGGTAGAAAAGCTAATTAAAGGAAATAATTCATTAAAAATTAGAATTGGACAGTTGGAAGTGAGTGACTCAATGAGATGTCAAGAAAAAGTCAAACCAAAAAAAAAATTGAAAATGTAAAATACCTTTTTGGAAAAACTGACCTGGAAAACAGAACCAAGAGAGACAATCTCAGAATTATTAGACTACGTGAAAGCCACGATCAAAAAAGGAACCTGGATTTCTCTTTCAAGAAGTCATCAAAGAAAACTGCCCTGATATCCTAGAACCAGAGGGTAAAATAGTCACTGAACGAGTCCACTGATTACTTTCTGAAAGAAATCCTAACATGAAAACTCCAAGGAATATTGTACTAAATTCCAGAATTATCAAATCAAGAAAATTATGAGGAAAATTCCCTTAGAGACTGTTGTCTTCTGCAGTTCTGAACTTTACTCTCTTCTTCCATGTGGGTAGATCCTTCTTGTATATCTTCATCATGAAGGATATAAATTCTATTACCTTCTTTTGCCTTTCTTTCTTAGTATATTCTGCCCCTCCCTTTTTTTCTTAAGACTGTCAAAACTGAACAAAATCACCTTAGACTCTATCTTATTTAGCTCCTTGGATTTCCCCTTGAGAATTCCTATTTTCTTCTTCCTGAGTAGAACCTAAGCATTTTGTGAGGCAAAGGGTAGAGTATTGGACCCCAAGTCAAGAAGAACTGAGTTCAAATTCAACCTCAGACATTCATTGTCTGTGGGACTCTAGCCAGGTTATTTAATCACAATTTGCCCCACTTTCATCAATTGTAAAGGAACAACAATAATAGCATTTATGTCAATAATAATAACAGCATTATGGTGGTTATGAGGATTGAATGAGAAAATATTTATAAACTGCTTAGCTCAGTGACAATCCATAGTAGGTACTATATAAATGCCTATTTCCTTTCCTTCCCTTCATTTAATTCCTTCTAGTTGTTCTTATTTTGCTTTCCCCTACCTTCTCTTGACCTTGCAAAGTTTTTCCTCAGTTGGTTTTTTTAGGAGGATTGCTTGAAAGTCTTTGATTCCACTTGAGGTCTTTCTCTAAGGCCTCTCTTAGGATCATATTCAGTCTTGCCAAGTGAGATATTTATGGTTTTAAGCCATTATCTTTTGCCTTTTGCAACAGCAACGTCTAAGATTTCTTCTTTATAATAGTAGACATCCAATCTTCTGTGATCTCTATCAGATATAGTTCCTTGGAATTTGAATTCTTTCTTTTTGGCTTCCTGCACTGTTTTGTTTTGTTATTTTTTCTTTCATCTGGAAGCCCAGGATTTTGTCTCCAATATTCCTTGGAAGTTCTCATTTTAGAATTTCTGTCAGGAAATGTCTAGTAGATTTTCCTTTTGTTTTCTGGTTTTAATTGATATGAGAAGTGTTTGCTTCTATTTTTTTTTTTCTAAAGTATTCAGGTGTTTTGTTTTTTTTTTATTTCTTTGTTTTGTTCTAATTCATGGTTTTCAAGAAGTCTGAATAATGAATCTTAAACTATAGGTCCTTAATTTGTTTTACAGGTTAATTATCTTTGATAGTAGATAACTTAACCTTTTTTGGAATGAGTTTCTCATTCCAAGTAGGCTGGCACTAAGTAGTAGTGTGCAATTAACTCTTATATCAGAAAAACATTTCCATAAACAGTGTATATCATAAAACTTTGACATGTCTGAACTTGTTGAGAAGAGTCTTACCTCTGCTGCTTAACAGAAGTTGAATGGAGGGTCTACTCACCATTTCACACCATCCATCATTTGGGAAGGGATATGTCTCTTGACCATAGATCTATATTCATAGTCCTTGTGCCAGAAAAATGGGAAATATGATAACTAATTGGACGTTGTAATATTCAGTATTTTCTTTCTAAAAGCCAATTTCATTTCTTACCACAAGCACCCTGACTTGTACCTAATTAAAAACAAAACAAAACAGCAGTTAATATTTGGAATTCCTTAAGTCTCCAACTGAAGCTATGATCTTTAAATTAGATTTGTTCGTGTCATTGATCTCCACCATTATTAATGTCATGGCTCTCTTTATGATTATCCATCTCAGTCACTATTATCAAAGTTCAAGCAAAGTCTTTGTCCTTTGGCTCAGATCCCATTCCTGCCAGCTCTTGTTCAGTTGAGTACAGTGGAGTTATATCTGATTTTGGCTGAAACTCAGATGTATCATTAATTTTCCTTAGATATTTCATGTTTCATTTAGACACTTTTCCATTTGCATGAAGACATCCTCTGATCTAGATGCCAGGGGTTATAGGATTCTGATACTCCTGTTCCAGGTACAATTCACCTTTTTGATCTTAACAGTGCTTTTTCCCCTTGGTCATACCAGATGTCCCATTGATTTGACTTTGCATATTGTGAGCTGTATTTTAAACTGTCTTCATGGCATGTATAATTGTGGACCTGTTTATTATTTGTGCTGGGGCTATTTTGTTTATAGGTATATATTTCTATCTATGCAATTTATTTCCCATGTACAGTTTTTCAGGAGAACATTCAGGACATTCTAATGGTACTATACCATAAGCCAGTTTAGCATGCTTTAGAATCAAAGGATTGTAACATTTTAGAGCTAGAAAGGATGTTGGAGATTATCTACTCTAGTTGTGGCAAATGAGACTTAGAGAAGTCATGTGACTTACTGGTTCCTGCTAGTAACACAAGTGTTTAGTGCAGATGCTTTTAGTGTGCAGCCTCTACACTTAGATTACATTTTTGCCTACCTTCTTTTTCTGGACAAGAGGATTCAATCTTCACCCAGAGTCCATAACTTCTCTATCTCAAGGGGGATAGAAATCTCCCCTTCTTTGAAATTGTTGTAGATCATTGTACTGATTGGTTACTAAATCTTTCTCAGTTAGTTATTTTTATTTTATTGCTTTTGATACATATTTTGATTTTCTGATTCTGCTTACTTCATTTTGTATTAGGTCATATGAGTCTTCCCAAGTTTCTTTTTAAAACTATCCCCTTCATTATTTCTTACACAATCGAATTCCATCATGATCACATACGACAACTTGTCTAGATATTGCTCAATTGATGAACATCATTTCAGCTTCAATTCTTTGCCATCACAAAAAAAGAGCTGTAATAAATAATTTTGTATGTATGATTTTTTCCATTTTCTGACTTCTGTAAAGTATTAGTAGTAGCAGAATTTATGGGTCAAAGGATATTCATAGTTTTATAATTTTTGGATGTAATTCCAAATTGTTTTGCATAATGATTAGACCAGTTCACACGTACACCAACAGTGTAAGGAACAATAAATTCAATAATTAAAAAGATCACTGGTGACTTTGGATAGAGCAATTTCAGTTTAATGATGAGGTGAGAAGCTAGATTATAGTTTAGAAGAGACAAAATTTCAGGACAATCTTTTTTTTTTCCATAACATTTAATTTTTTCCCCAACTACCATGTAAAAACAATTTTAACATTCATTTAAAAAAAATTTTGAGTTTCAAGTTATCTTTCTCCCTCCTTCATCTTTCCTAAGCAGATATACAGGTCATACATATGCAACCATACAAAGCATATTATCATATCATTCATGTTGTAAACAAAAACATAAATAAAAAAAATCCCACAAAGTGAAGAATAGTATGCTTCAATTTGCATTCAGACTCCATCAGTTCTTTCTCGGGATGTGGAGAACATTTTTCATTATGAGTCCTTTGGTATTCTCTCAGATCATTGTATTTCTGAGAAAAGCTAAGTTATTTAAAGTTGATCATTGTGCAATATTGTTGTTACTATGCACAGTGTTCTGGTTCTCTTCACTTTGCATCAGTTTATCTAAGTCTTTCCCAGTTTTCCTGAAATCATTCTGTTCATCATCTCATATAGCCTAATGGTATTCCATTATAATTATATACAACTACTTATTCAGGCATTACCTTATTGATAGGTATCCCTTCTACTTCCAATTCTTTGCTGCTACAAAAAGAGCTGCTATAGATATTTTTGTATTCCTTTTTTATTTTTTAATCTCTTTGGGATAGTTGTATTACTGGATCAAAGGATATATACAGTTTGCCCTTTGGGCATAGTTCCAAATTACAACAATGCATTAGTGTTTCGATTTTCTTAGATCTCTTCCAACATTTATCATTTTCCTTTTCTGTCATATTAGCCAATCTGATAGGTGTGAGGTGAAACCTAAGAGTTGTTTTAATTTGCATTTTTCTAATCAGTAATGATTTAGAGCAGTTTTTCATGTGACTATAGATAGATAGCTTTGATTTCTTCATTTCAAAACTGCCTGTTCATATTCTTTGACATTGATCAATTGGAGAATGATTTGTATTCTCCAATATTTGACTCAGTTCTCTATATATTTGAGAAATGAGACCTTTTTCAGAGACACTTACTACAAAAATTGCTTCCCAGTTTTTGATTTCAGGACATCAATTTATGCTTTAGGAATTGAGGATAGATCAGATTACTTATTACTTGATAGACATTTGCTATTCATGATCTGTGTTATCCTTTTTGAATCATGAAGATTGTGTGTCTGCCACATATTGCTATAATTTATAAGCATTTGTCTCCTCTGGACTGCCTATCAATGGGAATACAAAAGCAGCCCTTTGGAATTGGAGTGTTAAGACAAGGCTGAGCAATGTACTCTAGTGATTTATATGGCAGACTTTGACATAGCATTGGTGAAATAGTGTGGTCCTTTTCTATCTTTTGAATTTCATACCTTACTTAATTATTCATATAAACATTTAAAATGTTTTGGGAGAATTTTATCAGGGCTTATTTTATATGTATGCAGAAAAAGAATTTTGCTTGATTTTTGAAACCTAAGATCTATTTGTGGTGTAACAGATATAGAATGTTGGGCTTGATGGGAGGAAGACCTAGGTTCAAATAATGCCTTTGATACTAAATAGCTGTGTGAGTCTGGGTAATTCAGTGAATCTCAATATACTGTGGCAGTTTTTTAAGATTTGTTTATTAATTCAAAAATAGTTGATTTGTGTCAAAACTAGATTTTTAAGGGAAGAGAAGATTGTTTCCTAGACAGAAGAAAAGACATATGCATAAATAAATAGAAAGCATCTGTTTGTTAATAACAATGAAAGAGCTGGTTCTGTTGAATGAAACTTCAAGAACATCCTCAAGAATAATAGAAAACAATTAAAGAGACAAAGAAATGGGTACATAAAAAAAAATAACCTGAGTACTTAACCATCTGGCCAGTCACTTTATTGGCTGTTCAGCCTTTGACCCGGACACTGGAAAAATGTAGTCAGAATAATTTTCTTGTTAGCTTAAGAGTAAATCTTAAACAATAATCAAATGTTGCCTAAATACTAGCTTTTAAATTAGTTTTGTTTTAAATAGCCTTGGTTTAAAAAATATACAACAATAAATCAGGAAAGCATCATTAATCAATGTCTTATATTATGGAACTTTGCATTTCCTTTGTGTAATTTATACAATTAATCTATCTGTTGCCAAGGAAAGTAATTCTTCCTGTTTGGTGAGATTCAGCATGGAGATGAAAGTTGCCTTCACCTTGGGAACACTTACTGATATTGGGTCTGATCTTGCTGTCCATTTTCCTTCTTATGGACTACAGAAGCTGGCCCATTACTTTGTCATTTATAGTGCAATTTTCATTAGTGCTCAAGCAGTAAGCATTTAAAAAGGCGAATTTACTTTGCTTTCTGTCCTTTCTTCATCTGACTGATAATAATTGCTAGATTATGCCATGCTAAAGTTACTTATAAATTCAGGGCTATAACTTGACTTTCCTGGTACCTAGGTTTTACCCTGACAGTTTAAGATGAGGATCTTACTAGAATGCATTTTACGAGGACTGGAAGAAAACATACCTTGGTGGAAATGAGGGATCATTCTACCTAGAGATCATTGTCAAGATCTGATTCTGGAAAATAAACCAAGTCAGAAATCACATAGATCATGTAGTATAACTCTTTACACTAAGACACTGAGGCCTAGAGAAAAGATAGGTGATGTTATCAAGACCCAACAGATTGTAGTCTGCATAGTCTGCATGATTTGAACCTTAATTTCTTAATTACTTTTCTGATGAAAAGATGCCAATTTTATTCAAGTAAATATTTACACAACAATTGTGAATTTGTCTATCTATTTCAATGGTTCATTTAAGGCACAAGTCCATCATTTACATTTATCAGATTTATTTGTGCTAGCTTACTGCAATATCTAGTAGAGTGTCTGACACATAGTAGGTACTTTAAAATGCTTATTTAGAATAAATTTAAATTACAGGCTTAAAAAATTGTAATATAAAGCTAATTGTATAATTTAATTATCTTAAAATAATTCCATGTCAAACAAGCTTATTTTTCAGAAAATTGTGGCAAAAAAAAAAAAGGCATCTATATCACACTAAAAGATTGTTATTCTAAGCATGATAACCAACTATTCTCTATCTCTGCTAGGTAAACAGCAAGAGGAAATAGATTTACATTGTAATAGGAAGGATTTAGGGCAAACTTAAGAAAGAATTCTTGAATAGTGAGATTGTAGTGTAATTCTGGAGCTGGCCCTGGAAGCAGAGGGAGACCTGGGTCTTTTTTTTTCTTTTGCTAAGGCAATTGGAGTTAAGTAACTTGCCCAAGGTCACACAGCCAGGCAATGTTAAGTGTCTGAGGTTAGATTTGAACTCAGGTCCTCTTGACTTCAGGGCTGGGGCTCTATCCACTACATCAACTAGCTGCCTTGTAGTATAATTCTGAAGAAGCATTTGGAATCTTCTTTTCTGTAAGAATCTAACAATAGCAAAGAGTTTCCTCCTTGTGAGATATAAAAGGATAATTAAGTGTGTTCTCTAGTTGTAGAATTCCTTGATTCTACTAGGATTATGAAATTTGCTTTGATTCAGAGGAATAAGCCAAATAAACACTTCAGATTAGCCAGTTAGCTAATAGATATTTATTCATTCTTAGCTCCTCATTTGGTACTATTTGAGAGTCAGCATAATTTATTGGACAACATGTTAGACTTGAAGTCAGGAAGACCTGGGGAAAAAATCCCTCTTCGGACACTCATTTTGTGATGGGGCAAATGACCATCTCTGACAGTTTTCTTAACTATAAAATGGAAATCGTTATATCCTTGGAACCAGTTTTAGATGAGATAGTTGTATATAAGGTATATATACATATATATGTTGATCATTATTTATTGGGCATATTAAAGGGAATATTTGCATTTGCAGAGTTTACTCTCGAGTTAATATGATTAATTGTAGGGTCTACAATTTCATGATATCCTGCTACTTGCCCTAGAAAACCCAAAATCTAGGATTTGTAACTTAAAAGTTTCATTATGCTTGCTACTTAGCTCACCAGAATTGGCATTTAATAGATTTCTTCCAGAGTAAAATGTCGAAGATTAATATGAATTCTGTGCCAGGTGCTCCCAAGTACCACTACCTGCACATTGCACACTGCCAGTGTGCTAGAGAATTCTACCAGAGAAGCCCTCTCTCTTTCACTAATGAAGAGACAGAATATGTCAAGGACACAGCTGTTGTCAGGTGATCTCATGCTGTTTACAGCAAAGCTGTCTTGAGCCATAGGTTAATATATTAATGAGGACTGTGATTGTTCTCTTATATTAGGTAATGCCTATGAATGATTGGGTAAAGAATCGCTTTGCCTTGTTTTCTCCCATAGAGTTAAGATTGATGAGAATGGATTACTTTGCCAAGAGGACTCCAAAATATTACAAGCTCTTATTCGTCTGCAACTTGGATGAGTGCACATCCATTTCTGTGCTCCTATACAGAACCTCTTAAAATGATTCTGGGCTAAAAAACACATTAAATCATCAATTTAATTACATTGAAACTACACACGAGGCTTCTGTCACTAATCTAGTTTAGTTTAATCTTGGCATTTCAGTCTCATCCATTATTTTACTCATACACAAGCTGTTTTAGTCAATTCAATATAATCTGTAATATTTTATATATATGTTTTTCTGTAGAGCCCCTAAGACCTTGACCAAAGAGAATTATGATGATGCCTTGATTAATGAACAATTTACCATTACATACAAATGTATTTTTTTTAATATTGCATGATTTGATTTCACCTCATTAGCACATGTAGGTCTTTTTAACTAAAATGTGTGAATGAGACCATCATTTTGGATTTTATTATGAATCTTAAATCCATTTCTTTAGCATTTTCTATGCTGCATACAGGTCTCTGAGACAGATCATCTGGAAAAAAAGGCAGAAATGCCCTTGGGACTGTGGCACAAAGCTTAAAGAGATAAACATAAAAATCTCAATGCTTACACAGGGTACATTCCCTGGTATCAGTTTAGGGAGAGTGGTTGATTGAGATATGTGGTGTTCTAAAGCAGAAATCAGAACATTCATTTGATTTGAGTTTTTAACATTTATTCCTCCTCTCTTCTTCACACTAAATAAAAAAATCATTCCTGAAATAAAGAAAAAACACTGTGGCAGCTTGCCTTGGATATAACTCTACTATAAATAAAATAATTAAATAAAAATAAAATAAAAAAATAAAAAAAATCCAGCTCTTCCTGTTCATGCTTTTACTCATTCTGTAAATTTTTACTAAGTATCCTCTATATCTAAAAAAATTTGGGACAGGAGACAGAAAGCAAGCAGCATACTGTATAAACAAAACCTCCAGATTTGGAAGTTGTTCTGAGGTTTCTTTCAGATCTTAAGTCTATGATCCTGTGATCCCTAAAATCTGAGTTTCAATGCTGTTTCTGACATATATTCGTGTTTGCAACTTGTGATCCAGTCTCTTAACTTCCCAGCTCCTTAGTACAGTTTCTTCATCTGTAAAATGGGAATAGTATTATTTGTATTAATTATTTCATAGGGCTATTGTGAGGAAAGACCAATGTGTTTTCATGGCAAGAATGTTGTCAGGAGACCTAGATTTAAATCCAAGTCTGTCACTTCCTCCATGAAGCCTTCCCTATTTCCCCCAGCTGTTCCTTCTTTCCTACTTAGTTTATATCACATTTATTATGTGTGTTTTAGATCTTTATTTTTTCCTACTTGGCCATTTATTATTTGGAGCTGATATGTATGTTTTTTCAGTTTTTTCATATAATGCCTTCTATGTCCATGATAGGCACTTAATAAATGTTTGTTGAACTGAATTAAATTCACATCTGCCAGAGCTTGGTCACTTCCAAAATGCTAATATTGCTGTGTAACAGTAATTTCCTACTTCATCCTGGAGTTCCCCACATATTGGTGTTTCTGGGACACACCTTCAGCTCAGACATTCTGTACTGATAGACCAGGCAAATGCCTAGAAATTAAATAATAAAGTTTGTATGTGTACCATTTGTTGACTCTTCATGATTCCATGAACCACAATACAGTAGGCCTTTCTATTCTCTTCTAAAATTTATCCAAACTCATGTACATCACTTCTGTGACATTATCCATCTCATCATCTGCCCTCCCCTTTGCCATTGCCTCCAGTATTTCCCAGCATCAGGGTCTTTTCCAATAAATCCTGTCTTCTCATTTTGCAGCCAAGTATTTAAGCTTCAGCTTCAGTGTTTGTCTTTCCAATGAATAATCTGAATTAATTTGAGTATGGACTGCTTTGATTTTCTTGCAGTCCAAGAGACTCTCAAAAGTCTTTTCCAGTACCACAGTTCAAAAGCGTCAATTCTATAGCATTCTACTTTCCTTATCGTCTAACTCTTACAGCCATACATTACCCCTGGAAAAACCCTAGTTTTAACTACATGAATCTTTGTCTGCAAGGTGATGTCTCTGCTTTTTAATATGTTAAAAAGATTTCCCATAGCTTTCCTTCCAAGAAATAAGCATTTTTTAATTTCATGGTTGCAGTTATCTGCAGTGATCTTTGAAGCCAAGAATATAAATAAGATCTGACATTGCTTCCATTTTTTCTTCCTCTATTTGCCAGGGAGTGATAGGACCAGTTGCCATCTTATCTGACATCATAATGGTATCATTTGTATATCTGAGATTGTTGATACTTCTCTCAGTAATGTCAATTCTGGCTTTTGATTCATCCAGTTTGGCATTTTAGATGGTGTATTTTGCATATAAGAAAAGGTGACAATATACAGCCTTGTCTTTCAATTGTTTTCCCAATCAATTGTTCCATGGTTAGTTCTAATTGTTGTTTTTTGATCCATATTTTAGTTCCTCAGGGAGTAAGCAAAATGATTTGGTACTCCCATCTTTTTGAGGACTTGTTACATTTTGTTGTATTCTACATAGTCAAAGGTTTTTAGTATTGTTGGTGAAGTAGTAGAAGATATTTTTCAGGAACCCCCTTGTTTCCCCATAATCCAGTGAATTTTGTTAGTTTGGTCAGTAGTTCTTCTGCCTCTTTGAAAACTAGACTGATCTTTTGGTAATTCTCAGTTCACATATTTCTGAAGTCTACCTTGCAGATTCTTAAGAACAACCTTTTAGTGTATAGAATTACTGCAATTGTTTATTAAATTTGATTATTCTTTGACATTGTGCTTCTTTAGGGTGGGATGTGAACTGAACTTTTCCAATCCATTGGTTACTGTTGAGTTTTCTAAATTTGCTGGTATATTGAGTGCAGCACTTTAATAATATCATCTTTTAGGATTTTAAATACCTCAGATTTCCATCACTTCCACTAGCCTTAATGTTAGCAATTTTTTTAAGGCCCATTTGACTTCATTCTCTAGGATGAATGGCTCTAAATCAATAAACTATTACAGTTATTAGTAATGGTAAAATTTTTTCTTTTATAGTTTTTTTTTTTGCATCTTCTTGCCACCTTTTATTAGTCTCTTCTATTTCTCTTAAGTCCCTACCATTTTTGTTTTTCATCATGCCCATTTTTGTGTGACCATTTCCTTATATCTCTAATTTTCTGGTAGAGCTAGCCTGTCATTTCTATTCTATTATTTTCTTTTATTTCTTTGAATTGCTCATTTAAGAAAATTTTATCTCTTCTTGTTTTTCTCTGGAATTCTGCATTCAGTTGGGTATGTCTTTCTGACTCTACCTTATCTTTTGCTTTCCTTCTTTCCTTGGATATTTGTAAAGCCTTATCAGACAGTTATTTTGCTTTCATATTCCTTTTTTTTCCTTTGGGATGTTTTTTGTGACTGGCTCCTATACAGTATTATGAATCTCTGTCTATAGTTCTTCAGACAATTCTATCAACTAGCCAAAATCAGCTCCAGGTCTTGTTTTAACTGATTAAATAGAGCCTTTCTACCTTTGACTGAAAATTATATAATCATTTTCATTTCAATATTGACCATCTGGTGATGTTCATGTATAGAGTCATCATTGGATTGTTGAAAAAGAGTATTTATTATGACCAATAAATTATTTTGATAAAACTCTATTAGTCTCTGCTGTTTCATTTTGTACTGCAAGGCCAAATTCATCCATTCCTTTCCATTTAAGTTAACTGATGATACCCAAAAGTTAATCTTTCCATCTCTTGTCTTCTCTAACTTACTTTGGTTCCTAAATCTCATTTCTAGACACATTCATAATGAGCTTCCTTTTAGCTTTGGCCCAGATTCATGTTTTCTGGAGCTATTTGTAGTTGTTCTCTGCAGAGCTCATCTTCTGGTGTCATATCTTTTATTGTTTTGATACAGTCCATGGGGTCTTGGCAAATATATGAAAATAGGTTTGCCATTTCCTTCTTCAGTGGATTACCTTTTGTTAGAATTCCCCACTATGATCTGTCCATTCTGGGTAATTCCACATGGCATAGTTCAGTTTCATTGAACTATATAAGCCCCTCTGTCACAACAAGGAAGTGATCCAGGAGGAGAATTGAAATATACAAAATATTACTGACAGGAAAACTCAAATAATAAAATCTTTCTTAACTCCTCATAAATTAGTGGAAATAATTTCTCCCTTCAGAATATTCCTCCCTCCCCCAATTCTCATGACATTGGGGAAAATGGCACAAATCCTCAACAGGAAATTCAGGGTATTAGAGAGAGGGACTGTCTTGTAGTGCTGTTGCAACAACTCTCTTGGCATTCGCTTTCCTCCTAAAATATGGATTTTAGTCATAATGTATGTTGTTTATTTAATAAATTTAATATTTAATAAATATTTGATAATGTTTTTCTTAAAACTATCAAAAACATAATAGCAAAGATGGTATAATACATTATAGAATATAAGAGTGTAAGAGAGAGTTACTAGGATATGTCAAATTGAATATAAGGACTTTTTTGCTAAGGTTTGGTATGAGTTCCATATAAAAGTCAGATTAGATTACAATTTGGAGTGATAAACACTCATTTCTCTTCATTGTGAGGAACTAGATGAAATACTTTTAAGTCACACTTGTCATTGCTCAGATTAGATGGAATTATAATAGATTTTAAGAAGATCTTTAAGACTAGAATACAGATTCCATCTTATGGAGGGGAAAAAAAGGCTTCCATTTTCATAAGCGAATAAGCATAAAAAAATAACTGTTAGGACATATATGCTTTAACATACTTAACATGTATTGGTCAACCTGCCATCGGGGGGAGGGATGGGAGGAAGGAGGGGAAAAATTGGAACAAAAGATTTGGCAATTGTCAATGCTGTAAAATTACCCATGCATATAACTTGTAAATAAAAAGCTATAATAAAAAAAAGAGAAAGAATAAGCATAAAATGCATAGATGTTAGTCCTCCATAAAGTTCTGTGATTGTATTTCCAACAGGCATCCTAGTGTTATAGGCACTGCAGATAGAGCATTTCAACAATATTTAACAGTTAAATAGAAACTTAACATTGAAATCAATTGAATGACACATTGGAACTTCTTTTGAACTCCAACTTGTGACCATCTTCTTCATATCATCTGTCCTTATTCTTTTTACTTCTCTTCTTCACTTGACTTTATACCTCCTTTAGTTTAAAGGCTTAGAAACATTTCTGTTCTTAGGAGTCATTAGCCCCTTTTTTCTTCTTCCTTTGCGCCACACTTTTTCTACACCACCTTCATCCACTAATTTTCTTGTTGTTTAGTACAGTCTCTAAGGGTTCCCACTATGTCTTCTTTTGATACTTATTTGAAAAGAATTCTAAAAACAATATTTTTTAGGACAATGGTTGATTTTTATTTTTTAATTTGAATGTTATTTTAACAGAAATTTATTGCTAACTAAACTCCATTGGTAAAGCAGCATATAAAACCGACATACTTATCAAGATAATGTGGCCAAAATCAACTTTCGCCAAAATAATAATCTTCCCATTGTACTCACAAATAAGCAATGACCTGATAGCCTGTGAGGGCATATAGTAAGGTTGAGAACAAAAGATGGAGTCAAACTCATTCAGATAACTGACTAAAAGTTCTATTTCTTTTTGCCAATGGATGACCTGAATTATATATTATAAAAGGAATATTAATCCTATTTGCCTGGCTAGTACTAGCATGGCACTCATAAATAAGACATTGCATAAGATCCTTGGGAAGTGGTAATGTATCTGTGATCCATCAGTGTCTAAGTTTTTTGTATCATTATAAAAGTGTGAAGAAGTTATATTCTAGTTGAAGTAGCCAAAGATAAATTATGATGTACTGAGAGAAATTAATACTATATTATTTTATAATAACTAATTATTTAGTGTGACCCATCTTTTTTTCCTGCTACTTTCTGTAAAGCCCTAGCTCCTGCTCCTAAAGGTCATGATTGACTGAGGAGATAGTTCCTAGCCCTCAAGGAGCATATTTGAAAATTTGGGGGCTGGACCTCACCCAACTGGGAGATCTTTTTTCTATTTAGAACATTAACAAAATCCAGTCTGGGTAAACCCATACTTTGGAGAAATAAATCCTTGCCCTTGATCTCCTCCCTTAAAATATAGGGTGACCCAGTCCATGAAGGAGGTCCAGATGCAGATGACTTCTCTTAATTGAGTCTTGTGATCAAGCCACATTGTCTGCAAGAGGAGCTGAAAACTTAGCATACCTCTTCATTAAATGTCCATCAATCAGGGTTGATTTTTCACTTGTCAGGGGAGTCCCTTTTCAGATGAAATTTAATGCTTTTCTGTCCCTTCGTGTGTGTCTGGTTACCAGAGAAATCATTGCCCATCAATTTATTGATTGCCAGCTAGCCTATTAATGCATTGATAATTAATTACCCAGAAACTGTGTCTCTCAGTTTTTCATTCATCTCAGTACTGAACCAGAGGTGTAAATATACAGCCTACAGGCTTCATGCAGCCCATAACACTAGAGTCAAAAACTGAGAGCAGCCCAAACCAGATTAAAATGTAGTTGTAACATTTTTATCAAAATAAATAAAAATATAGTAAAACAGTCAAAGTGTATACAGTCGTCCTTGTGTCTGATTTAGTAACTCCTGTTTCTATTTGAATTCGACACCACTGGTCTAAATTTTCGAGCTTCCATTTGACCTTTTGCTGTCCAAGTATCCCCATGCTCTCTATCGCTTTGTTTAAAAAAAAAAAAAAAAGAATTGTAAGGGTACATCCTGGATCTATATATTATTTTTCCTTAGAACATTTTCATAATGTTTTATTTATTTTTGTTCTCTAGTACTGAGAAGAAATTTGGCAATGTGAAAAGAGAATTAAAGGGCAGCCTGCATAAGGAGTGACCAGCAGCCTGCCAGGATAAACAAGATGCTGGTAGTATAGAGCACCCTTCTGACATTGCACCAGAAATAACGGGTTTTCTGAACTGCTATCCCTTAAGTGCCAGTGAGGATGAGGAAGACAGGGATGGAGAGAGAAAACATCTACAGCTCCTAGAGGCCATTAATGGCCTGGATGGAAAAAAACAGGCAGAAATGGACTGAGCGATCTGAGGGCAGTCTGCAGGTGTCAGAATTCAGTATCAGCACTGAGAGATCCAGGAAAAACTGGCCCTTCTTTTCAGAACTGCTTGAATATAATCAAGACTTCTTCCTCATTGGCCAAAGTGAAAAGACAGCTAAAGACAGTAAAAGACAAGAAGGCTATGGAGTTGCTCCTCAGCAAAGAGAAAACCGAGCAGATCTGTGGAGAATCTGCGTGCAGTGAAACCTCCCAGGCCATGACCAAGTGGGATCCAGTGGTTCTGAAAAACAGGAGAGCACAACAGCTGGGTTTTCCCCTGGAAGAGAAACAAGTACGACTTGTCTCTATTGAGTCCTGGGAGACTGGAAGGCAAGAACTCCCTGGAAGAGGAAATTTTTAATCTCTTCCATAAGAACCAGCTGACACTGAGGGACCTCTACTGACCCCAGAGAAGAAGGCTCCCTCAAAGCCATGAGCCTAGAGGAGGCCAGCAGCTTCAGAGAGCCTAGTTCCTGCAGTCCTACCATGAAGCCAGGGCTCGAAGACAGAAGAAAAGCAAAAGCAAAAAGTTTCATCAGTGCTGAAAAAAAAGAAAGTCAAAGAAGCCCTCAAGCATTTCAAAGGGACTGTCAGTCCTCCTGCCCCATTAAAAGAGCTGGAAAAGAGAAGAGTGGCCAGAATGGTGGAGAGAGTGAGCTTCCATCACCAGGACAAGGGGAAGTGGGCTAAGGCGAGGGCTGCCATGGCCAAGAATGGCTAAAAGACCTGTAAGGAAATCCAGGAACAAAGAATGGACCCAGAACCCTCAGATGCCATCTGATAGTGAACAAGAGAAAGATGCAGGAGATGGAGTGAAGATGGGGACAGGAATTTGAGTCCCTGGATGCAGAGAAGTCATGTCACTCAAGCCAAGGTGTCCAAGATCCCTGAGACTGTTACCAATGAAGAATCTGATAGTGAGGAAGATGAAAAGGTCCTAACAGAGAGAAATCTGTGTTACAGGAACTTAAAAGAGGAAGGTCCTTAGGAAAAGGGTGGGCATCCTCCCGGAGTCACAGAAACAGAGGGTAAAGGAACTTAGAATGCAAGACCATGAGGGCTTGTTAGCTGAAAAAATCAAAAAGGCCAGACAAGACGGAAAGCAAAGTGGGAGGTCAGCTGCCTCAGCCCCAAAGAACTGGCCCAGAGAGAGGGGCTTGTCCCGTTTGAGGAGGAACCCTTGCCCAGAAAAAAGCCAGAGAAAGAAAAGCCAAAGAGAATACAGACACTGTCAGAGAGTCCAGGAATGGAAAAAGGTGCTCATGAACAGGGACTACTTAAATCCCTAGCAGGAGGGCATCCACAGCAGAATCTGGGGAGGTCCAGTTCTTAAGAAGAGGGTCAAGGAGAGAAGCAGGCTTCTCACCAGACTCCCTGATGGTCTCTCAAGGAAAGACAGGAGCTTGCCAAATGTGATTATCAATAAAAAGCTTAACAATCAAGCTGCTGCCCATAAGGTGAATGTGTCTCCATTCTCTTTCAGCCACCACCATCAGTTTGAAAGGACTGGCTAGACTCCGGTGGATTCTATTTGGAACACTCCAAGGGCTTTCCAAAAAATGACTGCTCCTCAAGTTGTGGTTAAGCAGGGTCACATCATCGAATCTATAAAGGTGGGGGATATGAACTTCTAGTGGCTGCCCTTCAATCCTGCAAAGGCAACTACAGCAACTAGTGCATGTGTGTCATAGACCATTAAAGGAAGCTTGAGCATCTATCTACCTTTTGTGGGTAAGGAAACTCCATACTTCTTTATTGTCTCTGCTTGTCCTTAGCTGCTAAAACAAGAAGTTAATCTAGCATGTGGCCCATGCTGTCACCTAATGGAAATAAAGCAGAACTTCCAGTTAAATAAAAGAAAAAATACTAGACTTAAAGCAAGGAAATCTCAATCTTTTTCAATCCCATGGCTTTCAATAAAACTTCCCAGATCCTCTATTTAGTATAAAAGGAAGGAAATTCTGGGGTGTATCTTACATATTTGCGTAAGAAATAACATAAACATTAATTTTTCACAAAGAAAATTTTATTTGGCACATAACTTTTAAAAAATAAATTTGTTAAATATTTGCCAGAACATTATCAAATAAATTAGCAATAACCTTAATTCTATTTCTTGTCAACCAACAGTTTTTATTCATGGTATGGTTTTTGAAAGAGATACCCGCATATCACATTCAGCCTTCAGTTTAGTACTTCCTTTGGATTTTATTAAGATTGTGATAGAGAATCTTCATTTATAGAGATAAGTTGTTGTAAAGGGAATTATATGCTTCTCTTCAGGTGCACCAAAAGTTTTATAACTTCATTTATTGGAAATGAAGTTGGAGTTAATGGTTATTGCAGTGACTGATTAGCTCATTTTTCATTGATTTGTTGCTGATTTTTTTTCCTAGCTTAGTGTGGGAAACGATTTTGTATCCATATTTGTATAATTTCAGTTAGAGCCTGGTTAAAATAAAAATGTAATTTATTTCCCATTGAAGTTCACAGATCCTCTGAAATCCACTCCCAAAGTCTGAATTATTGTAAGATCAAGTAGAGTAATATTTCTCAGTAAAGCACTTTATAATATAAGTATGAGTCATCTTCCTGAGTTCAAATCTGTCCTCAGTCACTCACTAGCTGTATGACCCTGGGCAAGTTATTTACCCCTGTTTTTCTTAATTTCTTCATCTATAAAATGAACTGCAGAATGAAATGGTGAACCACTCTAGCATCTTTGCTAGGAAAACCCAAATGGGGGTCATGGAGATTTGGACATAACCAAAAACAACTAACAGAAATATGTTTTAACTGCAATATGGCATAATGGAGATGGCTAACCTTTGATTCAGGAAGACCAGGGTTCAAGTCTTATGTCTGATACAGAGACTGTATGATCTTGGGAGTGTCCTAACCTTTCAGTGCCTTAGCTCACCGAGGCTCTAAGTTATCATTAGGTTGTCTTAGCTGCATCAAATTATGTAAACAAACATGAGTGGGAAGTATGGACTTTTATAGCTAAATCTTATACCCATTTATCCTCTGTTATTATTAGATGGAGGAGACTATAAGGGGAAGAAGACCTAGAAGAGTAAGGGAATTCTTAAATACAGAAGAGAGAAAAACATATGATCCCAGAGGTCTTGACCTTCGTCAGATGAGGAATTTGAAATGGCATCTTATTTAGCATTATAAAGATAGCATGGCTTAGTAATATAGAAAAACAAGGATCTGGGTTCTTCAAATTGTGTCCTAATAGGATTCTGGAAACGTGAACATGATTGTCCCTTTACATGAGATGGAATCATCTCCCAAATTCACGGAGGAATATTTGAGCTGAATGAAGATGCCCCTGTGATCTTATGTATGTGCTTTCAGTACTGTAGCTCTGCTCCTGCTTGGAAGCTGGCCCACTGTTCAGGGCTTATAGTTGTTCTGCTTTTAAACGCTGCTTTGCTGATGAGTGCCTGGCAGAATTGCCCCTACCTTGTTTGGGGGGGGCGGTGGATGAAGAAGAGAGGCGACAGAAGAAAGGTCCCCTCTTTGCAAAGAGTTGTGTAGGCAACTAGCCACAGGGAGCCCATTCTTCCTTTGACTAACTACAAGTTTAGGCAAAGAGATCACTTCAGCAAAAAGAATGGAAGAATTTCTCTATTTTGGGAGGTAAATCAAGCTGACACATCAATTTGGGATGAAAGAAATCCTTGAAGTTTCTTGTAAGTGCCCCTGAACAACACTGGATTCTTAAAAATAGAACAAAAAGACAAACCTGTTCTTTTTTTGTAAAGAGACAGAAGATGAATATCTAAGTATGTCAGATACTGATCATCAGACTTTTTAAGTTACCATTAGACTTGTTGATAAGCCTAAGCCTCAAAGATATTAAAGTTTCCCTAAAATCCATTTATTTTCTTAATGTGCCTGGGAGGCATTTAATGAATTTGATTTTAATTTAACAGAACATCCATGATTTCAGAATAAATTCTGCCCTTTTTAATTATGAAAATTAACTTGATTTGTATCCTTTAGATTTTCTAATGCTTCTGGAAAAAGTCTCAGAAAATATATAGTCTATGGCTTCTTATCAATACTTTAATTGAACAAAGTGATCATGTAAACTCCAAGAGAGAAAAATAATTCCTAACTTAATTTTGGATCTCTGTAAGCTAGAACATTTCATTGTATGTTGGCTGACTTGATAATCATTTAGCTAATGAACTGGATTCTATCCTCCAAAAATTAATATGAATTGAGTTTCTGAGGTATCACAAATGGCAAAGGTGAAATCACATAGAATCATAAAATCTCAAGAAGCAGAAGTGATCTCAAACATTTCCAACATATTATCCATCTACTGGTTTAACATGGAGTATAACTGGGGTGTTTTCATGATGGAGGATATAATCTGGATTAGAACTGGGAGAGACAAACGGGTCACTGAATCCAACTGTCTCATTTTACCAGCAGAGGGAGCAGGGAAGGGACTTGTCCAGGTTAACACACGCGTAATTGGCCAAAGCATGATTCTATTTCAGGGTCACTGCACTATCCTTTGCACTGATCTCCCTGCTACCATTGGTTGGGATCTTTAGGAAAAGAAACAGGTTACATCCTGAATCAAATGAAGCCTGAAGGCAAGGTCTGGATATATTTTTCCCCTCAATAGTATTTTGTTTTTCCAAATGTTTTCAACATTCATTTCTGTAAGATTTTGTGTTACAA
Organism: Antechinus flavipes; assembly: GCF_016432865.1. Taxonomy (NCBI): domain Eukaryota; kingdom Metazoa; phylum Chordata; class Mammalia; order Dasyuromorphia; family Dasyuridae; genus Antechinus; species Antechinus flavipes. The sequence continues at coordinate 83,672,931 of NC_067402.1, forward strand.
ATCTTTTTCTTCCTTCCCTTCCAAGATGGCAAGCAATTGATACAGTTTACAAATGTACAATTCTTCTAAATCCTTATTTGTCATGTTGTACAAGAAAAATCAGTCTGCATAATTTTTAGATATATCTTTCAGCTCTATGATTCTTTGATCCTAGAATTGTGCAACAAGGAAGACCAGGTAGGCTCACAAGGTACAATAAATCCTTTTCCCTCTTATGTCCCTTTGACAGGTATGAATTCTCCTTGTCCCATGACATTGCCTCACTGATTTGCCTCATAACTTTGTTCAGGCTGATTCAAGTTTACTGCTAATCACATACATGGGTTAGCCCTTGGGATTAATCTAACAAAAGAAGTTTAAATGCCATGATAGTCTAGGAAAAAAACCAAAGCTCTAGCCTTCTGGGCCTTAGTGATCTATCTGGCTAGTGGTTAGATATCAGTATTTGGATAGTGATATATCAGACTATCTCTGATGCCTCTTGAGTCATCTAGATGGCATTGGGCCCAGAGACAGGAAAATCTGAGTTCTGTTATAATCTCAGACATCTGTTAATGTGCCAGTACCAAAGCAGGAGTATTTTCTTTGGATCATTTTCCTTGCCCACCAATATTTTCCTTGCTGGAAAGTAAGGACAGATTCTAATTATTGGGAAGATTTTCATAAACATCAAACATCTTTGTATCTTTTTGCAACTTCTATTTATTGTGTTGTGCCAAAGTTCCCTTTTTAATGTCGTGACCCAGTTTCTCCTTGGTCTCAGTATTTCTCTCCATTTAATAAACTCTAATCTCTTGTCTTGCTCAGTTTCTTCAGCATTACAATTGTTCCCAATTTTGTCCTCTGGGTAGGGAATCCCAGCCCCTGTTGTCCATCCTTAAGATCAACTCTTCATTTTGTAAAAGAGAAAATTTAAGTCTAGAGTTAAGTGGCTTGCTCAGGGAGTAATAAGAGGTAAAGTCAGGATTCAAACTTGGGTCTTCTTACTCAAGACCCAGTTTTCTTTTTGTTCTGTGTCCTTAGGTAGCCTTTGAGATGCGGAAGACACCTAACCTGTCTGCTCTAAACTTGGTCTTTTCAGGCTAACTAACGTCTGCTCCTTTCCCTTATTCGTACAGGGCAGAATCTTTTTTTTTTTTTTTTTTTAAAGCTTTTTATTTTCAAAACACATGCACAGATAATTTTCAACACTGACCCTTGCATAGCTTTGTGTTTCAGATTTTCCCCTTCTTCCCTCCATCCCCACCCCTAGATGGCAAGCAATCCAATATATGTTATAGATGTTAAAATATATCTTAAATCTAATATGTGTAAACATATTTGTACAATTCTCTTGCTGCACAAGAAAAATCAGATCAAAAAGGAAAGATGAGTAAGAAAACAAAATGCAAGTGAACAACATTAAAAAGAGTGAAAATACTATGTTGTGCTCCACACTCAGTCCCCACAGTCCTCTCTCTGGATATATGGCTCTCATCATCACAAGACTTATCAATCATCTCACTGTTGGAAGGAGTCACATTCATCAGAATTAATTATCATATAATCTTGTTGCCGTGGACAGTGATCTCCTGGTTCTGCTCATTTCACTTAGCATCGGTTCAGATAACTCTCCCCAGGTGTTTCTAAAATCATCCTCCTGATCATTTCTTACAAAACAATAATATTACATAATATCCATATACTATAACTTATTCAGCCATTCTCCAACTGATGAGCATCCACTCATGGGGCAGAATCTTGAGGTCCCTCACTATTGTGTTTACTGTCTCTAGACATGTCAGCTCATCCAGGAGAGAATTTTAAAGAAGACAAGATTTAGTCCTTGCTCTTTTACCACTGCCCTTTTCATTGATAAGATTACCAGAGCCATTTTATTGGTCTTCTATTTCCAAAGCAAAGTCTTTTAAGATCAAAGGCTCATTAACTTAGCAAGTAAAATTGTTTTAGTAATCTAGCCTCTTTGGAACATACTTTCCCCATCAAGCACCCATCCCACTAATACCACAGGGTGAATAGAAATATAAAGACAACTGCAAAAAAAAAAAAATCATTAAATGCTTACTATGTACATGATATTCTGCTAGGTACTGGGTATATAAAAATGAAATAATAGTTCCTGATCATAAGGAGTTTACTGTCTAATATAAGAGAAAAGACAAGGGCAAAGGGAAGAGAACAAATATTTATTAAATGACTATTAAATGACTCTACTAAGCATTTTACAAATATTATCTCATTCTAAATACACAAATGACTTATACATGTAGGATATGATTGTATATTAGCAACCACCTACTATGTGCTTAGCATCTGTCATACATATGACATTTATATAAGAATGGTCTATGCAAATATTGAGTGTATCCTTGATAAAAAATATGCTTTCCATAGCAAATCACTTCTTCACAGATGCACAAATGATTCAAGAGTAAGATACTCATATTAATAGTTTGTTGATTACTGAAAAAAGGATATGATAGATTAATGTGAAATTTTAAAGGTATTCTATCTTGGTTCTTTTAAATAAGAAATACCCTTCCATTATCATGAATCCCAAGTAGGAATGATATTATATTTCTTTTAGTGGACTTGTAATTTCATTGGCATAGGGAGCTCCTGGTAAGATATTTTCTCTAGAGTGCTGATAAACAGCAGCAACATCTGCTGGGCAAATGATAGACTTGGGAAGTTGCCTGGGAGCACAGAAGTTCAGGGTAATATAGTCAGTATGCTTGAGGGTCTCTATCCATTAGGCATACTATCCAATGAAAGAGTTTGCCTCCTAATGTTGATATTTCTCATTTTTCTATGGATGCTCTGGATTTCATGGCTGGTTCTCTGCTTTGAATTACTGGACTTTGTGACTGTAAGAATGATGGCACTGTTAACGGGAAATAGTTATATATGAATTATCATATAATAGTACCTGACATATAGTAGGCAATTAATAAATATTTGCCACTTGTGCTTGGAATATGCTCCCTTCTCACCTCTGTGCTCGAATGTTAAATTTTCAAAAGGAGTATTTAAACCTTAGAAATCAGCAAACACTACAAATAAAGGCTTGATTTATTAATTTGTTGATTGTGTAGTATTTTTTAAAAGTGATGAAGAAAATGTTAATAATACAGATAAAACTTTTAACTGTGTCAGGCATTATCTCTCCCTCCCCCTCGAAAAAGCTGTTATTAAACATATACAAACACACCCATGTCATAGAATATATGACATAGAAAAAAAAAATATATATATATTTATATTTATTTCTGTGCTCATGTTGTTTTCCTAAAATAGAATATGAGCTTATTGAGGGTAGGTACTGTTTTGTTTCTGTATTCCCCAGTGTTTACACGAGTTAGGTGAATAGTAAATACTTACTGTTGATTTAAACTAAATTGCATTGGATTAAGTCAATAGTTCTCAAGCATTTTGGTCTCAAGATCCCTTTATATTGTTAAAAATTATTGAAGACCCCAATATGTTTTTGTTTGTGTACATTATATTTGTCATGATTAGAAATTTTAAATAACATGTTAATATGTATTCATTTAAATTAACAATAATAAATGCATTACATGTTAACATAACATTTTTGTGAAAAATATTTTCTATATTTTGTATGATTACACATATATAATCAGTATCTTAATTGCTTGCTGTCTCAGAGAGGGAAAGGGAAAGAAGGGAAGAAAAGAATTTGGAATGTGAAATTTTTTAAAAACATAAGTTAAAAAATAGATTTTACATATAACTTGGAAAAATAAAATATAGATGACCTGGGGGGAAAAAAGAGAAATATACTTTCCAAAGTAAAAATTAGTGAGGACAATGGAATTACTTTTCTATATATCTTCAGATCTCTTTAATATCTAGCTAAATAGAAGACAGCTAAATTCTTATAACTGCTTTTATTTTCAATGTATTATATATGTTGTTTTGGTAGAAGTATATGAATAAAACCTAGCCTTACTCAGATATGTAGATGGAAAAGGGAGGAATATTTTAATAGGCAAATAATCTTAGTACTTTTATGAAAATAATTTTGATATCTTGGACTCTCTGAAAAAGTGTCAGGGACTTCCAGGGATCTGCAGATCACACTTTGAGAACTTCCAAATTAAATAAAGAAAGTTAAATTGGGTAAGCATTGCAAGTAGACTTTGTAAATATAGTCCCATGAGTAATAAACATTGGCCACAAGTTTAAAAGGGGAATTTCAGAAAAGATTATCTAGATGTCAGCATCATTTGTAGTGAACACTCATTTAAATAACCAACTAATATAAAAACACCAAAATTTATTTGGTGCACTGAAATATGTCCTAGAAATGTCCTGAATCTATAAATTATGAGACAGATGTTTTTCCACATACTGGCCTAATATAATTCACATAGATATTATTCCTTGCCCTAAGAGCACTCTTTTGCACTGTACATTATAGAAAATGTCATGTTGGATTTATATGAAGCTAGATTTCTGCAGGTGGCATTATTGATGGTGAAGGGAAGATTTCCCCAGACACTGGAAATCGGAAGCACCTCTGAAAAACACTTTTTCACTTGAAAGGGCTATAAATCTAATAAAAACCTTGAATTCACATGAAATCCTTTTATGCAATATGTTGATAGTAAGTGTATTACTGAGGAGAAGAGGCAAATAATTACCTTGGGACAACCACTATGAAAAATGAATGTTGAATCTTAAACTTATATTCGATACTGGAACAAATACAGACATTTTTTAGAAAAACTATATCTCCTTAAAATTTTTCGTGAATATTTTATTGTGAATTTCACTGTATAGTATATGATGCCACCTAGAGTTATATATAAATTTATATTTTAACTATGTCTTAGTTCCAAATTACCCTATAAAGAAATTTCAACTCTCTCCAGCCTCCTACTTCATCCTCCATTCTCTTTTCTTATGCTGTAATCTATGAGGAACAGGAGACCCTACTTCTTGCCAAGGCTAACTCATTCACTTTTGACCTTTATCCTCTGACTTCTTTTTTTCCCAAAGTTCACCCTTTCTTTGATCATCTCCCTTTCTATAATTTTTAATTTTTTCTCCTCTACTGACTCATCTGATGCCTCTAAATATGCTCAAATCTCTTCCACGCTTAAAAAATTCTTATTTGACCTTTCCATTTGCATTCATCTTATATTTCTTTTCTCTTTCAGAGCCAAAATCCTAGAACTCCTCCATTTGCCTCCATTTCCTTACACAGACTTTTGATCTCATCTCTCAACTGAAACTGATGTCTCAGTGGTACTGGGAGAAACTCTGAATCTTTCTAAGACTTTTCCCCAAGTAATCAATGATCTTAGATCATTTTAAAAATCTAATGGTATCTTAGTCTTGACTTCTTAACTTTCTTCTTTCTGAATATACCTCTCCTGATTCTCTTGTTTAATTGCTCCTCAGTGATCCACCCCCTGAGAGGGGATCTCCAATCTAATAACCATTTATTGAGTGCCTACTAGGTGCTAAGAGTCCTAAGCATTGAGAATACAATTAATAAAAAGAGTGTGCCTGCCTCAAATAGCTTACAATCTATCTCACAAAAAGAGGCAGGAAACAGGGCATAGAATACTGTGTGGTATCTTGTCCTATGGAGTTAAAACCAAGTGGGACAGTAGATGTAAAATGCAGTGATCTGAGTCCAGTTTTTGCCCTCTGTTAAGGAAGTCATTGAATGGAATTTAGTATTCTGCCCTCTAGCCCTCCAATGAGAAGGGAGAGGATACTGAGAGATGTCAATCTAGGCTTGGATTAGCAACATGGTAGTGCCTTTAGAAGTGAGAAGCTTATTAGATGCAAGAATAAACTGAATAGTCTCTCACTGTGATATCATTAGTTCCTACAGATTCAATTAAAATCTTAATGCAAATGACTCCCAAATCTAAATCGTAAATACCCCAAAGAATTTGTGATTTCACACTCCAACAATGAAAATCATAACTCATCCATGCTTGCTTGCCCGTGCTGTGTGATTCTTTATCCATGTGTTTCCATGCAGAAAATTCACTTATATCCTGAAAGTTTTCCTTGTTTTCGTCTAACATCTTGGAGATGCCAGAGAAGCATTCTGCTACTCCATCATCCTTCAATGCAACCATTCCATCTTCTCTTCATGTCCTACATTCCCTTAATGACATCTTTTACTCCAGTTCTTCTTTCTAATTCGCATTATCTGTAAGTTGCAGCCTGATTATGCCCACCATGGGCCCTTCTATTGCCCTTTGTTTGATAATTATTTTTAATTTTTCAGGGACGATCATATTCTATGTCTTGTTGGTCAAGCAGTAACAATGGTAGAATTAGTTGTATTAATTAATTAAAATTAGGGGCCTTTGTGGGAAGCATAGGGATTTTAAAGGATCTTTGCAATTTCACCCCCTCTCCTCCTCTTCAATTCTGGCCCAATTAGTTCTTAATCTATAATGACTTTCCTAACTATACATACTGAAAGACAAGATATATAGCACATCTACTCAAATGCATGCCCTAATCAGACATTCTTCATCCTTAGTTTTTGTTCCAGTCCAAATTCTTTTGAGTGATTATAGATCTCTTCCATAGAGCTCAACAATGTTTAGAGTATTGATACAATCAACACAATGTCTTCTATAAACAGCAGCACCTGTAGGATAGCACGGCTTCAACTTGAACTCCACCCTAGGTACAATACCTGGCACATAGCAAGCACTTAATAAATATTTACTGACTGATGACTGATTTGGTCCTGGATCTCCTCCACCACAGCGGTAAGTACTCTCGACAGACATGCATCTCTCTATTTTATTCCTTGCTTCATATTTATCATAAGAGAGTCATTAATCAAAGTTATTTTTGTTATTTTCTCTTTCGAGGAATTTTGAGTGTTTTTTTATTTATAGATAGGGAATACCTTGTTGGAAAACCTGAAAAGGAGATAATTTGCTATTTAAATCTCTATATCCTGCCCTAATTTTTCTCCTGAGTTCTATGTATCAGTTAGTTAGTCAACAAGTATTAAGTACTTGCTATGTTCCCAGCACCACACTGATTATACAAAGAAAGGCAAAAACAATCTCTGCCCTCAAAGAACTTATATTTTAATAAATGTAGATATAACATTTAAGTATAATGTGAACAATGGGATCCTCTTTCTCAAAGAATATAAAGTAAGCTTTGCCTTGTCTAATTCCTTATGTGGAAGAGAGCCAGTGATGAGAGTTCATTTGTTGTGGACTCAATTACAGTTTTGTAATTTCCTTTACCTCTGTTTAGATAAGCTCTGTTCAGAGGCTATAGTGGAAAGACCTGGCAGATCTGGACTCTGTTAACATAAGATAAGGTTTGCCTAAGGGCGAGGGCAGTTGGGATGGGGAATAAGGGTTATACATCAGCAGCTTGGGGTTCAGAAGCAATGGTATGGCATGAGTAAAAGGGGATGGGAGTATACTAATCGTTCAGGAGTAGAGTCAGACAGAGTACTGATGATTGGAAAGAGGTTTATTGAGGGAGATGTGATTAGAGAGTGTGAGGTTCTTCCTTGAGATTCAGACTCTTTATACCTTCTAGAATTCATGCTCCAAAATTAACAAATGTCTTTCATCTTAAAGTTTTTCCTTTCTCACTACTTCCATCTTCTGATACTGACACCTAGCTCTTTTCTTTTTTCTTTCTTTCTTTTCTTTTACTTTTTAAAATTAAATCTTTTTATTTTCAAAACATATGCATAGATAATCTTTCAACATTGACCCTTGCAAAACTTTGTGTTCCAAATTTCCTCCCCTTCTCCCCTAGATGGCAAGTAATCCAATATATGCTAATTATGTGCAATTTTTCTATACATATTTCTATAATTATTATGCTGCACAAGTAACAACAGATCAAAAAGGAAAAAAAAAAAGAAACAAAACAAAACGCAAACAAACAACAACAAAAGAAGTGAATGTTTTGATCCACACTCAGTCTCCACAGTCCTCTCTCTGTGTGTAGATGGCTCTCTTCATCACAAGACCATTAGAACTGGCCTGAATCACCTCATTTTTGACAAAAGCCATGTCCATGAGAATTGATCATTGTATAATTTTGTTGTTGCCTGGCTCCTTTCTAAGGTTATCTTTCCTCTACTGGCTTTCTGTGGCATCCTTTGAATATGTATCCTATCTTGTGTATCCTTTGAAACCCTTCTCAGAGGAGGAAAGAAGATCTTTAAAATCAGGGTCCTTTGATAGCATTTGACACTTGTCTTCTTTTACTCTTTACTTCCTTGATGGTCCAAAAACACTATGCTTTCTTGTTTCCCCACAACTTTGTTAATAATTTCTTATATTTTTCTTATGCTGATTTCTCTTTAAATTTAGGCATTTTCAAAGCTGTATCTTCAAACCTTTTCTATCCTTTCAATGTATTCTTCTTGGTGAGCTCATCCTGACTTCAAAGATCATCTTCATATAAGGATGACTTCCAAAACAATTTTTTTCAGTTCTGACATCTTTTCTGAACTCTTGTTATGCTTTTCCAAGTCATGGTTTAGTGGGAAGAAATAGGATAAGCATTTACATAACAGGTACCATTTGACAGGCACTGTGCTAAGACACTTTTGAAATATATGATCTAAAGTACTTCCTGGATGAGGGGAGTGGGGGGTGTTCAGGGAAGACTAGAACTTCTTGTGTATGAGCTGCTGAGCTGTTTTTCACTTTTGGTATCCACCTGATTTACCCAACTCTCACCTGTGGCACCAAGAAGCTGTAGCATGTGCATTAAACTATTCTGGCTGATGTGTTGAGAGCAACTGAGGGGTCCCAAAAGGTATGTGTGGGGCAAGTAATGTAGTTTCTCAGAAACTGTCTGCTAAAGTATGTGAAACCTTAGGCCTCAATTTTGATTTCCTAGAAATTACATGACCCTGAAGAAACAAAACTTTGGAAATCCCCTTATGCCAATAACGCCCCTCCCAAGCCAGTTTAACCAGCTTATCATCACTCCACCTGTATAGACCAGTCAGTTTTAAGGTCAATGAGTGGTGGGTGGTCTGCAGTTTTATACTATAAAACCAACGCTTTTGCTTCTGTAAAAACAGTCTCCTTGCACTGGACTGATCAGGAGAGGACTGACCGCTTCTTGCAAACCTCACACAGTTAGAATATCTGCCCCAAGCATATGAAGACTTCCCCCAGCAAAATAGATAAAGACAGTTTGTCCCAACAGCCATGAAGGCAGTTGAAGCAGGCATTGTGGAGTGCTTAGAGTTTGATAAGACACTGAAAACACCCATGTCAATCACTGTATCCCAAGTCATCACCAGATGTCTTTCCTTTTTCTTGCTACTAGACTTTGATGACTGAAAGACCAAGTGAAACCAGTGACTTTGTGCAACTCTGCCTCACAAATCCAATTTATGTGAGAATCAAGACATCTCCATATCATTTTGACCTACCTCAAAGTCTTGTAGCAATAGGCAAGTGATGAAGCAGCAGGTGCTGAAGCATTGAGAGCTGGAGAACCCTTGACACAGGTGGCCCAGGCCATAGGGACATCTCACTAGAATGAAACAGCAGTGGGACTTGACAGCCTTCTCAGACTCTGAGTAGCTCTTTTAAGGGATTCATACAGCTCACTTCCTGATAAAATGAAAGGACTAGAAAAGGAGCTCTAAAAACTGCATCACCAACCCTGGTCTGTTTACCATGGCAGGCAGGAATCTCACCCTGTAGTTGAAACAAAAAGGATACACAAAAACTTTTTGTGAAGATAATTCCACTTACCATCTCTTCATGGAATGTGTGCACACTTATGCACAACATGAAACCGATAAACAGACACTGTTGCGACAGATAGCTGTCAGCAGGTATCACATTCAAATAGCAGCCCTGAGTGAAACAGCTGGCAAATGAAGGTCAACTTACTGAAGTTGAAACTGTTTTTCTAGAGTGGCCACAATGAAGGGGAGTGCCATGGAGGTGTAGGTTTTGCAATCAAAATTAATATAATCAACAAACTTGTATGCCTACCAAAAAGAGAAAAAGACTCATGACAGTGTTATTGCCATTAGCATGAAAGCAACAATCACCGTCATCAATGTGTATGCTTCTACTATGATGAACATTGATGAGAGTAAAGAAAAAGTTTATGAAGACCTGCTGATATTGTATCATCAATGTGCTGAAAGAGGACAAGTTTATAATTCTGGGTAACTTCAATGCAAGACCATGGACAAACCACCAGACACGGCAGGTAGTCCTTGGAAGAAATAGAGTTAGAAACAGCAACACTAAAGATTACTTACTACTGAAGATTTGTGCATCTCATGTCATCATATCCTACACTGTCTATCTAAATGTAATAAAAACTCATGGATGCACCCTTGCAGCAAAAATTGATATTTAAGAGACAGGGTGTGATAACGAAGAAAGCAATGTATGACCAAAAAGTGCTGGGCTGGTCATAGACTTGTCTTCTTGAAGCTATATCTGCATTGCAGCACTCCCAAGGCAGGAGGACTACCAGAAGACTCAATATCAACAATTAGAGCACTTTGAGAGGGAACAATTTGTTGCTAACTACGAATATCTGGCAACAGTGGCGCAGAAAAGGAGTGGGCAGCTTTTAGAGATTTGGTATACAGTATCAAATTTACTCAACTGAGCCAGAATGTATCAAAATTACACATCTGAGCCAGAACACTGACAAACATCAACATTGGTTTGATAAAAATGATGAGGAAATTTAGAAGCTGCTAAGTAACCTTCCTTCACCCCAAACCCACAGGATTTTATCAGCAGGATAGTTCCGCTATCTCTAAGAAGGCAGCATTTAACTCTATCAAAAGTAAAGTACAAGTGAAATTTAAGTCATGTAGAATTCTTGGCTTAGTAAGAAGGAAGATGAAATTCAGTTTTACATTGACCATAGCAATCCAAAGCAATTTAAGTTGCTCTGAAGGTTACTTTAAGGCCAAAAAGCTATGGTGCATCTCAACTATTCAGTTGATGGAACCACATTGATTAGTGATAAGGACAGCATTCTAGAGAAATGGACTGAACACTTTCATAGTGTTCTTAACAAATCATTATCAACCAAGCCATTGGCTATATACTTCAGGTTGAAGATATGCCCTCTGTAGCCAAACTTTCAACTGAAGAACAGATTTTGAATGTCATTAGGTGATTTTTGTATGGCAAAGTGCCTGGTGATAATTCTAGTCTAGCTGAGATTTACAAGGCAGGAGATCCACTTTGAAATTTTCCAAATAATATGGCAAGAGAAGATTATCCCCCAGAAGTTAAAGAATTCCTTCACTGTTCATCTCTGTAAAGGTAAAGGAAATAGATTGTCCTGTGACAATTACAAAATGGATTGTAGAGGGTCACAGTCAGTGGGGAAACTCTGGGTAAGACTCTTCAACCCAGAGGGAACCTGCTAACAATGTCTGGCTTGGCTCCCAATTTCCCCTAAGGGCTCTCAGCCTTCCTGAGAAGTCAGGGGGCAGTGACAACCTGTGTTGATACTAAGCAGAATGATACTAAATAGAAGTAATACTAGGTAGCAAACTACATACAATAGCAAGTTGTTTATGTGGTTCCACGTGCACAGTGCTGTTTTTGTTACATTATAAAAAGGGGAAAGTCCTTGAAATAAACACACTCCATTTTCCCACCATCTTCAGGAGTCCTACTTCATCACTTCTCCACTAGAAAGGTATATTTTAATCATCCTGGTGTGGAGGCTCCACAAAGCAATGGTACACTTTATCATCCCAACTTGGAGGCTCTAGAAAGCAGGATACAACAGTGGATCTCTCTCTTAGTCACTGTGGGCAAAGTTCTCTCCAGAGTCCTTCTTAATAAGTTGATCCTTCATTTAGAATATGGCCACCTACATAAGAACAATTGTGGCTTCAGAAAGGGCCAAGAAATGGTCGATATATGGTATTTACTGCATGACAACTCCAAGAGAAATATCAAGAGCAGAATAAAGATCCACACACAGTATTTGACAATCTGATCAAGGTCTTTCTTACTGTTATTCATGAGGGCTTATAGAAAATGATGTCAAAATTTGGTTGCCTGAATAAGTCAATGAGTATTTTACATCAGTTTCATGATGGCATGTTTGCATAAGTTTTGCGTGATGCTCTTGCACTTTCCCAGTCCTTACTGGAATGAAATAAGACTATGTGCTTGCTTCTATGCTTTTGCGCATATATGTTTTCTACAATGTTGTTAGATGCCTTCAGTGAAGACAAAAACGGCATCATGGTCAGCTACCTCATTGAGGGTAAATTATTTAAATTGAAAAGGCTACAAGTCAATACCAAAGTAGATGGTGTGCAACTTTTTGTTCCCAGATGATTGCACACTCAGTGGAACCTCTGAAGCTGAAAGATGTAAAAAGTATAGTTGATTCTCTGCTACTTGTGCTAATTTTTGCTTAACAATCAACACCAAGAAAACAGACACAGAACCACTGGTTAAAACATTCCAAATTTCTCCATTTGTTTTAACGTTGGAAGTATATATTTTCCAGGAGTATACATAGTTGATGAGATTGAGGCACTTATTACTAAGACATGTGCATGTCATCATAAGCTACACTTTATTTAAGTGCCATAAAACTTCATGGATGCAGCAAAAATTGACATTTAATAGACTATATCATTGTAAGGAAAAGAGACAGGGTGTGAAAATGAAGAAGGCAATGTGTGGCCAAAGAGTACCAAAGATAAGTCATAGACTTATTTTCTTCAAGCTAACTATTTGCATTCAATAAAAATAGCAGCTCCAAGGCAAGAGGAGAACTAGAAGACTTAATGTCAATAGATTAGAGCACTTCCAATATAGCTACAAATCACTAACAGATGCAACACCTTGTTAATAGAATACTTTAATGACCTGATCTGTTCCCACTGTGCCATTGCTCAGAAACTTTCAATTGCTTTCTCCATCGAACTTTATAAAGCCAAAGAATTCAACCTCTAAAGTCTTGCCACAATTTGTCTCTTAGTTACCTTTTCAAGTTTTATTTCTCATTGTTCTCCCATACTCTCATTTCCAGCCAAATCGGGCTTTTTTTTTTTTTAAGTTGCAAAGTACCATTTATTTATAACTTTATACCCAAAGAAGGTAAAAAACAAAATAAAACAAACTGGTCTCCATTTTGATGCTTGTGTCTGTGTTTTAGTAAAAGTTTAGCATTCAGCAGTACATGTCCTCTCAAAAGCCTCTTAAGGCTTAATGAGTTCCAAGTTTTCATTCTCCAATGAGCGTCTCTTAAGTTTAATATAAGTAGAATTTAATTTCTGTATAAATTGGAGGAAATATGGCATAGCAATTTCTGTAAAAGACAATACCACTGCTGAAAAACATTCATGCTTTTGTGATCCAGGGGTCTGACTTAAAACAAAGAAAACAGTACATCTGTACATAGATAGTACAACAGTAAAGGAATGTTCAAATAGAGTTAATGAAATTAGGTGAATTAGGAATTAGAGAACAACTCAATTGGACCAGCAATACATTTTCCATCAAGCTTGAAGTTAAGGAAGCATGTTTTTCTCAACTGATACGGGGACTCCTTGGTGTCAGAATATAATTCATCAAGAGCTCGAAGAAGGACATTCACAACAAACGAGTGTTTCTTTAACAAATAGAATGACTTTGGGTCTGGAGAAGTATTCTCTTTTCATAAAGGTTGGGCATGTTCTTTAGCAGGTTCTAACATATTTTTGTAGATTTGAAAATAACACTCATTCCTCAACCAGTAAGAGGGTTCTAAATAATATGGGCATCTCAGAAAAGAAGAAAACCTCTTTATTTACTGGTAAAGGAGGAAGGAAACTTGCAGGCATGGACCTCAAAGAATCATTCTGATCTTCCTGCAGGAATGGTTTATTTATGTGATTAGATAACTGTGGATTTGTTTTCATTACTATCTAATTTCATAAGAATCTTGGCACTTCTTCGTGAATATCAATAAGAACTCCAGTTTCATTAGATAAAATATGGTAGATGAGAATTGGATTAGGATCTGCTAAAATAAGTTCAGCAAGATTTGTTTTAAATTGTGGCACATGTTTCATTAGGAAGGCAACAAAATAGGAAGTGAATGACACTTTACTGGAAACCAGATTATTCCTGAACTTGGAAAAAAGCCCATCTGCAACAACTGTTAACCAACAACTGATGTAACTGAGTTCCTTGATTTATCCAGATTTTTAAAAAATTCTGTACTGAAGTCCATCACATCATCTCCCTTTGGTAATTTCCATATAACCCTTTCAATGTACTTTGTATTGAAGCTGCCTTTTGGAGACTCATGAAAAAGATTTCATGATGAAATCTTTTGCCACTCTGTAGCTGTTTGTTGAATCTGGATATGGAACTTCAATTTCCACAATGAACCCTTGGTCATGAATTACATAGGCATTTACAATATGGATATCAAGGCTTTCCACTGTACTTCAAGACCCATATCTTTAAGAGCACAGACCTTTTGTGGCTGTAGCAAAAAGGAAATGGATGCTCCAGAGACAACCCTATTGGAAACAGTTGCTTCCACATTAATGACTTCTGAGCATGCCTCAGACGTTATTACTGGGGGATTGGGTGTACTTGAATCTTTGGCCGCCAGACATGGAAGAAAGATAACAGTAACTGAGAAAGATTTAAAAGAGCCTGACAAGATACTTGGAGAATTACTAGTGGAGAGTCACATGACCCTCAGGTATGCCGATTACATCATTTCTTAGTACTCCTAGGCAACTTCCCAAGTCTATCATTTGCCCAGCAGATGTTGATCAGCATTCTAGAGGAAATCTCTTACCAGGAACTCCCTATTCCAATGAAATCACAGGTCCAATAAAAGCAATACAGTTTCACTCCTACTTAGGATTCAAATCTAAGGAAAGGTATTTCTTATTTAAAAGAAATACCGGTAGAATAAGAGCATCACACCCAAAGAAAAACATAAACACACATAGAACCAGCCTAGTTGGCATAAATTACATTTTTCTTTGGGTGTAGGGGTATGAGTATGTGTGTGTGGGGAAAGGAAGAACAGGCTCTATTAATTACAATTTAAACTGTAGACACACTGGTCATCTGGGTTTGTTTTTGTTGATTTTTAAAAAATATTTTAAAATTTTGTTGTTATTCTTGGTGGCTTTTTGTTTGCTTGTTTGTTAGCTTGTTTTGTTTTTATAGTACATAAGCAGTGATGAATTCGAAATACTTGATGTCTGTATGGAACGTATGAAAACCAACACATCAATATTCCACAAACAATAGTTTATTGGAGCGGTACAAAGGAAACGGCAAACGTTTTAGTTCAGCTAATAATCCATTTCAGGAGTAAAACCATGCCAGCCTCTATTTCTTATAAAAATAAGTGACAGGGGCAATCTCTAGTTGTTTGGAGGTAGTCGCTATTGAACTTCTTTCTCCTTGGTAGCAGCAGCGTTGTCTGTTCATTCAGTTGGCTCTAGAGACAAATAGGGCTTTCAAAGGGTTTTCCTAGCCAAGTGTTCTAATATTACGCACGCCCCACACAACATTGCCGTTTAGAGAAAAAATAAAGGCGTTAAAATACACAGAGCCAATAAAAGTTTCTTCCGAGAAGCTGAGGGAAGTTCCGCAGTCCTTTGGCTCAGAAGCACCTCTTCCGGACCCTACACGCCTGGGCTACAGGTGAGCTAGCGCAGCTGGCTAACAAAGACTGGGAGCTTTCTCCGCTTTCTGCTGCAGCCTCAGTTCGTAATTTTGGCTACACACCCGCAGAGACGGGGGAGGTTTGGGAAGGGGGTGGTGGTGGTTAGCAGGCCAAAGAATCATCTCTGACTAGGCTCGGGACCTGCCCAGGCCGGATCGTCCGGGGCAAGTGCCAAGATGGGCAGGCGCAGTCGGGAGGGGAGGGGCTCCGAGTCCCCCTGCTGCTGACGCCGCGGAGGCTGCTGGACTAGTCAACCGCGGCTTCCCGGTGGTTGCGGGTCATCTCTTCGGTCCGCGCGGGACGTTTCGGGAGAACCCCGGGAACTCTGCCCATAAGCTTTCAATGTTCTGTCGACGCCTATTTTTGTATCTTTGCTCATGCTATTTTCCATGCTCGGAATGCCACTCTCCACTGCCTCGCTCAGCTTCCTCGCCTATTAAATCTGTCCATCTTTCAAGACCTACATCAAATACCATTTCTTTGGTGAAGCTTCTCACTTAATAAACGCTAGTGACTCCTATTACACTCCAGGAACAAATACAAAACTCAGCATTTAAGATCCTTTACAGACGGGCCTGTTCCTACCTTTCCAGTCTTCCTAGCTTTACTCTGCTGTGAACTCGCTGTACCGGCATCCTTGCCGCTCCTTGCACAACCTCCTGACTCTGCCTTGGTGTCTGTATGACTGACTGTATGACAATCTAAATTAGAATAAGACTGTATGAGAGTCTAAATGACTGGTCCTTCAACCTAGAATCCTTTCTCCTATTTCACTTCTACCTCTGGGTTTTTCTGACTTCTTTTAAAACAGCTTAGATTACATTTTGTTCAGGTCTTTTCCAAGCCTGCCTCAACTCTTTATTTCTGTCGAGTTAGAGTTAATCTGTTCCTTTAAAGCTTGTTTCTCCATGTATTAATCCTGTATATGTATATACACTACACAAGGCAACAATTTGTTCTAAATGAAAAATAAAATTTTAAATAAAATAAATTAGTTCTAAAATTAAGTTCTAAATTAATTCTAAACAAATAGTTGGATATAAAAAGGGGCAGGTTAAACGGGTAGCCAAAAAATAAAAATAAAAGGTTGTTATGCAAAGAGAACCTTACCTGCAGGCTGGAGATCTTGGCAGTTAACTTGATCTTGGCCCCAGTTTACTTTACCCTTTTAAAAATAGGGAATGAGATGAACTCGAATCAGGGGTTCTTAACCTGGAGACCATAAACTTAAAAAATTTTTTATAACTACATTTTGATATATTTGGTTTCTTTTATAATACTGTGTATTTTATTTCATGCATTTAAAAAAAATGTTTTTGAGAGAACGGCTCCATAGATTTCACCAGTATTGCGAAGAAATCCATGACATAGAAAAGGTTAAGAACTCCTGCATTGGGTTATCTACATGTAGTTTCTTCTCATTCTAAAATTCTGTGATTTGAAGGAAAATTTACAAATAAACATGAGATAAATTGCTGAATTAAAAAAAAAGGAAATTATTATCTGGAATTCCATATTAAAGTACATACACACACACAGGAAAAAACTGGAAGAAAGGCTGATTCTGATCTAGTTTTAAAGAGTAGGAATGACCAAATCCAAACTATCCTTCTAGCTCTGGATGTAGCACTGCTGCCCTCTAGCCTTGGCTAGGGCTCACAGTGCCGTTTCTTGATTACTAGAAACAACAAAAATGGATTTTGCTTCTAAAAATTGGTGATGTTAAGGAAAATTTATAAACAAACATGAAATAAATTGCTGAATCTTTTAAAAATGGAAATTATTATCTGGAATTCCAACATTAAAGTACACACACACACACAAACACACACACACACACACACACACACACACACACACACACCTGGAAAAACCTGGAAGAAAGGCTGAGATTCTGATCTGATCTCAAAGGGTGTGAATGACCAAAACCAAACTCTAGCCTTGGCCAAGCTCACAGAAACTTTCTTGATGATTACTATAAACAACAACAAAAATGGATTTTGCTCAACTTTTTTGCCAAGGATAGTAAATTTAGAGGTCAAAAACAATGGGAACTTGAGACACCAGCAGTGATTGGGCTTTTGTGTGTTTCAATAGAAAAAACACTTAATTTTCTATGAAATATTTCTTAATGTTCATGAACATGCATGCTCGGCTCCTAACATGCATTATTTATACATTTTTAGGGAGGTCATTGAAATCATCAAAGTATTTTTTATTACTACAATTTTTTGATAACTGTACTAATGGCAATGGTGTTATGTCAGTACTTTAATTGTTTGGGTTTTTTGGTCTGGAAATATAATTTGTTTAATGCAGACCTACAACTCTTTTGTAACTTAGACAATTTCATAAGACATAATACATATAAGAGGCCAAACTTAAATTGTCTTCCTGAGTCCAATGCCAGTCCCTCTATCTGTTGTGCTTTGCCCCCAATTGGTGTATATTTAAAAGAGAAAGGTTATCCTTTTCTGAAAATTTGTTGAATAGGTGAACAGTCTGTCTGCCTCATAGTGACTAAGCCTCTGAAATATCTTGTAGGGTACTATGGATAGAAAGAGTTCCTTCAAGGAACCAGTCATCTAATCATGATGTAGCTATTAACATTTTTTAAAAAAAATATTTATTTTGGATTCTGGGAATGAAAAAAGGGACTTATTTTAACTTTTCTTCCTAAGCAAGAGTGAAGGGCAGTTGGAAATTCCCTCTAAATTGAGTATCCTATCAATATCACTAATTACTTAGAAATCCCAGGATAACACCAAGTTCTCAAGGATATATAGACAAGTTCTCCTTCTTTGTGTAAGAAGGAGAACCTTTCCAAGAAGATAAACTCTTTTTTTTTTTTTTTTTGGATTGGTTCCATTTTTTAAATTTATTTTTTGTTTTGTTTTTATTAAAGCTTTTTTTCCCCCTAAAACATATACATGGATAAATTTTCAACATTGATTCTTGCAAAACCTTGTGCTTCAAATTTTCCCCTCCTTCCTCCCATCCCCTCCCCTAACTGGCAAGTAATCCAATATATGTTATACATGTTAAAACATATGTTAAACCCAATATATGTAAACATATTTATACAATTATCTTGCTGCATAAGAAAAATAAAATCAAAAAAGATAAAAAATGAGAAAGAAAACAAAATGCAAGCCAACAACAATAAAAATGAAAATGCTATGTTATGATCCACACTCAATTCTCACAGTCCTCTCTGGATAAAGATGGCTCTCTTCATCACAAAGTCATTGGAACTAGTTTCAATTATCTCATTGCTGGAAAGAGTCACGTCCATTAGCATTGATTATTGTGTAATCTTGTTGTTGCTGAGTACAGTGATCTCTTGGTTCTGCTCACTTCACTTAGCATCAGTTCATATAAGTCTCTCCAGGCCTCTCTAAAAGCAGAAGATTTATAGTCTTTATAGATTATATATCATGTGTTGTGTATTTGCTTCATGATAGAAGGTAAGCTCCACAGGGAAAAGGGCAGGGTTTTTTGTTCTTGTTTTTTTGATCTTTATATCTTCCACGTGTAGTGCAGTGCCTGGCACACTCTAGCTACAAAATAAATGCTTATTGATTGATTTGGTTATTTAAAAGGCTAGTGAGCCCTTCATACATTGAAGCCTTGGCTTCCTGGGATCAGATCTAACAGATGGTATATCCTCAAGAGATGAAGTTCTAGTGGTTAAGCACCATTTCCTTCTGGTCTTCTGTCCCAAACACCCTCATCATCTTTCAAACTTTTCAGTTGAGCACACAATCCTAAAAAACTGAAATATCTCCACATCCCCTTGAATCTCTCTTTTGAACTCTATGTCATAGAGCTTACTGGATCTCTGATTTCCTGTACCTGAATAATTTTTTATGAAACTCACTTGAAAATTGGCTTTAAAATGTACAAAAAGAGAATTAGCAGCAGGATATTTGGGAACACTGCAATCCAAGGTCAGGTAAAGGTGTCCACATAATGGTTTTTATTAGTTACGGAAGTGAGCCTTTCCAATTTTCTAAGCAGTACTTGGCAGTGGGACTCGGTTTATGCCTGTTAGGTTTACAGGCAACAGATGGGAACAGCTTCTGCTGCTGAGGCTTATTGATGTCATAGTAAACCTGCTTGCTATAAATATACAAGGCTGCATAAAATTAAAAGGTGCTAGGGTAGCCTGAGTCTGCTCTCTGTCTAAAGGAACAGAGATACAATCCAATTCACTTCAATAAACATTTATCAACAAAGAACTCTGGCATTGTTAAGTGTTGGGGATTCAAAGTCAAATATTAAAGAGTCTGTCCTCAAGGAACTTGCATTCTTCTGGGAGTGGGGAGAAATACAACACAGAAATAAGTATTTACAAAATAATTTAGGAGAGAGAACACTAAAAACTGGAGAACATCAAGAAAGCATTCAGGTGAGAGGTAGAGTCTGGATTAAGCTTTACATGAAGACAGGAATTTTAAAAAGGAGAGGGGAGGAAGTATTACATTCTAGGTATGGAAATCAGTGTGCAAAGGTGCAGAAAAAGGTCAAAGATATGTCAGACTTGGGGATCATAATGAGTTCTCATCATTTCAAAGAAGCATATGGAGGATTTCTGCTTTAGGTATATATGAGTTTCACCTCTAACCTGGGATTAGAAAATTAGGTTCAATAAAACCAGTAACCCATTTCCCCTTACCATTCTAAGAAGTATTCCTAAAGGATTGGGGTGTCTTTCTCTAGTACTATGGCTGAACCCTCATTCCAATGTGTTAGCCACCAGTAATTAATATCCCAGTTCCATTAAGAAGTTAATGGCTTGCTGCCATTTCAGATATTTACTGCAGACATAGCAAGAACAACAGTATAGACATATCCCTCTAAACTTGGGAACACATTCTCACACTTTTTTAGTTTCTTCGGTAAGCTCAGATTTAATGTGGTTCTTAAAAGGCATTTGTCCTACCAAGTTCACTTCCAAATTCCATATTTTTGATGGATGGAGGAGTCTACATCTCTACTGCTGAATGGTACCAGGCAGATTGCTTGGGACTTTGCCCTGCACCGTCTCCCTCCTGTCAAATTCTGACTCTCTCTCTCCTGGCTTTTCAAGGGTCCTATCCTTCTTTAATATCCTTCACCCAAAACAGGAAAGAATAAATTACAAAAGGTAAAAAACAGAGACCAAATGTCAGCCTTTGATGGACAGCCTCTTCTCTTAGAACATTGAAAGCAGGTAGAAAAGAAATGGACCAGGCCCTGACTGACAAGTACATTTTGAAGGAAGCCCAGTTCCAGTCATATGTCAGACAATACTATAGATCTTCATCATGTAGTTAGCAGATTAGAATCAGTTAGAAAATCATGTGCTGGAAGTCACATGCCATCATGCCTTTTCAAAAGCAAGCTCCCCAGGCTTGCTGTAGAAAATTTCCTCTTCATAGTTAAAAATAGAGACCTTTTATTGCTCTTCTTGAGTTGTTTGAGTCATGTCCAACACTTTGTGACCCAATTTTGGGATTTTCTTGTATGCTTTGCTATTTCCTTGTCCAGTTCATTTTACAGATGAGGAAATGGAGGCAAATAGGGTTAAATGACTTGCTTAGAGTCATACAATTGGTGTCTGAGATCAGATTTGAACTCAAGAAGATGAATCTTCCCTGAATCCAAGCCCTGTATTCTATCCACTGTGCTTATCAACTGCCCCTGAAATCTTCTATATGCATACAAAAATATTTTTCTTAAACTAAACCTTTAGAGAATTTTTTTTTCCTTTGGGCCTCAGTTTTCTCAAATTTAAAATGTACTGGATGATCTCTTTCAGCACCAATATCCTATGTATCTATAATTTTGACATGTTGAGAGGTGACATTTGGCTTTTCCTATAAAAATATATCTTATGAGAAATATATGAACATCCTATTGATCAGTCAGTAAATGTTTATTAAGCACTTACGTGTTCTAAATTCTAATTTTTTCCATGTACTGTGTTAAGTACTAGGGATACAAAAAGGGGAAACTTTGATTTCATCTTTGATTTCAAGGAACTTATAGATTATGATGGGAGAGACAACAAGTAATTACAAGCTAAACATTGGATAAGTAGGAAATAATTCAAAGAGGGAAGGTCTTAGAATTAAGAAGATTTAGGTAACTCTTCTAATAAAAGATGGGATTTTAGTTGGGACTTAAAGGAAGCCATGGATGGCAGTAGTTGGAGTTGAGCAGGAAAAGCATTCTAGGCATTCATCTAGCCAGAGAAAATCCTACTAGGCATTGTGAACAGCCAGAGAAAATCCCTGGAGCTGAGAAATTGAGCGTCTTTTTGCTCATTGTTTTATTTCTCTTTTGTAGAGGTTTGTGGCAGGGCACATGTGCATGGAAAAAAATAGAATTTAGAACAAGAATGTGGAGGTTGTAGAATAGCCTTGCAACCTTTTTGTTCTAGCTTTCTTCCAACCATTTATCTACATGGCAAACCCAGAAAATCTTATATAGTGTGTTGCACTTTATTGGAATGCAGTCTTGGAAAAGGTTTGAATGGAAGATGTAGATTGACAATCAATAATTTATTGGAGTTGCAGGAGACTTTTAGAGGCTTAAGAAAGGTAGCAAAAGGAAGTCATTTCAAAAAGCAGACTAAATGCCTACTAGTTTTAAGTAGCTGGTAGCTTAGAACTTATTCATAGGTATAATGATGTCTACAACCAGATAAACTCTGACTTAATACTTAATACTTGGTGATAAATTTAAAGGTAAGAAGTACTGATAAACTGATGGTAGCTCAGCATTCATTTTTAAGATCTGAAAGATTCAGGTTTAAATTACAACATTTTCTTATTTAGCTACATTTGTACAACAGAGCAAGCACCAAGACTAAAAAAACTTTAGTTGAAGAAAAATTGTTCCCATCCAAATATCTTTCAGAAACAGATCAGTACTGTTATGTAAAGAAGTTTATAAAATCTTCTTTATTTTAGGATTTGAGTAGAGGTAGGTTTTCCAGCAGCTATAGAGCAAAAAAGTTATAGGAAACTATAATTATTAAAGTAATCCAAGAACACTTTATAAAAATTCAAATCATGATTATCCTTGAGTGTGTTAGTATCAGATTTTTGGTGATCTGATTCTTTGAACCTTTATTAGAGCCTGGTGTTCAGAGACAGAAAATAACATTTCTGTTTTTTCATCATCAATACTCTAGTTAAATGTCTGGTGCAACTAAAAATCAAAATTGAGATAGGTGACTGTCTTAGCTTGACACTTATCATGCTGACTGGAACATAGTAAGCATTAAATAATATTTATTGGTTGATTCTTATATTTATTTTTTAATTCCATACTTACACAAAACAAAGTTTTCCCACTACACAGTAGAACAATAAAAAATTTTATATGAAAATGTGAATATCTCATGCCACTTCCTTTTAAAATATATAATCAATTCCTCATATTATTTTCAAAACTGTCATTTATTTGCCTTTTGTTAACTTTCTTCTGTCCTCTTTTGTAAATTTTGAAAAATATTTCAATGGCTCATTTTTTAGTACAACACTATCATTAACTTGTTCTCTCTTTCCTAAGTTCTCCAATTAGAAGACCTTCAAAAAGGGGAAAAACATAAACAAAAAATTTCTTTTAACAACTAATTATAGTTAAGCAAAATGAATCAGCCCAATGGCTATGTACACACACACACACACACACACACACACACACACACACACACACTCTTTGAATGCATCATCTTACTTTCAGAAGGTAGATAACAGGTGTCCGGAGATAATTTGATCAGAGTTCTTTCCCAAGATGATTTTCTTTGCAGTGATGTTGTCCTGATAAAAACTGTTCTAAGACTGCTTATTTCATTCTGCCTTGGATTGATATCACTTGAGATTTTCTATATTTGTCTCCTTTGTCAATTCCATTGACATTCCATATCAAGAGATTCACTAACCCATATGATTTGCATAACCTTGGCTTTAAATTCTTCTATTTCAGTCCCCATTCCCCTACTTTTCCCACCACTACTTTTAGATTTCCTTTTCAAGACCAGAGAGTTTACTTTCTTTGGATTATTTTGGTCATAACATTGCTGGGACATTTCCTTTTGAAATTCTTTCAAAAATTCTTCAGTGGATTTTTTTGTTTTCACCTTATCCTCTGGCTGGTATCATCCTGGGATTCTTCATCTCTTCAGTTTTGTTTTCTAAATTGGGTGTTTGTCTCCTGACTAGAGTCTGCCCCTTCTGTGATTTTTTGGATGGGCTGATCACCCACTTGAACTCAATCTGAATTGGCCAAATTGCTGCTCTGATCTCTACCTTCCTAAGTTAGGCCCCATTGGATCTTTGAGATTTGGAGTACTTGGTCTTTAGAACTCTTTGTTGCATTAAAAACAAAGTACAAGGGAACTCAGATCCCTGGGCACCTGGACTGGCCTGGTTTGAACATGGCTATGCCATACTGGTCACATTCATTTTCTGGGGGCAGATAACTAATATTATATAATGTCTTAAGCTTTACAAATTGAGAAAAACTCCAAACTTTTATAACAAGTATGCATAGTGAAGCAAAATAAAAAAAATTAGTGGCCTTTGAGTAGGTAGATAAAATATTCTGTTCATCATCAGTTTCTTGGAATTGTGATTGGCCATTGCACTGATTTGACATCTTAAGTCTTTCAAAGCCTTTGAAGTATTATTCTATAAAATTTTCAAGTACTGTTTATTATGCATCAGTTTACATCATTCTTTCCAGGTTTCTTAAGAAAAGCCATTTGTTATTTCTTATGGTGCAATAATATTTCATTATATCTATAAATCATATTTTGTTTAGCCATTTCCTAATTTATAAATACCCTTTTGAGAGTTATTTGATTCATTCATATGTCTATTAATAGTGCATTAATGTACTTGTTCTCCTCAGGCTAACTGATTGGCATAATTTAATCACTAACAGAATGAAAACTGAAACCAAATTGCAAGAATTTGAGGAGCAAGTGATTACTGAAGAAATGGAAACAGTAGGGCTTCTTAATATGAATGATATGGTAACCAAAAAAACTAAGGTTATCTTAATCTACATTAATGGAAGTATATTGTCCAGGAAAACGCATGAGATTGTTTTGTTGTTTTCTACTCTTATCAGACAAGATCTAGACTGTTCAGTTCTCTGCATATCAGCTTAAGAAAGCAGATATTGTATGTTCTACTTCCCTCTCAACCACCCATACCCTATGTCTTCTTTCTAGGCCATAAATCCCCAGTTCCTTCTACTAATTTTGGGTGCTAAAGTTTCTATGTCTTAGTAACCTGGTTTTATACCAGGTTAACTTTCCCGGTTGAACGGGATCAGTTTAATGGCTAGCAGTGCCACCTGGTGCTTAAGTAGGTATAAAGTAAATACAAAGTAATTGGGGGAGGGGAAAGCCTTGACAATTTAGAGGAATTGTAAAAACTTCCTATAAAAAATAAAGAACTATGTCTTGAAAAGAGATAGAGGTGAGATTATTCCAGGCATGGGGTACAATATTTCCAACATTCAGAAATGGAAGATGAAATACTGTGTATGGATGATAAATACCAAACATAAGGCTGGCAAGAATGTACACCTGAATTGGTACAACTTTGCGGGGCACTGTGGCTATGTTTTATGAAATCTACCAGTCATTTCTGGCTTTCCTATCAGTATGTCTCTGTTCTTTCTTTCTGATTGGGAAGTGAAAAATTTGACTAGCCAGTCAACTTCTGTACTCTAGGAAATTAAGGTTTCTCTGGATAGGATTATTTCATCTGTCTAGTATTGTGAAACTGTTTCTTGCAATGAACATCTGTTATGATTATTTCTCCTCTGTTTTAAGCTCTTCTGCTGTTGGAATATGGGAGCCACCTAACAGTGGCTGCTTGGAGATCCAACCCAAAATGGATCTCCTCTTGTGAGAGGATAATACAAGTAGACTGAGAGGCAGTTGCTGTTCTTTGACTGAGAGGCTCTTGTGTTGTTTCCTCTTCCCTCTGCCTCCAATTTATTTCATTCCCAGTCTGCAACACCTGTGTCAGCAAAGGCTGCCCTGCAACCCCTTCCAATGTTATGATCCACAGCTGTGGAGGCTCTCAGAGAATTGACCTATCTCTTAACATTCTGCTTTTTATGAAAAGTAATGATAGAAAAACAAACAAATCTCCTATGAATTACTGTGTATTTGGTGTATAGACAATTGTCCTACACTATGGAATAATACAAGATATCAAAATATTAATTCACTTGACTCTAGGAAAAAAAAGCTTAAGGGAAAGCTAGGTTTTTCTTTTTCTTTTTTCTTTCTTTCTTTCTTTCCTTTTTTTTTTTTTTAGCTTTTTATTTTCAAAATACATGCAGATAGCTTTAAACATCCACCCCTGCAAAATCCTGTGATCTAATTTTTCCCTCCCTTCCCCCACTCTCCCTTAGACATCAGTAATCCAATATATGTTAAACATATGCAATTCTTCTATACATATTTCTACATTTATCATGCTACATAAGAAAAATCAGATAAAAAAGAAAAAATGAGAAAGAAAAAAAAGCAAGCAAACAACAACAAAAAAGGTGAAAATACTGTGCTGTGATCTGTTATGGACCAGAACTCTGAACTTGAAACAAAGGATTCTCAGAAGGTACTAAGTCAATGGAATTGATAGATACAATTATCTAATTTAGCATGGTTCAATATGATTGATTTAATCCTACAAGGAGATGTTATGGGGTAGAACTTTAAACAAGGTACTAAGTGGAATTGAGGAGACAATGGTTAAATCTAGTGTAGCACTGATTTAATCCTACAACAAATAATGGTTTAAATGTGATATAATGATTGGTGCATACTCAGGGTGGGGCAAATAAACTAGAAGCTCTCAGGGCCAAAGAAGACAAACTTACTAGAAGCTCTTCGAAGCTGAGACATATTCATTCCATCTTCTACCTTTGTTGGCTGGAGGCTGAAGCACAAACCCTTGGAATTCAGAGAGATCAAGAGACTGAGAAAGAGGCAGGAGCTCAAGCTCTTAGAACCAAGACTATAGAAGGCCTCCAAGAAAGCTAGCCAAAGCCCCAGGAAAAGAGATAAGACATTGAAAGAGATAATAAAGGATTTGGACTTTAACCCCTGGCTACTCATGTGGTGATTACTGAACTGAAACTAAGGCTGCCTCTAGAGACCCCAAGAAACTTTACATTTTAGAGAGAATATTACAGTGATCCACACTCAGTTCCCACAGTTCTCTCTCTGGAGACAGATGGCTCTCTCCATCACAAGACCATTGGAATTGGCCAGAATCACCTCCTTGCTGAAAAGAGCCAAGTTCATCAGAGTTGATCATCACATTATCTTGTTGTTGCTGTGTACAATGTTCTCTTGGTTCTACTCACTTCACTTAACATCAGTTCATATAAGTCTCTCCAGGCCTTTCTGAAATCATAAGGGAAAACTTTTTCAAGAAGGGCACTCTATTAGAGCAAAAAGAGAGACATATAATTTGGCTTTTATTCCTAGTTCTGCCATTATTTAGTTGTATGGACCCAGACAAATCATTTAGTCACTTTGAGCCTCAGTTTTTTCATCTGTAAAATGAGAGTTAGGCAGAATCTTTAAGGTTATTTCTGATTCTAAAATGCCATAAGTACTCTAGTTGCATAATGTTTCCTGCCTTCCTCCTCATACCTCTTTCCCTCTCCTCTTCCCTTCTTCTTTCCTTCCTTCCTTCTTTCTTTCCCTCTCCCTATCTATCTTTTTTTGCCATCCCTTACCCTTTTATCCTTTGCCCCCTCTGGGACTGGAATAGGAGAATTAGAATGATTATTTCTTTTTATACTTTTACTCTTCCCCACCCCCAAATTTGTGTTGTGATTGGGGAAAGGCAACTGAGGAAGTTGCCAGCTATAGCCTAGAATTTGATATATAATTGAATCGCTACCAGACAATAAAAACTGATAGAGATCAACATACAGCAAATGTAATGTCTACTTATGATATTGCCTCCAGAAATAGTGTTAAATTGTCTTTTAGTTCACTTAAGAGCAAACAGTACCTTGTTTAATTGCATAGAAACCAAAATATAATGTAGTACATGAAGAAGAGCAGGTATTAGCTATCCAAAGCAATAGCTGTTAGCGTGAAAATATTAGATGCTCAGTTTTTCATGAATTTGAAGAGAAGTAGGATGTATTAAGATAATTTAGTCTCTAGTCACTCATAAAGGAGAAGAAAAGAGAGAGGAAATGGCACAGTTGCTATGTGATAACATTTTTTGCTTTGCTTTGTCTAGCAGAGACTAAAAGTCTCTCATTTTTTAAAGATCCCTCATTTTTAAAGATGTCCTAGAAAGCAGCTTTGCTAGTGGGAAGATAGGTAATGGAGGAACAATTAGGAAGGGAGTGGAGGGGCTCCCCCAAACTTTGAGAGTCAGTGGAATGTCTAGAAAAGAGCAGGAGACAACATGCTGGGGTAAAATGTAAAGAAAGGGAGTAAGTAGATTAATCTTAAATTCACATGTATTGGAGACAAAGACTTCCTTCACTGGTGCCAGCTGAGGTTCCCACATGTTCTTTCTTCCTCCTGCCAAGACATGTATGGTTGAAAGTACCAATCTACCAACTATACCATACCTTTTCACTCTTCCTCCATCTTGCCCTTCCCTTCCCTACAGTTGGCTTTCAGCAGTTATAGGAGAGCAGTGCCTCCAAGAGAAGGAATAATCTGATACCCTTCCTAGTCTCTTGCAAGATTATCTCTTGCTTCTAAAATTTAAATTTTCATAACCCTGAGGAGCTCTGTGCTCTGGAGCTGGAGCTGGTGAGTATGCCCCACCCTTTTTAATTTTTCCATGAGAATGAATAGCAGACATAAGAGGATACAATTACATTATTTGTCTTCCAAACCCATTCTTCTTTTGAATATCCTTATTTCTTTAGAGGGGTCTTAATCTCCCTTGTCAATCTTGATTCCTCCCTCAGTTGACTCTTTGATCATATTGCTGGTTCAAAAAGAATGCAGAATTTAGTGACTTTTGGGGCATAGTTCCAAATTATTTTTCAGAAAGGCTAGACTAATTTCACAGCTCCATTAGTGTGCCTGTTTTCCCAAAAGCCTTTCAACAATCGTCATTTTCCTTTTCTGTCATTTTTGCCATATGATGGATATGAGATAAATCCTCAAATTTCTATACATATATCTCTTCTCTTTGTCCTAAACTCTAGTTCTACAAAATAAACTACCTGTGATATATTTCAAACTTTGTTACTTCAAACTCAACACACCCAAAGAAGAACTCATTATCTTCAATTGTTAGACTTAGCTCTTCTCAGCAATGTGGTGATCCAAGACAATTTCAACAGATTTAGAATGGAAAATGTCATCCACATCGAGAGAGAGACCTTTGGAGACTGAGCATACTATTTTCATCTTTTTTGTTTGTTTGCATTCTTGTTCTTTCTTGTGTTTTTTTTACCTTTTTGTTCTGATTTTTCTTTCACAACATGAGTAATATGGAAATATGTTTAAAACGATTGTACATGTGTAACCTCTATCAGATTGGTGTCTTTGGAATTCGGTGGATAAGGGAAGGAAGGAGAAAAAAATCTGGAACACTTAACAAATGAATGCTGAAAACAACTTTTACATGTAATTGGGAAAATAAAATACAATTGAGAAAAAAGAACCCATCTTTTCTCCGGATGCATCCCTCTTTAAAATTTCCCTATTTCTAGGGAGTAACCAATATTCTATCATCCATATTTTCCATTATAATTATTGACTTTTTAAAAAATTCAACTTTATTTTCAGGTCTACATTCTCATCCTTCAACCTCTCTCTCTTTTCCCTCATTGAGAAATCAAGAAAGAGAAGATGTAATATAAATAAACATAGTAAAGCAAAACAAATTCCCACATGTCAATTCTCTTTCTGGACGTGGATACCATGTTTCATTATGGGTCTTCTGGAATTCTGACTGGTCATTGTATGGATCAGAATTCCTCAGTCTTTGAAAGTTGTTTGTCTTTACAATATTGTTGAGATCTTATTTCTCCTGATCCTGCTTACTTCACTTTCCATCAGATATAGCCACCACTATATTTCATCACCACTTGCTTGGATTATTGCTATAGCTTGTTCTTTGGCCTCCTTACCTCTAGTCTCTCTCCAGGCAAATTCATTTTCCACACAGCTCCCAAATTTATTTTTTAAGCACAAATCACATGTTACTTTCCTTCTTAATAGACTTAGTGACTCTCTTCCATTCTAGATTCAAATATTTCATCCTTATCTTACTTTCTAAAATGTTTTTAATGATGTAGTAGTAAGTATAAGTATAGTAGTAAATGGGTATAATTATGAATAATTACACATATACTGGGCCTGAGTATGCAAAATTATTTTATTGGCTGTGATGCTTAATATAAAAGTTTGGAAATTATTGTATTGGAGAACAATTGAACGGCTGGCTGAGTAGTTTAGCATAGAGAAAACAGAACTGACAACCACCACTGCAGAGAGTATTTAATAGAGCTAACTAAGCAGTAGAAAAGAAAGGGTGGTGGAAGCAGAACCTCCTTGTAGGGGTCCTCAAACTACAGCCCTCGGGCCAGATGCGGCAGCTGAGGACAGTTAACCCCCTCACCCAGGGCCATGAAGTTTCTTTATTTAAAGGCCCACAAAACAAAGTTTATGTTTTTACTATAGTCCGGCCCTCCAACAGTCTGAAGGACAGTGAACTGGCCCCCTATTTAAAAAGTTTGAGGACCCCTGCAAGCCTGCAAGTCCAACTTTAGAACAATGATTGACTCCCAGACATTTTTAATCATGCATCCTTTTTAGTAAATGATTTTTTTCTCCTTGGCTGGTCACTGGCAAGATGGTAGAGAATGGCCTCATGATACCTATCCAAAGATATGAAGGACTTAAGGGAAAATAAGTGGAATGTTTGGTTGTAAAGGGTGAAGGATTGATATAGTTGTGTTGGAGCCAAATATCATAATTGGCTATGTTGGCTAAAGGTGGGAATGTAGATCCATCATTTCACCTCTGATTGGTTGATCACATACTCTTGGGATCACTATCACCTCCCATTTTGGAGTGTTGTCATGTGCCTTAAAACTCCCAGCTTCTAGTCCCAGTTACAGTTTGTTGTCTACCCTTCCAGGTTTTGTCAGGAATGCCAAAATGGCAGTTATATTTTTCTGATGACAACTGATTGTATATGAATGGTAAGGGAAAGTGAAAATTTGAAATTATGAATCTGAATGATTGGAAACAATGGCTGTACTCTCCAAAGAAATAAATTAAGGAGAGGTCAATTTAGGAGGAGAGAAAGTGAAGTTTGTTTTAGACATCTTACATGTGAGTCACCAGCATTCAGAGGTGTGGAACTAGAGTTCAGGAATAAGCTAAAGTCTTAATATATTTGGGAGTCATCTGCTTAGAAAATGATAGTTCAATGGAAGACCAAGGACCAAGTCCCGAGTTACACCCATGCATAGGGGACAAGACATGAATAATGATCTTTAAAGTAGACTAAGAAGGATTGGTCATACAGGATATACAGGTCATACAGGCAGGAAAAGCATCATGACTGAGTAGTGTTTAGAAATTTAGGGAGGAGACTGTATCAAGAAGTATGGGTTTGTCAAGTGTCAAATGTACAGAAAAGGCATGAAGGACAAGTACTGAAAAAAGGCCATTGGATTTAGCAATAAAGAGATTATTGAAGATTACGGAGACAACAGTTTTATCTCATATTTAGGACTCAATCTAGTTTGTAAGGGTTGAGTAGGAGGTGAGAAAGTGGAAGCAATAAGCTATACAGCCTTTTCATTTACCTTATTGTAGTCACTGTGTATATTGTTCTAATTTCTGCTTTTTATTTGGCATCCATTCATACAAATCTTCCCATGGTTTCCTGAATTTCTCATTCATTTCTTATTGCACAAAAATCCAGTGTATCCACATTTCCGTTTGTTGATTCATTCACCAGCTTTATTTCTAGTTGTTACCACATAAAATGGGGCTATGACTATTTTGGTATATGCAGTGCATAATTTTAGAGATGCAAGAAGAGGGGGCAGTCCACGATTTCGAAGGCTGTTGAGAGGGCAAAGAGAATGACAGCTGAGACAGAGCCATTAGATTTATTGCAAGGACACAGGTGACCTTGGAGAAAATGATCCTAGCAGAGTACTGTCTCCTCCGTTTTCTCCTCTCAGAGCTCATCCGGTCCATCTTTCCACTATATCACTTCATTTTGGACATATTCTCACTCGTCCTTAAACACACCTGTTAAAAATGACAAAACAGCTCCTGGAAGATGTCACCTCTTGGCTCCTGGTGAGCTCCCCCGGTGACTAGGGAGAGCACATAAGTGGTTATCTTTAACCGCTGAGGAGACCGGTGCCCTCCCATTCCTTACTTCTGGTCCTTTTTTCAGCTCTCTGGGAGCCCAAGTGTCCCGATTCACAAATTAAAGCCGACTCTTCTGGATGTAGTTCTTGACCTTTCACCTACTTTGTCCCGGGGACCCACCCACGAGGCCTCCCAGCCCAAAACAAAAAACACCCTTTGGGTCTGCAGAGGACTTGGAAACAAAAGGCATAGCTCGGGACGAGGAGCCAGCGGAGCGGGGTGCTGGAAGCGGACAATTCAGCCCACACAAAAGCGCCGGCCACCGACATGTAACAACACTAGACACCCCCGGAAATGGGAGGGGGTCCAACCTACAGCGTTCCGTTCCTTTAACCTTTGATGAGCCAAACCTGGGACGCTAACGCAGGAGCAAAGACACCCCCTCCGTAACCGTCCCCGAGCCGCCCCCCGGCCCCCGCCCAGGCTTCACCCCGCCCCTCAGACCACGCCCCCGGAGGGGGGTGTTTCCAGACCACACCCCTTTCCCGCCCATTTTTAATTTGCTTCTCCTCCCCCTTCTCCCCGAACCCCACCCCCGCCTCTTTCATTTAGCTCTCGGTTCTCCTCTTTCCCCAATAGGAGGCGGCGCATTTCTGTGACACGCACGCGCGCGCTGGGGCGCGCTTCCCCTCCGACGTTTCCCCCTTCCCTAAAGGGGAGGAGCCAAACGGTCCCTCCCCCCTTCCCCTCATCTCTCTCCTCTCTCCTCCCTCCTCCCTCTCCTCCGCCTTTCTCGCGTCCTGTCCTCCCCCAAGCGCGAGAGGCTTCCGCGGCAGCGGCGGCTGTTGTTATTGTCGTGCCCGCGCCCGCTCCCGCTCCCGCTCGGGTCGCAGCACTCGCTCCCCAGCCCCCGGTCTCTAGGCGGGCGATGGTGCCGCGGTGCCGGCGGATCTGGGCGGCGGAGCGGAGGGCATGAAGGAGGATGGAAGCGGAGGACGAGGTGTCCCTCCGGGAGCAGCATTTCCACAGCCAAGTGCGGGAGTCCACGGTGAGTGCGGGAGGAGGAGTAGAGAGGAGGGAGCGGAAAGGGAGCGCTGCCCAACGCCACCCGCCGCCGCCGCCGCCTCCACCTGCTCAGGCTCGGCCTGCCACTGCCAAGTGCGGAGAGTCGAGCGCCCGAGCCCGCGGGCCGCCCCTCCCCTGCTTCCCCTCCCTCGCCCCACCCCCCCCGCCTCCCGACGCGCTCTGCTCCGCCGGCCCCGGCTTAGCTGCCGGGGCTGGGACGCCTCAGGCTCGTCGAGAGTTCCCTGCCCGGGGCCCGCGTCGGGACCCGCGTCCCTGGTGCTCTGCTTTGGCCTGGAGGGGCTCATCGTGTTAACAGCATCTCCTGAGCTGTGGGGTTGTCAGGTTAGCTTGTCACGGCTCCTTTCCTCCCGGGTTGGGAGCCGGCTTCCCCAGCAGCTTCCTCTCCCGTCACCTCGTAGGCAGGGGTGGCGACTGGACTTGCATGAGGGTCTCGAGGCCAGAGGTGCCGGCGTCCTGCCTTTCAGTCTCGGCCTCCTTCGGTGCTCGGGGAGGAGACGCTAGCCACCACCCGCCACCTCTGGGGGCTGAAGTTTGATATTTCCACCTGTATCTTGTGGGTGACAGAGACACAGTGAGAATCAGACAGACCACACAGAGATAGAAAGACAGAGAAAAGCATTGATGCATTTTTCTTGAACCCTGTTAACAAAAAGGGGTGGATTCAAGTTGGGGAGAATGTTTTTCTATCAACACAACATGGGGAGAATGTTTTCTTTCTATCCAAGTTCAGTAACTAGCTTTTACACACACACACACACACACACAGAGGAACTAAAACCTCTTTTTCTCTCTCCCCTCCCTCCCTCCCTGCTTCTCTGTCTCTCTCCCTTTCTTGTCTTCCTTTTTCCTCCTCCCTTTTCTTTCTTTTCGATGTTACATTTTACTTTTGTGTATTTGGCCTCCCCCAACATAAACACTGGTTGGGCCTCTGACATATTCTGTCAGTGTTTATGGTGAGGAAGTCACTTAGCCGTTCAGGGTTTTGGGTAACTCTCTAGGACTCCAAAATTTTAAATGATTTTGAGTTTGTTCTTTCTGCTATATTTTTGGCTTCCCATACATGAAATCTATGGATTCTTTCTCAGAATAGTATTTTAAAAAATGCACAAGTGACACATTGATTGCAAAGGAAACCAATTATATTGAAATATAATTATCAAAATAAGTTTTTTTTTTTTTTTAAAGGTTACAGATGCTAGGTTAAGAACTCTACCAGGAGGATTGTAAACTGTAGAGAAGAGGCAGACCTGGATTGTTAGAGAGAATTTTATGAATTAACATGTCTAGTTCTTGTCTTGGTCTAAATAAGCAAAGTATTCTAAAGATCAGTTACATTCTGTAAATTGTAGAGTATGATATCTTCTTTTCCCTTTATTACACAAGACTTCACATAATATATGTGGATTTTTAGAGTTCTTTGATAAACATGGATTCTTATGGTTTTGGATATTAGATTTGAAAATGACATGTCCGATTTCTGTTAGTTACAGTTCTCAGCAATTTTTTAAAAGGTCATTATGTTTCCATAATAGTAATTTTTATGACACTTGACAATTTTTCTTTGGCTTTCATATTCTTTAGTTTGAGCCTCACAACTCTGTGATTTAGCTAATAAAACTAAGGCATGGAGAAATTAAGTGATTCTTACAGAGCTTTGCAGAAGTGGAATGGGCTGGAAGTGATTGACTGGAAGTCTTCAAGGAAAGATGAAACGACTGTTTGGAATCTCCTAGAGATTACTGTTCACATATAGTTGAATTGGGTAGGCAGAGAACCCCTTGAACTGCAGGATTTCTGTGATTCTTTTACCTACTCCAGATCACAAACATACTAAATGATTGGTAGACTGATTTTGAGTCTGTTCTTTTTGCTATATTACAAGGTCCTTCCTGATGTATGATGTCTGAATGTGTTTATTAGAATTTTCAAATTTAAAAAAAAACTTTTTTATATCCTTTATTTAATGCAGTGTCTCATGGTGTGGAAGTGACCTTGGATGGGTTATGCCAGGGGATCAGCAACTTCAGCAGGTTCAGGTTAGCTGGAAAGGTTTGGAAATCATAGGATTAGAACTGAAAAAGACTTCAGAGATCGTGTAGTACAAGTACCCTTGATTCTATTAATGAGGGTCACTCAGATGGTAAGTGGCAGAACTATAAGACTTATTTCAGTCATTCTGACTTCAGATCTAGAGACTGTTCATAGTGTACCATCATGTTTTTGTATCAGGCTGTGAAGTATGTCTTTTTTCAGTACTCAGTGGGAATCCTTTTGTAGTGCAGTAAATCCTCCTCCTCTTCTCCACATCCTCATCCTCTTTCTTCTCTCATATTCGAATTTAGGTCCTAGCTACCTAGTTGCCCCTAGCATTGACTTTTTATTTAACTTCTATTTCCCCAAAATTTATGAAAACTGCAAAGATTGTTTTTCCTTTATTTCTTTTCTTTCTCTTCTTTTCTTTTCTTTCTTTTTTTTTTTTTTGGTGGAAGGAGGGGAGAGAAAAATAGTTAAAAGAATGAGGGTATGGAGGGGGAAAATGAGAAGTACTCAGTATGGCTGATGAATACTAAGTGTATGTTGTACCTAGTGAAATCTTAGGGAAAAGCTCTAGTTCAGTAGGGAGGCTAATTAGTCTTGGGGGAGAGTTTTTTGGTTGATGCAACTTATGGTTCCTTCTTGGCAAGAAGCATGCAAACAATATACTTATACTTTTAAATAAATACTTCAGAGAAGGATTCTGAAAGTGTTATCACTTTTAAATTTAAAACCACTAGTCACTGAAAATAATCTTGAATCCTGCACATTGGTGATATAGTAATTCATCTTGAAATAACAATTTCTTTTCCTCTTTAAGCCTGTTTTTACTTAGAGAGTCAAGTCCAAACCCTTTAATGTGATATTGACAGTCCTTCACTCTTTGCCTTTTACCTTTGTTTCCGTCCTTGTATCTCTCTTCTTATTCTTCCTTCAAGATTTAACATAAATAAAATCTATCAGATGTTCTGTAGATAGCTCAAATTGATCTGTTTTTTGTCTTCCTTAAATTATTATTGACTATACTATTCATGAGTATTTAATTATACTACTATGTCACTGTGCTTGTATTTGTTTTGTTTTTTGGCTTAATCTATGGTTTCATTGGAATAAAGAGCTCTACATTCCCTTGTGGAAACTCCCCTCACAGATGTAAGCTTACAATTTTAACTTTGAAGATTTGCTTTAGGCACTGAGAGGTTTAAATGACTAGTCTCACAGCTTGTATCTTCTGGAGCATAGAAGTCAAATTCTTGGCCTATAAGTGGCTTCCCTCAAAACTCCCAAGTTCAGCAGGAACTAGATACAGCATAGATAATGTTAGTTTGTGGTTTTCTGAGGCATGTTGGTTTATCAACTTTCAATATCTATTAATACACACATCAAATATTACACAATTGAGAATATAAAGTAAAATAATTATACATTACATTTTGAATACAGTAATTTTACATCAGTCCTACGCTTTTCACATAATGTTCATTTATTTGTTTATTGTGGCCATGGCTGTCACTTAAGTTCTTCCTTTTTTCTCATTTTAGATAGGGATTAGGTGTCTTTATCAACACTTGAATATACTTCTCCCTTCTCTATGTGTACTTTCTTTGTATTTAACTAATTTTTGCAATTGTACATAAAAACCAATTTTTAACGCTCACTTTTAAAAATTTTGAGTTGCAGGTTCTCCCTTGCACTTCAACTTTATTGAAAAGGCAAGCAGTTTTATATAGGTTATACATTTATGGTCACATAAAACACATTTTCATATTAATAATAACAGGTGAAACTGTGTCCCCTTTAATCTGTAAAATAATCACTCTGAAATTGTGTCCCCTTTGATTTGGGGTCTCCCAGACTCCAGAGAGTCTAGAAGAAGGCATATTTTCCAGACTGGGCCTTTCTAAGGCAAATCACTCCACCCTCCACTCCCTTGATCTTTTGGGAAGCCTATCCCCATTCTGGAAGCCTTCAAAGTGACTTTCATTCAATTGGGTCTGATTATGAGTGGTTTGAAACTCCAAGTATTTAGGCCTGGGGACATGAGCTTTCTTTTCAATTGGGGGCTTTAACCTTAGACTTCTATAAATGATAATTCTAAACTCATATCTTTGCAAAAGTCTGGAGTAGGAATATGCTTAGTTGCCTACTAGGACTCTTGCCTGCTGTAAAGACATTTTCTTCTCAGCGCTAATCTCTATTTCCCTAACAGGACTTTGCCACTCAGAAGTCTGCCTTTCTAGCAAAGCTTACTTCTTAGTGCCAATAAAACATTCTTTTTTGCCACTAATATTTCGGGTTCATGAATTCATTCACGTTGGATCTGCGCCTCCAACCAAAAGGGGATTCCCATAACTCTCTGTACTACCACTAGAACAGAAGAAAACACAGACCAAAAAAAAAAAAAAAATCAAACACAAGAAAAAAAAAAAAGAAGTATAATTTGATCTGCATTCAGACTTCATCAATTCTTTCTTGGGTAGCATTTTTCATCATAATTTCTTTGAAACTGTCTTGGTTCATCATATTGCTGTGTTCTCCTTGTTCTGCTCACTTTCCTTTGTATCAGTTCATATAAATCTTTTCAGGTTTTTCTGAAAGCATCTTTCTTGTTATTTCTTATAGCACAGTAGTATTCCATCATAATCATACACTACAACTTGTTCAGCCATTCTCTCTCTAATTGATGAGCATCCCTCAATTTTTACTACTTTGCCATAACAAAACAAACAGCTATAACGATTTTTGTACATATAGGGCTTCTACAACTTGTTCAGCCATTCTCTCTCTAATTGATGAGCATCCTCAATTTTTACTACTTTGCCATAACAAAACAAACAGCTATAACGATTTTTGTACATATAGGGCTTTTCCCTTTT
Source organism: Antechinus flavipes (assembly GCF_016432865.1). Taxonomy (NCBI): domain Eukaryota; kingdom Metazoa; phylum Chordata; class Mammalia; order Dasyuromorphia; family Dasyuridae; genus Antechinus; species Antechinus flavipes. Next base: position 83,710,989 of record NC_067402.1, read on the forward strand.
TTTTTGATCTTTTTGGGATATTGACCTAATAGCAGTATTGCTGGATCAAAGGATTTTATAACCTTTTGGGCTTAATTCCAGAATGGTTGAACCATTCATTAATCCACCAACAGTTCATGAATCAATTTCTCTCATTCCCCTCAAGCATTTGTCATTTCCTTTTGTTCAGAATGGCAAATTCCAGATATTTCCCTATTTCCGTTATCTTTAGAAGTATAACATCCTCTAAAAATTAATAGGAATTTGCAATATATGGAATCTTTTTATGATTCTGATGTCACTTCAGGAAATAAGCATTTATGTGGCACTATGTTATGTACTTTACAAATTCTTTGTCTTTTGATCCTTACAACAACCCTCTGAGGTAGGTACTCTTAATCCTCATTTACAAAAATTGGAGGAAAACAGATTAAATACTTTTCCCAGGGTCTTACAGTTAATAAGTGTCTGAGGCTGGATCTGAATACAGATCTTGATAGAAGGCCTACTGTGCCACTTAGCTGCCTAGAGGAAATAGGATATATATTTTCATAAATGTGTGCGTGTGTATGTATGTGTGTGTGTGTGTGTGTGTGTGTGTGTATATATATATATATATATATATATATATACTTACATACATACTATCATTTCTCAACCCTACATTATATAAGTGTATGTAGCCACATGTACATATATTTTCATATACTTTGTAAATAGTATATACATATAGATATGTATTTATATTTGCTGCCACAAACACATTTTGTTGTTTTTTCATCTTCTCAGTGAGGTTGCCTAAGAAATTGAATGAAGAGACATTTAGCTTCAGTAGACTAATTTGAATGTACCAGACTAAATTGGTAGAAAGTAAGTATGTTGGTTTCAGAGAGTTCTGTTTTTTTTTTTTTTTTTTTTCAAATATCTTGGTACCAAAGTACTTGGTCCAATTTTCTCTCTCTCTATTTCTGCCTGCTCTCTTCTCCCAAGTCTTTATTGTCTCCTTCACAGTCTGTTTTCTTCACAGTCTGTCCCAGTCTGACTGTGTCCCCAGTTATCTCAGCCCTTAAATACTCTATAACAATTACATCATTACAGCATACTGAATATATGTGAACTAGAGAACCATTATATCACTATACTAAGTATTAAGTATATGAAACCAGACATCTCATCAATCACACTTAGTTATGTGATACTTACAACTTGTTGTTTCAAATATACTTCTCCAGAGATCTACAGTGATCTTTGATCATCAGAACACAATTTGAATTTTCCTCTCCTTCCATTTGCACTCTTTTTGCAGTAAATAAAAACAATTAAGAATTTAATCTTTAGTTTGGAAGAGATTTAAAGTATTATTCAAATAGTAAGGAACAGATTAAAAAGGAGACAGATTTGGATTTAAGTGTCTACCTATTCCTTTAAAAAGGAAAGGGTGAGAAGAAGTGGTCTAAAGGAAGTCTTCCTTTTTTAAAATTTTTTAAAATTAATTATAACTTTTTATTGACAGAACCCATGCCTGGATAATTTTTTACAACATTATCCCTTGCACTCACTTCTGTTCCAACTTTTCCCCTCCCTCTCTCTATCCTCTCCCCAGATGGCAAGATGTCACAGTATATCCTAGGTACAATATATGTGTGCAGAACCGAATAGTTCTCTTGTTGCACAGGGAGAATTGGATTCAGAAGATAAAAATAACCTGGGAAGAAAAACAAAAACAAAAATGCAAGCAGTTTACATTCATTTCCCAGTGTTCTTTCTTTGGGTGTAGCTGCTTCTATCCATCCTTGATCAATTGAACCTGAGTTAGAGCTTCTCTGTCGAAATCCACTTCCATCAGAATACATCCTCATACAGTATCATTGTTGAAGTATATAATGATCTCTAGGTTCTGCTCATTTCACTTAGCATCAGTTCATGTAAGTCTCTCCAAGCCTCTCTATTTTTTCTGCTGGTCATTTCTTACTGAAGAATAGTATTCCATAATTTTCATATACCACAATTTACCCAACCGTTCTCCAATTGATGGACATCCATCATTTTCCAGTTTCTAGTCACGACAAACAGGGCTGCCACAAACATTTTGGCATATACAGGTCCCTTTCCTTTCTTTAGTATCTCTTTGGGGTATAAGCCTAGTAGAAACACTGCTGGATCAAAGAGTAAACATTTTCTATTTTGTGATCAATAATGATCTCTAGTTCATCTTTGGTCACAAATTGCTTCCTCCTCCACAAGTCTGAGAGGTAAACTATCCTATGTTCCTCTAATTTATTTATAACCTCGTTCTTTATGCCTAAATCATGGACCATTTTGATCTTATCGTGGTATACGGTATTAAGTGTGAGTCTATGCCTAATTTCTGCCATACTAATTTCCAGTTTTCCCAGCAATTTTTGTCAAATAATGAATTCTTATCCCCAAAGTTAGGACCTTTGGGTTTGTCAAACACTAGATTGCTATAGTTTTTTTTTTTTTTTAATAGCTTTTTATTTACAAGTTATATGCATGGGTAATTTTACAGCATTGACAATTACCAAACCTTTTGTTCCAATTTTTCCCCTCCTTCCCCCCACCCCTCCCCTAGATGGCAGGATGACCAATACATGTTAAATATATTAGAGGATAAATTAAATACAAAATAAGTATACATGTCCAAACCATTATTTTGCTGTACAAAAAGAATCGGACTCCGAAAAAATTACACAGTTAGCCTGTGAAGGAAATAAAAAATGCAGGAGGGCAAAAATATAGGCATTGGGAATTCGATGTAATGGTTCTTAGTCATCTCCCAGAGTTCTTTTACTGGGTGTAGATGGTTCAGTTCATTACTGCTCCATTAGAACTGATTTGGTTCTAGATTGCTATAGTTGACTATTTTGTCTTGTGAACCTAACCTATTCCACTGATCAACTAATCTATTTCTTAGCTAATACCAAATGGTTTTGGTGACTGCTGCTTTATAATATAGTTTTAGATCAGGTACAACTAGGCCATCTTCATTTGATTTTTTTTTTCATTAATTCCCTTGAGATTCTCAACCTTTTGTTCTTCCATATTAATTTTGTTGTTATTTTTTCTAGGTCATTAAAATATTTTTTTGGGAGTCTGATTAGTATAGCACTAAATAAATATATTAGTTTAGGGAGTATTGTCATCTTTATTATATTCTCTCAGCCTATCCAAGAGCACTTAATATTTTTCCAATTATTTAAATATGACTTTATTTGTGTGGAAAGTGTTTTGTAATTTTCTCATATAATTCCTGACTTTCCTTTGGTAGATAGATTCCTAAATATTTTATGCTATCAACAGTTATTTTGAATGGAATTTCTCTTTGTATCTCTTGCTGTTGGATTTTGTTGGTGATGTATAAAAATGCTGAGGATTTATGTAGATTTATTTTGTATCCTGCAACTTTGCTAAAGTTATGAATTATTTCTAATAGCTTTTTAGTAGAATCTCTGGGGTTCTCTAAGTATACCATCATATCATCTGCAAAGAGTGATAGTTTGGTTTCCTCATTACCTACTCTAATTCCTTTAATTTCTTTCTCAACTCTTATTGTCGAGGCTAGCGCGGAAGTCTTCCTTTAGTTTTCTAAATTCCCTAGCTCGGGGAATGTTCTTCTGGGTTGTGTTTTTCATAAAATTCAGTTCATTTATTAAACATCTGAGCACTGAGGCTACCTAAAGAGGCTAAAAACAGTCTCTGCTGTCTAGGAACTCAATCTATTGAAAGAGACAATTTGTATATACCGTGTTTCCCTGATAATAAGACACTGTCTTATTAATTTTTTTGGACAGAAAAACACCAGAGGGCTTATTTTCAGGGGAGGGCTTATTTTCAGGGGAGGGCTTATTTTAATGAACATTGACAGCAATTTTAATAAACAGGTAAATGTGAACAAAAAAAAGTACCTTTATTCAATAATGATCATGTCATCTTCTTCAACAACATCGCCATAAGTGTCCATACCCTGAATTCCGTCCTGGATGTCTTGCGCCTCTATTTCCTTCAGAAGAAGTGGACCCAATCTGTCATGCCCAGCAATATAGCTCTCTTTAAATGAACATGTCTTGTCCAGGTAACCTGCTCGTAGTGCCTTGGCGACACAGCTGTCAGTCATTTTATTCCATGACTTCTTCACCCAAGTCACGACTTCTTGCAGACAGGGCTTCACAAAGTTTCCACGCGGATTTCTTTCCATTCTATTTTCAATGTAGTCATTGACTTCCATGTGCAAATGGTCCTTGAATGGCTTGTTTATTGCAATATCAAGGGTCTGGAGATAGGCAGTCATTCCTGCAGGAATCATTACTTGATCTAGTCTTCTCTCTTCAAGGAAGTTCTTCATTTCTTTAGCACGGTGAGTGCTGGCTGAATCCCAGGTTATCAGACCTCTTTGGTTACTTCGCATAACAAGTGGCAGCATTAAATCAACCCACTTTCTTATAAAGGCTTGTGTACACCAGGCTTTTTCGGTTTCAAGAACGTAAATGCCTGATACAGGTTAATCTTATCTTTCTTGCTCTTACTGATGATTAGAGGTGTGGCTTTCTTTCCATCCAAACAAATTGCCAAAACATAGGTGACCCGTGCAGACAGAATAATAAAATTATGACCATCAGTCCTTCTTTTCACTCCATCATGCTCCTCAATAATGTTTTAACCCCATCATGGCCCCTGAGTGCTCCTTCTATCCTCCATGATGCCCCCTGAGTTCTTCTTTTATCCTCCATCATGCCCCCTGAGTTCTTTTATCCCCCATCATGCCTCCTCACTCCCGCTTACATACCGGGTTTTTATGTTGTCCTGCCTCAGCTCTCCTCCACGGCACTGCTCTCAATGGTGCCAGCAAGCAAATCACCGGGGAAGAACAGGATGACGCGCTCACTGCTACAGCTCTGATTGGATGCAGCTCGGAGCGCGGTGTGCGATTCACTGGGGGGGGGGGGGGAGGGGGGAACAGTGCATATAGAGGGTACCGTAATGTAGCGTGTAGTGCAGGGAATCACCTTCACTACAGTAGCAATCTCAATAGGGCTTATTTTTGGGGGAGAGCTTATTTTAGAGGAATCTTACACAGTAAGGGGAGGGCTTATTTTCGGGATAAGTCTTATTATCGGGGAAACACGGTATAGCAAATAACCCATGGGAGGCACTGGAGTTTAGAGACATTTGGGGAAGGCTTCCTGTAGGAAGTGGGATTTTAGTTGGGATTTGAAGAAACTCTGGAAAGTCTGTAGTTGGAGCTGAGAATTCCATGCTTTGGGGACACCCAGAGAAAATGCCCAGTCCCAAGAGATGAAACAACATAGAGGCCTGGATTAAAGCTTAAGTGTTTGGGTGTGAGGTGTGAAAAAACTGGAAAAGTAGGGGGAAAAAAACAAGATTATGAAGGATTTTGAATGCTAAGCAGAGTAATTTGTATTTGTTTCTAGAGGCAATATGAAACTTCTGGAGTTTTTAGAGTGGGGAGAGGAGAGTCAAAGTCACTTTAAGCGAAATGGAGGGTGGATTGAAGAGGGGAGAGACTTGAGGCACAGACTCTACTAGCAGACTATGGCAGTAATCCAGGCCTAAGATGATGAGGACCTGAAGCAGAACGATGGAAGGGTCAGAAGAGAAAAGGTGATGTTCTTGGGAGATGTTGTAAATGTGAAATAGGCAGCTCTTGGCAATAGCATGGATATGGGTGGTGAGAGATAGTGAAAAATCCAGATGGTTCTGATGTTGCAAGCTTATGGCCTAGGAAGATGGCATTGCTCTTTATGGTCATAGAGGAGGCAGAAGGAAGAAGGGTTTAGGGGAAAGAGATTGAGTTCTTCACATCCAATTCAGGATGTCCAAAAGGTGGTTAGAAATGTTAGATTGGAGGTCAGCAGAGAAATTGGGGCAGGAAAAGCAGATTGAGAATCACAATCATAATCTGTGGGAGCTGATGAGATCACAAAGTGAAGTAGTATAGAGGAAGAAGAGAATGGGACCCTGCAGAATCCTGAGGGACACTTAGACCAGGAGGGTGTGATCTGAAGGAGGATCCAGCAAAGAAGACAGGTAGCAGAAAACCAGGAGAGAAAAGGACAAAAGAGAGAGTTTCTAGAGGGAAAGACTGATCAAAGATAATGAACATGTCAAAGGCTGTGGAGAAGTTAAGGACTATGAAGATTGAAAAAAGGCCATTGGCTCTGGCAATTAAGAGATCATTAGAAACTTTGGAGAGCGAAGTTTCAGTGAAATGATGAGATTGGAAGTAATTGTAAGGAGTTAATGAGAGTGAGAGGAGAGAAAATGGAGACACCCATTCTAGATGGACTTTTCAAGTTTTGGTATATGGGCAGGAGAGATATAGGATTACAGAGATGGAAAACTAAAATGAGGTTGGTTTTTTTCCCCAATTGTATGTGACAAGGACATATTTATAGGCAGTTAGGAAAGGAGCAAGTACAGAGCGAGAGATTAAAAGTAAATAAGAGTGGGGATGACAGAGGTAATCTGTTGGATGAAAAAGGTTGAAATAGAATTGCTTGAACAAGTGAAAGGTAAAGAGTTTTAGCATGGATGAAGGAGGAGGTAGTAGCAGAAAGTATCCAAGTGATAGATGCGAAAGAAGAGAGAAAAGGGAGCTTAGAGGAAATGGCCTCAAATTTGTTTTCTGTAAAATATGAGGTAAGTTTTCAGCTAAGAGAGTGGGGGGAGGGAGATCCACAAGAAATTTTCATTCTGAAGGATGAAAAGATTTGGAAGAGCCTTTGTGGAGAAGGGGATAGTGAGATAATAAGATAGTTATAGCACTGAGGATCCAATTAAAGTTACATTACATAAATTTGTAGTGGACCCAGTCAGAACAGCTGTATTATTTTTCTCCATTTTCATTCAGCAACAAATATGTAGGCTCAATTAAGACAACTGATAGGAGTGATCCTATGCTAAGGTTTGATTGGGTCTAAGTCAGCAATATAATAGACTAGAGATTCTAAAGAAGCCATTAAAGGCTTATTTTGGTTTAGCAAGGAATCAAAATGGGGAGAAGAGTTCAAGAGAAATGACTTGAGGGATCAAGAAATTGAGGTAATACTGTGAATAAGGAGTAAATAGGATTATTATGTAAGGGAAAGCAGAGGGAGAGATGAAAAGCCTATAGATTTTGGTCATTTGTATGGATTTCAGAATTCTTGAATGTAGAGGTGAGACATTCTTGAACATAAAGGAGGGTGACAAGATCAGGGGTATACTTTTTTTGTATGTGACTGAGCTGGGTTGGAGGAGTAGCTCTTGGGGGAGAATAGGTTGAGGAAAATGAGTAGTTAGGATATTTAAGGAAGTCAAAATATGTATGTTGAAGTTCCCTAGTATGAGAACAGAATTTGGAGGGGAGACAAAAATTGTAAGTCTGGTATTAAACTCATTGAAGAAGGAAGGGGATTGACCTGGGCATCTGTAGACAATGGCTACCAGGATTTTGATTGGCATATTCATAAAGATATGAATAGCATGATCCTTAAAGAAAGAGAGATCATTAATTGTTGGAGAAAGGGGTAGCACTTAGAAATCTCATTGGGGAGCAGGGAGTATTCCAACTTCCCCACCTTAACCAGTGAGTTGAGGAGAATGAATGAAGTTACAGTCAATACTGGAAGAGTGGCCAGTGTTGTAAAGAGTGTCATCAAGGGAAATCCAGGTTTTAATAAAAGTTAATAGATAAAAGAAGTGGGAGAGGAAAAGATTTTAAATAAAGTGAAGTTTGTTGCTAGTGGAACAGGCCTTTCAGAGGCCACAATGGAAAACCTAAGTGCAGTTTGGATGAGACTTTTGGGGTGAGAGAGTTTAGCAGATAGGAATTAGGGTTCAGGCATTAAGGGGTGTTGCATGGGATTTAGATGTTGATCAGCAGGAGTTTGGAGTCCCTGGGATGTGAAAGTATGACAGTATTTATCCTTGAGTGGAGAATGTCATTCCTCTGCTCTCAAAGACAAGCATAGCAGCAGATAGGAGGCTTGAAATCTAAGGGAGGGTTTTCTTTGCACTAAAGGTTCTTCATATCACAGCTAGGAGATTGGACTGGCTTCAGGAGGTAGAAAATGCCTAATGCTGATATGGATGAAAGTGGTTGCTTTGGGGCAGATGGAAGATGGCCATCTTGACCCCTAGTGGTCTTTCCTCAGGGGATATGATTGGTTCAGCTTGACATGGGATCTTAGCACCTCACTGAGTTTCTTGTTACCATTTATGTATCCAGAGGATGAAAAAATATCTTCATATATTCTGAGTGTACTTGATACACCATTCTTCTTTACTTCTGTTCTCTACCTGTCCATACATCTCCCAGCTCCAGTTTGACACATGATGATCCAAAAGCCTAGTTTATGGGAAAAGCTCCATTTTTTTCCAATAGTAGTTTTTCCCTGGCCTGGGAAAGCTACAATTCCCAGGGTTCCTCAGTATTTTAACTCTGCTCATTAGGCAACCATTCTGAGGTGTCTCTAAATGGCAAGGAAGGCAATAAGTATTTGTCAAGTGCCTAATATGTGCCAGGAACTATGCTAAAGGTATTTGATTTGATCCTTACAATGACCTCTGGAAGTAGGTGCCATTATTATCCCCACTTTATAGTAAAGGAAACTGAGGCAGAAAGTGACTGAGTGACTTGTCCAGGGTCATATAATCAGTTTCTGAGGCCAGATTGGAACTCGCATCTTCATTATTCCTAAGACTGAGCGTTCTATCTACTTTACCTCATAGCTGCCTCTGGAATGGGATATTAGTATATAAACTAATGGGAAAATAGTTTATAAAAGTCTTCCTATGCTTTTTCTTCATTGATCATATTAATTGCTTGTTTCAAGGCAGTAATTTTCCATTACATTTATATACCATATTTAGCCATTCTTTGCTATTACAAAAAGTTCTAATAAAAATACAGGAACTTACATTCTACTGGGGCACTGTGAGGGTGTGGTTTGCTCTGGTAAATCATCTAAAAAAATTTGTTTATTCCCTTCTCGTTCATTAGTGAACATCCCTTCAATGGTTGTATAGTACATTTGTATAAAGATAGAGAAAATTATGTGGGCATATGGATCACTAGTTACTGAGTCAGTTGTCTTGTGTGTCACTGTTTATCTTTTTTGTTTTTTTGTAATCTTCCTCTCTTTGCAATATCTTGCAATTTAATCTCTAAATTCCTGAGTGAATTTTATTTTATTTTATTTTAAATAACTTTTTATTGATAGAACTCATGCCAGGGTAATTTTTTACAACATTATCCCTTGCATTCACTTCTGTTCCGATTTTTCCCCTTCCTCTCTCCACCCTCTCCCCAAGATGGCAAGCAATCCTTTACATGTTGAATAGGTTACAGTATATCCTGGATACAATATATGTGTGCAGAACCGAACAGTTTTCTTGTTGCACAGGGAGAATTGAATTCAGAAAGTATAAATAATCCGGGAAGAAAAACAAAAATGCAAGCAGTTTATATTCATTTCCCAGTGTTCTTTCTTTGGGTGTAGCTGTTTCTGCCCATCTTTGATCAATTGAAACTGAATTAGCTCTCTTTATCGAAGAGATCCACTTCCATCAGAATACATCCTCAAACAGTATCATTGTTGAGGTATATAATGATCTGAGTGAATTTTATTAGGCAACTCCAGTTGTTCTTGACTTGATAAGGATGCCACATGATACAGTGCAGAGAGAACTTCGGAGTTAGTTCTTAATACTTAGTACCTATGTCACCTTGGACAAATCATATAACCCCTGGTCTCAAATTACAAACATCTGGAATGAATGAATAAAAAAAAAGCATTTCATAAATGTTAAATTATCTATTAGGTATTGTGGATAAAAATGCCAGCAAGACCGATCTTGTCCTCAAAGAATTTATTTTCTCTTAGGGGACAACAGTACATTCAAGGGAGGGGTAGTCAGGGAATTGTATTTTGGACAGGGAAGTAAGAGGAAATGGTAACTGGTAGTATAAGACAATTGACTGAGACATCCTTTCCAAGAATGGTACTGTTGATTTGATTATTGATCTCAAAGCTATAATTGGAAAGGTGGTGGAAGGTGACAAGTAAATGGTAACATGGTATGGACATGGCAGGAAGAGAAGTAAATGGGTCTGGATCCTGGTAAAGAAGATAGTCACTAATCAGTGAATTACAGATTCTCACTAATCATAGCTTTGGGTCCCAGGGGTTGGGAGCTTGACTTAGCTTCTGTTAAGTTAGAAGCCTGGTGACGAGGGAATGGCAAAAAGAGGTTACCCTGGGTGGGTATGGATTAAGGCAAGATAAGTGAATGCTCATCAATCCAAGCTCAGGGGCCCTGGATGGATCCTTGAGTTCTTGTTAAGAGATAGGTGCTGGATTACCAGCAGTGTCATGGGAAGATAGCTTGTAAGTATAAATGAGATAGTTGGATTAGTTGGCTTCTGAGGACCTTTCTAGTTCAGTTGGATCAATTGTGTCCAGCTCTTCATGAACTCATTTGGAGTTTTCTTGGCGGACAGACTGGAGTGGTTTTCCATTTCCTTCTTCAGGTCATTCTCCAGATGAAAGTAACTGAGGCAAATAGGATTAAGTGACTTGCCCAGAATCATACAGCTAGTAAGTATCTGAGGCTAGATTTGAACTCAGGTATTCTTGATTCTAGATTGGGTACTTTATCTATGCATTACCTACCTGCCCAGTCTTATGTTTGCAAAACTAAAATCATCCACAGGTACCAACACCAAACCAAATAGCCTTTATATAAATGAAAATATTAATATAGAAATCATAAGATATTGATCTATTATTTTATTTGGGTGAACTTGGAGACCATACAATCTATTTACTCAACTGTCTACTTGCCAGAGATGGATTTGGGCATTTCTGATTACAGTGAAAGGTAGAGACAGCTTATAATTTGGGCACAATGCATATACTAGGTAAAACTCATAAACTCTTGGTCCCAGTGATTTCCTTCTTTATACCCTATGTCATGTGTACCCATTCATGTACAAGGTTGATTCTAGGATGGACTTATAGCATTTAGAAACAGGCTTCTACCAAAAAAAAAATTCATCTTGTGGTGAGTCTCATGGCTAGCCACTCTGCTCCATCACTTCATTTACTTGTGTTGTCCTTTGCATTTGTCCCCCTGATATGCAATATAAAGGGAAATTGGTGCTCCAATCAATACTTTGAATCAAATGTGGTTTTCATTTATTCAAGTTTTATCATTTGTCAAGGCATCAGGATTATTTTTTCCTCAAAATTTCAGTAGCAATCTTGTATGGAAAAAATGTTATCATTCCTTTAACCGTCATGCGCTAAAGATTAAAATACTCTGTTAAAATATATATGCATATATACACATACATATATATATAAACATTTATGAACAACTGTATCAAATACTTTTGTTTTTCTTTTGTACATAGTTGTCTTTTGCATGTATGTGTTTCAGATGCTAGTCCACTTTCAAAATCCTGATACTCTCCATGGAAGTTTTCAATTCTGTACTATATGAGGGATGTGTGTCTCAGACCTCTTTTTCTTGTGCGAGACTGATGGAGGTTCATAAGTTTAGGTAGCCAAGATTTAGATGTTGTGTTTAAAAAATTATATGATAAATTTAAAAAAAAATGACATTGTTTGCTTACTTGAGACAGAACAGCTGGAAAATTCAAACTGATTCCACAATGGTTAGGAAAATACTAATAGGCTAAAAAATTATTTGTTTGATTGATCCTATCCACTCCCATTATAAATTTCTGTCCCCAGTCTCTCCTCAAATTTATCTTTCCTCCACATTACTACATAAATAATCTTCATAATATATTGCTGTAACATGACCATATTACTTCTCTGTTAAGAAAACTTTGGTGATTTCCCCATTGACTACCAAATGTTGGGGCATTCAAGGCCTTTCAATCTAACATGAACCTCCTTGTCTAGCTTTATCTCTTTTCTTCCAGTGAATTAAATTATTAGCTGACCCCTGCCTTTACCCCACTGTCATCCTATTCTCTCCTTCCATCTTGCCTCTGCTTATGCCTTCCCTATGTGTAGAGTTGATTCCTTCCTGTCCTCCTATCCATGTTCCTTGAAATTTCTTCTTTCAGTGTTTTTTTCATCTTTCCCTCCTTAAATTTCTTATATCACTTTGCTGGGAACTTCTTGCTGTTGTCACATTAGACTGTATCATATTTAGTGATAACTGTTAAAACCACCCCCATCATTCCTCCCCCACCCCCATTCTACTATTAGATTATAAGCTCTTTGAGAGCAGGAACTATGCTATGTCATTTTGTATCTCTGATGCCAAGCAATGCACTCTGAACACAGTGAGTTCCATGATAGAGATTGGTTGAATTGAATTATGGACTCTGTAAGAATTAGAAGTAGTCAGAATATATCATGACTTTTTGAATATAGCACCATCCTGTCCTACAAAAAATCCTTACAAAACATTTGTGAGGAAAACAGCAGGGATGATATCCTCATTGTATAGAAATATACATTGAGGGTCAGTTAGATTATGTGATTGGCCATGGTTACACCAAATAAATGGAAGAACCAAAACCCATTGATTCTTAGATTCAGTGCCTTAGTGTCTACTCAAGGGCTTTGCAAACCACATACTTTCTACGAACCCTGCCCCATATCTTGCTTACTTTTTAGTATGATTTTAGTTGAATATCTTAGATTTAATGATGTTGATTGTAATAGTAAAAAATTTTCCAAGTTAACTTAGGTTTGTTTGGATTTGTTGAATATTCTGATACTGAAAATAATGAAGGCCTTTTTTTTTTTTTATATCCCCAGTGCTTTTTTAAAGGACTTTAAAAGTATATGTAAAATTTATTGTGTGGTTTATACTACTTGTGTGGTATCGAAAAGCTATCAGTACAATAACTTCCTAGACTTATGCTTTGTATCATGTTTATCCATTCATATACAAGGTTGATTCTAAGATGGGATAACAGTATTTAGAAACAGGCTACTACCAAAAAAACTTATGCTCCATCACTTCATTTACTTCAGTGTTATCCTTTGCATTTGTACTCCTGATGTGCAGTACAAATGGCGATGGGTTCTACCATTTGCTAGGTAATGTGCTCTATACTGGGATACAAAGACAAAACTGAACATCCCCAGGAACTTAAATTTTTTTAGGGGAGACAAAATGTATAAATGTGCATATAGGTATATTGCAAAATATAGTACAAATACAAGATAGTTTAAGGAGGGAGGCTATTAGCAGGTGATGGTGGGGAATATCGGGAAAGGCTTCAAGTAATGCTTGAGCTGAGGGTTTTCTGATGTGAAGTTTTAAAAGGGAGTATCTTCCAGATATGGGGGCACAAAGGTGAGAGAGAGCTATATTTGAAGAATAGCAAGAAAGCCATTTTGGTTAGACTGTAACATGTGGGAAGGGGAATATTTTGTTATTATTCATCTAAACATTTTGATTTATTTTTTAAATATTGTTTTTAAATTTTGAGTTCTGAATTCTTTCCTTCCCTTATTTTGTCTTCCACTTTAAAACTTCCTTATGCACCTCTTTAACTTGAGAAAATTTTCTCCATTCTATTAGGACATTCTTTCTCACCCCTATTTTTTGAGATCACCCTAACATAATTGACTCATACTGTGTCCTCTATGTAGAATCCTTCTAACCGTTCTAATAATGATAATGATCTTAAGAATTATATGTATTATTTTCCCATATAGGAAAGTAAATAGTTTAACTTTGATGAGTCCCATATGATTTACTTTTTCATATTTATTTTATTATTCTCTTAAGTTTTGTGGGTTTTTTTTTTTTTTTTTTTTTTTTTTTTGCTGAGGCAATTGGGGTTAAGTGACTTACTCAGGGTCATATAGCTAGGACATGTTAAGTGTCTGAGATTAAATTTGAACTCAGGTCCTCCTGACTAAGGGCTGATGCTCTATATCCACAGTGCCACCTAGCTGTCCCAAGTCTTATTTTTGAATGTCATATTTTCTGTGTGATTCCTATCTTTTCATCAGGCGTGCTTGAAGTTCTCATTTATTTCTGAAGGATTATATCTAGGCGCGCTCTCTCTCTCTCTCTCTCTCTTTTAATCAAAGCTGATTTCAGGTAGTCTAATAATTCTTAAATCATCTCTCTTTGATAAGTTTTTCAGGTCAGTTGTTTTATTACCAATGAGTTACTTCACATTTTCTTCCATTTTCCCTTGTCTTTTGACTTTGTTTATTTGGTTTTTTTTTTGATGCCTCATTAAGTCATTAATTTCCATTTGCCCAATTGTAATTTTTAAGGAATTATTTTCTTCAGTGAATTTTTCATATCTCTTTTTCTGTTTGGCCAATTCTATTTTTTAAGATGTTATTTTCTTTATTTTATTATTTTGTGCTCTTACCAATTTTCTCTTTTTAGAATTTTCTTGAATTATTCTCATTTCTTTTCCCAATTTTTCCTCCATTGTTTTTTCTTTTAGAAATTCTTGCTGCCCTTGGTTCCATTTAGCATTTTCTTTGAAGTTCTGCTATTAGCTGTTTTCACATTCTTGTCTTCTTCTGAGTTTATGTCTTAGTCTTCCCTACCCATATAGGAACTTCTTGTAAGTCAACTTCTTTTTTGTTGTTGTTGTTTGCTCATTTTTCTTCACTTTGAACTTTATGTTAAAGTTGAGTTCTTCTCATTTTGGAATAAAGAGACTAAACTATTTCAAACTTCAGTCTTATTCATGATGCCGTTTTCCAGAGTGTTAGAAACAAAATTTTGAACCCCAAGTAAATAAGCAGTAAATGAACAACCTTAGGATGAATGAAACAGTTTAAACTTTTAATATGTTCCTGCAGGATTGAGTGTAAAAACTCAAAATGAGCCTACACACAGTTCTCAGGAGCAAGAATTTTTTGTATTATTATATGTTACATATAATAATAAATAATATTAATATTGTCTTTTATCCTTAATTCCTGCTACAAAATTTCTGCCCCATCTTCCCATTGGCTGGAGAGATAAGGTTAACATTCTTTCCAGAGCCTCGTACAGCATATACTCCTTAATATGTCCCCTTTCCTCATTACATACATTGTTCCTCTGAATAAGTTTTTTTTTTTTTTGTATGTAGTAAATCTTTGGTATTATAATGGTATAATAGTGAATAAGTAAATTAATTTAGATAATATTGTCATGTTTATTATATTGGCATACCCCAACATGAACAATTACTTTCTCTCTAATTGAACATTCTTAAATTGGGGAGTGGCTGAACAAATTTTGGCTTATTGATATAATGTAGTATTATTATGATGTATGAAATGATGAAAGGGAAAGATTAAGGGAAACCTAGCTAGGAAGACTTTTATGAAATGATGTAGTGTGAACCAAATGAACAGTTTATGACTTGACTACAACATTATAAAAGACAACTACTAAAAGACTTAAGAACTTTGATGAGTGCAGTGGCCAATCAGAACTCAAGAAAATTATTGATAATTTTACTGTCCCATCTCTTGGTGAAAAAGTGATGGATCAGAGGTTCAAAGTGAGATATATGTTTTCATACATGACCAGTGTGCAAATTTGTTTGCTTGTCTATACTTTTTTATTATAAGGGAGGACTTTTGTAGGGTGTGGGGAAATGTTAGGAGAGTACAAGTACAATGATACAAAAAAAAGCCCTTAAAAAAAAAAAAAGAATATTAATAAAATAAAAACTACATGGAAGAAAGTAGAAAGAAGTTCAGAAGGGAATACAAATAAATAGGTAACTCTTGATGCCAACATATTAAATTTAATAGGGATTTTTAGTTTTGGCAGAGACTTGTAACCATCTGCAGTCAATAATATCCTCCTGTACTTATACACAGCAGAGCAACTATGCATGAGTATATCTGTGATTATGCTGGCTAGGCCAGAGTGTAAGATGAGCAGTGCTTCTGTTGCTTAGAGCAGAGTATCCATCTCAGTGGTACCATGATTAGTGACAGGACTTTGGATGATGGTGATGACAACTTAAATATCTTCTTTTGGGAGATGGGGGCTGGGAAGCATATATACAGAGCAAACTTTGTAGACTTGGAGTTTGCCATAGTAAAGGAAGTTACTACTAATATCTGTAAACAGAAGTTCTATCCTGAATATCTTTGGCAAGGAGGGTATTGCCAGTAATTATACCTGGGGTCATTATATTGGTGGGAAGAAGGTCATTACTCTTGTTGGAGCACATTCAAAAACTGTTCATGTTTTCATATCCTTGGGGTCAGTGTAGGCTAAGGCTTCACTTTCCCTACTGATGTTCTTTGTTGATTACAATAAGAAGTCCAAGCCAGCCCCTAAAGCCAAAAGTATCCACAACTGCAGTGGAATCCTGCAACTCTATCCTGACCACTCATAGCACACTGCAAGACTAGAATTGTGCATTTGTGGGGAAAATGAGGCCACCTATGATATCTGTTTTCTGAACCTGGACGTGAAAATGACTCACCAACTTTAATTGGGCTCATTGGCCAGAGTCTGCCTTCCTGCAATTGGTTTCTTTATGTTCTTTAAAGAGTTCCAAACCAATCTGGTGTTTTATGCTCAACTCTACCATCTTTGATTACCTATTTGCATATTGTCTGTCTCTACTAAGAATGGCAAACACGAGTAATTCTTGGTAGCTGGGATTTCTGATGCCTGATCTAGCCAGATGGTGAAATTTGACTCCTGTCATGGTAAACACATAATCTGCTGCTTACGATACTGATGTGATATCAGTGTTGCTGTTGCCATTATCAACATCAAGTTAACAATTTGTTTGTAAATTAATGTCCCACTATCTTCAAGGTTTCCATCAACTATCAGCTCTCAACTGTGTAAATAGCAGTCATTTCTGCTTTAGCTAGAAACCCAAGATTGTCTTCCCTACCCAGATTTATTTATTTATTTAGATTATTATTATTATTTGGTATTAGGCTAAAGAGGAGCTCCTTTTCCTCATTTGATGCCTTGATAACTGAATGGGTATGGACTCAGTCTGAGTCCATTTAGCTTAAAAAGGCCAAGGCTTCTTATTTCCTTTCATTTCATCCAGGACCATCTCCAGTCTTCCTGATCTATATCCTGCCACTGAGGCCTGAGAGGATGGGAGAAGTGAGCCAGATGATTTGGCATAGCCCTCCCTCACTTCAATTTAATTCACTTGCATGTCATGGCATCACTTCCCTAATGTCATGGATGTCTTCTAGAACAAAGGACAAATAACAGCTACCGCCAAATTTGTATATTTGACATATTAGTGAAGACAGAGGTTGAAGAATTATCTGAGTTTGGGAGTATTTGACTTGGCTGCCCTGGTGAATATGAAAGTGAGAAGTTTTAGAAGGAATCCAATAACCGCTTCATTTGGCCTATTCTTTTGTGTCTTTTGATTCTCACCATCCTATATAAAATCTTTTCTCACCTGTAATAAATGCATATATTTGGTAGTATATTTACACTGAAAATTATGGATAGAAAACTCAATAAATACATAATAGAGCAGGGGTCCTCAAACTTTTTAAATAGGGGGCCAGTTCACTGTCCCTCAGACTGTTGGAGGGCTGGACTATAGTAAAAACAAAAACTTTGTTTTGTGGGCCATTAAATAAAGAAAGTTCATAGCCCTGGGTGAGGGGGATTAAATGTCCTCAGCTGCTGCATCTGGCCCCGGGCCATATTTGAGGACCCCTATAATAGAAATTGAGTCACAGCCCTCTTTTTTCTTTTCTTCTTTGTCAAGTTTGTGTTAAAAATGAAATAAAAACAGAAACATCTGGCAGTACTCATTTTGCTTTTGTTTGATATTATTTTGGCCTGTTTGATAGTTAAATCTTTCATTGAAAATTAGAGTATTGGGAATCATTAGATGAGAAATAGCTTTTCAAAGAATACTTTTTCACAGTATCTGATACAATCTAGTGGGTGGTGGCTTATGAAAATGTTCTTAATTTATGTTATATATATATAAATAAATTATTTTATTGGCATATTTTATGTTTAATGAATTGCTATTTATATTTATTTTGCCTGAGTAAGAGAATCTCTCCTTTTGTTCCTAGACAGAATTTATTTTATTCTGTTATGATAAGTCAAAGGTTTTCATAAGGAACCAATAATATTTACATACATATGATAAATTCCAGTTTTATAAAGTATTACCCCATAACAATCTTGTGAGGATATATGATAAATATGGCCAATGTAGTAGAAACATGATAGGCAAAGAATGGGAATATTTAGGAATTTTTAATTTTTTTATAATAATAGTTTTTTATTTTTCAAAATACATGCAGAGATGGTTTTCAACATTCACCTCTGCAAAATCTTGTTTTCCAAATTTTTCTCCCTCCCACTTTCCTTCATCCTCTAAATAGCAAGCAGTCCAATATAAGATAAACATGTGTAATTCTAAATGTATTTCCACATTTTTTATGCCAAACAAGAAAAATCAAGTCAAAAAAAAAAAAAAAAAAAAACAAGAAAAAAACCCCAAGCAAGTAAATAACCAAAAAAGCAAAAATACTATGTTATGTTTCCACATTCAGTTCCCATAGTCCTCTTTCTGAATGCAGATGGCTCTCTCTATCACAAGTCTATTGGAATTGGCTTGAATCACCTCATTGTTGAAAAGAGCCAACTCTGTCAGAGTTGATCATCACATAATCTTATTGCTGCTGTGTACAATATTCTCTTGGTTCTACTCACTACTTGTATCAGTTCATGTCTCTCCAGGTCTTTTTGAAATCATCCCGATGATTGTTTCTTATAGAACAATAATATTTCATAACATTCATGTACCATAATTTATTCAGTCATTCCCCATCTGATGGTTTAATTTAGATTTAGATACATTTTTACTCAGAGGGATGAGCAGAAATTTTCACTTAATGTCTGAACCATCTTGTGTTTAGTAATTCCATTTCTTTCCAAAGTATCAGATTATTGCCTCATCCTGTAAAGTTTGGGCCTCTTGGGTTGGGTCCTAGTCTTTAAATTAGTTGAGGCTTTTATTCATCATCTCTAAAATTGCTTTCTTTCTTTCTGTTACTCTTTTGTTTTAATGGAAATCTTCATTTGTCATAAAATAATGCAGGAAGAAAAAAATATTTTTGTTCTGCTCTGGTTTACTACAAGCTGCTACTTTTTGCTGCTTTTGGCTTTTCAATGCTCTGAAATTCATGTAGGCCACAGTTGCATATTCCTGCCTTGGACCTCAACTATCCCTCAGCTTCTAGGTAGATTTGTATTTCCTGGCTCCTTTTCTATCACTGTGATTACAGTTGATAAATGAAAAATGTGTATTTAAGTTAAGTAGGTATAATGTGCTTTGCTGCTTGTTTTTTGTGAAACCACTTTGTCTTCTCCAAATTCGTTTTTAAGGCTGTTTGTTTGGATTCCTCGACAGTTGGTATAATTTTTCTTGGAGCTTTGAGTTTACATTGGCAAATGAAATGGGACCAATGCAAAATATTATAACTTACTTTGATTTGTGGTCAATGACTCCATAATTATGAAGTTGAAAAAAGTTTTTGGCATTTGATAAGAAAAGCCTACATACATTACCTCAATTTAATTTTTCATGTACTCTTAAAATGTACTATACTGATGTGATAACTTTATTGTAAATAGCTTAAAGTATTGCTTTACTAATTTTTACTAAAGCAAAGTCTTCTATGAAGTTGATAAGAAACAAATACTTTTATACTTATTTTCAAGGAAGGGAAATTTATATAACTCAAGATATGTTGAAAATCATAATGTATCCATTATGTTGGCTTTTAATCTTGAACTCATATATACTGTATCACATCATGTGATCATACATATAAGTTCAGATTTTTTTCTGCTGAAACAACCCTTTTTATTTAGAATATGGGAAAAAATTGGATGAAAATATTTTAGGTACTGGAAATGGATTTGACATGAAATAGAAATCTACATTTTTATCATGTCTTTACTCATTTTCCTGTATCTTCCTTATCTTCAGTAAACTGTATTTATTATTAACCTTATGAGCTTATTCTTTCTTATTTGCCATTAGACTTGTCTTCACATTTGCAACTCAAGTATTTTTGGTTTTCCCTCTATATCTAACTAGATAGCAGCCAGATTTTCTTCTAAATAGCTTCAATTTATATTGTAGCATTTTTCAGATGTAATTATTTCCTAGACTTTGTTTTTTTTTTTTTTTACTTTGTCTTTAAGTATATGGCCACTGTGTTCTTTTTGTAAAAATTTTTTTAATGCTTAGATGCAGGAGACAATATGTGTGTATGCATATAAACAGATACATACATGTATACATATAAACATTGCAAAGTATGGGTAGAAAATTGATCTCTCTGGATGTATTAACATCTAGTAACAGGAAGGAAATCATTTTCTTCCTATGTTTTTGTGAAAATTTGTTATTTTACAGAGGAACATACTGATGTATCTGTAGTCTGTTACATTCTGACAGATTTCTCCATAATCCTAAATTATTATGTTCTTAGAGAAGCACTATAAAATACTTTGACATAATAGCAAAGTCCAGGAGAGGGGGGAAGACTTTATGGGAAAGAATAAATTCTATTTTTCTATAATTTTCTTAGAAAATTATATTTTCTATAATAAATAAATTATATTTATTCTTGAATAAATTTCAATTTCTTTTGAATTTGAGACAGTATGAAATGTCAAAAGGAAGTTGGTGACTTCATCTCTGTAGGGAGACTAGAGCTAGATAATAATAACAATCTATAGATTATTTTGCAGAGAGATGATAATTGAAGTTGTGTTAGCTGAAGAAATTACCAAATGAAAGATTGAGAGCAAAAAGAGAAAATGGTCCAGATCAAAGTCTTGGGGGGGGGGGGGGGATACCTAAATTTAGTGGATGTGACATTGATGATCTAGTAAAAGAGACTAAGAAAGGAATATTCAAACAGGAGAAGAACAAGAGTAGAGTTATTAAAATCCTTAGAGAAGAGTGCACCCAGGAGGAGGGGTTGCATCTAATTGAGAGGTTTTTTTTTTAAGATCAGGAAGCCTTGGAGATTTTTGTAGGTTGTAGTACAAGGAGTCAGTAGGTAGGAAGAGACTGAATATTTGAAAGAAGAGGGTGTGGGTGAACTCTGGAAGGGGATGGGATCAAGGGTGCTTGAAGTGGGGTTGGCTTTGGCAAGCAGAAGGGCCACCTCTGAATTAGAGAATGGTGTGGAGGAGAATATGGGGGATGATGCCAGTGTAATGTGAGAAGGCAAGAAGTGGAGAGAGTAGGGGATTGGGAGTTTGGGATAGCTATGGTGGGAGTGATGAGGTTTAGATTTGGGGCACCCAAATGAAATTAGGGTTTCTGGTGGTCAGGGAGTTAAATGAGGTCTAGTGGCAGGTTTGGGGTTCAGGGAGTCAAATGGAGCTCCCTTGTAATCCCTTTGGATTCAACGCAAGGGTAGAGAGTTTTTGACGATTCCCTTTCTAGCAGCGCAAGAGTCCCCTGTAAAGGAATTTACAGACCGGAAAACCTACATTGATAAAGGAGGTTTATTATGGGGGTAAGTAAAGTTAAAGTCTAGTTAAGGAAATGGGTGAACGGGTTATTTTTACCTTCTGAATCCAATTCTCCCTGTGCAACAAGAAAACTATTCGGTTCTGCAAATATAATTGTATCTAGGATATACTGCAATATATTTAACATATATAGGACTGCTTGCCATCTAGGGGAGGGGGTGGAGGGAGGGAGGGGAAAAATCGGAACAGAAGCAAGTGCCAAGGGATAATGTAAAAAAATTACCCTAGCATGGGTTCTGTCAATAAAAAGTTGTTATAAAATAAAAAAAAATAAGTTAATGATAACTGTTAAAAAAAAAAAAAAGGAAATGGGTGAAGATAAAGAGAGGTTGGCACTGGAAACAGTATTCCAGTGGGCAGAAGCTCCTAGGGGTGCCAAGAGGGCTGGCATGTTTGGAACCTCTGTGAAGACAGAACTCCAGTTTGGCTCTTTTTATAATGAGAGATTTAGCTAAAGGGGGCCCATTGGTGGAGTCCCAAGTTGGCTCAGATCCAGTGGGAGCTGGGACAAGCCCAGATCTTCTATTGGAATTCAAAAAGGGTGCTTTTAACCAGGATTTGTGAATGAAAGGTCCTAACTTCTTGAATTGATAATGTATCATCCTGGAGAGGCCAGGAATAATCTGAATCACAAATCAATTTGAAAGGATCACAAATCAGTTTCTTAAAGGGACCACAGCCCGCTTCATGAGGGCCACACCATGGAATACAGGAGACAGAATATGACATGGCTGGTGCTCAAGAGCAAGGCTTTCATCTCTCAGCTTTAGTTTCCTCTTAGACACATTAGGGATAAGACTCCCTCTTAGGGTGGATGTAGAAGAAATATTTTGAAACCCTTAAAAACTATTTAAATGAGTTAGTTATAAAAATTAGTTGTTTAAGCTTACCTCCTTAAGATATTGAAAATAAGAACAGATCACCAGAAAATTCTGGTAATTTATCAGAATTAAAACAATAACAAAAAAACCCAATGAAAAGAAATGACAACTTACTTTAATGACTAATCTAGATGAAAAGATGAATTAGGAAATAGCAAATATAGTTTGTTTTCTGCCAAAGGCTTTAGAGTGTTTGGCTCCTATCTTTAGCTCCCCTCCTTTTCTCCCCACGCTGTGTACATATTTCTTTATCATCACCTTTCCCCTCTTAACTTCAACTGTGGTGGCATATTGTCAGTCAACTGGCATTTATTAAGTGCCCATTATATGCCAGATACTGTGGTATGCTCTTGGAATACAAAGAAATGCCAAAATCTTGAGTCCAGGAAGACCAAGCCTGGATTTTCAACCTGCTTTCAGAGACTTACTAGCTATGTGATCCTGGACAATCCTGAAACATCAGAGGATAGATTTAATGGCTTTTAAGGGTTTCCTCCATTTGTAAATCTATGTTCCTATGAAGTTATATGCAACTGAAAGTTTTTTTGTTTGTTTGTGGTGTTAACATCTCATTTATTGACTTATTATGGTGATCTTTTTTCTCCCATCAAAGATGAATCTCTAATCTAGTCCTACACAGAGCTTTTCTAATTTCCTCTCTTCAAACATGTCGTATTTTTTCAATCTGTTTGTTTCATCTCTATTGAGGCTTTGTGATCATTATAAATCACCAAGATTTGTGTTTTTTATTAAATTTTATTTTTTTTTTCACTGAATAAAATCTATTGCTCTTCTCTCTACTACTTTGTAACCCTAATTTGTTTATGATGCATCTTTTAAAAAAAAATTTTTTTTCGAAATCAGGTACCCACTTAAAGTTTATCCTGATAGAAGATCTGGGATATACTTTATCTAATTTTTTCCAAATTGCTTTCTATTTTTCTAAGCAATTTTTGTTAATTAATGTACCCTTACACTGATAGCTGGGATCTTCAGGTTTATCAAATACTAGGCTACTGTTTTTATTTACTTCTGTATGTTGTGTACATACCCTGCTTCACTGATAAACTGCTTTTAATCTGTACTAAGTTGATGATTAGTGCATTGTAGTATAATTTGGTACCTGGTTTATATTATCTTTGGTCCCTTGAGGTATAGACTATGTTTTTAGACATTGAGTACTTTGACATGATAGGATCTTAAAGATGATGAGTTTCACTTAATTTCTGATTTTATAGACAGACAATTCTTAAACTGTTAGAGGTAAAAGTGTTTTTTGTTTACTGTAAAATACTAATTTAATATTAACATTTTCCTCTTATTTTTCATATTTATCTGAAAATCACAATCTCTGTGAGGTTTTAAGGATCAGAGGCAACTCTTAATAAATAGATTCCTTACTTCCCTGGTAATTTCCAGAAATATGATTTATTGCCTATTTAAAATTCTTGCATAGAAAAAGATTCTAATGATGCTCTGTTATATTATTTTAAAAGTTAAGGAATTTAAGACTAATTTGAGTTTTTAAGCTCATAGTAATTAGATTAATAAATCCTTAAAGAATTACTTTTGACAGAAATTAAAAAAAAACACTTTTATTGTTTCTCTTAATTGAGACCAAAGGTAATTAAAAATATATATAAACTGAAGTTTCCTTCATAAAAGTTTTTCCTGGAAGTTTTTCTGAGATGAGGCATTGACAGCTTTAACAGATTCTTTCCAGCTCAATAGAAGTGAGAACTGGGACTTAGTTCTATTGCTATTAGTATTGTGCCTAGCGGTTACAGAATGTTTGTTGTTTACTGCCTCAAGTAGTAAGTTACAAAATCTAACTCTGCATGTGGGAAAGTGCAGATGGACATTTCTCATCAGGCTGTCTACCAGATTGTTTAAAATGTTTTGTTAATGTATTTGGAAGTTGCATTTTAGGTTTGAAATTTTTTTGTATAGATTTTGTAGATATGCATAATCTGTAAAATGTCAGTGGAGCTATTTATCCAGTTTATGAATTTACTCTCTGCATGACTCTGGGAAAATACCTTAATAAATACCTCTGAACTTCAATTTCCTTATCTAAAATAAGGCAAGGAGTTTAAAAAAAAGTCTATAAGATCCATCTCCTGTAGTTGTAAGGACCAGGCTTCATAAACATTAAAGTGCTATGGAAACCTGAGTTACTACTCTTGTTACTACAGTTCTGTAAATACTATTAATAAAATAAATAGTATTTGCTGTGGATAATTCTCAAAAGTTACCTGCTTATGTTTCCTGTTAGAATTAAAAACAAAACAAAGCAATTTCTTTGCTTTGCATTTCTGGAAAATTTTAAATCTTTTTTGGGAGGAATCTCTGAAATTAATGTATACTGAATATAGTCTCGTAGGGAAAAACTCCTAGTTATGGTGGGATATATATAAATGAGTTTTGGTTCCTTGGCAAAGGAAAGAGTGCTGAATTTGCAGTCAAATTCTGACTTTGAATCTTGGTTCTCCCATTTACTAAGCAGAGTGATACTGAGCAAGCCGCCTTTCATTTCTGGTCCTAAGGTTGTTCATCTGCAAAATGAAGTATTAAGCTAAGTGAACTTTAAAGTCCTTTTCATTCTAGATCCTTTTAAGGAATTTATCTTCTATAGTATTTTAAAGTGTGAATTGGAGAGAAAATAAGGCTTTATTTTGGTAGCTCTCTCTTTTTAATGGACTTTTATGAATGTACTCAAAAAATGAACTTCATAAAGGTTCATGTTTTGCTTTTCATGAGCAATAACTCCTTTATATTTAAAGTTCTGGTAGGTAAGTCTGAGAAAATCTATTTCACCTAGTTGTCAACTCAGAATTGCCACCTTGTGGCAAACAAGTTAACTGCTAGCTTCCCAGTTTTAAAACAAGCCTTTCTGTAAAGGCCAAGGAGAAAAAAGCTCCTTAAAAAACAAAAACAAAAACTTCCAGGATGCATTGTGTCCCACACAGAAACTCCAAACTAGGAATTATCTGCACATCAAATTTTTCTTTATGCCAATTTAAACATTGATTTAATTTTTGTTAATGAGATATAGTATGTAGTATTTCTTTTTTAAATTGTTGGTTTGGGTAATACAATTCATTTGATTTGAGAATCTGACTGCCTGATGTTACCTCGTCAAAATAGAAACTCAAAAAACTAGTAGAAGCTGATAATTCATAAGTCTCTTCTTGTAACGCTTTAGATGATGAAGACACTGCAAATGATGTGTTTTCTTTAAGGATAGTCAGTATTCCAAATTATTTGTTCATTTGGTCAACAGTTCCTCTGGGCATTACCAAGTACATTCCACCACTTCTTTTTTAGAAAAGGAAATTTTGGTTACATTTTTTTTTTAGTTGACTACCATTTGTAAACTTTATATTACTTATAATTTTAGAAAATATGCATGTGCATATGCTATCATATACCAAAGAAATTATGGAAGAGATAATTTGTTGGATCAATTCAGAGGCTTAGTTCCTTTTTTCTTGGCATTGAGTTACTGGCACTTCTTAGGCAATAAGTCCTTTAGTTTCTACCTGAAAGTCTTGATGGCTGATTTTTCTCAAAATAGAATTAAGTGATCAGATATTCTAAACAGACAAATGGAGGACATCTTTTATTGAAACAAGTTAAAAATATAAACCTCTCATTTTACCTTAATCCTACTTTGAAATCTGTTGAATGATTGGTATAATCAGTACAAAGTCATCTGAAAAACGAGTATCTGTTTGGAAGAATTAAATTAAAATTAAAAGAGAAGCTGGTCCCAGTTAGAAATGATTAAGGCTACTTACTTAAGCCTTTGAACAAAATCTGATAGTTCAGTTAAGTGGAAAACATTTTTTTTGTTGCTGTTGTTGTTGTTGTTGTTGTTGTTTCTTATTTATTTATTTAATATTTTTCCCAGTTACATTTAAAACAAATATTTTTGGCTTTTTTTTTTTTTTTTTAACTTTTGCATTCCAGATTCTCTCCCTTATCCCCACCCTTCATATCCATTAAGAAACCACATGTGAAGTTATGCAAAAATATTTCTATAAGTCATTCTTGTGAAAAACATAGATCTCCCACCCTAATTATAAAAAACTCAAGAAAAATATTTTCTAAAATAAAACATGATTAAATCTGTATTCAGATACAATCAGTTTCTTCTCTGGGTGTGGCTAGGATTTTTCATCATCAGTTCTTCAGAGTATCACACTGTACTTCTGAGAATAGCAAAGTCATTCACAGATGGTCATCCCTGAACATTGCTATTACTTTGTATACAGTACATTTCATGTTGCTTGAGTTAATGAAGGACTTTCTAATTTTTTTTTTTCATAATTATAACTTTTTATTGACAGAACCCATGCCTGGGTAATTTTTTACAGCATTATCTCTTGTACTTACTTCTGTTCCGACTTTTCCCCTCCCTCCTTCCACCCCCTCCCCCAAGATGGCAAGCAGCCCTATACATGTTAAATATGTCACAGTATATCCTAGATACAATATATGTATGCAGAACTGAACAGTGCTCTTATTGCACTGGAAAAATTAGATTCAGAAGGTAAAAATAACCCGGGAAGAAAAACAAAAGTACAGACAATTTACTTTCATTTCCCAGTGTTCTTTCTTTGGGTGTAGCTGCTTCTGTCCATCATTGATCAATTGAAACTGAGTTAGATATCTTTGTCAAAGAAATCCACTTCCATCAGAATACACCCTCATACAATATCGTTGTCGAAGTATATAATGATCTCCTGGTTCTGCTCTTTTCAGTTAGCATCAGTTCATGTAAATTTCTCCAAGCCTCTCTGTAGTCATACTGCTGGTCATTTCTTACAGAATAATAATATTCCATAATATTCATATACCACAATTTACCCAGCCATTCTCCAATTGATGGGCATCCATTCATTTTCCAGTTTCTAGCCACTACAAACAGGGCTGCCACAAACATTTTGGCACACCCTTTCCCTTCTTTACTATCTCTTTGGGATATAAGTCCAGTGGTAGCACTGCTGGATCAAAGGGTATGCACAGTTTGATAACTTTTTGAGCATAGTTCCAAATTGCTCTCCAGAATGGCTGGATGTATTCACAATTCCACCAATAGTGTATTAGAGTCCCTGTTTTCCCACATCCTTTCCAACATTCTGCATTATCTTTACTAGTTTTTTTTTTTTTTTTTTTTTAAGAGCATTCTGCTCATCACCTAAAGAGAAAGCATTTTGCAGAAAATGGCATGAGCAGTTATCAAGTTCTTATACATAAAAAATAAAAAAAAAATGGTTCTCACTGACTTATACGAATATTCCAGTTACATGTTCAGATTGAAAGTCAGTGATGTTGATGATTAAAATAAGTTGAAGAAGAAAATCACTTTAAAATTAAAATTTATTCATCTTTTGCTTTTTATATCACCTTCATTTCTAAGTATACTTGTCATATTAGAAAGCCATTCTTTCTAACAAAAAAGTAGGAGGGAAACAAGCAAGTCAGCAAAACTAATCAAGACTTAACCAAGTCAGACAGAATATGTAGTGTTTTACAATCATAATTCCCTACATCAACAAATGGGAGTGAAACATTTATTTTTTCTTCTGTTTTTCAGGGCTAAACATGCTTATTATAGTTAAACTAGAGTTTTGTTGTTATTTTAAAATTTATATTATTGTCATTATGCACATTGTTTTTCTGCTTATTTTATTTTGTATCTATACATATATATTTTATTATGCTTCTTTTATTCTTGAGATAGAGACAAAGAAACAGGAAAAAAAGAGTGAGATTTGAGTTACCATAGGGGAATTATCATTCCTGATGTTCATTGATTTCAGGATTATTATGTCCATTAATTGATACTTTAAGAATACAATACACAAAAGACTAAAATGCTTGTAGATATTAGTGGGCTTAGTATCCAAATTTTACATGATATGTGATATTCAAATACATTAAATTAGTCTTATTAAGAATGAGATAAAGTTGTATTTTTGTTACATGAACCAAAAACTTAGAGGTAATGGCACTCAGACTACTTCTGTTAATATAAAAATTACTTTGATAAGTGACTCAATCCAAAAGGATATTTCATTTAAACAGAGGGAGGAAGCATATGTAGTGAAGTGTGTTGGATTTTGTGCTATGTAAACACTAACAAAGCAGTAAAAAGTAGGTTGCTGATTTTTCTTCTCTAATAATATCTTCTAAATAATATCAATTTCTCAAAGAATTCAAAGAAAACAAAGAAGAAAAGTAGCTAGAAAGGCTTCATTCTGAACTTTATCATTACTAGTTAAGAGTCCAGTATAGACTGATGAAATTATAGAAATTATTGTGATTTATAATAACAAGTATCTGTTGAGGGATATGAAGTAGTATTTTGAGTATCCTTAGTTTGACAGTTTGGAGAATTACAAACAAGAGAAAATTCACTTTTATGTGGTAATTTTACTACTTTTTATCTCTCTCATGAGGAGCATGGAACAGTGGAAAAGGCCCTGTAAGTGAAAAGATTAAGCATCTACTATGTGTACCAGATACTGTGCTTAAAAAAGAACTAGGGATACAAAGAAAGGAGAAGCCAGTCTGCTCTCGAGGAATTCAGAGCAAATGGACTTGACAATCTGAAAACAGTTATGTATGATCAAGATGTATACAGGTTAAATAAGAAATAGCAGAAAGCCTGGACTCTAATTTTGGGCTTGCATTATTAGCTGTGTGACTTTCTGGTCTTCTGATCTTCAATTTTCTCATTTGAAAAATATAGATAATAGATTAAGATACAAAAATAATCTACTAGCCTATCTACCTAAGTACTCTAGAAATATAGGTTCTTATTATATGTTTAGAATTTAGATTATAAATTTTAAAGAACATCAAATTGTCATATGAATGAAACCAGGATGGTAATAGCTCACATTAACACATTATCTTAATGTAATACTTAGAAAAACAAGTTTTTGAGATACCTTTTGTTTTTAATATCATAGTCATCTTCACATATACCTTTCTTATTGTAATAAGGAGAAAGTAAATTAATAGGTGACAGGTTTGTTAGTATGTGTGAAATTCTGTACTTATAATTCACTAATTCTCTACCAAAATGTCCTCTGGAACATTATAGTAATCATTCATTGATCATTATAATTCTTTTTAGTGTTCTCATTTATATTATTGCTATTATGTGTATTAGTCTGTTTCTGCTTACTTTATATCTTCATCATATTCCCATTTATTTTTCAGTTTCTCATATTCATAATTTTAATAATATCCCATAATACCAGTGTTTCATAGTTTGATCAAACATTTGATTTGCCAGACAATTCCCTACTTTAGTTCTAATTTTTGTTTTACCACAAAAACTGTTGCTATGTTTCAAAAATAACAATTTCAATTATTAACCTTAGTTTCTACTTAAATATTTTTAATCATTTGAAGTTGTTTTAAAAACTTTTATTCTGGGCATTATTTTGGAGATTTATGTACTAACCTGGTGATCTGTTAAATTTTTTTTCCAGATATGCTTTCTTCTGTTTGCTGTTCTCTACATTGTTTCATACTTCATCATCACAAGATACAAGAGGAAATCAGGCAAGTGGAAGTGCTTTTAACTTAAATTTTTCATTCTTGTGCCTAATCATTATGAGCATGAAACACTGAATATATTGCTATAATACTTAAGCATTCTGATATATTAAATAGATTTATAATTGGCATTTTTAATATCATTAAAGATAGCTTAAGGCATCTTAGGTTAAGGCAAGCTTAAGGTTATGAGGAAAACAAGCTGATAGCAGAGTTTCAACTCAACATGTTTCTGCTATATCTATGGTATACTGAGTATCAAATAAATACCTACTATCAATAATTTAGTTGGAAATGAGCTTTCTGAGATTGGCTGTGATCTGGGTTCAACTATTCTTCTCTTTGCATATCCAAATTCTAAGTATCCTTTAAGGCTTAGGTGATGTTTTATTTCTTTTGTGAAGTATCTTTGCTAACTACTGTTGCTGCTGCTACTGTTGCTGCTGCTGCTGCTGCTGCTGCTGCTACTATTACTACTACTACTACTACTACTACTACTTGGAGATATTTTCTTTTTCCATTTCGCTAAATCTATTTTTTAAGGAGTTTTCTCTAGATAATTTCTGTGTTTCATTTCCTTTGCCATTTTTCTTCTCCTAAGACCCTTTTTGAATTTTTTAAAGAGACTCTTGTGAGATGGAGATCAACTAATATCACCTGTTGAGGCTTCATCTGGAGATGCTTTGTCTTTGTTTTCAGGGTTTGAGTCTGTTCTTCCTTGTCTCCATAAAATCTATCTGTGGTCAGGGCTCTTTTTGCTGTTTTGCTCATTTTTAAAGGTTGAGGTCTTTTTAGGCAAAGAGGAATTTTCCTAAATTTCCCCTAGAGGCCACAGCTTCATGCTGCCCTGGGACCACTGCTGCTGCCTCCACTGGTTTCCTTCCTTCCTGAGCTAGGTAGATGAGGTCAAGTCCCCGTTATGCTGGGTTCAAGGGCTTACTATTTGTCTTCTGTAGTTGCATTGGAGATCTCCCAGCTAGTCTACTGATCCACTAGCTTCTGAAAACCAAGACAGAGTAGCCAACACTGCTGTATTTTGGCTAAGAGCCTCTCAGGAGATTCCCCAGATGTGCCAGTTCTACTGCCATGGGTCCCTGTGCTACACCTGTGCTAAGTTGTCTCCTTCCCATTCTACCCCCTCATACCTGATTGAAACAGACCTTTCCTGAAGTTCTTCCAAAATATCTTCTGCTGGAAATTAGTTACATTCCAAATATTTGTGGGTTTTGTCACTCCAAAACCAGTTCAAAAGCTTGATCTGATCTTGAGCTGAGGGAAGCTAGGAAGAACTAAAAGACCTGTCTGCTCTCTGCCATCTTGGCTCCATCCCTGACTACTACTACTTGTAAGAATATAATTTCTTTTCTCTGAAGCCTCAAAGCACTAATAGTGGTTCCCAAACTTTTAAAATACAAAGACCTCTGTTTAATATTGAATATTTTGTGGAACCTACCTGATAGTAGTTGTAATAATAATGGATGCTAATGGAGAAAGTAAATAATGACATGAAGCTACTATGAATCAGTAATACTTTTAAATGAAGTATTTTCTTAGCTATAATAACATCTGTATGCATTTGAAAAACAGTAATCTACATATATGTTGAAATATTTCATCCATTATTTTTGCTTATTTGTGAATTTGCCAATGAAATCTCTGGGCCTTTGTAGTAATTCTGCTACCCAAAATAAGGGAACTACTCTTTTATATCACAAAATTTAGTGTTTTTTTTTAATATTCTTTATTACATAATTATGAATATTTTTTCTTTTTCCTACATATGTATCATGATTGTAACAGACATATAAAGCCTTTGAAGTTGGGGATCATATTTTCTTACTTTTAATGTAACAATACATTTATAATAGCAAATAATTAATTTGTATACGACAGTTTAAAGTATGCAAAACAGCATACTTTTAGTATTTCATTTGTTCATCACAGAACATTAATAAGTAGATGATTGGGATAAGGAACTGGATGGGGATAAGGATCATCTAGATGATGAATTCCCTATATCAAAGCTGATTTATATCTTCTTTATAATTTATGGCCTTGGAGGGCCTTGGGGCCTTTAGAGGCTGACTTATTCTAGGATCACCAAGCCAGTATGTGTCATGAGTAGGACTGGAATCTCAATCTTTTTTGTTTGGATCTCTCTTAATATCATGCTGCAGAGGTACAACCAGTACTATCCCTATTTTATAGCTGAAAAAACTGACATTCATCAGTCAAGTAATTTGCACTTGGTCACCTGCTAAGTAAATATCTCAGCTAAGGTTTGAACCCAGGTCTTCCTGATTTGATTGTTAGCATTTTTTCCACTATAGATTTATAATATCTAGCATGATCTTGGGCCTGTGAATGTCCTATAAATATTTATTAATTAAGTACATATCCTTGATTTATGTTGATCTTGATGTGGATGATTTCTTTCCATAAAGTTTCCGTTGTCTTGCCATTGAAAGAGTCCTGATCTTGGAGTCAGAAAACTTGGATTCAAATCTAGGCTCTGAAATTTACTTGCTGTATAACCTTAGTTACTCACACAACATCTTTGAACCTCAATTTCCTCATCTGTAAAATTTGCACAATGATATTTTCCCTTCCTACTCAACATGGTTGCTGGGAGGAAAGTGTTTTGTAAGCCTTAAAACTATTATTTTTCTAGTATGGGTACTGGTTGTGGGTCTATGGTTGTCTCCTGTACTGAGCCAATTGGAAAGCTTTGTAGACTTTTCAGTTTAATTAAAACTTTGAAGACCTGCAGATCAAAGTTGGTTAGCTGGTGATAGGTTTAAAATGTTGCAGCTTGGCTGTTTGAGGTACAAATTGACTCTTGTGAAGAAGCTTCTTTGATGACCCTAGTTTCCATTTCATCATTGGAGTAAAAAACATTAGAGAGGACTATTATGCAAAATAATAACTTTCATTTTTCTTGTGCTTAAAGCTCTCACAAAAGGCTTTCCTGTTAATTGTTAACATAAATACATTCTCCTTTTTCTCATCGAATTTTGGTTTTCCCCATGTAGCTCTCCATCCTTATCCATGCTTTTCAGTGCTGACTGTATCTGTACTCAAACCCCTGAAATGCACTAAGGAATCCTGGAGGGCTTCACACTGCTTCTGGCTCTATCACCGTTATTTGACAAACACTCCTCTTTTGAAGCTTCCAGTCTCACGTTATGGTAACGGTTATCTACCTTCTCCTACCTCATCCTTTTTAAAGGAGTTTTGTACTCAGCTAATTTGCTTTCTTCTCCTCCCCAACTCCTGTAATTCTGGTGGACTTTCATGATGATGAATAAAGATAATCTTTATCTTTCAGTTCCTCAGTCTAATTGAAATTCCTACTCTTTTCCATCTCCCTTAACTACACACGAATAAGGTCATACTCTTGAGTCTCATCATTAACTGTATTTTATTTTCTTAAAAAAACTTCTATTCCTCTTTTTGAGCACCAACTTTTTATCAGAAGCTTTCCCTGTGCCCGTTCCTTCTAAAGCTATTTGCATTAATTTTGTTTACCAGTTTCTCTCTCCTTCAGTACTTTTATCAGGTCATTCATCATTCCTTCTTTAATTTCATTTTCATCCTTTCCCTATCTTGACTACCTTGACTTCCCAATTTAACACTGCTCATTCCTTGTCGATCTCTAGCCTAGCATTACCATTCTCTTCTTCACAGGCTTCTGAATAGAGCTGGAGTATCACGCTGATGGGGAGCACTATAAATTCATGTTATCTGAGGCTGGAATTTAATGCAACCAGGTAGTCCTTTTATTCTTTCCTAATCGATTAACTATAATACTCCCCACACAATCAATTCCAAATTTTCTCTCTTTAGATTTCCCATATCACTCTTGCCCTCCCTTAGCTAAGGAGCTCAAACTTTTCCTTTTCTAAGAAAATAAAGATCACTCTCTTTTCCCTTCATTTAAAATTCTTGATATTATTCCATAGTTATTTCTCTTTCCCCCAATTTCTGATAATGAGGTGACCCTTCCCTTTATCAAAATCCTTCTCTTTATGTATGCTCTCAATACCATCTACTCCAATAGTTTGCCTCTTCAATTACCTGTCTCTTGCTCTAATTATTAACTTTTCTCAGTGCCTTTAGACAGCTTCCTTCTATAGATAGCTATAGAGCCCTGAGCATGAAGTGACCTATTTTCAAATCTAGCCTTAGTCTCCTACCAGCTGTATTACCTTGGGCAAATCACTCAAGCTCTGTTTTCCTCAGTTTCCTCAACTGTAAATTAGAGATAATTATAGCATCTATTTTATAAGGTTGTGATAACCAAATGAGATAACTTTTGCAAAGTGCTTAGCAAAATGCCTGGCATATAGTAGCTGCTTAATAAGTGCTTTTTCCTTCCCCTTAATCTGTCTTCTACCTCTACCAGAGCCTTGTTACCCATAGTAGGTACCGTTCTTCAGTTTTACTAGGCAGCACATAATTTACTGTTCTGTCTGATGTCATACTGAAGTTAGGTCTATGCTCAATAAAAGCAGTGGATATTTGAAAATTAGTATTTGTGTAATAATTCTTCATGTTCACATTTTCTTATTGTAGTATATTACAAATGCAGCTATTATGAGAAATAAAAGAAAGCTAAAATATTTTTAAAAATATTTTTGCAGATGAACAGGAAGATGAAGATGCCATAGTCAACAGAATTTCGTATGTATATTCAGATTTCCTGATTTTGTTGGATATATTGTAAATGAGAAATAAGACAAACTTACTTAAGCCAGTAATCTGGCTGTCTTCTCTATGACTGTGTTCTTTTTATCTTTCTGTCTTTATTTTGGTTACCTTTAGATTTACTCACTGAAAAGGAATTTCTAGAAGGCCAACACTGAGATTTCCTTTTATTTAGAGAAAATAAAAAAATTATTTACCATTTTATATTGACATAACTACTCTGATTTAAATGTTAACTTAAGTATCAAGTTAAATAGACAAGCCCAGGTAATATGCAAGAATTTAGTGTTCAACAAGTATTTTTACTCAAGTTCATTAGTGAATGTATAAAAAATTTTAAACTAAAATATAAGATATATTTGCTTAAATTAGTAGATTAAAACAGTGCATTGTTATGTACATGGAAGTTTCTGTGTTTATTTCTTGTATGAAAGTTCCTTCCTGGTTGGAAGATTTAAAGTAATTGCATCTGGGCCACAGACAAAATAGGACCACATTTTAAATCATAGATATAAAATGCATCTGGCTGTAACTATAGCACATATAACAAAGTGGCAAGAGAATGTCATCTGGAGTTGTGAAAATTTAATCAAAATGGGTTTAAAGTATAAAAAAAAGAAGAAACTTGTCTATATGTTTCCACCATATATGAGTCCCATAGAGAGTTACTACAATGTGGGAAGAACTAGCAGTTGTGAAATCTGAATGTTGACAGGGATGAACTCCCAGAAAGGTGGTGATGAATGAGTGTCCAGACTGTGGGTAATAAGAAAAATGAATTAGAAATCCTAATGTAATGGAGCAAATTTGACCTCATGATTAAAATATGGCTTTGGAAAGGCATACCTCATTCATAAAGAACAAAATAGGTTAAAAAGGAGGGAGATTTGTGTGTTCGTATGAGAAGATCCAGCGGGGAAACGTGGTGGAGAACATTTGGATAAAGACAAGTAGAATGGAGGACAAAAGCAAGTATTTTCATGATAAAAGCATCATATACTAAAGCAATCATAAACTTGGCCCAAAGTCAACATGGAATTTTAGTTAGCTTGACATCTATTGTAGCCCTCTTTCCAGAGTAGAGAAGTTATTAATGTCTTTATTTACCTTACTGCTATTTACTACTACAGAGGTGGAGAATCCAACAAAGGAAAATTCATTTCTGGATCTAATTCTCATTGATAAAAAAGAACTGATTTCTGGGGTGGCACTGAAGGGATTTCTCTTAGAAGTTGAGAGTACTCATTTACCATTGCCACTCTATTAGGAATATGATTGGAAAAGTGGAAGGGGGTAATTATTTTAATCGCCAAACAGAAGATTTTGTATTTGTTCTTGGAGGTGATAGGAGTCTCAGGATAGTCTGGGTTGGAAAATGATCTTCAGAGGCTACAGAGAGAAGATGGTTAGAATCCCATGGCTTCCAGTTTTACAGAACAAGTTGGCCCAGGAAAGATGGAGGGTTCTCAAGAATGAAATTCTGAAGCTACAAATAAGCAATTCTAATGAAGAAGAGAAAGAGTTATCTAAAGAGATTACTGTGGATACATTGAGCAAGTACCCCCTAAATTGGATTGGATTTTAAAAGAACACTGTCCAGAAAATGAAGTAAGAGTAGATGACAGTAAGTAAACTAGCATTTATTAAGAGCTTACCATATGCTAGGCACTGTACTATGCATTAGAGATACAAACAAAATGAAACAATTTCTACTCGTGAGTCTTATAAGACTTGTGTCAGTAGTGCTAAAGCAAAGAATGATATGAAGCTATAAGGAAAGCTAGGGAAAAGGACTTTTTAAAGTTACTTTGGGCAAAAGAGAAGGACCAAAGGAGAGAAAAAGAATCACTGTTTCAGGTATATAGGACAGTCAAAATGAAAACTGGATAGGAGGAGATCCTTCAGCTATTAACTTTCTTTTCTCTAAGGAAAATGAATTTTGGATGGGAAAGGACAGAACCCAAGTGGATAATAGCAGTTTTTATTAAAGAAAAGTAGATAGTAAGAGATCACCTAGCTGCTTGATTTTGAGTTAACTTACTTGACCTATCTCATCTATATTCTTGGATACTAAAAGAATTAGTAATTGTCAAGCCACTATTGTTTGTATTTGAAACATCATGAAAAATGAGAAAAAATACCACAGGACTGATGGTGAATGGCAGATGTCCTCATTTTTAGAAAAGAGGTTTTTTATTTTTTATGTTTTTTTAAATAATAGCTTTTTATTTTCAAAATACACATAAATATAGTTTTCAACATTCAGTTTTGCAAAACTTTGTGTTTAAAATTTTTCTCCCTTCCTTCCCCTGACCTCTCTCCCTTAGACAGCAAGTAATCCTATATATATTAAACATGTGCAATTCTTCTATAAGTATTTCCACATTTATTATGCTGCGCAAGAAAGATCAGATCAAAAAGGAAAAAAAAAAGCAAGCAAACAAAAAAAAGCAAAGCAACAACAACAAAGTTGAAGATACTATTAATTTTGTGATTGTGGTGGTGGTGGTTTTTTGTGACACAAATGAAGTTAAGTGACTTGTCCAGGATCACTCAGCTAGTTAAGTATTAAGTGTCCAAGTCAGGATTTGAACTCAGGACCTCCTGACTCTAGAAGGGAATTCCTTGTACCATCTAGCTGCTCCTGGTTAACCTTTTCTTCTCAGGGACATTCATGCTTCCAGTATTGCCTGAAAGAGCTCAGAGTTCCTAACAAGGCAAGTATCTTCCCTCTCTGGAAATTCTTATCTTTCAAGTTGCAGTCCTCCAGACTTAACGTATTGCCTTGGATTCTTCACGCCACTCTTCTCCCAACCCATGACAAGGGAAAGGGATTTAGGGTTGTAAAAATACAGATGCTGAAGTAGAAAATGCTGTCATATACTTCCCCAATCAAACTTAAACTTTTGTCAGTTACCTCTTATGTTTAATCCTGAGAATCTTTTTATTGAGGTCTTACTGTGGTATATCAGTTAGAATATAGTATTAAAAGAGATGCTTAGTGAAATCTAGAAGAGCAAGTAATAATGATAAAGAACTAATGTGGTTTCATCAAGAATAGTTTATACTTAATTTTTTTTTTAAGATAGTTACTTGACTGCTAAGTCTAGATTTGATTTTACCTAGATTTAGCAAAAACATTTGATGAAATCTCCTATAGGTAGCATTTGTAGGGAATAAATAAATGGAGAGAGATAAGCTTAGTTGGATGGGTTTGGAACTAGTTGAACAAACAGTTTGAGAATGGTCATTAAGAGTAGGTATTAGCTTGGAAAGAGATCTCTTAGTGGCATGCCACTGGAGGCATTTTATATTTGTTTTTTTGCTGTGTAGTATTCTTCACCAGTTATTTGGAAGAAGGCATACATAGATTGTATGGTGATCAAATTTTAAGGGAAGGATTGTTAATAGAATTGCAAAGACAGTATTCAAAAAGATTTTTGAGAGGTTAGAACATTGGGCTAAATATAACAAAATGACATTTAAATGAGGTAAAGTCTTATATTTGCAATCCAACAATAAATTTAACAAGACCAAGATGGAGATATGGTGGGATAGAAGTTCATCTGAAAAAAAATCTAAGAACTTTAGTGGACTAAAGGCTTAAGATTGGGTACCAGTGTGATGTGGCAGCCAAGAAAATTAGTGCGTGTGTGTGTGTGTGTGTGTGTGTGTGTGTGTGTGTGTGCATATATAAAAAATGAGATGACAGAAGTGATAATCTTCCTATATTCTTCATGATAAGCCAATATTTGGAGTATTGTATTGAATACTGGGTGGCAGTTTGATCAGATATTGATAAAACCAGAAAATGATTAGGAGGCAGCCAAGACAGAGAAACACCGTGAATGAATCATTTGAGGATCAGTTGTACAAATGCAAGTTTAGCTTGGGGAATAAAATACTTGAGGGTTACATGATAGTTGTCCTTGAGTATCTGAAAAACTAGTATGTAGAAGATGGATTTTTTTTTTCTTTTTAGTCTCAGAGGTCAGAAACTGGACTTGTGTAGAAAGGTAGGATTGATAGAAAGAAAAATTTTTTCACAATTAGTTGATTTTTAAAAGTGGGTACAGAGGGTTCGCTTTCATTGAAGGCTCTTTAAGAGAAGGCTGGATACCAGGTATTTGTAGTGGAAGTTATGATTCAGATGCAAGTTGATGAGATGTGGATTCAGGAATACCTAAGTTGCAGTCCTACTTCTGACATACTGGTTTGACTGTGGACAAATTACTTAATCTCTCATAGCCTCAGGTAACTCTTAAGACTTGCTTCAGAGAGGTTGCTAACCTGCACCGATGGAAGTATTTTCTAAACTGGGATCTCCCACAGTGATGAAATTACAGATCTGCATATCTTCTTTCATTCCCCTCCTTGATGTGTTTGTGATAATTATAGACACAATAAATATCCTGTAATAGAAAGTTAATGATAGCTGGTTGAGGTCAATATAAAATATCCCTTTATTATATGGGGAAAAATAGTAACTAGAAGAGTCATTATTCATTTAAGATTTCTCACAGATGTCATGGATAGAACTAGGACTAGAAACCCTTGATTCTCTAAACCGAAGCTATATTCTTGGCATCAATGTGGAAGCATTTTAGCTTTCCATTTTTAACCTTAATGATTGTACAATTGAGTTTCCAGGAGGTGGCGCCAACTGTGTGTCTTAAATTCTCAGGTTTCTGGGTGTATTTAAAAAGAATTTAACTTAAAAAATTTTGAGAAACAATTTTAGAGCTTTTTATTCCTTTTTATTTATGAGTGTAATAGACTTATTTTAGTCTTAGAAAGTATTTTAGTGATTTATATGGGAATAAACTATTTTCGAACAATTTTTCTCAATAATGAACATTTCAAAATTTAGCATTTTCTAATTCATCAAAAGCCTCTTTTTCTGGTTCCTTTATCTATCTGAATTATTTTGAACAGTTCTTTTAGCCTTTCAGGTTTTATTTTATCATTTGTAATATGAGATTAATATTCACATGATTGTGAAAGGAACTTTGTAAAGGAAAGGAAAGGACTTCGTAAACCTTAATATATTATATAATAGAGGCCAGTCATCTGGAAAGTGAATAGTTGGACTATTTGATCTTGTAGGTTTCTTCTAACCTTATGATTCTATGATACTCTTCTTTTGCTTCTAAGATACATAGGATATTTTATTAAAAAATGAAGATTAATAATTTAATTTTACTTCTTGAAGAATTTTGAATTTTCTAAATATCAAGAAGATATTGTTGAATGTGAAATAACCAAGATAAAAGATTGGTGTTTTAGAAATTGTTTAATCTTTTTTATGTTGGAAGGGATTTTGCAATATTGTGCTCTTGAACACTATTTCATTTAATAATGCTGAAGACAAAGGTAGAAAACATACTCTGAAATGTTTAGGAAAATATAACAATAATTGCTGATTTCTTTATCACTTTAAGGTTTATAAAAGTACTTTTTTCACATCTCTATGGCATAGATTGTGCACAGATTATTTCCCCAGTTTTGCAAATGAGAGAGCTAGGAGGAAATCCACCTAGTAAATATTAGGACTCTGGTGTGAAACCATGACTTGATTTTAAGTCAGGCTATGTTTCCACAACACTCTGCTGCCTCCACTAATGCTTCTTTTCACAGCAGTGTAGCTCAGAAGTGGTGGGGTTTTGGGATGATATTTATATATTTTAAAAATGTAGATGATCCTGTCAAGATAAATGATATTTTTCTTTATGTACCAAAATTGACCTGCTTAGGAGTAATAGTAACCAATGATTTTTCTTTTTAGAGAACCATTTAAACTTAGTTACCCCATGTACCTTGGGTTTTTTATTTGGTTTAGTTTCTGGAATACAAGTATATTAGACTAGTACCTAGGTGGTCACTTTCTAAAAATCCTACTTTGAATTTACTTTGTGAACCAGCCAATTGTGCTAAAATCCTGACATGCTTACTACTAAAGGGTGGTAAATTACGCCTTTCTCTGGTGCAGTGAGGCTGGTTTGCTGTGGGAAATAAGCAGAGATTTATTACTTATAATCATAAGAAACTGGAACAAATGTAGTCTAGATATGTTGATAAACTGTAATTGCTTTGAAAACTGAGGGACTTGAGTTCACTTTTAGTGATATTAATGGCTTCATTGGCCACCTTTACTT
Source organism: Antechinus flavipes (assembly GCF_016432865.1). Taxonomy (NCBI): domain Eukaryota; kingdom Metazoa; phylum Chordata; class Mammalia; order Dasyuromorphia; family Dasyuridae; genus Antechinus; species Antechinus flavipes. Next base: position 83,751,859 of record NC_067402.1, read on the forward strand.
TTTGTCCCTTTGTCCCAGTATGTTTTGCTTCTGTTTATAAACTCCAGTCCCCACTTCGGTATATTCCTCCAGACTTTGCTTCCTTCCCTTAGTAAATCAATATTCCTAGAATGACCATTGCTAATAGATGTAGTCCTCAAATCACAGTGTAGGCTGGACTGTCAGAGGACTTACGTAGTCCTGGGTCAGCCACTTTTCTTTGTGAATTTGAGCCACTTATTTCTCATCTCTGTCTTTCAATTTCATCTGTAAAATAAGGGGATTAGGTTAGGTGCCTGAGAACTTTTGGCTTTATGATTTATTGTTATTATGTTAATGACATGTTAACAGGATTATGTTAATTGATCAATGAAAACTAAAAAAAACCTTTTAAAAAAGTTTATACTTCCTACTGGTACCGATAACATTTCCATTTCATAAGTCATAGCATATATGAATTGGAAGGGGTCTTGTAGGTCTTCTAGTCCAAAAGCATCAAACTCTGAGCCAGTAGGCAGAAGCAGTCAGGAGTGTAGAAAGAGTCAGATTAAAGTATAATGAATAAATATTTAACAAAATCAATAAAAATACAATAGAATATGTTATGATTCAAACACTTTTCAGTCTGTCTCTTTATGACATCATTTTGTGTTTTCTTGGTAAAAATATTGGAATGGTTTGCCATTTCTTTCCTCAGCTTGATTTTTACAGATGAGGGAACTGAGGCAAACAAGGGTAAGTTTCTTTCTCAGGTCACATAACTAGGTAAGTATCTGAAGTCAAATTTGAACTTAGGGAGATGTCTTTTTGACTCCAGGCGTCTTTTTGACTTCAGGCCTAGCAACCTATCTACTATACTGCCACCCACCTGCCCCACAGTAAAACATAGGTAATGACAATTTGGGATTTTATGAGTCCATACAATGGGCCCATAGGAATCTGTTTCTGTTTGAGTTTGACAGCAGTGAATTCTAGTCCATCTCCTTAGCTTAACTAAGAAGTCTAAGAAACAGATAGTTGTCACTTGCCTTCAGTTCTATGATGGGTCAGAGCCAGTACTAGAATTTGTGTTATTGAATGTTTTGTGCTTTTTGTTCAATGGCATATGCCTTTTCAGGAAAGATGATTGAAATACTTCTCCTATATTTACATTTTTAATTTTCATACAACATGAAAGATTCTTCTCTTTTCCATTTGCTATCCTACTTTTTAGAACAGAATACCACACCTAATCACTTGTTGCTGATGAAAAAATAGTTCTATTATTTGCCACAAGGTGGCGTTTTCTTCAAAGTTACATTTTAAAACAGATATTTTAGGAGTTTGGCATGGATTTTTTGTTGCTTTTACTTTTTAAAAATATATTGTATTTGTTTATAGATTCCTCTTTTTAAAGACTTTAATTGAAGATATGTTTTATTTTAAAAAAAATTTCAATCTCCTGTTGTTGGTGTACTTTCTAGTCTTCCTTTCATTTATCCATTCTACACTGGTGGTTGTGTAAGATTTTGCCTTTATGGATATTTCTCCTTATAAATGACTTTTGTATACATGCATTTTAATCACTTGAAATAATTGTCACACTTTTTTTGTAACTGTGTTACTAGATAGCTAAGTGGATAAAATCATGAAATAAGTATGTTTGCTTAAAGATGATTTCATGTTTGTTAAGATATATTTTCTGAAAACAAAGAAAATATGTCTTAACAAATATGAAATCATCTTTATTGATATTTTACTTTAGTACATGCCCACGTTTTTTGGCCTCTATTTTTACATTCCATAATATTTTTGCAGAGCCATGGAGTTCCAGTGCTAAAAGGAATGTTGAAATCATCTATTCCCCATCTGTATCTGCCCCAAATTTCAATTTTACTTAAAGTGTTTCTTGGATACTAACCTATCCAAAAATATGAATTTGGTGAAGATTGTAAAGATTGGAGAGGCACTGTGGTATCATCAATAGGGTTGCCCTCAAGGCCAAGATGGTTTAGGTTGAGGCCCTGTTTCTAATATATTAGGGTGTTTAACTCTGGACAAGTCCGTTAAGTACTCAGTGGCCTGCACAATTCTCTAAGATTGTGAGAAGGTGTATTGAGAGAGACAAAGACAAAGAGAGGTACTTTTCTCTTTCCTGTATCGATGAAATCACAAGTCTAATAACCCTTATTCCTATCCTTTAAAGAAAGATGTTTTCATCTTCATGAAGTTTTAAAAGTCCTAAATGCATTTCATATTTTTAAAAAATTGCATTATATATAGATTCTTTGCTTCTTTCAATCTTTGTGGTGACTAACTTTTTTTTTTTTTTCCCTTTCAGGCTGTTTTTGAGCACCTTCACGCTAGCAGTTTCAGCTGGTGCTGTTTTGCTTCTTCCTTTCTCAATAATCAGCAATGAAATCCTCCTTTCTTTTCCACAAAACTACTATATTCAGTGGTTAAATGGCTCCTTGATTCATGGTTAGTATATATGCATATATTGACAAATATGATTTAAAATTGTTATTTTTCTAAGTTTTCCCCTCATTTCTATCTCTATCTTTTTAAAATTGTTTTTTAAATTCTTGGTAGGAATTGAAGAAATAAAATTATTTTAGTTTTATATTTACATAGAAAGATTTTTAAAACAAATTATGTTAAAAAGCTTTGATGAGGCTGTAATAGAACCAGAAAATTTGATTTTTACATTTCATTATTGTTATTCTGTCACTAGTTTAAATGATATTTATGAAAAACTTATTTTTGTCAGTAGTCAAGTATTTACAATCAATACATTTTTAAAAAAAAAATCAAGAGTTCCTTAAATAAATAGGTAGATTGATTTATTTAGAACCTGGGTGAAAACCCAGCAAAAAAAGTTCTGGTCACCATGGTCCTTGGAGATGGCTCAACCCAGAAACTGACAGTGAAAGAGTAACAGGAAAGAAGAGTCATGACCTTCTGCTTACTGCTGTCCTCTAAGAATCATGGGACCTTTGCATTTGACTGTCCTCTGAAGCTTCCTAGATGGGCTATCTCCCCCATTATACTAGGAGCTCCTGGAGAGCTTAGTGTACAGCATTTCATACTGAGAGAGATCTTTATAAGTTCTCCCTTCCTGCTTCTATTCTTTCTTTCCTTCCTTTCTTCCTTGAGATGATGTAAATCATCTCTAGATAGATGGTGCAGAGAGTAGAGCACTGGGCCTAAAGTCAGGTAGGCCTAGTTCAAATTCTGTTTCAGATACCTTGTGACCTTGGGGAAGTCACTTAACCTTTGTTTACCTCAGTTTCCTCATTGTAAAATGGGGATAATTATAACATCTATCTTCCAGAGTTATTTTAGGATCAAATGAGTAATGTTTGTAAGCAGTCAGTACAATGCCTGGCATTATAGTAAGTGCTTAATAAATGCTTTCCCCCGTCCCTTCTTTCTTTTCCCTTTCTTTTTTGCCCTCCCTTTCCTGTCCCCTTATTTATTCTTTTCTTATCTTTCTGATTTCTTCCTTTTGGGATATTTGAGACTCTAGCTATATATATATCTATAATAGAGTTTCCATATTTTTCCAAACCCAGATTTCTTCCAAAATTCCATATTTCTGACAAAGATACCACTACTTCTTCTTGTCAATCTAAGTTATGACCTTGTTTTTATACCTGACTACTCATTCTTCCTCCCTTCAAAACCAATTCGTTGCTAGTTCATGTAGTTTCTAAGTCTACCACATCTCTCCCACATTTTTCTTGTTCTGTTTGTCACTTTCAGTTTTATTGATGTGTTTAGTTTTTACATGAATATATTTACATATTGCTTTCAATTTCATCAGAGGGCTATTGTAACAAGCCCTCTTTACATAATTCAGTTATATCATCTGAAAGTTTATGGATCATTTCACATCTATATCACTCCTCCCTATTTGTTTTTTTTTTTTTAAATGAACAGAAATCTGTTTTCTTTCCCTCCTTTCACTCCTTTAAAAAAACATTTCTTATAATATTTATAGGTAATCTAAATATGCTGTTACATTATTGCTGTTAAAAATCCTTATATAACTCAATAGGTATATATAACTCAAGAGTTTCTGAACAAAACATTTTTTGCCTTATGGCTGGCTTAGGGATGAGCCTCTCTGAATTTAGCCATGCTGGCCTTTGCACAATAGATCAAGAATCCGTATTCTATTTAATTCAGCAAACATCAAATACCTGTTATGAGTAAAGTACTATATTCAAACTTTTTCTGTATGAGATCATGTATCTTTGTGGCATAGGTTTGGAGAATGTAGGGATACTTCCATACTACAGTGAGAATCAGAGTAGAATTTTAATGGAAAAGTTATATGGGGGAATCACTTTTTTTCTTCTGTCCTATTTTCCTTTTTTTGAAACTAATAGTAAGAACTTTTAGAATAATCTTGTAAGGAACAGTGGCTTATTCTAAGAACAGAAGGACAGGATGGCTTGAGGAAAAGAAAGCAAGCTGGCCAGTATCTGAGACCCATAAAAAAGAAATATGTCAATCAGAGCATATCTTGGAACTTAACTGTCCTTGAGCGTCCATAGTGGAAAGAGATCCTGATGTCTTCATCATCTGATAACTTCTTACTCTGCTGCAGTTCTTGACTTTATGTCCTGCCTTGCAAGAGATACTACTGGTGAATTAGAATTAAAGATATTTCTGAGTCCACTATAGTAAGAGAGCTATATTTCTGCCCTTTCAATTCGGAACATTTTATAAGTGAAGAATGGATGAACTCTTGCAGAAGGTTTCATCAATGTGGATTATGCTCTTTAGTTTCATATTTTTGTTTAGCTATGATATATATGGTTAAATGGGGTTATACGATTTGGCCTCTTTCTTGGAAAAATTTATTTTGTGCTGTAAGAAAGATTATAAATAATAATAATGTTACCTGATATTTACATGGCACTTTCTGTGTGCTAAATACTATGCTAAGCACTTCACAGATATAATTTCATTTGATCCATACAACAACCTTAGGAGGTTGGTGCTCTTGTTATCCCTATTTTACAGTTGAGGAAATTGAGGCAAAGAAAAATGATTAAATGACTTGCCCAGAATCATATAGCTAGTAAGTGTCTGAAGTTTTCCTGATTTCTGGCCTAGCTTTGTAGCCATTGGACCATCTGACTGCCAATAAGTGAGAAACTATATGAGAATACTTGTGTGACATCATGGAGAGAGATGTCCATATCCAAGTAGTTAAAGAAACAATAATAGCAACAAATTCACATATATAAATAAAATAAAGAAGGTCAGAATAAAGAATGATATAGATTCTTCTATATTAAAATCAACATTCACATATTTAGGAGTGGCATTAATATTTGATAAATAATAAAGATTAACTCTTGCTTACTCTAATTAACAAAGGAAACAGAACATTTTATACTAGTATTTTATTTTTCCCAATTACATGTAAAGACAATTTTTAACATCTTTCTTTCTTTCTTTCTTTCTTTCTTTCTTTCTTTCTTTCTTTCTTTCTTTCTTTCTTTCTTTCTTTCTCTCTTTCTCTCTTTCTCTCTTTCTCTCTCTCTCTTTCTCTCTCTCTCTCTCTCTCTCTCTCTCTCTTCTCTCTCTCTCTCTCTCTCTTTCTTTCTTTCTTTCTTTCTTGTTGGGATTTAGTGACTTGCCTAGGATCACATAGCTAAGTGTTAAGTGTTTGAGACCAGATTTGAACTCAGATCTTTCCTGACTCCAGGGCTTAACATTTTTTTTTAATAAATTTGGAAGTCCAAACTATCTTCCTCTATTTTTTACCTTTTCATTCCATAAAATGGGAATCAGTTTGATAGGTTATAAATGTGTAGTCATGTAAAACATTTTCATGTTAGTCATTTTGTGAAAGAAGAAATACACCAAAAGGGAAAAAAAAACCCACACAAAATAAAGTGAAAATTGTATCCACTGATCTGCATTTAGACTCCATCAGTTCTTTCTCTGGATGTGGATAGCATTTATCTTTATTTTTTCTTTCAAAATAGTATTTTATTTTTATAATTACTTCTAAAGATAATTTTCAACATTCATTTTTGTAAGATTTTGAATTCCAAATTTTTTTTCTCCCTCCTTCCTTTATCTCCAGTCTCTATACAACAGCAAGCAATCTGATTTAGATTATACATAGACAGTCATTTTGATCATGTTTCTATATTAGTCATGCTGTGAAAGAAAACCCAGAACAAAAGGGAAAAAACCATGAGAAAGAAAAAGCAAAGAAAAAACTTGAAAATAGTATATATTTTGATAAGCACTCGGTCTCCACAATTTTTCCTCTGGTTGAGGATGGCATTCTCCATCCCAAGTCTGTTGGTTTTGTCTTGGATCACTGCCTTCACTCCTTGCTCCGAAGAGCTAAGTCTATCATAGCTGATCATCACATAATCTTTTATACACAGCTATTACTATGTATAATTATATACTGTGTATATTATATACAGCTATCAATGGGTATAATATTCTTTTAGTTTTGCTCCCTTCACTCAGCATCATTCATGTAAATCTCTGCAGGTTTTTCTGAAATCATTCTGTTAATCCTTTCTTAGAAAACAACACACTATTCCATTACATTTATATCTAACTTACTCAGCCATTCCTCAATTGATGGGCATCCATTCAATTTTCACTTCTTTGCCATGACAAGACAAACTGGTACAAACATTTTTGCACATGTGGGTCCTTTTCCCTTTTTTATGATCTTTTTGGGATACAGATCCAATAATGAACACTGCTAGATCAAAGAGTATATACAATTTTATAATCTTTTGGGCATAACATGGATAGTGTTTTTCATCATGAGTCTTTTGGAATTGCATTAGATTATTGTATTACTGAGAATAGCTAAATCATTCAAAGTTGATCATCATATAATATTACTGCCACAATGTTTTGCTGGTTCTTCTTACTTCACTTTCTATTAGGTAATAAGTCTTTCAGGTTTTTCTGAAATCACCTTGCTCATTATTTCTTATACCACAATAGTATTCCATTACATTTATATATCACAATTTGTTCAGCCATTCCCTAGTTGATGAGCCATTCCTCTTAATTTCCATTTCTTTGGCACTGCAAAAAGAGCTACTTTAAATATTTTTATATACATAGGTCCTTTTTGTATGATCTCTTTGGGATACAGAATTAGTATGGTATTGCTGGATCACAGTATACACAGTTTCATTGCCACTTGGATATAACAGAAGCTTTTATTTAAAAAAGTAAATATGCAGGTGGAGCCAAGATTCTGGAATAAAGTCAGGGATTTGCTGAGCTCTCCCCCAAACTGCTCTAAATTCCTTTAAATAATGACTCTAAACAAATTTTAGAGTATCGGAACACACAAAAAGACAAAATGAATAGTTTCTAACTTAAGACAACTTAGGAGGTCTTCTGAAAAAGGTCTGTGGCACTAAGGTGGGAGTCTAGCATGAAGTCCCAACACAGGCTGCGCCATTGCACCCCTGGTGCCAGCAAGCCAGAATAGGTCTTGGCCTCTTACTCATTGGCAGTACCATGGTTTCCATACTCTTCAGCCCAAAGACACAAAAAAATGACTTGAAAGGTAAGCAGGAAAGGTGTGTCAGACAGTGGTGTCAGTGACAGCTTCTGGAGGCCTCAGCTCACAGGAGGTCTTTTTACTAGCACTGAGGAAGGATTTTGTTGCCTTAGCACACTAGAACTTAAAGCCCAGTGGAACAGGGGTGCTCTTCACAGTTTCAGGGCAGAAAAAAGAGCTTGTGGTCAGATTCTTAGAAAGATTTCTGAACACAGTTTGGGATAGGCACCCTCCACATTGGATATGGAACCCTACTTTAACAGAGTTAAAAGCTGAGTAATAGGCTGATAAAATGAGTACACAATAGAAAAAAGACTGTAGAAAGTTACTGTGGTGACAAGGAAAATCAGAACACACATTCAGAAGAAGATAACAAAATCACAATGCCTATATCCAAATCCTCCAATAAGAATTGGTCTCAGGCCATGGCAGAGCTCAGAAGGTATTTTGAAGAGATAGAGAGAGGGAGGAAGTGAAGGGAGGAAGGGAGAAGGGAAGAAGAAGGGAATGGGAGAGGGGAAAAGAGAAAGAAGAGGGGGAAAAGATTTGGAAGAAAATTGAAAGTGGGATAAAAGGAAATATAAAAACCTAATGAGAAGAATGCCTCAAAAAGCAAAATTGGCCAAAAGGAGGTACAGAAGCTCACTGAGGAAAATAATTTCTTGAAAATTAGAATTGAATAAGATCAGGGTTGAGACAAGGATGCCCATTTTCACCTTTATTGTTCAAATTGTACTGGAAATGTTGGCTTTAGCAATAAGAAAAGAAAAAGAAATTGAAGGAATTAGAATAGGCAATTTGGAAATACAACTCACGCTTTGCAGATGATGTGATGATATACTTCCAGAAACCTATTGGAAACAATTCACAGCTTTAGCAAATTTGCAGGATATAAAATAAACCCACATAAATTATCAGCATTTCTATATGTTACTGACATCCCACCAGCAAGAGATAGAGAAATTCCATTTAAAATTACTGTAGACAAAATAAGATATTTGGGGGTGGGGTGGGGTGGGGTCTGTCTTCCAAGACAAACCTAAAAACTATATGAACACAATTACAAAACACTTATAACACTAAGTCAGAACTAAACAATTGGAAAAATATCAATTGTTTATGGCTGGGTTGAGCTAATACAATAAAAATGACAATTCTTAAATTGATCTATTTGTTCACTGCCATACCAATCAACCTGCCAAAACATTATTTTATAGAACTAGAAAAAATAATAACAAAATACATTGGAAAGAACAAAAGATCAAGAATATCAAGGGAATTAATGAAAAAAAAAATACAAAGGATGGTGGCTTAGCAATACCAAATCTAAAACTATATTATGAAGTAGTGGTTATCAAAGCCATTTGGTACTGGCTAAGAAATAGAGTGGTGAATCAGTGGAATAGATTAGATACACTTGACAATGATAATCAAGGCCTATAGCAATTTAGTATTTGATAAACCCCTAAATTTCAGCTTCTTAAAAGTCAAATCAAATTACTGTTTGACAAAAAATGCTGGGAAAACTGAAAAATAATATATCAGAAACTTGGTTCTTCACACCCAATACCAAAGTACGTTGTATGTATGGGTGATTTGGCATAAAGAATAATACCATAAACATATTAGGAGAACAAGGGATAATTTACGCAGCCAATCTTTTGGAGAAGGGAGGAATTTATGACCAAAGAAGAACTAGAGAATATTATGAAAGGTAAAATGGATAATTTTGATTATACTAAATTAAAAAAGTTTTTGCACAAACAAGATTAAAAGAGAAGTACAAAGCTGGGGAAAAATATTTACAGCCAGTATTTCTGATAAAGGTCTCATTTCTAAAATATATAAAGAACTGTGTCAAATTTATAAGAATACAAGTCATTCCCCATTTGATAAATGGTCTAAGGATATGGACAATTTTCAGATAATGAAGTTAAAGCCATCTATAGTCATATGAAAAAATGCTCTAAATTACTATTTATTAGAGAAACACAAATTAAAACAACTCTGAGATGCACCTCACACTTCTCAGATTGACTAAGATGATAGGAAAAAAGGTAATGATAAATGTTGAAGGGAGTGTGGGAAAATTGGGACACTAATCCATTGTGGTGGAGCTATGAAATAATCCAACCATTCTGGAGAACAGTCTGGAACTATGCCCAAAGGGCTATAAAACTACACATCCTTTGACCCAGCAGGTCTGTATCCCAAGGAAATCATAAAAGAGGGAAAAGGACCCACATGTGCAAAAAATGTTTCTAGCAGCTCTTTTTGTGGGAGCAAAGAATTGGAAAATGAATAAGTAGATAGATGCCCATCAATTGGAAATGGCTGAACAAGTTGTGGTATATGAAGGTAATAGAATATTATTCTATAAAAAGTGATGAACAAGTTGATTTTAGAAAGATCTGGAAGGATTTACATGAACTGATGCTGAGTGAAATAAGCAGAGCAAATACATCAAGAATGTGCAAAGATCATCTTGGTTGTTCTTAGTGGTTTAGTGATCCAAAGCTATCTCAATAGACTTTGGACAGAAAATTCCATCTGCATCCAGAAAAAGAATTAAGGAGATTGAAGGTAAATCAACACATGCTATCTATGTTCACTTCTTTTTTCTGTGTTGTTTTTAATCTTCCATGGTTTTCCCCTTTTGCTCTGATTTTTCTCTCCCCACATGATTCTTAAAGCAGTGCATGTTTAAAAACATTAACAAATTGGAAAAAAGTAAAGGTTAAAAATTTTGTAAAAAAAAGAAAAAATTAGAATTGAGCAAGTAGAAGTGAATGATTTCATGAGAAATCAAGAAACAATAAAACACTACCAAAAGAATGAAAGGATAGTAAAACCATGTGAGATATCTGATTGGAAAAACAATTGACCTGGAAAACAGATCTAGGAGAAATAATTTTAAAATTATTGGTCTACCTGAAAACAATGATAAAAATGAGCCTAAGCATCATATTCAAGACATTATCAAGGAAATTCATCCTGATATTTTCAAACGGGAGAGTAAAACAAAAATTGAAAGAACTCACTGATTACCTCCTAAAAAAAGATATAATATTCCTCCCAGAAATATTATAGCCAAATTCTGGAAAATATTGCAAGCATCTAGAAAGAAACAATTCAAATATAGTGTAATTACAGTCAGGGTAGAATAAAATTTAGCAGATTCTACCTTAAAGGATCAGAGAACTTAGGATATGATATTCCAGAGAGTAGCTGAACTAAGATTACAACCAAGAATCACCTACCCAGCAAAATTGAATATAATCCTTTTGGGGAAAAGGAAAATTTCAATGGAGAACTCTCAAATATTCATGATGAATGCTCAGAGATGAATAGAAATTTTATTTTGAAATACAGAACCTAGGAAAAGCATAAGTAGATAATCAAGAAAGAGATATAAGGGACTTAATGTTTATCTGTTTACATTCCTATGTAGGAAGGATGATACTTGTAACTTATTAGTACTTTCTCATTATTATGGCAGTTAGAAGGAACATATGTATTGATAGATAACAGAATATGAAGGGATGATATCTCAAAAATAAAATTAAGGAGTGAGAGAGGAACATATTGGGAGAATGGGAAAGAGAGAGATGAAGTGCCATAAATTATCTACCATAAAAGAGACAAAAAAACAAAAAACAAAAAACAAAAAACTTTTAACAGTGGAGGGGAGAGAAGGAAAGTAGGGGGAGTGGGTAAAATTTATTTTCATCAGAATTGGCCCAAAGAGGGTTCAGGATAGATATATAAATCTATCTTATCTGCAGAAAAGTAGGAAGGGAAGAGGATACAGGAAGGGGGTAAAGTGATAGAAGGGGGTGGTAGTAGCAAAACACTTTTGAGGATAGAGTAAAATAATAAATGGGGGGAATACAGTTAGTAATAATTGGGGAAAAATATTGAAACAAGTTTCTCTGATGAATATTTCATTTCTCAAATGTGTAGGGAACGGAGTCAAATTTATTAAAAAAAAAAGAAAGCCATTCCCTAATTGATAACTGATCAAAACATATGAATTGGAAATTGAGGGGATGGGATGCCCATCAGTTGGGGAATGGCTAAATAAATTATGATATGTGATTATGATAGAATATTATTGTTCTATGGGAAATGGTGAGTAGGATGCTCTCAGAAAAACTGGAAAGGTCTCCATGAATTCAAGCAAAGTGAAAATATACTGTATATTAAGTAATAGCAGTATTGAGGAATGATAGCTGTGAATGACTTTGCTAATCTCAGCAATCCAATGATTCACACTACTCTGAAGAACTTATGATGAAAAATGCTATCCATACCCAGAGAAGGAGGTTTTTTTTAACAGAGTGAAGCATACTGCTTTTTTATTTTTCTTGAATTTTTTTTTTTTTTTTGTGGGGGGATAGAGGGGAGATCTGTTTTCTTTTACAACATGACTTATGGAAACGTTTTACATAATTTTACTTGTGCCTTCTTAAAGTAGTGAAGATGGGAAGAAAACAAGATCTAGAACTCAAAAAATTTAAAAACAAAAGTAAATGTTTTGCATGTAACTGGAAAATTAAAATATTAAACATTAAAGCAAATATGTATAGACAAAGCAACATTAGCCACATTCTAGTAAGTTCCATTTGCACATTGAGCCCATTGCTTCTTTGTTATGTAGTGACATAGAGTCATGAATAACATTCTTCATCATTAATCCCCTACAAAGTCCTATGGTTGGCCATAGCATTGTTCAGTTCATGGAAATCTCTCCAGGCTTTTTAAATCATCCTGCTGATTGTTTCTTATAGAACAACAATATTCCATTACTTATGCCATGACTTATTTAGTCATCCTCCAACTTTTTCTGTTCACTTTCCAATTCTTTGCCACTACAAAAAGGGCTGCAACAAATATTTTTGCATATGTGAGCCCTTTCCCTTTTTTTTTTTTTTTTTTTTTTAATCTCTTTGGGATGTAGACCCAGTAGAGACATGCTGTATCAAAGGTTATGTACAGTTTAATAACACTTTGGATAGCTCTTATTGTTATAAACTTGACTCAATTCCTTATATATCTTGGAAATGAAATCTTTATCAAAGAAGCTTCCTGAAAATTTTTTGCCCCAATTGTTTCTTTTCTAATCTTAACAATATTAATTTTGTTTATTAAGAAAGACCTTTTACAATTGTTATGTACTCAAAATAGTTAATTTTATCTCATGATCCTCTGCATGCTTGCTTTAGTTATAAGCTGTTCTCCTATCAAAAGATCTAAAAATTAATTTCTTAATAAAATTACTAATAATCAATTTGATTCATTTATGTGTATTTATTCTTATATGTTTAAAGTGTGATTATTAATCTAATTCATGTATGCTTTGGGAATATATCTTGGTAGATGATGAGAGGTGTTGATTTAAACATCATTTTGACCATTTGTTAATTTTTCCATGAGTTTTTGTTAGATTAATGAATTGCTATCTTAGGAGTTATTATCTTTGTATTAATGAAGTACTATCCTGTGTTCATCTGCTTTTGTATGTTGTATAGTTAATTTTGTCCTACTAATTAATTTAACTTCTTTAATTTCAAACCACTGCCAAATTATTTTTATGATTATTGCCTTGTAGTATAACTTGAGAACTTATCTTGATAGGCCCTTTCCTTTCCTCTTTTCCCTAATTTTCCTTAGATTCTTGATCCTTTGTTCCTCCTGTTTAATAATTATGTTTCAAGCTCTACAAATTAATTTTTTTGTAGTGTGATTGTTATGACATTAAATAAGTCAATCAATTAAGTTAATCAAAGTAAGCTAATTAAACAAATTAATTTAGATAATATTAATTAGCTTGGCCTATTTGTAAACAACTAATATTTCTTTTTCCCCCATTTTTTTTTCAATTAACAATTTTTTTTTTTTTTAGAAATTTCAGTGAACAACCTTTATATTATTGGTTTTCTATCTATTGTTTCCTCATTTAAAAATAGATAAACCAAAGCATTATACCAAACAGGCATAGTTAAGTAAAATACATTCTCATATTGTGTACAAAAATAATGTTTCTTGGCATCTTGAATGTATCACCTCTCTGTCTGGAACTTGGCAGCATTGATAATAGCTATGTATCATCCTAAGTCCTCTGGAATCATGGTTGGTCTGAAAATCTGTTGATCTGAAATCTTAATTCTTTCAAAGTTGTTTGTCTTTGTGTTGTCATTGTATAAATTATTCTTCTGCTTTGACCAATTATTATTTCTCCAATTATTTCATATTGGAATATTAGATAACATTAAATGTTTTGTAATTGTATTCACATATCTCCTGTGTATCTTGGTAGGTACATTTCATTATTTTAAGTGAAATTTCTCATTCTGCTGTTTTGTTGGTAACATATAGTAAAGCTGATATATGTGAATTTATTTTTATTTGCTGAAGTGACTGTTTCAATTAATTTTTAGTTGACTGCGTTCTTTAAATACATTCTTATCTCATCTTATAAAACTTAAATTTTGTTTCCTCTCTACATATATAACATTTCCTATTTTTTCCCCCTTTTTCTTGCTTTCTTATTATAGCAAACATTTCTAACATTTTCTTAATCCCTGTTCTTGACGATCTGATCCCTTGATCTTTGATTTATTTTATTCCTATTACATATAATGTTGGCTTTTAAATTTTTAGATAGATATTACTATATTAATAAAGACATATTTATTCCTATGTTGTCTAGTTTTTTAAAATAAATGTTATATTTTGATAAAAAGCTATTTCTGCAATCTATTTTTATAATTATATGCTTTTTGGTACAGCTAGGTGGTGCAGTGAATAGAGTACCAGCCCTAACACCTTCTAACTATTTGACCAAGTCAGCTAACCCCAGTTGTCTCAGCAAAAAGACACACCCTCCCTCTCCCTCCCCTCCCCCCTCCCAAAAGAAAAAAATTATATGCTTTTTGTTGTTCTATTTACTAATATGGTCTGTTATGTTTACAGTATTCTTAATATTGAACTGACCCTGAATTCCTGGTATAAATCCATCTGAATTTTAGGGTATAATTATTGTGATACATTGTTGTAGCACCTTTGCTAACAGTTTATTTAGTTTTTGTATCACTATTCTTTAGTGATGTTAGCTTACAGTTTTTATTCCTTAGTTTTGACTCTATGTGTTTTATGTATTAAGAGATATATGTCATAGTAAGAGTCTGATAAAATCCTTTCTTTGCTATTTTTGTAAACAGTTTGAATAATGTTGTAATTATTATTTGAATACTTGATAAAATTTGCTTGTAAATCTAAGTTTTTCATCTCTGGGAGTTCATTTATAATTTGCTTAATATCTTGAGAATGAGTTATTTAAATTTTCTATTTCATCTTTTGTTCTAGTTTATATTTTGATAAACATTTCATTTCACTTAAATTGTCATTTTTATTGGCATGTTTTTGAGCATAATAGTTTTTTTTTTGTTTTATTTTACTTTTTTTGAAAAATATTTCATTTTTCAATTATATGTAAAGTAATTTTGAACATTCATTTTTAAATAATAGTTTTAGTTATTTATTTGTTGATGAATGTTATTTCTAAATATAAAGAGACTGAACCAATTTAATTATTAAGCTCTGATCCAAATTACTTTGGTAGGTACTAAAGAAACAAAAACAAATGAAATAATCGCTTCTGCCTTCAAAGAGATGTCATGCTATTGTGAATTGATTATATGGTTGAACCATTAGAAAATGGGAAGCATGGATAAATTAAGGATAGCTACTCTGCATTTCCAGTCCAAATTGAGATTTTTAGCTGGGGGGAAGGGCAGGAGATTTGTTAGCAAAACACAGGGCAATATCTGGAGCTACTCTTCAGGGGGAATCCACCCGATTCTGGTCTTTGAAGATAAATGAAGCCTCAGGCTATGAGATGCAAAGGGACAGAGCACAGAAGAACAGTCCCTCTTACTCCCAATAAAATAGAAATGTGTGGAGAGAGGGAAATAAGAAAACTTTTGTGTCTTTCTGGGCTTACTATATTTGAGGGCCAGTACTACAAACAGAAGAGGGAAATCTGAAAAAGCTTGACTTAAGTATCTCTAGTCCACTGAAGGAGTAGGACACAAGTCCTAAAAAGTTCCATTATAATACCATAATGGAACTTTATAAGATGATGGTAGAGTTATCTTATAATAGCTAATTGGGAGTAACCCATTCATTTTTAAGGAAATAAAACAGATATGCACATGTGGATACAGATGCTTTGATTTCACTTATGCAGAGAGCTCTTGGATGATGAAGAAACTCCTGTCAATGCAGACCATTACCTTCTTTTTATTATCTAATATAAATAACAGGTAATTAAATTCAGATGACAACATTTTTCTTCTCTTCTTCCCTTCCTCCCCCTGCCCCCAAATTGTACCCTTAATATTTGCCAAGGACAGCAAAAAGTTAGATGATTTGTCCAGGATCATGTGGCCAGTAAAAGAGTCCAGGTCTTCCTATCTCCAAAACCAGCTCTCTGCTTAGTATGTACACTGTTTTTCAGTATGTATATTAAAAATGACATTATCCAACAAAATGTTTATCAGAAACACACTTGAAGCCTAAAGATGCAAAGAGAATTCGGCTGAACTCAAAAAAACAAGGATAGCCATCAAGATCTCAAGGATAAACAATAGCAGAAATAGACATGTTTAAAGAATATAAACCCAAAAATTACATGATACTGAAAGGTGATATAGACAAAGTATGATAGGCTCAGAGTGGTTTTGTGAAGTAGCTTCCCTGACTCAGACACAACCTGGATTCACCCTACTTTCCCTAAAGCAGGTTACTGGTCTGGAAATGTAAGAAGTCCCAGTTTCATATAACACTTCTCAGACTTGGTGGGTATACAAAACCACATGAGTTGCCATGCACTGATGAGTGATTGACCAAATGCATTTCTAGATGGAGACAAGGGAGACCACAGCTGGAGAAGCCAATAGCCTCTTGTTGCATATACTTGCTGAGTTAAGGCAGGATAAATCTCCTCCTCTGTAAAATTTTCAGGGATTTACAAGGGCCTGATTTTGTCCTAATACTGAACTTGAATTAAGAGGGCTGACTTTAGAGGCATGCCTATAACACTTTGATAACCAGTAACGAAAATATAAAAAAATTCATAACAGATGAATCTACCTATTCTGCTCTAACTTCTCTGCTGACCTCTAATCTTACATTTCCAACTGATTTTGAGACATCTTGAATTGTACATTTAGTAGATATATTCATTATGCTCAAAACTGAACTTTTATCTTCTTAAACTCTTCTCCCTTCTCTCCTCTTCCTTAATACTGTTATACAAATATCCCAACTATTACCAAGACCTGTCAATTCACCTTTATGACATTTTTTTTAAACAATACATTCTCTTTACTCTAACATTGTCACTACTCTTGTGCAGGCTCTTATCATCTGAAGTCTAGACTATTGTAGTAGCCTGCTGGTTGGTCTTCCTGCCTCAAATCTCTTCCTCATTCAATCCATCTTCCATTCAGCTACCAACATTATTTTCTCATAATGTAGGTTTGACCATGCTCCTTGATCCCTACCCCTTCTCAATAAACTCTAGTAGTATTCTGTCACCTCCGGGATCAAATTAAAAATGTTCTCCTTGATATTCAAAATCCTTCATAATCTAGTCTCCTCCTACCTTTCTAGTCTTCATATACTCTACTCTCTGCTATGTGCTCTTGAATCAATAACAATGATCTCTTTGCTGTTCCACTAACAAGATATTCTATCTCCTGGCTCCAAGCATTTCCTCTGATTGTCCTCCTGTCTAGAATCTTCTCCCTCTTCATCTCCATCTACTGGCTTTCTTTAAGTCTCAACTAAAATCCCATCTTCTACAAGATAATTTTCCCAACCCTTCTTAATTCTGCTCCTATTTTTTAATTACTTCCTATTTATCCTATATGTAGTTTTTCTGTATGTATTTTGTTTTTTCTTCTATTAGGTATCTAGTTTCTTGAGGTAAGGTTTTTCTTTATTCTTTTTGGACCCCCCACAGGGCCTGGCACGTAGCAAGTACATAATAAGTATTTATTAACTGAAAGATGAAGAAAAAGGGAAATTACTAGAAATTATTATTGTCTAATATAACCTATAATAACCTATATCAGATTGCTTGCCATCTTGGTGAAGGGGGAATAGGAGGGAAGAAGAGAGAAAAAATTTAAAACTCAAAATTTTACTAAAAAAAAAAATGAATGTTGAAAACCATCTTTACATGTAATTGGAAGAATTAAAATACTATTTACAAAAAAGTAAAACAAAACAAAAAACTTGTAAAAATGTGCTAATAAAAAAGGACAATTTAAGTGACATGAATGAATATTTGTCAAAATATAAAGTATCTAGATTAAAAGGTGAAATAGATAATTTAAATAACTAAAATTCTCAAGAATGGAATCTGCCATAATCCCTGGTTAGATAAATCTTTGGAAAAAATGACACATTTAACTTGTTTTGGAATGATTTTATTCCAGTACTATTCTGTTGTGTAGTCCAAAGTTTCTGTTAGGTTGATAAGTACTGTTGTACATATTTAAATGTTTTTGGGTCCAAATATTTTCTTTCAGGAAAATGAATAGTATAGTGATTGAATTTGAGGACGGACCAGTACTTTTGAAGGGCCTCCCATGATGAATTTATAGAGGACATAAACATATCATGGAAAGAAGAGTAATGGATATAGTTTGCATTATTGGAAGAAGCATCCTTGATTTTTCAAGGACATTATAAATCCATTTTTGTGTTTTGTGTTGATTGAATGTTTTCCCCTTGCATATAGCAATTTGTAACCATAAAATATTCAGAATCATAGCATCTACTGTTTTTGGTCTCAAAGCAATGTTGGGGAATACAGAAGATAAGACATCCCAAAACACTCTTAGTGATACTAGAGGGTTGAATCCATCAAATATAATAGGAAATTGATTTGAGTTGCATGCAAGTCCTTTTATCTGAAAATTGGAGAGTTAGATGATGAAATTCCTTGGGATTCAACTGATTGTTCCTGAATTATATTATACTGTCACATAGGCAGAGTGTCTTTAGAAAACAGTTCCTTGAAATTTCAGCTTAGTCCATTTCAATGAAATATTTATTAGATGCCTTATTCTATAGTGTTTAAAACACTATGTTAGGATTTGGGAATATGAAACAAAAGTAAGAAGATTAGCTATTTTGTTTCATATTCTACTCAGGGATACAGCATGTACTCTATAACATTTACGGCTAAAAAGTTTTTCATATATATCCTATCCTTTTTTATCTCTATGCATTTGCTATTTGTGGTGTGGTGGTAAATACACTGGATAGGGTAGAAGACCAGTTTTTGAGAATTGTTTTGTCCTTTATTAGCAATGTGTATGTCATTAAACTCTCCCACTCTGAATTGGTTTCCTTATCTGTAAAAGAGATATGTAAGGATATGTATTACCTCCCACAGGAGGTAAAGATCAAATAAGAAAATGTATATGAAAATGCTTGAGTTGACAAAATACTGAAGGAAATGAATCATGTTAATATTGGTATTCTTGTTATAAACAAAATAAAAAAAGAAATAAAGCTAAATGAAAGAAGAACACCTAGATTTTTTTGGAAAAAGAAATAAAGTAGTTGGTGGAATTGGTTTTATTGGAAATTCAAAGGCAACAAGAAATGCCATATTGTGTAGAATTTGGCCATTTTGTTTTTATGTGCTTATATTAAGTATTTGCCAAAAGGCCACCATGAAAACAATGGTGACTTATGTATCAACATCTGCTATAGAGAATGAAGAAGGAAAAAATCGTAAAAAATAGATTAAATCTTATACAAAGATAGAAAAAATAATAACAACGAGAAAATATAAAGCAATCAATTAAAATTAAAAGTCATTGATACTGAAAATTGGAAAATAGATGGAAGAAGTTGTTAACCCCTACAATTTCCTTTCCAAAATTTAAGTGGTATAAATCTGTGGAGACCAAAAGAACCTAAAAAATTTCCTTTTTAAGCAAATATTTGACTTGCTTATTAAGTGGAGAGAGATGATATAGGTTATATACCAGTGATTTATAATACATTAAGAGTGTATTTGAAAAAGAATGGAGAATTATAACCAGATTTGCCTTTAAAGATAGTGAGAAGTAATGGAGAGAAATTACTTTAAAGAATGCCAAAAAAATTAATGAAGTAGAGCCATATTAAATAGAACATTTAAGGCTGAAAGGAGAATGAAAAAGATGGAAGAGCTCAGCAAAGATTTTTTAAATAAACTTGCTTTTCCATTAAAAACAGTGTAACTACCAAATCAACAACACAAACTTAGGTGTGCTTCTGTAGAGGAGGGTAAACATGACCCTGAAAAAAAACAAAACAAAAAATTGGAAAAGGAATTGGACGAAAGCAAATATATAGGAAAAAGGCCTGTGCTAGGTATAACATATTTGTGAGGGCATTTAAGGAATTGATTCTAAAGATATTGAAGGAGGGAAAACATGGTTAAAATCCTTCAAATCTTATTATTACTCAAATAAAGTAGACATAAGGACAATAATTCTGATGATCCATATGTCTACTTATCTATTTTCTTTTTTTTTCTTCCTGAGAATTACACATAGATTGAGGGCTTTCTCAGTATATTTATTGATAGAACAGCTGTTTCACTGAAGGAACAAAAGTTTTGTAAATAATATTCCATAAGAGCAATCTGGAATTATGCCCAAAAAGTTATCAAACTGTCCCTTTGATCCAGCCGTGTTACTTCTGGGCTTATACCCCAAAGAAATACTAAAGAAGGGAAAGGGACCTATATGTGCCAAAATGTTTGTGGCAGCCCTGTTTGTAGTGGCTAGAAACTGGAAATTGAATGGATGCCCATCAATTGGAAAATGGTTGAATGGTTGAGTAAATTGTGGTATATGAATGTTATGGAATATTATTGTTCTGTAAGAAATGACCAGCAGGATGAATACAGAGAGGACTGGCGAGACTTACATGAACTGATACTAAGTGAAATGAGCAGAACCAGGAGATCATTATACATCTCAACAACGATACTGTTGGAGGATGTAGTCTGATGGAAATGGATCTCTTCGATAAAGAGAGCTAATTCAGTTCTAATTGATCAAGGATGGACAGAAGCAGCTATACCCAAAGAAAGAACACTGGGAAGTGAATGTAAATTGTCTGTACTTTTGTTTTTCTTCACGGGTTATTTTTGCAGTTGCAAAAAAAAAATAGAGATAGAATCTTGTAAAAACAAATGTTGAAAATTAATTTACATGTAATTGGAAAACAAATACTACTAAATGGGGGAAAAGTGTAGTATAATCCTGTAAGAATAGTGAGCTAAAATTAAGAATAATTTGAATTTGGTCAAGAAAACTACTAACAACAAGGTTTCTCTACATTGAGAGGATCAAAGGAGTTATAAAATTGTTGCTAGAAGTAGAAGGAATAGATGATGGTAAAGAGAGAAAGAAGAGCCGCCTTCTGTTTTTGCTCTTGCTTTATCTACTAAGGAAATTATTTTTGAATTAGAAAGTAGAATTTAAAGAGTTGGTGTGGATGATTATGGTTGATTTCAAAGATAATGAAGAAAGAAGATGCCTTAGAGGAGAAAAAAACTCCTGGAAGGAAGCAGTGTTAAAATACTCTAGCATTTAAAATATGGTAGCTGATAGGTTACATTTCTTCTTCTAAAAACTAGCAGTAAAATAAAAAAAAAAAAAATATATATATATATATATATATACACACACACACATATATATACATATATACATGTATATATGTGTGTGTGTGTATATATATATATATATATATATATATAAAAATTCTCACAGTGTAGGAAACAGCCTACAGGCATTAAAAAAGAGGCAAATTTGACCTCATAGATAGCCATTTACAGTGACTGGAATGAGAAACTTATGGTTGGAATGTACCTTTGAATGCATATATCTAGTTTAAAAGAAAGGAAAAACTAAAAGAGAAGTTCAGTATTATATTATTAGAAGATATTTTCAGATGAGGAAATCCAGAAACCAGAGAGGTTCCAGGTCTATAGAGAGTATTTGGATGAAGGTCAATGGAGGAAAAAAAATTGTTTTTTTCATTGGAATACTACTTTTATGGAAAGAACAAGAGATGAGAAGTTTGGGAAACAGATTGCTAGCCTAATGTAGAGCAATAGTATAGTGTTGATAATAAAAGTCTTTTTCTACCAAGAGCAGAACATCTAGAAAAATTTGACTTGCCTAAAGGAAGTTTTATGATGAAATTATCAAAAGGTTCCATCAAAAGGAACTAATAAAGGTAAATTCTATTCATTATCTGATTCTCAGTAGCAAGTAGGAATCCCAGAAATGAAGTGACTTTAAATTTCATTGTAGAGGACAGGAAAGCTGAGCATAGTCATTCATGTACCCTAGATTTTGGGAAAAGCAATTTTCCTTGAGAAAAAAAAGGGGGTTATCAAAGAGTAAAATATTTGAGGGGTAGTCAGCTCAAGAGGGATGGAGGGAAGGTTTAAGAATGAAATTCTTAACATATTGAGAAAAATTATTTCAGTAAGAAGGGGAAATGCAGTTTTTCTGGAGTCTGATGTTTAAAGGAAAGGTACAGAAGATGGAAGTAAGACATGTACTAGTGAAAAAAGTGAGACATATTATGTGTATAAGTTATGGAGTAGCTGTTACCCTATTTGGTGTTTCATGGTCTTGTTTATTCTGCTAAACTTCTTTTACATATTTTTCATTGTTTGCCTTTAAAAATCAAGTTTTGTGTTACAATTATGTTCCCAAAGCATAGTGTAAGTCCTTTGGGCTCTAAGGTTACATTGTGCCCTTACTAGTTTCAGCATCTTCTGATAGCAGTGACTAAAATCCTAATAATCATTCCTTGGTTTTCAAAGGGTAGCCAAAGTAGAGAAAGCAGTTTATTATATGGTACATTGAGCTCATATTGCCATCTGACTGAAAAGCATGGTTCAGACAAAAAATGTTTTACTTTTGTTTGTTTTTAACTGAACCTCTCTCCCCCTACCCTCGGTTTCCTTCCTTGTCTTCTTCCCTCATACTTTTCTTCTCCCTCAGCTCATCCCTCCTCCTTTATTCCTTTATAGATTTTGGAGGGTACTATATTCTTCATGGTATATAGGGAGTGTTGTCTATTTAACCCATTCCTGATGTGAGTAGATTTTCAGAACTATGAACTCCCCTCTCCCTTTTAATGCCTTTGTGTCTTCTTCCTCTGCATTTCATTTGTATAACATAATTACTATTTTTACCATTTTCCTAGATGGTTTTGCTTTTTTAGACTCAAATCATACCCAGGACTGCCCCAGTCTTTCTTTTGAGCTACCCAGTGCTGATGTCATTCTTTTTTTTTTTTTTTTTAAATAAAGCTTTTTATTTTCAAAACATATGCATAGATATTTTGACAACACTGACCCTTGCATAGCCTTGTGTTTCAGATTTCCTCCTCCTTCCTTCCACCCTCTCCCTTAAATGGCAAGCAATTCAATATATGTTAAACATGTTATGATATATGTTAAATCCAATATGTATAAGCATATTTATACAATTCTCTTGTTGCACAAGAAAAATCAGACC
Source organism: Antechinus flavipes (assembly GCF_016432865.1). NCBI lineage: Eukaryota > Metazoa > Chordata > Mammalia > Dasyuromorphia > Dasyuridae > Antechinus > Antechinus flavipes. The sequence goes on from NC_067402.1 coordinate 83,775,016, forward strand.
AAAAAAAGAAAGTAAATAATTAAGAAAACATAATACAAGCAAACAACAATACAAAAAGTGAGAATGCTACGTTGTGATCCACACTCTGTTCCCATAGTCCTCTCTCTGAGTGTAAATGGCTCTCTTCATCACTGAACAAGTGGAATTGACCTCAGTCATCTCATTGTTGGAAAGAGCCACGTCCATCAGAATTGATTATTGTGTAATACTGATGTTGTCATGTACAATGATCTCCTGATTCTGCTCATTTCACGTCACATTAGTTCATGTAAGTCTCTCTAGGCCTCTCTGAAATCATCCTCCTGATCGTTTCTTACCAAACAATAATATTCCATAGCATTCATATACCATATCTCATTCAGTCATTCTCCAACTGATGGGCATCTACTCAGTTTCCATTTTCTAGACACTACAAAAAGGGGTGCCACAAACATTCTTGCACATGTGGGTCCCCTTCCCTCCTTTAAGATCTATTTGGGATATAAGCCCAGTAGAAATACTGCTGGGTCAAAGGGTATGCACAGTTAGATAGCTTTTCAAATATAGTTCCAAATTGCTCTCCAGAATGGCTGGATCTGTTCAGATCTAGCATTGTACCATTGTACAATACCAACATTGTATTAGTTTCCCGGTTTTCCCACATCCCCCCCATCATTCATTCGTGTCTTTTCCTGTCATCTTAGCCAGTCTGAGAAGTGTGTAGTGGTATCTCAAGGGTTGTCTTAATTTGCATTTCTCTAATCAATAGTACCAGAGAACATTGTTTCAATAACCCCCTCCAAAATTTTTTTAAACTTAAAATCAAATACAGATTTAAACTTCTAGTAGTGATACTTCAATATCAATGCATACATATTTTAAAAATCTTATACCAGAATAAACAAATTCACAATTTTAGCACACACTAGTTAATAGTAATTATTTCATACAATTTCAGAATCAGAATTCCAATTTAAACACACACAGCCTCAAAATTTAAGGTGGCAGAAAACTCCCTTTCAAGTCCCTCTAAAAGGGAGGGGAATATGCAAAAAAGCTTTAAGAAACTCAAGTTAGCTGATAGACAACCAGTCCCTCAGAGTGGGGCTTCTACCCAAACAAAACAACAGTATTTAACCCCTATCCATTATGGTACTTCATCCCAATTCTTTTTTTTTTTTTTTAATTATTTTTTTTTATTTTAATATCTTTTTATTGATAGAACGCATGCCAGGGTAATTTTTTACAGCATTATCCCTTGCATTCATTTCTGTTCCGATTTTTCCCCTCCCTCCCTCCATCCCTTCCCCCAGATGGCAAGCAGTCCTTTACATGTTGAATAGATTACAGTATATCCTGGATACAATATATTTGTGCAGAACCGAACAGTTTTCTTGTTGAACAGGGAGAATTGAATTCAGAAGGTATAAATAACCTGGGAAGAAAAACAAAAATGCAAGCAGTTTATATTCATTTCCCAGTGTTCTTTCTCTGGGTGTAGCTGCTTCTGTCCATCTTTGATCAATTAAGGCTCTCTTTATCGAAGAGATCCACTTCCATCAGAATACATCCTCAAACAGTATCATTGTTGAGGTATATAATGATCTCCTGGTTCTGCTCACTTCACTTAGCATCAGTTCATGTAAGTCTCTCCAGTCCTCTCTGTATTCATCCTGCTGGTCATTCCTTACAGAACAATAATATTCCATAACATTCATATACCACAATTTACTACAACCATTCTCCAATTGATGGACATCCTTTCATTTTCCAGCTTCTAGTCACTACAAACAGGGCTGCCACAAACATTTTGGCACATACAGGTCCCTTTCCTTTCTTTAGTATCTCTTTGGGGTATAAGCCCAGTAGAAACACTGCTGGATCAAAGGGTATGCACAGTTTGATAACTTTTTGATGCTGATGTCATTCTTAAACATATGATATATGTTTGTCCATGTGAAGCTCCTTGAAATTGATATTAGCTCTTATATGTTGAATTTCCTATTAAGTTTGGGTTTGGTTGAAAGTCTTGAAAATCGGTTAAGTTCACTGAATGTTCATTTTTTTTCATTCAATATTATGTATAATTTTGCTGGATAGGATGTTTTTGCAATAGGCCTACTTCTTTTGATTGGCAGTATTTATGATCCCAGGATCTGTGGGTTTTTGTGGCTGCTAACTCCTGTACGATTTCAATTGTAGCTCCAGTAATGTGTTTCATTTGATTTTGAAATTTCTTTTTGAGTTCTTCTATAAATTCTCTCTTTGCAGGGAGTCTTTCATATTATTCTTCAGTGTCTTCTGAAAATGAACCTCTGTCTTCCCTATTGTAGTTGTATTTTCTATAGTTGGGTCTGTCTTCTTTGCTGGTTCATTTTTTTTAAAATGAGAAGTATTAGTATAAGCACCTCTAATCGTGGGATTGGGGGAATGGTGCCTCTAGCTTCACTTTAGTTCTCTTGTCTGATCTGGAATCCCAAACCAAGAGCTCCATCCTCCAACAAGTGCCCACAACCAGCAGCATCCCTGTCCTGTTGCTTCTGCAGACTCATGGGTGCTGGTCCCTTCTCACCCAGGGCCTTGTCTCAGTAGCACAGCTGAATTTGACATTATAATCAGCTGAGGTTCTCCCAGTTTGCTGTCCTGGAGATGAAAGTTTCTGTGCTTTCTGCTGAGAACCAAACCCAGCTAGTCTGAGGGTTTTTCACTTAAGAGTATCTTTAGAGCTAGCCTGGAGGTATTTGTACTTCACATAGGTTAATCCCTGGCCTGGGATCTTCCTTGAGATCTTGGTTTGTCCCAGGACCCCGTTCTGCCAAGTCTTTCTAATTTTTCACCAGTCAATGTTCACCTTGAGGTGCAAATTTGTTCTGTTTGTGGGGGAAATCTGAAGAGTTTGAAATTTACTGACCTATTCCACTATCATCCCCAAATTCTCCCTAATGTTTTAGTTTTTAAGAATTTTATTTCCTGCATTTATGTTACTATAGATTTCATATATTATAAAAAGTGAATTTCTCTGATTACATGAAATTGAAAAGCTCATGTGCAAAAAAAAAAAAAATCAATGTACATAGGTTAAGAAGGGAAGTGGTCAAATGAGAAAAAAGGTCAGATTTCTCTGATAAGGATTTGGCATCTAAGTTATAGAAGCAATTAACATATATAATACATACATGTTATACATATGAAAAACCAGAAACCACTCCCTAATAGATGGGAAATGGTGAAAGGAAATGAATAGTCTTCAAAAGAACAATTACAAACTATTAATAATCATCTGCTCCATATCATAATGTTAAGAGGAATGTACATAAAAACACTCTTGAGATTTTACCTCAGACTTGCATATTGGCATAGATTATAAAAGACAGAAATTGTCACTGTTGGAGTGGAAGGGAGAAGTTAAGTATACACTACTAGTGCATTGTTGGTAGAGTTATGAATCAGTACAACCATTTTGGAGAACAATTTGGAATTAAACAAATAAAGTGACTATGTCTATACTCTTTGACCCAGACTGGCTCTGTGTTTATGGGTAAATTTACTTATTCTTTCAGTGCTCCAAGAAATTCTGTACATCTATAAATTACAATTTTCTTTTGGTGTAGGGAGTTTTGACAGTAAGAATTTTCTATACGAGTGAAATTACAAGTTCAGATCCTTTTCCACAAAAACAGAAACAGAAAAAAAAAAACCCACTCAAAACTGGTGTATCATTTTCTGATTCTACTAGACTTATATCCCACAGATACTACAGATAAGAAGAAATATCCATACATAACAGCATTTATATAGCACTTCATGTGATAGCAAATAATTAGAAACTAAGTAAATGGCCATTGATGGGAAATTGGCTAAACAAATTGTGCATCACGAATGCCATGGAGTATTATTGTATAAGAAATGATGAGAAGCATGGAAAAATCTACATGAACCAATGCAGAATGAAGTAAGCAAAGTCAAGAAAATATAGATCTACAATGACTATAGCAGTGCAAAAAATTGAATTTTGCAGAATTACAAAGAACAAACATAGATCTAAAGAAATTAGTCTTATCCTTTTTGGAAGGTCCACAAATGTACATTGGTCATATTTTGAGATTTTTATAATATAGTGATTGATTAATCTGAATTTTTTTCCTTTTCTCGTTTTATCTTAAAAAAAAATCTTTATTTGTTATGTGTGGAAAGCTCTTTAAGTAGGGAAGAGGAAAGAATAGTGGGGAAAAACTTTGACAATATAAAAAGAAGGCATCAAAAATTATAAAAATAAAATCACTAAAATTAAAGAATAAGGTACTACTTGGAACACAGGGGCCTTTATATACTCTTAGATTTAAATGACCTAATTAATGTGTTATATTAATAATCCTTGTTTATGTTGTGATTTGGAATTGAGGCTGAATGAGAATAGTATAGGAATTAGTCCATTGAATAATAATTACTAAAAAGCAATGAAAAAAATAATTGAAATATTTAATGACGTTTGTTTTTCTGTACTTTTCAAATGATTTAAACTTCAGAATAAAATAAAAGAATTGTTAAAAATTCCTTAGAAAATAATAAAATATGAAAAGTAAATAGGACATTGATATTCTTTTAGCTCCTTGAGTAGAATCAGGAAATGAACTCTCAGCAGAGATTTTGTTGGTGTAGAACCTGTGATTTCATGATGTGAAAAATTCCTGTTGCTGAAACTCCTTTCACTAATGAAGCATAGTAATTTGTATAATTTATAGATGTAGAAAATTTTTTTGGAGCACTGAGATATTTAAGTAAATTTACCTATAGTTGCATAGCCAATATAGGTCAAAGACAAGTCTTCCCCACCAAAGACAAAAATCTATATCTTCCTGACTTCTGGGCAGGTCCTCTGTACTGTACTTCATGCTACTTTTTCCCCATTGGTATTGGCAAATATGCATTAATTGTACATACTTTTGTGACTAAGACCCATATTTTAAAAATGATTGAATGATATACCACTCTGGAGTAGAATAATGAAGTTATTGAATTGATAATGATATAATGCTTTGATCTCATTATGAGGGTCATCAGTTAAGCAAATGAGACTATGATAGCAGGATATAATTTTATCTTATCAAACATTTCTTTGAAACTGTAGCATTTTTGGAACTTTGTATGATTTTGTTTCATTTGAAATAACATTCATATACTTATTTAAATTTATAAAACTTTTCTCTCTAATAGCATTGTGAAAGAAGTAGTGCAGGTTTCATTCCAATTTAGCAGGTGAAAAAACTTGTGTTATAGAGGATATAACTAGCCCAGGATCACCAGGAAAGGCTGTTTTGGTGATTTAGTCCCGTGTCTCCTAAATTCAAAGTTCAGTGGGTTTTTTTTTTTTGTTTGTTTGTTTGTTTGTTTATGTCATAGACTTGAACACTTATTGATTCTTTTATGTTTTGCTTCTGAACATGACATAGACCTGACAAATTTATTTTATACTTTATTTTGTTTTATGATGTTATTTATTTATTTATTTTGTAACCAGTGGAAATTGCTTCTTGGCACTCATGTATTTGAAATATAAAATATTTTATGTTCATCCAGCAGGTGGAGCTAGATGTTAATATATGCTGTGGAAAGTTGACAAATAACATTTGATTTTCTTTTGTAGTTAGGCAGGATTAGACAGCATGAAAATGTATAAAGTGTACCTCCTGAAGAAATGATGTTAAATGTTTAAAGCTATTTAGGGAGATTATTAAATGACCATTTAAAATTCATGTATAATTTTTTAAAGGATTGAATCTTTAAAAATGTAAAAAATTAATCACATTTGTTTTTATACCATATTAATTTTTGAATAAATCCCCCCTGCTTTCTCTTTCAGTGACATTTTCTGGATTAAATTTATTTCAAAAGAACCATCATATTGGTTTAATGATGTGGTATAATGGAAAGAGTACTGGGTTCTAGAGTCTGAAAGCCTTAGTTCTAGTCCCAGACCTTACTATATCCTATGTCACCCCAAACTTTGGCAAGTTCTTTAACCATCCTGAGTCTTAGTTTCTTCATCTTTAAAATGAAAAGCAGGTGCATTTAATGATTTTTAAGACCTCTTTCAGCATCATAATTGTGGCTGCCATGATTTCTCATTTTGTCAATGTATTTTGGAACATGTGCATTTTTCTCCATTTGGAACTTTTATTTAACTAATAGAAGGACCTTCCACATGAGAAAACTCGTTCTACCAATTTAACTTAGCACTTTCCTGGCAAATTATAGTTTTGTGAAATTATTGTTGATATGATTTGTTATTTGACCTATTTATTCTCAGTTCATTTAGTTTCCAATTAGTTTTTAAAGGTCTGTCTTTCCATGATTCTTTATTACATATAATTTTTTATTACACCATGATCTGAAAAGAATGCATTATTTAATATTACTGCCTTTCTGCAATAAATTATAATCTTAGAAAGCTGCCTAGAACTAAGGCAGTTAAGTGACGTGTTCAGAATCATATATTGAATATTTTCCAGAAATGTGACTTGAATCTAGTTTTTTTTGGTGTCTAGGACAGTTTTTTGCTCACCATGCCAGGTTTCATCTTCTCTTCAGCATATTTTTAAAGCTAAATCTAAGGATTGTGACTTATTTTGAATTATATTTGTTCTTATTTTCAAATCCAGTTCCTAAATGGTTAGGACAAGTACATACCCCAAAGAGTTCTTATGTTGATTAATTCTTTATCAAAAGTATAAAATATTAATAGCATAGTTCTGTAAGCAGTATATTATTTTAAGTTATTTAAATATATTAAACACTCAAAATGTAATTTTGAAAAGTTTCAATAACCCATTCATAAATGAAGAAATGTTTAAATCTCAGAGACACAAGTAACAACAACTTTCCTTTTCCTTTTCTTAGTACAGAGTATATTTTGTTAATGAGTTACATTTAAAAGCTTTCCACTTTAAGCTTAAAGTATTCATGTTTATATATCCTTTTTGTTAAATCTACAACTAGTAATTTGTATTTAATTACTAAAACTTTGAAAAATATTAATTTCAATTCAACATGTTTATGATTACTGCTCCAGACGGTTTTTTTGTACAAATCAAACTTGACATTAAGGACATTCAAAATTCGAGTCATATATTAAGTAGATATTTTCCACAACTAGCATTTTAGTGGAATATTAGTCTCTTAGTCATCTGTAACCTATGTTTTAGCCTGTTGATATCTTTGTTTGAAATCAGTACTTTGATTAAAATTGTACCAAAGCTACTTTTAATGACTCATTTATAAATTTTCCACATAGTTGGTTTCTCTTTGTTTATATTGTTGTTCTTATACAAAATTTGCTTTTCTATTATTGATATTTGTACCCAAAGGCAAAGATATATTAAGAGAATTTACATTTAAGAATATCCAATGCTAGAAATATATATATTCCTAGGATTTTAAGAGAATGCTTTGTAGTTATGAGTGGCAGGTTACTTCATTCATTTGTTTGGGGAAAGATTTGAGGAAATTTAAATAAAAAAGCAAAAGCTTTTTTTAAATTTGAAAATGTGTTCTTGAACACATTGTTTTGTTAACATATCAAATTTTTTCTATGTTTTTATTTTGGCTCAACTATTTTCAATTAAGGCGGGGAAGAGACTTTCTATAGTAACGTAGCCTATTTTGTGATTTAAAAAATAGAATAATATAGAATCTTGGAAGATATTTTGGAATTGAGATAGAGTTCTTCACCTTACCATATTTCAAATATAGCTTATGTAAAATGTTCCCTTGTCTTGAAAAAGAAATTATTTAAGTTACAAGATATAGTGTATTAATAAGAAAGCAAATAAATACAATTTAAGAAAAGAATTTTTTGTTTTATATTTCTGAATTAGATTAGTACTGTAACATAATTTCCATTAAACAAATATATAATTTCTTTCTTAATCAATATGCAATATTTAGATTTTGCCAAGTACTGACCTCTAACTGCTGATGATTCAGAGACAAAAGTGAAGCAGTCTTTGCCCTCTGCCCTTATTAGGGAAGGCACCATTACTAGATGACTTTCTAAAAGATATGCAAAATACAAGGTGGTTTTTGAAGGGAACCACTTAGCAACTGGAGGTATTAGTAAGGATCTATGTTTTGAAGGAAATTAGGACAATAAGCAGATAATAGGGAAAGGTTAGTTTTAAAGCAGTCAGAGATTTCTAGTTTTTAAATTCCCATGTCTTTTCTATTTTCCTTCCCTTCTCCTTTGCCCCCCGTAATATAGTAAAGAGTATAATAAGTTGTTTCTACACTAGGACTGTATAAAAAATTGGTCATCAGCATCTGGGCAGTAGGAAAATGGACCAACATTAAAAATTAGTGCCAGTACTTTTTCTATAATGGCAAGGAACTGGAAATTGAATGGATGCCCATCAGTTTGGGAATGGCTAGATAAATTATGGCATATTAATGTAATAGAATATTATTTTTCTATAAGAAATGATGAGCAAGTTGATTTCAAAAAAGCCTGTAAAAGCATATATGAACTGATGCTGAGTGAAGTGGGCAGAACTAGGAGAACACTGTATACAATAACAGCAACATTATGTGATGATCAACTGTGATGGACTTGGCTCTTCTTAGCAATGCAGCAATCTAAGACCATTCTAAGGAACTTGGAATAGAAAATGCCATTTACATTCAGAGTGAGAAATGTGGGGACTGAATATGGATTGAAACATAATATTTTCACCTTTTTTTGCTTGCTTCTTTTTTCTCACTTTTTTTTCCCTTTTGGTCTGATTTTTCTTGCACAATATGACAAATGTGGAAATATGTTTAAAGTATTTGCATATGTTTAACCTCTATCAGATTGCTTGCTATCTTGGAGAGTGGGGAAGTAAAGGAGAAAGGGAGAAAAATTTGGAATACAAATCCTTACAAAAGTAAATGTCAAAAACTATCTTTACATGTATTTGAAAAAATAAAATGCCATTGAGAAAAACAAAACAAAACTAGTGCCAGTACAGGCAAACAAGCTTCTCAGTGAAACCAGATAAAAGCTATAGGCAAGAACAGTCTGCAGGACTCTGTATCCAAGTCTCTCTAGAGAAAGCCCAGGATGGTTGTATATCCTTAGGGATCCCTCACGAGGTCTGGGGAACAGCAATGATCAGTTGTAGGTCTTGCCTGGGACTAAGTCATCTTAAAGTTCCCAAATCTTTAGGTTTCTGTCCTGAGATACCATAGAGTGGTGAAAATTTAGTGCTCTGAAATTCAAAGAGCTAGAGGATCTTTGAGAGATATGTGGAAGTCTGTGCAAGGGGCTTAGGGAAAGACTAAACAAAACTGACTACTCCATCCAAAAGTGCTTCAGTGGCCTGAGCCAGACTTTGTTATAAAGCCCCAAAGGAAGTAAAGTAGGAGAGAGAAGGAAGCAAAAGTAGATGCTAACCAGTATAGAAAATACTTTAGATCAAGCCCTCACCCCAGAGAGAGTAACTCTCTGATACCTACAAGCTGAGGCTCAAAGGAAAAAATGCATTTTCCACAAGAACTTCATAAATATTTATAAGAAGCAAGGAAGAAATAATTAAAATAAAAGTTCTGGAGGAAAGATTTTGAAGAGAAATTAAATAGAATAGAAAATTAAGTGAAAGTGAACTTTCTTCTCTGAAATTGACAAAGAGGAAGGACCTTCCCACTCCCCCCATTTTGTTAAAGAAATACATCAAATTCAACAGAGAAATAAGTGGGAATGGGAACATAGCTAAGAAGGATACAAAACAGGAAATAGCCAGAAACAAAACAAATTTCCTCGTCCTGCAGGTAGAATTAAAAGGAAGGGGGAAAAAAAAATTAGAATCGAATTCAAAGAGGTGCCCATTAATTGGGGAATGGCTGAACAAATTGTGGTAAGGCATATTAATTGTACTTTAAGAAATGATGAAAAAAGATGATTGCAGAGAATCCTGATTGATATGAATTAATTCTGCATGAAGTGAGATGAATCCAGGGAACAATTATGCAAAGACAGCAGTGTTGTAAAGAAAAATAACTTTGAAAGGCTTAAGAACTTTGATAAACGCATTGACCATGTGTCTAGAGGACCTATGATGAAATGTATTTCCTATATGCCCTGATGGAGAGATGAAGGATTTAAGTTGCAGACACATGTGCATTCATTTGTTTTTGGGTTAGTTTTGTTTGACCATATATGGTGCAGGTATTTTTTTTTCTTCCCCCTTTTTAAAAAGAGGGTATTAATATTGATGCAAAAAGAGGGATTGCTAAAACATCTTTAAAAATGTACAGAAGAGGATAAAATGAAAGGTCAGAAGGAAACACAGGACTGTTTTAAAAGTATGGAGTTTATTATATACTTTTAAAAATAGTGATAAGAAAGAACTTAGTGTTTCACATTAAATTTTTTTATTTGAAAATTTTTTTTGTGTTTAAGTTCAGAAATTAAAAAAAATGTGCTTGTTTTTATACCTATCATCTCAGATTCATCTTTACATTCTTATACAAACTACTGTTCTCTTTTAAAGAGATCCTAGGTCCTCTAAACTGACAACACTCGGTGATAACATTATACTTTATAAGAGGTTTAAGATATTTTTCAATGGTAATTTCAACTGTACAATTCCTTACTTGATGACTTGACAGCTTAACTACTATATAATGTATAATAGCATTATATCTTGTTTGAACTGGACTTTAAACAAAGATATATGAAGTGAAAAATAATAAGCAAATAAACATTCAAATTTAGTTATTACCAATACTTTCTAGAGCCAAATATAAATTATTTTTAATTTACCTGTGTCATAAATGCCTTCTTTTGGCATAGTTGATAAAGATTTTATTGTAAATTTTCCTGATGAGATTTAATCATTAGATAATCTAACTAATATCACTTATGTCATTCTTCTAGGCCATACATGACTACAGAAAGCAACATTATATAATGGGAAAAAAGGGTAAAAGGTAGTCTTTTCTTTGAGACATACGAAATGTTTTTATTTGTGAAACGATTATTAATATTTTTTACCTTTGAACCTGTGCAAATAACATGTAATCATTATATATCCTTAGGTCATTTGATATTCTTAGCTTTTTTTTTTTTTTTTTGGTGACTCTGTAACATACACAATGTCATACCCCAGTAAAACCATCTCATTTTATTTCCATCTACATTTCACTTATCTGCCTCACATATTTGACCAATCCCAACCAACTTGATCAATAGTGATTTAGAACATTTTTATATAACTATAAATAGCTTTAATTTCATCATCTGAAAGTTGTTTATATCCTTTGACTACCAATTGGGGAATGACATGTATTTTTTTTTTTTTAAATAAATTTGACACCCCAACCAACCTAAACAAAGCTGAGGACCAAAAAAAGCCCCTGAATTGTTGAAGTAAAAGTCTCACAAAGTCTGGAAATCAAACCTTTTTTCATAGGAGAGGCACCTGTCTGGAGATCATTTTGTACAAAATTCTGACTGTACAAAATTTGAATGAGCTTGATAATTAGGTTGTTTAGATCATATTGTATATTGGAAATAAGAAGGTGTTAAGTTGGTAAGTTGGAAAGGGAGTAACCATCAAGCATCTACTATGTTTTAGACATGAGCCAAGAACTTTACAAATATCTTGATTCTAAGAAATTTTGTGAGGAAAAGGAATGTGTTGTTAAAGGTAGGTACAGTAATAGTTTTATGATAAGAAAAGGAATAAAGAACTCATTTAAAAAAGTAGATTCAACTCAAGAAAAAGTTACTTAGTAGGAGTTATTTACTATAGAAAGGTATAGGGGTTTTAAAGGAAGATCAGTACTTCTTGTGTAAAGTCTAGCCCTTTTTATGACTGCTTATCCACTTTTGGTGTCTACCTGCCACCGACTCTCACCTGTGGCTTCAAGAAATAGTTGTCCTAATTTTTTATCTTGCCACTGAACTTTGATGATTCTGGAACAGAAAGGCTAATAACTTGGTGCAACTCTGCTTCACTTATATTCATTTCATGTACAAGTCAAGATATCATCTGTGATGTCACTGTTCCTCTTTGAAATGATCAGCAATAGATTCAGTTTAATAGAGGAACAAATAACCGTAAGCAATTTAATGGGCCTTGAGGATAGCACAGAATAATAATAACTGCTCAAATCTGTATTATCATCATTTATAAAAAGATTAAATGATATTCTTAATATTTAAGAGGATAAAAATGGAATACATATTTAAAAGTAAGTTTTTTAGTGATGTCTTTTATTGTTATCATAGTTTTCTCCAGTATTCCTTTTTTGCCCTTCCCAGAAAGCCATCCTATTTAACAAATAAAAGACAAAAAAAGGGAAAAAATTCAATAGTACTGAACAATACATTGACAAAGTCTAAAAACGTGTACTGTGTAACACCTATGGACCTTCTGCTCTGTAAAGGAGTGGGTTGGAAAGTGTCCAATTCATGTGTGATGTTTGTAATTTTGATATGTATTCACTTTTGATTTTTTTTGTGTGATTTTTCTTTTTGTTTATATTGGTGAATATTTTCTTGAGGCTGCCTCCTTTACTTTGTATTAATTCATGGAGATTTTTCCATATTTATCTGTATTTATTGCATTCATTATTTCTTATAGTACATTAATATTCCATCACAGTTGTGTGCCACAATTTGTTTAGCCATTATTTGGTCAGGGAGATTTTATTTTGTTGGCTGTCACAAAAAAGTGCTGCTTCATATACTTAGGTATATATGACAACTTTCTTCTTATCAATGACTTCTTGGGATATAAGTATAAAAATGGAATGGTCAAATGTATAAACATTTCAGTTATTTATTTGCATAATTCCAAATTACTTTCCAAAATGGTTTTGCCATTTTACAACTCTGCCAATACACAAGTATGTCTATCATCCCATTATCTCTTTGACATTTATCATTGCCATTTTTTGTCGTCTTTGCCAATTTGCAAATGTGGGGTGAAATCTAAGGGTTATTTTAAAATAATTTATTTTCAATTCATGGAATAAAACAAGCATTTCTATAGAAATTATAATAAAAAAGATGATAGCATATGAAACTGCAAATCTACATGTACAATTTGATATTTCCTCCTATATAAAACAAAGTTATCATGTAAATTTTTTTCTTCCCCTCACCCTATGGTGGTTAACATTAGACAGAAATAGGTATATTTATATATGTATGTAAAAATTATTCTCTATATGTTCCTGTTTATCAGTTCTTTTTTTGGATGCATATAGTATTTCTCTGGATGCATCCTTTATTTTTACTTTGTGTATTTATAATAGTCAATGACTTGGTTGCTCAATGTCTTTCTTAAAGAAATGTTAATTATATACAGTTTTCTCTTGTTCTACTTGCTTTACATAATTTCATGAAGATCTTTCCTTACCTTTCTAAGATCACTGGATTCATCATTTTTTAAAATAGAATATTAGTATTCCATCACAACCATACACTACAGCTTATTCAACCATTTCCCAACTGATGGGGATTCTTGCAGTTTACAGTTTTTTGATAGTACAAAGATAGTTGTTATTTCCATTTATATACACAATTATACATTTACCTCCATCTTATTTTTATTCACCTTTTTCTTTTTTAGGCTCTCTTTACAAAATTTTTTTCTCAATAGTATTTATTTTTTTCCAAATACATGTTTTTATCATTCATTCTTGTAAGATTTTGTGTTTCAATTTTTTTCTTTTTCCCTGCTTCTCCTCCCCAAGACCACAAGCAATCCATTATTTATTGAACATGTATCAAGCTGTTAAACATATTTTCATATTTGTCATGTTGTGCAAGAAAAATCAGAAAAAAGGGGAAAAACCATGAGAAAGAAAAAAGTAAACAAAAAAAGGTGAAAATATTATACATTGATCCACATTCACTCTCCATAGTTCTCTCTCTGGATGCACTTTCCATCCCAAATTTATTGAAATTATCTTGGATCATTGCATTACTAAGAAGAGTTAAGTTTATCATAATTGGTCATCACATAATCTTACTGTTACTGTGTACAATGTTCTTCTGGTTCTTCTTCATTCAATATCAGTTCATGTAAGTCTTTCCAGACTTTTCTGAAATCAGCCTGCTGATCATTTCTTAAAGACAAGAATATTCCATTACATTCACATACCATAACTTATTTAGCCATTTTCCAATTGATGGGCATCCACTAAATTTCCAATTCCTTTGTCACTACAAAAAGAGCTGCTATAAACATTTTTTTACATGTCGATTCTTTCCCCTCTGGGTTATTTTGATTTGCATTTCTCTTAGAAGTTATTTGGGGGCGTTATCTCATGTGGTTGTTAATATTTTATACTTATTTGGAAAACTGTTTATATTCTTTGGCCTCTTGAGGAACGGCTATTAGTTTTATTTGTTAATTGCCTATATATCTTGGATATTAAAACTTACAAAAGAAATTTGATATATTTGACTTCTCCTTATCCTGGGTAGATATATACACATTTTTGAAAAACTTCCATTAAAATGGTCAAAACAAAACATTTAAAGGCTATTTAAATGAATTAATTATTCATTTTTGTGATGGTATGGAAGAATCACTAAAGTTGGAGTAGAGTCTTAATTCAAATATTATCTCTCCCATTTATTTGCAGTATGATATTGGACAAGTTCGTTAATCCTTGAGCCAGTTTCCTCATCTGTAAGAAAAGGAAGATAATAGTTGCAATTACTCTATTTTTGAGTGCTATTAAAAATATGAATATTATTTAGAAACAAATTAAGTGATTTTAAATAGCTTATTCCTTGAATATAATGGATAGAATATCCATAATATAATGGATAGAATATTTAGCCTTGGTGATAAAAATCTATTTATATTTTTGTAGAAATATAATAAGTAGATTGATTTTATTAGTTATATCATGTTGTTAAATGAAATGAATTCTTAGGAAACCTGTACCAATTGCTAGTAATCTCATTTTGTTTTGTAGCTTTCCATTTTGGTATGCATTCAGTTAAAATTGTTGAAGAATGGTTTGACCTAGTAAGCCAAATCTTTTGGTTAATTAAAGTTTTACATATATCATATGTAAGTCACCAAATTTTAAAGAATTATGCTATAGTGAAATATATTTATTATTAAAACTACTTTGGTATTTGAATAGATCTAAAAACTTACATAGATACTCCTTCCAGTGATTCATTTCACATTGTAACCTATCCATATGCTACTACAATATTATCACTTTTTGAAGTCAGCAATTAAAGATTTTTTGTTTAAAAATGTTTTGAACTGCACATGCTATCGTAAATTACTTTTGCTTAATGAAAATTTGTTAGGGCCTACCTAGTTTTCAATAATATTAAAGAATAAATTATTTGAACTAGACTGATATCCCTTAAATATAATCAGTTTTGATATTTCTTAAATGCTTTGTATACAATGTAGTGTTTTTGTGATATTTGATTTTGGTATTTATTGTCATTATTCTGTTGTAGGCAATAACTTTATATGACCTAAAGCTACCCTATGCTTTGAAATTTAATGCATTTGGTTGGCAACATTGGCAAATTTATTTCAGAGATTATTTTTAGCCAGTATTGCTGTCATATAGACATGAATTATCTTAGAATTGCATCTTTCTGGATGGATGCTCTTCCCTTTAGCTTTTAAGATTGACTATTGAGAAAATTTAAATGTGCAGTTATGATGTTTTGTTTTCAACAGCTTGTATCTTTGAAAGAATGATCACATTTATTATATAGTAAACCTATTTTCACTTTTAGGGTATGTATGATGAATGATCAGTATCCATGTACTTACAAATGAAGGTTTTATATATTTCTAATACATTTATGGAATTATGACCACAAGGATACTTTATTGCTAAATAGGACAATTGAAGGTATTTATTCTTTTAACATTTCTGCAATGAACCTTTAAAATAATTTTTTCCCCTCCGTTCTTTTTTTAGGTTTGTGGAATCTTGCCTCTCTCTTTTCCAATCTTTGTTTATTTGTGTTGATGCCTTTTGCCTTTTTCTTTCTGGAATCAGAGGGTTTTGCTGGGCTGAAGAAGGTAAATATCATTTATATTTCTAGAATATCTTAGTTAAGAAAGTAAATCTCAATTTATATTAGAAAAATGGTTGTCTCAAACAACTTCAGTTTGTTTTATGTTCAGAGAAAAAAATTTACCTTTTAGGATTTTCTATGATTATTGTTTTAATGTATCTAAATTTCTTTATTTCTTTTGTTCATGTGAAATAAAAAGATCTGTTAATCTATTTTGATTACCAGCTTTATATTTTTATAATTACATTAAAATGTATACTATAAATTAAATTTTTGTTTTGAAGATTACATATTTGTCCAAATCATGTTAAAATACATACATTAATACATTTTAAAGAGTCGCTATCTTTTGAGAGTTGAGCTGTAAAATCAAATAAAGAGTGATAAATTGTTATAATCTTGGAAGAATTCATGATGCTCCATGGCTATCCTGCTTGTGAACCTCTATTACCTTTTTGAAGTTGAAAGCTTGTCAGGTTTTTAAGCTCTGGTCAAGCTTGCAAAGCAAAAATCTGCTTGTGGCAGATTCTTCAAGACCATGAGACTATCAATATATGACATGATATGAGGGTCTTATTCTAAGAGCAAAGGAGCTGAAAGTACTTTAGTTTTAGGTTGAGATAAAAAGGGAATGGGTCATACATGACATAAATAGAAAGAACTGAACTTTAAAAATGTTAGTTTCTCATGAGAGTCAAAGAGTATCAGTAATTTTGAGTAAATGATTTAAAATTTTGTATTTCTATGTTGTAAAATCACTAAATTGGAATGACTAGTGTATGTGTGTATATCATGATTTTTGGGACTGATATGGAGCTCTGTCATTAAATGTTATTGAATTGGATTGAGTTTTTTTTTTTTAAACTTTTTTAACTGATAAGCATTTATTTTCTTTCTCATCTCTCACCCCAATTTAAAACAAAACTCAAACTTTAAATATTCGTAGTTAAACAAAAAAAAAATCCCACCTTAATCTTTTTTCAAAAATGTAAGTCCATTCTGAATCTTGAATCCATCCCCTCTCTGTCAAGAGATGGGTAGCATACTTTAATCCTCAGTTTTTTGGAATTATTGTTGTTTGTGTAGTTCTCAAGAATTTAAGTTGTGACTTTCCAGGATATCACTTTTGATTATTCAGATTCACTTTTTGTATTTCACCTGCCAGTTTTCTGAATTCTTCTAATAGTGCCTAATAACTACAAAACTTGAAAGTGGCTGATAATGGTATAGGCTTTGATGACTTCTTTTAGAATTAAAAGTAATGGGAAGCTGACTATACTGTATAAGTTTATGGAATTCAGTATTATTCATATCAAGATACATATATAACAAATCATGTAATACATATAAACTCCAAGAATTTGATGAACTACTCAATTGTGAATAACTTGTGGTTACTGAATTCATTATAAAATGTGGATAATAATAGCACCTATCCCAGGTATGTCATGAGAATCAGAGGAGATAAAACATGTAAAATATTTTGTAAACCTTAAAACACTTATATAAATATCTGTTATTAGTATGTTACTGATAATACTAGCATATTTATATAGTAAATTAAATTTGCAAATTATTTTCACATATTCTGTTGTATTTGACCCTTGCATGATCAATGTGAAATAGGTTGTCTTATCTTCATTTTTACAGAACAGGAATTGGAGAGCTCAGTGTAGGAGTGGCAGAGTATCTATTCTAAGATAAAGGGGCAGCATAGTAGATTTTCTAATTTCAGGTTGAGTGTGCTTTCTTCTGTATTCAGAATCATTATCCCAACATTTTATATTTAGGATATTTGCTTTTCATCATCACATTTGGTCTTATGTTTTTCTTTGTCTCTTCTATTAGATTTTAAATGCCCCTTGCCAGTCAAGATGGCTTAATTTATAGTATTTGTTTTCCCAGAATCTAGCACAAAGTCTAATACATAATAGGAGCTTAAATAAATTCTTGTTGATTGCTGGAGGATATTGAGTCTCAAAGAAGATTAAGCATTGTTGAAAATGATAGGATACAGAATTTAGACACGAGTATTTCAAAGCTAATATATTTTTAATTTGTGGATTGACATATATAGTAAAAGAACCAACCACAGGCCTGTGTGGGCATGTATACATAATACTCTGTATATAATCTATGAAACAGATTATATGGGGAATATAATAAAGTACTTGGATATCTATAACAGCTTGCCTATAGTTTAACATGAACAAATAAACTATTATTTAAGCTTATTATTGAATTTTTTCCCCTTGAAATGGCTATTTCAAAATTAATTTGTTTAGTGAAAGAGAAGCATGAGGCTAATAAAATTATTTATGTGAAGTAAATATTGTATAGTTTAAAGAATTATAATCTTAGCGTAGAAAATTCAATTGGCTAAGTATATAGTTTCTTGAATGAATATAAATTATGACTTAGGAAGTATTTAAATGAAGGTTTAGTATATTTAAAATGTTCACATTATTCAGTTTTAAAATGACAATTGAAAGAATCATTACCACTTTATATTTAAACCCATATAGGTGAAGTATATGGACAAAAGCAGTATCATGCTTTTCTCTTTGTTACTTCCATGGTGTTCATCTTCCAAGATGAGAGGTCATAGGGACTTAATTTGTATGAGTTCTGAATTTTATTTTACCTGGAGATGTCATTTACCTGGAGATGTTACTCTTTTTTATTTATAGGTTAAATTATAACCAGAACTCAGTGGATGAATGACTACTACTATACATCTCATTTTCATTTGGTTATCATTGCTTGCTTCTTTATGTTTATTACTGTGATAAGTGATAGGCATATTAACCATTTGAAATTATTACTATAGGTTGACTAGCATATCAACAAAAACTCTTCCCCCCGATTTTCTTAAATCCAAAAATGTATTGGACTGATTTTGTAATGTTCAGTTTTCATAGTAGCAATAAAAGGAGGTGGTTAGTTATGTTAGGAAACTATAAATTGGTGGGTTAGGTAGAATCATTTGACTAATGCCAAACCTATAACAGGGCTAAGTCAGATTTCCTCCCTCCTCCTTCCCCCCACCTCCTTGACCACCCTCCTAGTACTATTTTACTGTTCTTGAGTTTCTGGTGTATTCTCTAAATGGCATATGGCCCCACCATACTCCTATTGATTCCCCTGGGCAACCGTTTTAAAAACAGTTCCTTGCATATTGCACTGATGCGGAAATTGGCTACTCACCATGGGCGGATGCAGTGCTTGAATTGAAAATCAAACTAAGCACAATTCTCTGCTTAGTTTTTAATTAAACGACTATGTTAATTCAAACAGGACATTTTAGGCCTGGGGGGTTAACTATGTCTTTTTTAAAAGGCTAAATTAAATGGCCTTTCTTCTCTCTTCTTACTACTGTGTATGTTTCTATTTTATTACTACCATCTCTTTCACGTTACCTTAGAGTCTTAAGAATTAAGAACATATAAAGAATATTGATAAAAACATAGGTTTTTAATAAATAAGCAGAATCCATTTTGTGATTGAGAAACTTAGAGATGAATGCACTTCATATATTCTCTAGATTTGTATATGTCACATTAAATTTTGTCTGTGAGCTCACACAGACCTGTATTAATTTATTAACCTTGGACTAGTTCCCTGTTTTGATATTGTTGTTTTTGGTTCTGGTACTTTCCTTTTGTCTTTGATATTGATTATCATCCTATATAGTCCCTGAGCCCAAAGGTTAGGCAAGTATTTGCCAACACAACTGTAGTCCAGAGATCAGCTGTTTAAATCTTCCTTCCTTTAATACTACCTGTATTCATATTGGAATATATTTTATTAATCATGATGAGCTCTGAAATTGAGATATGAACACAAACTAATGTTTTTTATAATAGAAAGTGAAAATGTGCTTGTTTCATATTGTGCTTGTTTTAAGTATTATTTTAGCTCTTATTTTGAATTTAAAATACCTAGAAGACTTAAGACTAAATTTTAGTAAACCTTAGCCTTTTAACCACTTGATGGCAATATAAGTCAAAAAATAGATTGATAAACCAAAATATTTTCCAGAAGTATTTTCATGGTACCTTTACCTTTATGCTTATCTTTGTATTTGAAGTAACAGCATAAAATTTAACGTAAGCGACAGCAACATCCTGACCAATTATCCAAATTATCCAGACATCCCAAAATGTTCAGAGCACAACACAGAGTCTTTAGGATTAAGAGGTTAACTCCAATAACTTCAAAAGAAGTGCTTGATAATAAAAGCAAATAGTAGAAAAATTTGAGGTAACTTCCTTGCTTAATTAATTAGGTGAACCAGGTGGAAGCGAAGAGGCCTGTGCTGGTGCTTAGAATGTCTATAAAGCTGAGCAACATGACAGCACAATAGAGGAGGAACAAAGATTGTTTTAATATGTTTCTATCCTGTGTCACAGTTTGAAATTGTCCTGGTTTATGTCCCTTTTGGCAAACTTACATAAAAGTGACCTTGTACTGTATTTTATGACCAGATGACTTTTTTTTTCCAGTGGTTAATTTGTATCAGGCCTCCATCTTAAAGAGACACAGAAATGAGTAGGAAGTCCTCGCCTGTTTGTCTCATTGAGCTTTCATTGCATTCTTTCATTATTTTTGCTCGTTTTTGCCACTGATCATCCATAAATTGTTGGAAATGAGTGATTAAGGAAGTGCTGCTTAGTGTTAGTTGCACATGCACATACTTGGTATGGTTTTGGTGGGTGAGAGGAAATCACATACAAAAAGGAAAACTCCTGCTGGGAACCTTTCAAGGAAATTTAACTTACATGATGTTTTGATCATGGTGTTTATTACAGAAAATAGAGTAATATTTCACCAGCTATTGTTATGTGTTAATTCAGTCTTTCCTTCACTTTTAAGAAAGACCTTATTCAGAAATTTGCTGTAAGAGAAAGTAATAAATACAATAAAAAAATAAAAATTTATATTAACTTATGTAAATATAATTTAAAAAATTAAAAAAAAATGAAAACCCCAAATCACAAACCAGTTCTACCTCCCCCCAGATTAAAGAGGATGAGAATCTGGTAATTCTACTTTGCTGAGGTTTCTATTAGTGCTCCCATTCTACTGTAATAAGGAGCTGTTTGCTAATAGACCTTTAAAAGGCTGAAACTTAGAATATTGGTTTTCTGATTAAAGTAACCTAGACACATTTGCAAAGAAGAGTGTTTAAGTTAGCCAAATGTATTTAACAATCTTACAATTTTTTTTATTTGGGCTCCTAATAATAAGAATTTAACACCCTATTCTTACTCATTTTTTGGGGGGGGCATCATTGTTGATAAATCCTAATGTACTCTTTAGGGAACAATGCTCACATACTCAAAACTTTTTTAAAAAAACTTGAATGGTTTCTGTGATTATTACTAGAACATTTTCAATCTTGTTTTGAAAAAAAGTATTAAATATATATTATGGAATATCAATTGGATTTGGCTCCTATTTCATATAAATGTTTTATCCTTACATGGTCTCCCTTTATAAAAAAAGAGACTTTAAAATGTAAGGATAGATTAATTTATATGTATCATGTACTAGTTATGTTTGTTATATAATAGACATCTGAAAAATAGATATACAGTCTCTTTTTGTATATAGTATTGAAACAGCATTGTGACTGATTAGTATGAATTTGAAACAATGTTTAAAAGAATTTGTTTACATAAATTTATGATATGTTTTAACATAGATATTATGTTAAATAGGTAACTAAGTCTTAACATTTATTTTATGTGATTAGAATAATGATGCCATTATTTAGGCATTTATATTAAAAGTAGAAAGGTATTAACTTTGTAGGGTGTGAGCAAAAAACAATTTTGTTATTAATTAAACTCACTGGCTACAATAGACCAGTGTTCATGAAGCAATTAAAACAGAAATTATTACTACCTTTCAGTTTCTAATTCCCTAAATTGGGAAAAAAATTGGTGGGGTGAATTTTATTTGTAACCAAAATTGAATGTCACATTTAATAGTGGCTTGAGAACTTCTGTTCAAATTAGGATGCCCACGGGCCTTTGTGAATAGGACTTACCAAATAGGCTTGAGTTTAGATTGTTAAAATCTTAAGTTTATTTGGCATTTAAGTTCATATTTATTTGCCTATAAAATCATTCATTCATCATGAACTTCAACTTTAATGCTCTGATCTCCATGAAATGTTTACCAGTATATAACAGAGTCATGCTACATTATATTACAACCCATTTACTCATTCCATTAGTAACCAGAGACAAAGCTTGTTTAATCAGAGACATCAAAGGCGACAGGGTTGTTTGGTAGTTTTGACATGAGCTAACATTTTAGATTGAGGTATGAGAGACCCTTTTTCAAAACTCAGGCCATTAAAAATTCAACTACTTAAAAATTTATTAGTTTACACACTTTCTTTTAGAAAAGAGAATTTATTTACAAGAAGGACAAATTCTTATTGTTCCAAGGGGTGAGGGGTACAGAAAAAAAGTTGTAATAGGACAACTGATATATATATGAGGGAGAGTCAGTAAGCGTAAGGTTTTTGAAAAAGGGAAATATACATAATTTATAACATTCAAAGTACTGTACATCCTTATTCTAAATAAATTTGTAATATTCAATTTCTGCAATGTTAAATTGTTAGGACTTTTGTTGATGTTTCTAAAAAACAAAGTATTTCAAAGTTATGTTTATTGTTGGCCTTCTTGACTGATCCTCGTACGTCATATTTATATTTTAATACTTATAGTGTCTGTTTTCCTTAGTGGGAATACTACCTCCACTGAAGCAGATTAAAACCTCTCTATTGACTACTAGTTTTCTACGTAGAAGTTAGCCATGGCTAAAAATTCATAACTTAGCAGCCAATTTGGTGATAAGCTTCTGTAAATGTAGATAGGTTCTCTAACAATATTGTGCTGCTGAGCAAAAGCAAAAATCTTTCCATCTTGATAAGACTTAACAATTCTAAAAGAGTCTAATGCACCTTAGTTAGCAAACACTTGATTGATTAGCCAGGCAATGTGATATGGGGCCAAGGGCTTTATTAGTTAGAAAGGAAAATGTAGATTTATTTGTTAAATCTTATGAGAAGGGTGGTGAAATTTTATGAGCAGCATTGCCTGATAAGACAGAAACAATGAAAGGCAAAACCAATTTAAAGAAAGTTTTGCCAGAGACCCAACTAGGCAAAGTCATCCTGGGGACATTTAGGGATGACATGGGACTGAGGATAAATGCATGAACAGTAGAAAGCACCTGCAAAAATTTTGTAGCAAACTGTTACAGCCATCAAGAACAGTAGAACCACTTCACCAGAATTTTAACAATATGTTCATGGATATGTTAATAAAGGAGTAAGGCCTGGCATTGAAGAGAGCAAAGATTAGGAAAATGATTTGAATTGGATTAAATGAGTTCTGTGCTGGAATTGATATTAGAAAGGGGAAAAGATAGTATGGAAAAAACATGAGAACTTATTTACAAACGTATACAAAAGAAACTGAGGGAACATCAAAGTCTACAGTTTCCAAACTGAAAAGTATATAATTGGGGTTCTTTTTTTTTTTTTAAATAACTTTTTATTGATAGAACCCATGCCAGGGTAATTTTTTATAGCATTATCCCTTGCATTCACTTCTGTTCCAATTTTTCCCCTCCCTCCCTCCACCCCCTCCCCTAAATGGCAAGCAGTCCTTTACATGTTGAATAGGTTACAGTATATCCTAGATACAATATATGTGTGCAGAACCGAACAGTTTTCTTGTTGCACAGGGAGAATTGAATTCAGAAAGTATAAATAACCCGGGAAGAAAAACAAAAATGCAAGCAGTTTATATTCATTTCCCACAGGGTAATTTTTTACAGCATTATCCCTTGCACTCACTTCTGTTTCGATTTTTCCCTTCCCTCCCTCCATCCCCTCCCCCAGATGGCAAGCAGTCCTTTACATGTTAAATAGGTTACAGTATATCCTAGATACAGTATATGTGTGCAGAACCGAACAGTTTTCTTGTTGCACAGGGAGAATTGAATTCAGAAGGTATAATTAACCTGGGAAGAAAAACAAAAATGCAAGCAGTTTATATTCATTTCCCAGTGTTCTTTCTTTGGGTGTAGCTGCTTCTGTCCATCCTTGATCAATTGAAACTGAATTAGCTCTCTTTATCGAAGAGATCCACTTCCATCAGAATACATCCTCAAACAGTATCATTGTTGAGGTATATAATGATTTCCTGGTTCTGCTCATTTCACTTAGCATCAGTTCATGTAAGTCTCGCCAGTCCTCTCTGTATTCATCCTGCAGGTCATTCCTTACAGAACAATAATATTCCATAACGTTCATATACCACAATTTACTCAATCATTCTCCAGTTGATGGGCATCCATTCATTTTCCAGCTTCTAGTCACTACAAACAGGGCTGCCACAAACATTTTGGCACATACAGGTCCCTTTCCTTTCTTTAGTATCTCTTTGGGGTATAAGCCCAGTAGAAACACTGCTGGATCAAAGGGTATGCACAGTTTGATAACTTTTTGAGCATAGTTCCAAATTGCTCTCCAGAATGGCTGGATGTGTTCACAATTCCACCAACAATGTATCAGTGATAATCGGGGTTCTTAACCTGAGCTTGTATGATTACCTTCATAGAAAACAAACTAACATAGCTGAAAAAGTGGGACACTTTGAAGGAGAGAAAGGAGTCAGCATGTACTAGGCAAGCTAAATTACCATTATACCTTGACCACTATATCCTTTCATATTCCAATAGAGTTGGGCTAAGACCCTGAGCCCAAAAGCCATTGGCGTAACAACTTTTCTCATTGTCTGCAGCCATCATCCAGGGACAATGTCCCTTGTTACAATTTCTGAAGATTCCAAAAAACTTTCTTGCTACCAAAGTCCTTGTAACCATCAGGTGAATCAAAGTGAGAAACATGTCATTTTATTAGTAGGAATGATATTCATAAGAGGCATTTCTATCTGTTTTGCCAAGATCTAAGGAAGTCTCCATGGTACCTTTCTTTTTGACTTGCCTCTAAAACCTTCCATATGTGTTGAATCTCCTATTAGAATTTGAGTTCCATAAAAAGAGGGGTATTCTTTTGATATTTTTACTTTTTCACTTGAATCTGCAGTATCTAGCACATTTTTTTCCAAAAAGTAAGCATTAATAAAGGCATCATTCATTCAAAATGCTGCCTTACAGATTGTTTTCCATCAAAAAGTTATATGTCAAAATTATATAAGATTCCTTGAAAAACAGGATAATAAATCTTGAAATGGAGGAGAGAGGGAAGAGCTAGTCACAATGTTTGTCTCAGGATGTGCCAATATAGTGGGTCACAGCTAACTGAAGTTTAGGGGCAAAATAATGTTCTGCTTTGGGCATATTGAGTAAGATAGGACATCCAGTTTAAGATATCCAATAGGCATTTGGTGATAAGGGAATGTAGGTAAGGGAAAAGATGAATAAATATATCTGACAATCATTTAAATAGAGTCAAGTACATAAGCATTTAGAGCTTACAGTGTGCCTTAGCTTAAAAACACCAAGGTCTCCCATCCTGGGCTGACATCAGTTGTTCTGACCTATGTCTTGCCCCTGGACTTTGATGACTCTGGAGGAGCTAGTAGGGCCAGTGACTGCTCATCTCTTCCTCATAAATCCATTTCACTTGTAAGTCAGGACATCACCCTCCTGATGTCATTAGTCTTCGAACTATTGTTGAATGAAGGTTGACAGCAATGTGCCAGGTGCTGCACTAAGTTCTAGGAATACAAATACAAAACAAATACATTCTCATCCTCAAGGGGCTTATATTATAATGGGGGAAAACAACAAATAAAAAGGAGATGAACACCTGGGAAAAATATATGGGAATATTATTGTATGGGGACCATGGGAAAGAAAGGCTAGAGAGAGAGGAGGGGAATCTAGAGAAGAATGAAGACATGGGTGGCCTGAGTACTTTCCTGAAAAGAACTGGTCATTTAGAAAAAAGGACTGAAGGGGTAAAGTGAACTTCCAGGGGAAGAAGCTAGGATCAGAGCAAACTGAAAAGTGTGAGAAGACTGCTATGACATGGAGAGGAAAGTTTGAAAAGTCAGGTATAGAGTTTGGAAATAAATATACTAATTAGTATACATGCCTATTGAACCCATGGAGTTGAAGAGATGACCAAATGAAATAGTAGGGAGAGAGAGGAGGAAAGGAGCCAGCATAGCGCCTCAGGGAGTATACCCATCTAGGATTATTGATGACAGCTCAAGACTCAGGAAAAGAGATTTAGAATTAAATCAGACAGATGATAGAATCAAGAGAGTTGTGTTTTGAAAACCCAGAGTGAAGTGAATATCTAGGATGTGAGCAACATGGTCAAAGTGCTGCTCAAGAAAAATAAGAATTAAATAAAGACTCTTAGAGTTGGCAGTTGAGAGACTAATGATAATTTTGGATAAAAACAAAACCCTCTTCCATTTTTAGAGAGAGATGCTGTTTAGGAATCAAACCTATTGGATTGGGCTTTTTTTTTTTCTTTTTCTTTTTTGGTTAGTATAGAGTGGTGGAATATCTCAGACTATTTTGATTTAAAATGTTTATCAATGATTTGGAGTAATAGATGAACTGAAATATATTTGTACACAACAATAAAATTTTTCTGGTCATTAGATATTATCACTGAGGTTTTCTGCATGGGTATATATATGAGAAAAGATCAAGTGTCAGAAAGCGTAAAGTTTATAATTAAAAATTTGAATATATTTATTCTCTCATAATCAAAAGATTAACCACTAGGTGAGGAAATATTTTTTAGTCACGACCTATGATAAGGACTGTTCATTGAAGTACAGACAGAAAGCATCCATGTTTATGAAATCATAGATGATAGATTTTGAACTGTTAGTTGTAGATCTCCTTTATCATTTGTAACTAGTCATTATAGACTATTCACAGAAGACAACTTTATAAAACCCTTAAAATTCCGGGTGGTATAATAAAAAATGCTGAAAACAATAGAAAACATGCAATTTTATTTATAAAACTTTTTTGTATCTAAACTTGGAGTGATAATATTCTATTATTATAGCTCAGGAAAAGCATAATAGCCCTACAGTATGAGGTATTTAAATTTGAATGTGTGGAAACTTTTCCCTAAATCACACAGTATTAGAACTAGAAGATACCTTTTGAAGATTGAAGAGAATAAGTAAAAGAAAGGTCCACTTAGCACTTAGAGGTTATGATTGTCAGAAAATGTAAAGAATTTTTAAGAGCTTTGATAATTATGGATAATAATTCCAGGGGATATACTCTGATTGAATAAATCCATGTTTTTCTGAGACCATCCTAGAAAACAATTGTATACATTTTCCCATACTCCTCTATAACAGATAGTAGGACAAGATGCACTTTAGCTATTGTCAGGTCTTTAATAGAGGATCCAATAAAGAGTGTGGAGTTTCCAGGTTCATAACTCTAGTTAGCAATTTCAGGACCTGGGGAAACTGTCATCTTGGGAGCAGTCTTTGCTGAGTCCAGGAGCATCAAAGCAATTTTGTGAAAATAATATGAGAAATAATTAAGATAAACTTAGTTCAGTGAAAGGAAGAATGTTACTTTAGTGAGTTAGGGCATAGAACCAGAGTTGAAAGGGGACCTCAATTCAGTTAGTCTAACACATAAGATTTGGTATCATATTTCCTTTTTAAAAAATTATTATGAAAACTTTTATATAATGATCAGAAAAAGATCACTGAATTTGAAATAAGAAATGTCCATTTTTTATATATTTTAAATTTAATATGATAATTCCAGCATTTTCCTGCATGTGTTTTATCTTCTGAACTTTTGTTCCCCTTTTAAAAATAAATAATTCCTTAACATTCTTCTTTTTTTAGTATCTTTACCATATATTCTCTAATATTAATACTTTTCTCCAAATAAAAGCCTTTCCTTTTTAACAAGTAAGCATAGTCATGTAAAATAAAAGCCACACATCCGTCTTATTCTGTACCTAAGTTCATTACCGCTTTGCAAAGAGGTGAGAAGATGATTTCATCAACAGATTTCTGGAATCATGATTGGTTGTGACATTGATCACAATATTTCATAGTTTTTTCTTTTACATTGTTATAATCATAAATAGTTCTCTTGGTTTTTCTCACATCATTTTATATAAGTTTGCTCAGAACCTCCTAGGTTTCTCTAGACCTATCCCACTTATCATTTATCGCAATAATATTCCGTTGTATTAAAATACCATAGTTTGTTTGGCCACTCTCCAGTTGGTGGTTAACCACTTTGTTTACAATTAGGGAACCAAGTAGTTTATTAGACTAATACTATTTGGGCCAGACATTGGAGATACAAATATTACAATAACAAAAACAAAATGCTGCTGTAGTAATTTTGGTCACATGGGCCCTTTCTTTTTTTCTTGGCTCTCTTGAAATATAAACCTATTAGTTGTATTGATAGATCAAAGAGTATTCACAGTTAGCTATAACTGTATAGTTTCAAATTGTTTTTCAGAATGGTTAGTTAATTCTTAGGTCTAATAGCATTGTATTAGTGTATTTGTCCTCTCACAAAGTACCTCCAGCAATTAATGTTTTCCTCCTTTTTTATAAGTGGAAGAATGTGTGATAAAGGAGAGAGAAGAACCTGACAGCAAATAGGTGGAGGTTGAATTCTCACCTTTTACAAATGCAGCAGAATTCTATTCTCTTGGAAATAATAAGTGTTCTTGGGCTATGATAATGGAAGAAAAATGTGTCTCCAGAAGAAAAGATGTTTTACTGGTTTTTGGTGATGAATCTTCAGAGAATTTTAGAGGTAGCCATTTGTGTTTTAATATGCTAACCAGGATATATACTCTTTTTATTTTGTCCATGTTTTTAAAATCTCACAAAGTACCTACAGCCACTCATTTCTGTTGTCATATGGTAACCCAGTGGGTTTGACAGAAGAAAACTCATGATTTTGAAATACTGCATAGGAAACTAAAGATTTGAGGGACAATATTTCCGTTATTCTTTTTAATCTAATGTCTAAATTCCTGTGCATAATTTGTGGATTAACAAAAGAACTTGACATTTTAATACATTTCATTGAAACCTAATGAAATTATCTATAAGTTCTTAGGATCAAAATTTTAGAGGTAGAAGAGACCTTAGGTCACTGAAGTCAATGCCCTTATTTAACATATTATCAAATTTTCTTTACTTGTGGCACTTGAAGATTATACTTTTGTTCAAAACAGATGCAGTCAGGGGCAGCTAGGTGGCTCACTAGATAGAGTGCTGAGCCTGAAATTAGGAAGATTTAAAGCATTCTTTGACAAGAAATTCCCAAATAAGGTCATAAAGAGTTGAATATGGCAGAAAAGCAATTGAAATTTCTTTTCTTTATTCAAGCTTTTTTATTTTCAAAATATATGCAAGGATAATTTTTCATTATTCACCCTTGCAAAACCTTGTGTTCTAATTTCCTCCTCTTCTCCCCACCCCGAGTCTAGATGGCAAGTAATCCAATATGTATTAAACAGGGTAAAAAAATATATATGTAAATCCAATATAGGCATATGTATTTATACAATTATCTTGCTGTGCAAGAAGAATCAGATCAAAAAGGAAAAAAATGAGAAAGAAAATAAAATTCAAGAAAACAATACCAAAAAGAGTGAAAATACTATGTGTTGTGATCCATACTCAGTTTCTACAGTCCTTACTTTGGGTATAGAAGACTCTCATCATTGCAGGATCATTGGAACTGGCCTGAATTGTCCCATTGCAACTGAACTTAAAAGAAAAATACATTAATAAGAAAGTGCATAATTCAAAATGTCTAACCCTGAGAAGGTAATAATGATAGAGAATGAAAATATTTGAATAAGAGGAAACAGAAGAGTGTGTGTGTGTGTGTGTGTGTTTGTGTGTTTGAGAGACAGAGAGACAACAAGAGAGACAGAGAGACAGCAAGAGAGAGAGAGAGAGAGAGAGAGAGAGAGAGAGAGAGAGAGAGAGAGAGAATGAGAATGAATACTAAGTACTTTTCCCCTAGCAGACCTAAAACTGGCACAGAGGAAAAATGTAATATTGATGGGTACCCTTAACTGTTCAGATAATTGCATTATAAGTGTCAGTTTGCTAAAAGAAGATAAATTTTTGTCTCACCTTGCTGACAGCTTGATCTCTGGAATGATAGAAGCAGCAATGAGGCAACTGATTGATAGAATAGAACTGGTAAGTGAAAGCAAGAGGAACTATGGAAAAAATGACTGTGATTTTAAAACTTATAATAGCCAAGGAAGGGAATGCTTCATGTATATATTTACCTTAGAATTTAGGAAAGAAAGGCTCACAGAGTACAGATTTTTTTTTTAAGCTGATCTTTTGGCCACAGACTTTAAAAGTTAAGATAATTCTGGAACAACAACATGTAATTATGAAGGATCCCAATTAGAGGAAATGGGGAATGAATAAAACTAAATAAAAGTGGCTATACAGGAAGCTTCTCTTTCTCTGAAATTTAAAGACAAATATATACACGTAATCAGGTAGGAAGTGAAAAACAGGAACCATCAGTGAGTCTCAATAGGATAGGAAAGCTAAGTAACAACTGAGACTTATGAAAATTACTAAGGACAAGATGTGTGTGTGTGTGTGTGTGTGTGTGTGTGTGTGTGTGTGTGTATGTGTGTGTATGTGTTCAGAACAAAAAGAAAGCAAATAATGTAATATGACATTACAGATAAAGATTGATGTTTCTATTTTGAGGAATGGAAGGAGTTGTTTTTTTTTTTTTTTTTTTTTGTGAGGAAGAACAAACCCATATGGGTTATGCTTTCCTTAGAGTTCATTTATCAGACACTGTCTGGGTATTGGAGTGAATCACTTTTAAGATACATTTTGGCTTGGAGATTCACTGAATTATTATTTTGAGCACCTGTTAAAAGTGCAAGGAACTGTGCCATGTGCTGTAGAACATACAGAAATGAATCAGAATTCCTGGCCTTTAACACTGTCTAGTAGTGTGATCTTGACAAGGTTCCTTGGTATCTCTGGGCCTTCATTTCTTCATTTGTAAAATGAATAGGTTAGATAGATAACATCCTTTCTTTCCAATTTGAAAAATTATGAGGATTAGTCAATGGAGAGGGTTATGTTGAACATGTAATACAAAATGAATAACTGATGGAGCAAAATCCTAAAAAAACTCTTAAGGTGTAGGTTTTAAGAGCATAAGTAGTAAAGTTAAATCAGCATCATCTTTTTTGGCCATTTTTTGGAGTTAGGGTAGCTGGCATTAAATGATTTGCCCAGGATCACACGGCTAATAAGTATTAAGTGTCTGAGGTCAGATTTGAATTTGAGTCCTCCTGACTCCAGCATCAGTGCTCTATCTAATATGCCATGTAGCTGCCCCATTTTTGGCATGTTTTAAAACAAATGACAAGACCAGACCCCCAGTCTTGGAATCTATAAATGTTGAAACTGTGGATACTGAAATAAGTTATACTGGACTGGGTCATCAACTTGTCATGACCCCATGTACACTAGACCCTTCCATCTTCTACTATATCCTGAAGTCTTTCTAAGTTTACATTTGTGGTTTGTATGATCCTATTTAGTCATCTTATCCTCTATTGTCCCTTTTCCTTTTGCCGTCAATCTTTTCCAATGTCAGATCTTTTTCAGTGACTCCTATCTTCTCATCATGTGGCCAAGGTACTTGGCTTCAGTATTTGACATTCCGGTGAATAGCCTGTATTGATTTAAGTATTGATTTGATCTCCTTGCTGCTGAGGGACTCTCAAAAGTCTTCTTTAGCATATCAAAAGTGTTGATTCTGTTACGTTCTGCTTTCCTTAGAGTTCATTTATCACAGGCAGATAGATCTTTGTTAGCAAGGCAATGTCTCTGTGTTTTGATATGCTGTCCAGATATGCCATAGCTTTCCTTTCAAGGAGCAAGTGTCTTTTAATTTCATGTCTATAGTCATCATCTGCAATGATCTTTAAGCCCAAGAATATAAAATCTAACACTGCTTCCTTTTCTCTTCCTTCTGCCAGCCAGAAAGTGATCATATCAATTGCCACAGTCTTAGTTTTTTTGATGTTAAGCCTCAGGCTATGTTTAAATTCACCTCTTTCACCCTCATCAAGAGGCTTCTTAATTCCTCTTCACTTTTTGCTATCAGTAGAGTATCATGGGCAAATCTTAAGATTTTTTATATTTCTCTAGCAGCTTTAATTCTGGTTTTTGATTCATCCAGCCTGGCATTTTGCATGATGATTTCTTAATATAAATTAAATAAGGTGACAGTATATGACCTTGTCACATTCTTTTTCTGATCTTAAACCAATTAGTTGTTCCATATTCTTTCTAATCATAGTTTCTTAGCCCACATACAGGTTCCTCAGAAATCAAGTAAGGTGCTCTTTGTCTTTGATAGGAGATGCTAAAATAACCTTCTAGGATAAACGAAGAGAGGCAAAGGCATGGGAAGTTTTTCTTCCTCTGAAATTTAAATTTAAAGAGAGATAGGTTCACGTAATAATTTAGGAAATGAAAGAAGAGAAACCATTAATGAGTAGTATAGGAAAGCTTAAGTAAGGTTCCAAAATCCCCTGAGGCTTATGAAAATTACTAAGCACAAAAGGTTAATATATGTGTGTTCAGAGCAAAAACAAAAAGTAAATGATTTATTTTGAATAAAATAATGAGGCTGCAAGCTGGTCTCAGAATCAGAAAGTCCTAAGTTCAAGCATGACCTATATTAGCCTTTGTTTCTCTGAACAAATCCCTTTAAACTTTCAGTGATGAAAACAACTCTGTTCAAGTTTTAGAGAAGGTACTGTCATAGAGAAGGTAGAAAATTTTATATTCAAATACAATTATAGGTCTAGTCCCTTGATGAATTAAGGAGAATAATTGAGACTGAATGAATATTAGAATAAATGATACCTCTGTAGGTGTGTAGTGTTGTCAAACACCAGTAGTCAAAAGAGATATCTAGTGTGCATTAGTTAGAAAAGGAGTAGCTTTATGTTAAATAGATCGTGTGATAGAGACACTTGATCATATGGAATTGAATGTAGTAAAGCACAGTCCTCCTTCCTGTCCTGGGACATAGTAAGGAATTTGGACCTCTATGGTGATGGTCCTTAAGCAGCTTGGGCTCCTCACTTCTTCACTTCACTTTGGTCAAGTACGAATAGTCATAGCCTTGGCCAGGAGCATGAGGTTCCCAGCAGAGCTGACAGCAGGAAGACTCTCCTCTCAGCCTTAGGAGCCCAGGAGGGTACCCACCAACATTTACGGCAAGCAGTGCTTCTTCCTTGTAGGGGCCATAGAGAATTCCTAGACTGAAATCTTTTGTAGGCACAGTTCTTGTTTCTCAGCCAGTTATCATCAAGCATTAAGCCAATGAGACCTGAGATAGCTGCTCATACTCTGTAGTGGGAAGGAAGGTTGTTTTCTTAGCATATGCCTAGAAATTTGCTCACCAAGCCTTCAGGGGGCTTTTGAGCCAGGAAAGTATAATTTAATATCTTCTAAAGCAATATCAGAAACTCAAATGGAAACAGAGCTCTACAGATTGTATCTTGGCTTAGAAAAACCACAAACTGATATCATTTATACTTATTGTTATTTTGTCAAACATTTCCCAAGTAAATTTTAATCTCCGTCAGCTCTACTTAGGAATTTATGAATTTGACTTCTATAAAGATTGGGTCTTCCAGTTCCAAAGGACTCATGATGAAAATACTATCCACCTCTAGAGAAAGAACTCAAGGAGTTCTGAATGCAAATTGAAGCATATTATTTTTTTACTTTCTTAATTTTTTATGGTATTTTGTTGTTGGTTTTTTTAATCTGTGTTTTATTTTACAACATGAATAATATGGAAATAGATTTTGCCTGACTGTACATGTACAATCAAATTGCTCATCTCAGGCTTAAGGGTGGGGAGAGAGGGAGAGAATTTGGAATTCAAAATGTAAAAAAAATGAATATTAAAAATCGCTTTTACATATAATTGGGCAAAAACAAAATATAATTAAAAAAAAAAAAAGACTGGATCTTCACTCATTACAAAGACCAGGCCAGGGATAGCTCCTTTGAACTCTGTTCTCTTATTATTCTTGGAAGTTGTACCTAGTGCCTTGCACAATAGGCAGCAACTTTTGCAGAGCATGCTGGACTGGTCTTTTAAAAAAGTAGGGAGAGGTCATTCAGCTGTTTGAGGATCCAACCAAGTGGGAACCAGTGTCAGAAATTGTACCTGAGTTTCTGCCACTCTACAGAGAATGCCTTTCTGACCTTACTAGTTGTCTTGGTGATTTCAGAGAGGGGGAAAGGGATTAATGTTTTGTTTAGAATTGATATCCTTTTAAATTGATTCTGTTAATTTCATATCAGTAATGTTTTTACTGCATTTTTAAATGCTTTACTGAATCTAATCCTGGAACATGGATTACTATATTAATGCAGTTTGATTTGGATCTGATCCAGAATGGTTATCAGAATATAAGTTTCTAGTTTCATTAGATCTTATAGTTCTTACCATCATTTTAGGATTGATCTTGAAGATAGTTCTTTTCATATTGGAAAGGTTTGTGGAAACTTGGCTTTAAGATATTTTCTGGAGTGACATCATAAAATATATCTTTTATTTCTTGATCCATGTTTGTTCTTGAACAGTTTATAGACTGAATAGTATGTTATTGACTTAGAATTTATTCCATTTAAATCATTTTATTGGGTTGAATATTTTGACCCCACAAATCAGGATATGATCTTAATGAATTCAAAATTATAGTCTGAACTACTTTAGTTCCACATGTACTTTGCTAGTGTGTTGGAATGGTGTTAGTAATTTACCTACTTTTTTTTTTTTTGGTCAGCCTGTCTTAACAGGTTTTACTATGGAAACCTCCCTGAAGTTTATAAGTAATCTTGAAAGTGAAGGCAAGAGCTTTACTGACCAAACAGTTAATTGTTATGGTGTATTGTAGAAAGCTTTGTGTCAGCGTAAACTAAAGAATTTTTTACATTCCTGGAATAATTTTAAAGAATTTAGTCTAATGTCCAGAAGTACTCCCCATATTTCACTGATATTATAGGCAGTTTTGAAATTTGCTTTAAAAGGTGATAGATTTTTAAGATTGTATGAATTATTTGTTTGCAATCTGGAAGATTTTTTCCATTTTTAATTGCAAGCTATATACTGGGAAAACTCTTCTACACACAAAAATCACATGCTTGTATCCAAGCAACCTATTTTTATACATATACATTTGGAATTATTATTAGTATTTCAGTTTTAAATGTGTGAAAGTGTTTTCTTCTCAGTTCTTGATGGCTTTCAAGAATCTTAAAGTTTTGGGGTTTTTTCCCTCCTAGAATTATAGAGTCTTTGGATTTAGAGAACTAGGAAAAGACTTTCAGAGATGATTTAGTCATTTTTTGTACTCTATTGTAGTATCCAATTCAAAGAAGCATTTTTGTGTTTATAAATATAAAACACAGAGCATTAAGTGAAACAATTTCAATATAAATAAAATTTAAATTTTAAAACAAAGATTTTTCAAGTTACTTCTAAGAGCAGAGCTTTTTTTGTCCATACTATCAATGATTACTTCAGAACAAAGGGGGGAAAATTGACAGGTGCTAAAAATGCATGTTTTAGTTATTTCATGCTTTAAAAATCTAATACCTGCTTTTATTTTTAGTTCTTTATTAGTGTTTCAATCGATCTTCTCTGGATGACAGCATTTATGTTTGTTGTAATTCTAAATGTCATACTGAGCAAACCTTATCTTAATGTTACTAAGAAACCCTTTTTGTTAAATGAGAACAATGGACTTGATATTTATTTTAAATGTGCTATGAATGTAGAAATTTTTCCCAGGCTTTCCTAAAGGGTGGAGGCATAGTATATAAAGTACTGTTTACATACTTTGCAAGAGGTCAAGATGTCCAGGCTGGATTGTGTTTAAATGTTCATCACCATAGAAACATATCAGCTTATTGTTAGGACTTTTGTAGTACATTGTAATTTTTACTTCATTGATGCATAGTATAGAATAGTTAAACATGTAGTTGGCTAGCATTAAAACCACAACAATTGTAAGTCATAGTCATTTCAGGTATTTGACTTTTAATTATTAAAATCTGTGTGTTTCAATCCTTACCACTCTTTCACATCTATTTGTGTTCAACTTAT
Organism: Antechinus flavipes; assembly: GCF_016432865.1. NCBI lineage: Eukaryota > Metazoa > Chordata > Mammalia > Dasyuromorphia > Dasyuridae > Antechinus > Antechinus flavipes. The sequence continues at coordinate 83,811,287 of NC_067402.1, forward strand.
AACATGTGGGGTAAATAATAGTTTCAGAAATAAGAAAAGTTAGACTTCTAGCGTTTGTTTTGTTTTCCTCCCCTCTCCCCTGTGCCTTTATTAATAAGATTATTAATAACATAAAACTTTCTTTTGATGTTTTTTCTTAGCTATGTAACTGTCCTTTCTCCTTTGATATTCTTTGAGTTACCATCTTTCAGAAGAGATTTTTCATCAAAAAGCACTCATTGAAATATATACAATTCATTTTCTGTAGGAAATAATTCTTAATAAGTTTAAAAATCAGAAATTCCTGAACTACTTTTAAGATTCCATATTTGTAATTTTCTAAGCATTGAAAATTTAAATTATATGTTAGGAGTAAAATTGCTGGTAATAGGTTGATAGATCATAAGCTTCTATCTAAAAGAGACTTTCCTCACTTTTTAAGATGAACAATAGAGACCTTCTTTCTCCGCCATGATGTTTTGCTACTTCAACTGTTGTTTGAAGGGTATTTCAGTGAGTTATTCTGACATCTGGTCCCTCTTTTAGCTCACTGTATGCAAGAATGGAGTTGATTGGAAGCTTCCCCTTGGGGCTTTCCAGCTTCAGCTTCTGACTCCTAATGGAAAGATGAGCAGTAGGCAGATTTTTTTTGTCTTTATGCTGACCTACTGGTGATTAATGGTCATGATAAAAGCTCTTGCTATGCTTTTTATTAATTTCAAGATAGTACTAGAACTAAAAGTTTATAAATCATAAGCAACATATTACAAAAACCATGTAGTTCTTGGGCATTGAGTATCTTAATGATACCAAGAAAGGAAGTCATTTTATTCTTTGATTTTCAGCACTTAACTGAGTCAGATGGAACTGAATGCATTAATTTAACAAATTATCTTGATTATTTGTAGTCATCATGTCTTTTCTCAATTTTCTAAAGATAAAAATTCTGCTTGTTAGAAAAAAAGCTAAATAATTTTTTCTCCTATCAACTGAATCCCATATATATAATATTTACTTGCTTTTATAGCTAACTACATAAAGAATCTTTGTTACTTGAAAAATATAGCTCATAAGAGAAAAAATCTCTTCCAACTCTGCATTTACAATTACTAGATATTTAAGAATTTTTCAGTTGTTAGAACAACCTTAAGTAATTCATAAGAGAAGCAGAAAGATACTTAGTAATTTTGATAGGTTTTGTAACATTCTGTATAACAACTAAAGTTAGCAATTGTTTTTATTTGGGTTTATAGCTGAAAAAAATTCTTGTGCTTCTTTTAGATTCACTTTCTTTGGGAGGACTATATAGATGTGAAACATTGTGTTAAGGGAGTTCTTTGACTATTAAAATTCACTTCATGTAGCCAAGTTCTACCTTAATAAATACTTGTTGATTGACTCGGTTGATTTTCTGTTGAAGATTTTAGAAATCACTTTTTGTGATATCAGTGTCCTACTGGTAGTGGCTATGCTGTACCTCATATGATATGAGATTTGATTTTATAGTGTATGTGAGGAGGCAGAAATTCTAAGATAAAATACTTTAAAATATGCGTTGAATTGTTTAACATTGAATGGGAAGGAGAATTTATTAATTTATACCCCATCTTATTTTATTAGTTAATGCTAGGTAACTTAAAAGTGAATTTTAAGTTGAATTTTATATAAAATTTTAGACTAGGCTATTGATGATATACTGGGTCTCCTAAAAGACTTAGTGCAATTTAAGTTGTACTAGATTCAAATGAGATTTGGATACCCCGTATAAAATGTCATAAGAAAAAAAAAAACAAAGGAAAATGAGAAGAGCTTCATTGAAATACAAAAAATCATGAAAGAAAACTTAGAAGAGACACCAACAGCTGGGGAGAAAATGAAGAAGTTCCACTTAAACTCTAACCAGTAATACATATACCCACTTGTACCTTCAGTCCCAGAGCTACCTCTATTGAGACAAGTTCTGCCTCTGGGGAGCAAGTGTACAAGGAAGCATTCTCTCTCTCTCATGGGGCCCACTATCAAGCTTTGTTCTTCCTAGTAGTGCCCTGTACTTAACTGTACTTACAGCTCGCCTAGTTTCTTGTCTTGTTACTCACACTATTTAGTTTAGCTCCCTGCTTCTCAGCACCCAGACCCTTTGCTAATGCTCCAAACTCTTTATTTCCTGGTTTCCTAATTGTCTGATCCTAATCCCTCAAACAAAAAGACTTCATTTGCTTATTGATCTTTGAACTAACTGATTTTCCTGAACTCTGGTCCTTGCATGCTTGTCCTGACCTCTAATTACTTACTGTCCCTGGCTTGCTGACTATGTACCTACTACTTCCTCTCTTACTGAAGTCCTGCTTGCTCTCTTGTCCAAATTGTAATAAGAGAAATAGTTTGGATTACTTATACTAAGTACTTTCTAAAAAATGAGTTTTTGTTGTAGAACCTAGTATAAGAACATGGGAGAATAACTGGCTTGGCTGCTGTATATGATTCAGTCACTTAACTTTTCTGGACCTTGGTTTTGTTTTGTTGAGCCAGTTCGATCTTTTTTTTTTTTTTTAACCCTCTAAAATCCTGTAATTATCTATATTATGAAATAATTATTTAATACATTGACCTAGAACCTAAGTTTGATTTCAATTGGTTTAAATCTGTTATTTGCATTTCCCTAAATACAAAATCCAACTCAGCAAGCATTTAAGTAATTACTGTATACAAATTGGTTAACCAGTCAACAGACATTAAGCATCTACTACATGCCTGGCATTGTGCTAGATCCCTGGGATCATAGAATGAAATAATCCTTACTCATAAAATTTACATTTTATTGGGAGAGATAATATGAAATAAATATATACATATACATATAATAAAATATGTATATATTTATATATAATAACTATATGTATATATTAAAGTGAATAAATTCATGTTTGTGGTTTATCACAGAGTTATTTGTGAAGGAGAGCATTAACCCTTGCTAGGTTTAGAAAAGGCATCATGCATAAAATGGTGCCTGAGTGCCATCTTTAAGGGAGAGGAACTCTGCAATGGAGGTGAGAAGGGATGGCTTCCCAGACCTGGGGACTCCCTGTCTTAGGGCTGGGGAAGGACATTCCCTCTTGGAGGTTGTAGGACTGCAGAGGGACGGAACCATAGCACAAAGTAAGGTATCATTTCATTGGAGCAATCCCTGGCTCAGATTGGATGATAGAGATTGGATTGGAGAACTACCTCCTCCTTTGAGTGCACTTGGGTGGGGGAAGGTGTCACCCCGGAAAGTAAAAATGGAACTGGACTGAGGTTGTGCTATAGCTAGTTGGGGAATGTTGGTAACATCTCGGTGGTTAAATTTTGTGCCGATGGTTTAAGCAGGGGTCCTTAAACTACTGCCCGTGGGCCAGATTCTGCAGCTGAGGACGTTTATCCCCTTCACCCAGGGCTATGAAGTTTCTTTAAAGGCCCACAAAACAAAGTTTTTGTTTTTACTATAGTCCGACCCTCCAACAGTCTGAGGGACAGTGAACTGGCCCCCTATTTAAAAAGTTTTGAGGACCCCTGGCTTAAGGTATGATCTCTGCTCCCTGGGATTCTCCCTTCTCCCCTTTCTCCCAATGGTGAACATAATTAATGGGATGGGCTCATCTGACCACCCTCCTTTTACTCTCACCTCTTTTTAGCCTCCTGACCTAGGAAGCAACATAATTATGAAGGAATAGAAATGTGTTCATGTGACGAGTATAGTCCAGGTTGATTAGAATGCAGGGAACATGAAAAGAAGTGGAAGGATAGCATGATTTGAAGCAAAAAGTTAGGATGGTACCAGGTTGTCAGTAAACAGCAGGAAAATGCTAAAGACTTTTGGAACTTATTTATGCTTAAGAAAGATTGGTCTGGCAGTGACTCGAGGGGCAAATTGGAGCCAGGAGAGAGTAGAGACCGGAAGATCTGTTGGAAGAATGTTGCTTTCTAGGTGGGTGCTAGAATAGTGCTAGTGGAACAGAATGGATTGTGTATAAGGGCAGCTAGGTGGCATAGTGCATAGAACATGAGTCTGGAGTCAGGAAGATTCCTCTTCCGAGTTCAAAACTGGTCTGCAGCTGTGTGACCCTGGGCAAGTCACTTCACCCTGCTTGTCTCAGTTTCCTCTTTTGTAAAATGAATTGGAGAAGGAAACCACTACAATATCTTTGCCAAGAAAGCCCTAAGTGGACCCACTTGAAAGAGTCATACATGACTGGAAAAAACAACTGAACAACTCCAAATGAAGAAGAAGAGATAGAACTTGGTAATTGATTAGCAAGGTGAGGGGTGGAGGAAGAAAAAACGACCAAAGTTTTAAATATTAAGGGAGAGAACGAATGCTATTGAAATATTAAAGTCAGAGAAGATCACAGGCTAGGGAGAAGGATGTGGATCTCAGTTTTGTTATGGTGAATCTAAGATGTTGGAGCCCCATTAAAATGTTTATGGGAGGTTTGAAGTAGTGCTAGAAATACAAATTTACTCTAAGTAATGTTACAATTGATAGTGGAAACCATAGAAATGAATGAGGTTGCCAAAGGGAGAATGTAGAGATAGGAGAGAAGAGGACCAAGGTCAGAACCTTGAAAAAAATGTGTGTTGTATTTTATGTGAAATGCAGAAATGTAGAATTCCCTTGAAATTATAGCTTGCAACTAATAGGACTCAAGAATGGCTGACATTTTTTATTGTAAGCCCTGCAAGACTATTTCATATTTATTAGTGTTTAATGAAACTGAATTTAAAGAGACTACTTACGTTCAATTAAAGGGAGCATTTCTAAATTGTGTTTTGTTTTTAAAAGTTGAAATTTCACTGATGTCTAGAAAATGATTTTTTAGAAAATGGCTAATGAATTGTTCATGATTTAAAATATTTGAAAGAGTGTTCATGATTTTTTGGGATATTTGCTGCTCTTATAGAAGTTACTAATGTTTTATAATTTATAAAATCTTGTATTTAATAATTTGGAACTTTTAGAGTTTGCAAAAAGTATTTTATTTTCATTATCTCATTTGAGTCTAGCAACAATCCTGTGAGGTAGGGATTATAGATATTATCCTGACTTTATAGATAAAGAAATTGATTCCTGGGGAGCTTGAATGATTTACCCAAAGACACATATATCTTAAGACTTCATAACCAGTTATTTCTAATCATGTGATCATAGGCTAATTACTCTATAAGTCTCAGTTTCCCTATCTATAAAACTCCTTAGTCTTCTTCTGAAGCTCAAATGAAATAGATCAATCGATCTATATCTGCATGCATATATATGTTATATATAACCTTAATAATAATTAATATTAAAATATTTTGATTGTATTAAAAGATCAGAATGAATAATTTGAAATGGCTACTAAAATGCCTAAAATGTTCTCCCTCTACCTCTTGGCTTTTATGCCTTCTTTTAAACTCTTGATGAAAATCTCACCTCTTATAAGAAACTTTCCCCCTTCCATTTCAATATTAGTGCCTCTCCTGTGAGACGACTCCCAGTTTATCTTGTCTATGTCTTGAATGTACATAGTTATTTAAATATTGCTCTCACCCATCCACCCCATTAGAACATTGGTTTCTTCTAGAAGGCAGTTATTTTTGCCTTACTTTGTATCTTCAGTTCTTAGCACAGTGCCTGACATATAATGAATGCTTAATAAATAGTTGTTAACTTGACTTATTCTTTGGCTTCATTAATAGGAGAATATGATCCAACAAGGAGGGTGCAGCTGCATTTTGTATGGGTTGTATAGGGAGGATTATGCCCAAGTCTTAGAAACAATAACCACCTGGAGCAAAAGAAAGCTACTTAGAGTGAGAGGACCTAGCAACCAAATGCTAATGAACAAATAAGTTAATGCCTATGGAAAAGAAAATTTGGCAGGATAAGAAGTCATGATAAGAAGCCTTCAATTATCTAAAGCTTAGTAATGTTGAAGATGTAGTAAATTTATTCTTTGTGGTTCCAAGTGGCATTGTTTTTTTTATTATTATAGCTTTTTATTTATAAAATGTATACATTGGTAATTTTTCAACATTGGCCCTTGCAAAACCTGTTCCAAATTTTTTCCTCCTTCCCCCTATCCTCTCCCCTAGATAGCAGGTAGTCCAATACATGTTAAATATGTTAAGTATACATTAAATCCAATATATGTATACATATTCATACAGTTATCTTACTGTACAAGAAAAATCGGATCTAGCAAGAAAGAAAAAAACCCAAGAAGGAAAACAAAAATGCAAGCAAACAATAACAAAAAGAGTGGAAATGCTATGTTGTGGACCACACTCATTTCCCATCGTTCTCTCTCTGGCTGTAGCTGACTCTCTTCATTACTAAACAATTAGAACTAGTTTGAATCATCTCATTGTTGAAGAGAGCTGTGTCCATCAGAATTGATCATCATAGAATTTTGTTGTTGCCCTGTATAATGATCTGGTTCTGCTCATTTCACTCAGAATCAGTTCATGTTAGTCTCTTCAGGCTTCTCTGAAATTATCCTGTTGGTCATTTCTTACAGAACAATAATATTCCATAATATTCATATACTTCAATTTATTCAGCCATTCTTTAATTGATGGGCATCCACTCAGTTTCCAAACTACTACAAAAAGGACTGCCAAGTGGCATTGTTTAAGACTTCTTAGGGCTTTGGAGAATGGTACTTGCCATATTCATTATCAAATCAGTCCTTTTGGGACTCCATTCTAGAGGATTCATTCTAGACATTATAGTTTATTATGGCATGAACTGAGAAATATTACAGTTATATTGTAAGGATTTAACATATCTCAAATTATTCCTATTTCTTAACCAGAAACCTCAAATTTACTAGTAATAGATCACACTAAAGAGGCATCTTTATCAATACTTGCTGAATACAAACTTTTTCAGTATTAGTTGGGAGAAGTTATTTCATTTCTAATTTGGGAGAACTTATTTCATTTCTAAAATTACTGGCCTATAGAAAATTGCTCCACTATTTTAAGAAAAACTCTTTGAAAATTAAGTCATTGCAAATGTGGAAATGTGTTTTTAAAAATAGCATTTAAAAATGTATATAACCTGTGTCAAATTGCTTGCTCTCTTGGGAAGGAGGTAGGTAAGGTAGAAAAAAATTGAAACATAAAAATCTTTAAAAAATTTTTTTGTTTTTTTCTGGTTACACATGTACATTAATTTTTTTTTAAAACACATTTCTTTATGAATCATGTTGGGAGAGGAAAATCTGAACAAGAGGGAAAAATCACAAAAGAAAAAAATAGAAGGAAAAAAAGTGAACATGTTAGTGAGGTGAAATTCGACATTCTTAATCATGTTTCTTAATAGTTTTCTGAATTTCAGTTGTTTTATGTATTTTTATACATTAAGATTTAGCTAATATTTTTCCTGATCTCATTTAAAATAAATTTTTATTTATATAAATTAAATTTAAAAATATATATTTTAAAATTCTGTCTAAATACTTCTCTCTTTAAGTAAAAATGTTTAATCTTCTGAATAAAAATTAAGATTGTAGACAAAATTTTTTATTTTCCAAATGAAAATTCTAGCTAGGATTATATTATCTTTATATGAAATATATTAAGTGTTCTTTGTTCTTGGTACCTCTATGGGGATATCTAGGAAAATGCTTGGTGATTGAGATATCCCTTGGGAAAGAAGATGCTGTACTTTTCACCTAGGATGAAGGGTAGCAGAGAAGAAATAGAATTTGGTGGGGAAGTGATGGCTTTCTGTTACGGCAAATATCTTGTAGGATAGTTGAACTCTAGGTTGGTATATTTTAAAAAAGTGTTCATTTTATGGAATTTTATAAACTTTATATTTGTATTTTTGATTTTAGAGAATTTTTTATCAGATATTAGAATTTGATATTATGGAATTGGTGATTTGTTATTTGTTTAAGGCATCCATTTTTGGTCTTTCTTCATTTTAATTCCTTCTTAATCTTGCTGCTGAAATAATCTGTTTTGTTGCTGGTGTTGCTATTTTTGGAGCTTTTAAAATTACCTTTTAAATTTCATGGATTATTTTGGTTCCTTGGCCCCAAAAGAATTCCTATTTTTTATTTTTAAAGGATTTTTTAAAAGCTTAAGGTTTTTCCTTAATTATCCAAAAATTATAATGAAGAGATATTAAAAAACAAAACAATGGAAAATTCCAACTATATTTGAGATAATGTATTAGGAATATTGTATTATTTCTTAATCAGATCTAGTCACTCATTATTTTCTTTCATACCTTTTACCTTTTTAGTATCACTGTTATCAACCTAAGTCTCAATGTAATAGTTGGAAGGATGTCTGGTTATTTCAGTGAATAACTCTGCAGATGGGATAAAGTACCCAAGGATAACTGTTATTTGATTCTTTGATATGGAGTATGTAGGGATAGCAATCTTTACAAATCTACATTGAGGCACTGCAAAGAGAACAAGTACCAACTTTGTCATCCATTCCATAGTCCCAAATCTAGCATGGACCAAAAAGGAGATCTACATAGTACAGTGGCATTTCTAGATAGAGAGGTCCCGATTGTGTGTGTAGAAAAAGGAGGAAATTTAGAGATCAGTGGCAAATCAGTGAGGTGGCTCATACCCCAAGCTCCAAGAATTTTCACTTCTAGCATCTAGCCTAGCTTGCTAGAGGAATGATCAAGGCAGAAATCCTAGGCCAAAGGGGAACCCTTTGTTTCATCTTACGGAGCCAGAAGCATTCTTAAGGGACTGATAGGAGTTTTTGTTCAGGTCCAAACTCAGGACAAAGACTTGGAGAGCTCAGATTGGAGAGAGTGGAAGGGAACAACAATGAAATTTCTCTGGTTCAGACTACTTTGGGAATACTGAAAGCTTTCAGTTCTCAGTTGACACTGCTCTTGTGAACCTGGAATAATACAACACTCAATAAGAAAAAAGCAACCCTTTGAATCAAGATTTTCCTTCCAAAAATGTGTAGATCTTTTATCAAGTCTGATATTAGGAAGTAGGCTGGAAGAATGAGCAAACAACACACAAACAGCCACCATCATAAGCTATTAGAGTGGCAGAAACATTTGACACAGAAAATAACTCTAAAGCATTTACAAGCAATTTTTCAAAGAAAAACAGTCTCTACACAAGCTTGTCTAGAATGCCTGACAAAGATGAAGCAAAGGTTAAAAAAAAAATTTAAAATTTTTTTAATAAATGACTTGTGAGTACTTGTGAAATAGAACAATCAGAAAGAATTGGAAAGGTTGTTCCAGTTTGGTACAAGAACTTGGTCCAAAAATCTTACCTATGTAAGAAACTTCCTGAAAATTAGAATAAACCAACTAGACCAATGATTGTATGATGTAATAAGAAATATTAAAACAAATGCTAATATATACATATGCACATATGTATATATTAGCATTTGTTTTAATATTTATATTAATATTGTTATATATTACACAATAATATAATAATATAATATTATATTAATTTATATTATAATATGTTTATATATATACATATATGTATATATAAATAAATTATAGGAAAAACAGCTTGTCTGAATGATTGAAGAGAAAAAAATTAAGAGTCGTTGGACTATATAAACATCATGACCAAAAAAAAGAACATATATGCCATATTTTAATAAATTTTAAAAAAAAATTTCCCAGATCTCTTAGAACATAAGGGCAAAGTGGATATAGAAAGAATCTATCAGTTACTTCCTGAAAGAAACTCCAAAATTAAAACCACCAGGAATATCATAGTCAAAATTTAGAGCTAAAAGATCAGTGACCCTTGACCAGTAATATCAGTTATATGCTTTAATTTCTTTTATCTGTGAAAGGAACTGGAAATTGAGTGGATATCCATCAGTTGGGGAATGGCATATGAATGTAATAGAATATTACTGTTCTATTAAAAATGATGAGCAGGTTGATTTCAGAAAAAACCTGGAAAGGCTTACATGGACTGATGCTGAGTGAGGTGAACAGGCCCAAGAGAACATTATTATTATGTGAGGGTCAATTGTGATAGCCGTGGCTCTTTTTATCAATGAAGTGATTCAGGTCAGTTCCAATAGATTTATGATGGGAAGAGAGACTGAACGTGGAGCAGAGCATAGTATTTTCACCTTTTGTTGTTTGTTTGCCTGTTTTCTTTCTTGTGTGTTTTTTCTTTTGATTTGATTTTTCTTGAGCAGTATGACAGATATGGAAATATGTTTAGAAAAATTGCACATGTTTAATCTATATTGGATTGCTTACTATCTAGGAGAGAAAGGGGGTAGAGGTAAGGGAAGGAGAAAATTTTGGAACATAAGATTTTGCAAAGGTGAATGTTGAAAACTATCTTTGCATGTATTTGGAAAAAAAACCTTTGAAAATAAAATGTGCATACATACAATAAAATATACTTAGCTCCCATGGTTGTGAGGATCAAATGTGATCAGTGTGTTAAAAACTTTGCCAATCTTAAAACCTGCTATGTATATACCTGTTGTTAGTAGTATTATTTCTATTCTTTTATTTGTACTTAATAAGTGCCTAGACCATAATAATAGTTCTAATTGTGTACCTTATTTTGATTTCACTCCTTCAAAAACTGGGGGGAAAAAAACTTTTTCCAAGACTCTTAAATAAAGAAATTTCAACTCAGAGTTATTAATAAATTCTACCTACTTAAAAACATATTGCTTTATAATTTATAACAAACTGGACTATAAACTTAACATTAATATTTATTAAATTTTATTAGGAGTAAGCATTACAGTTTAAAATGCTTATATTGGTCTTAAAATTTTGATGTTTGTTCAGTCTTCTGCCATCATTTTTCAGGTTTTATAATAAAATACTTTCTCTTAGTTTTTTTTTTTTTTTTCTTATTTTGGTGGCTAGATCTCAGTTTCAAATTACAGCATCTTGATCTTCAGGATAAAATTAGTTCTATATTAAAATAATTATAATTTTATATATGTATACACATATGACAATTACAATAAAGTAATGCTCCCATTATTGTGAATTAGTTAATGTCATGTCCAGTGCAGAGAAAGGATGATGTAATCCATAAAACTAATGTAATAGCAGTATAGAAATAAAATGAGCAGTTCTTTAGCTGTACACTTGAGGGCTCTGTAGACTGTGAAGAGTATACAGTACTAATTACAATAGGAAATTCTATTCTTAAGTGATACATGGTACCTAAATAGTGTTTAATGCTGGCTAAGTTGTTTGGCTATATGCCATAATTGACCTTCCATTCCCTTGATTGAAATCATAGATAAAAATTTGCTAATATCCTTTCTTAGCTGAAAGTGTTAAGTAATCCATCTTTAAAAATGACTTTGCAAAATTATGTTATAAAAATGTTTTTATGGAATCCTGAGATTAACGAGGAGTGTATTTTATTTCTGAGTTTAAGGTGATTGTATTTCCCGTGGGTTTAAAAGAAAAAATCAACTAGAGAATCCTTTAAGAGGTGTAAGCACTTAAGATTTTTTTCCTCTGCAGTAAAACAACATCTTTTCCTTTGTAAAGAATTATTCTGCAGTTTTAAATTAACTTAACAAATAGAAAAAGATATTTAAAATTTTATTCTGATTATACTTTTCAGGGAATCAGAGCACGGATTTTGGAAACTGTTGTTATGCTGATTCTTCTTGCATTGCTTATTCTTGGAATAGTATGGGTAGCGTCTGCTCTCATTGACAATGATGCTGCCAGTATGGAATCTCTGTATGGTAAGGAATTTATTTCTTTCAAATAACTTCTCAGTGGCAGGTCACCATTTAATACTTTTACATTCTTGTAATATGTTTTAATCAGCACTTGAAAATGATTTCCAGCATAGTTTATTCATGTGTCTACCACATACTTAATATCACTGCTGATTGTTGAAGTATCCATCCAAGATGTTTTTGGTCATAGCCAAAACAAAGTTTCTAAGATGCCACAAAAGTATTTCCTCTGTAAAGTTTTACAAAAATTTTCTGTTTTCTAAATCCTTTTGCTCTATTGTTAGTAAGATAAAGTCCTTAATTTGGTCCATTCTGTCTTTTAGCCTTACATCCCATTATTCCCTTCATTCTAGTGCTGCTTTGGAGCATTGGCACAAGCTCTGTAACCCTTCTCTTGATTCTTCCAGATTCCTGCTCACAGTGAATGTGCTTTTCCTCAGATTACTGTATATTTATATATCTGTAAAATCATTGAGTTAGGGCTGTAAAGCCCTAACTTCAGAAAGCCATCTAACCAAATTTTATCCTTTTGCATTGTGGGAAACAAAGGCCCAGGGAAATGAAGAGATTCACCTAAAGACCTTCAAGTAGCCCAGTGGATAGAGTACTAGGTTTGGAATTAGAAAGGCTTACATTTAAATGAAGTCTTAGACACTTATTATCTGTATGACCCAAGTAAGATACAACCTCTTTTTAAAAAAATTTTTCTCATTTGTAAAATAGGGATAATAACAGCACCTCCCAGGGTGATTGTGAGGATAGCTAATGTTTGTAATGCCCTAATGTTTTCTAATATCCTTTGCAAACCTTAAAGTGGTATATAAATAGTAGTGATTTTATTAACTAGTGGTACTATTTTAACCTAGGTCCAAGCTTCATAGCCGATTTTCTTTCTATTATATTACATATTGTATGTACTCAGTGTAATATAAATTTGATGAAGATTTTGTTTTTGTCTTTTTATCTCACCAACATAGTGTCTTACATATAGTAGACACTTAACAAATTTTGATTGAGTTGAATTAATTTCATCAGATTTAATAATAACTAACTAACTATTTAATGTTTAATATCTTAACATGTATATACAATATTTAATACATATGTTAAAATATTTTTGTTACAGATCTCTGGGAATTCTACCTACCTTATTTATATTCCTGTATATCATTAATGGGATGTTTATTACTTCTTTGTAAGTATTCTTCTGGTTAGTGGAAGTCAGGTTTTATTAACAAACTCCATCAGCCCATATCCTAAGACTCAATTTTAATAGAGATTTCCAGAACTTGTGATTCCAGGAACTTGTCATTTCTTTGAGTTCAGATTTTCTTACTTTTCTAGGTTTTGACTATTTTTTTTTATTAATTGCATTTTCTTTCAAGAATCCATTAAATTATGTTTCTCATATATCTAATAGTATTCATTTTAAAAATAAACTTCAATAAGAAGGATAATGTTGATATAACTTGGTCTTTTTGCCATTTCAGTAGCTAAAAAATGTAGAGCTAAAATACAAAATAAACTATTCTATTTCATATTAAATAGTTAAAACAAAATTTAAGAATATTGACCTAAAGCACATAACATACACTAAACATGTATATGTATGCGACATTAGAAAACTTACAATTTAGAAGACATTTGTCTTATTGTATACATACATAATTTCAGGGTTAAAAAATTTAGTTTCCATTTGCTACTGGTTCCTCAGTATTCTAGTCTGATAAATCATTTTACTTGCATGGTATTTGCTTTCTTCTCTGTCTAGCTTTAGGTGTATAGTAATAGCTATTTTCTTTCATTTCTGTAGAGCCAAATCTTGATGTTAGTTTTGAATTGTGTCTAAGATGTGTATCATTGTCTTCTTTTTGCTCTGAATCTGTTACTTCCCATCTACCTCACTCTACTTTCCTGAGCATTCATTTAGCTTTCCTTGACCTTGCTAGGATTATTTTTATTAAATAGAGATTTTTTTTTACTTTGAAGTAGTAATATTTTGCAATATTTCTATCAGTTCTTTCCATTCTCTGTACTATACCCAAATGAGCAATAATTTCATTTGAAATTGCTATCTAGTAAGAAATTTGGCTAGCTACCAGCTTTTCTCATATTTTATATAGTTTTATATGTAAATATTAAAAACATTACCATTTTATATGTTCATATATGTATTTCAGAGTTTTATGTAGCTTAGTCTTTTTAATAACTTGAATACAATTGCAATTATATTACTTAAAGGAATGAATAAATAAAATCATTCATATTTTTAAAATATTAAATGCTGTCTCATTGCTGCTTGCCAGGATCTGAGTGTATAAGTAATGATTTAATATAATATTATATGGTAGTAGACTAGAAAAAATGATTTAGGTTTTCAAATATTGCATTTTATTTTAAGCTTCAACTTAACATATGCACTTTCAAAAATGTTTTATTTTTTAAATGATGGTATCTGCTTAAATGATCCAAAACAAGAAAAACTTAAAATCATTTAAAAGTAGAGTTAAAACTTGTCCTTGTAAACCCCATGTTCTTAATTTTAAATATATATTCAACACTGACACACCTACATTATCAGAAGAGTACAAATAATCTAACACATCTTTTTATTTAGAAATTATTTCTGTTTGGAAAGAATCTTCCTACAGCTTTACTTTTTAATTTTTTTTAATTAATAGAGGTTAAAATTAGATTCCATTTCCATATCTGCAGTGTGGTAAAGCAGCCTAGAACTATGTTAGGTTCTTGCTAGCAATGTTTAGATTGTGATTAAAATTTGCTGTAGATACACTATATATGCATAGTCAAGCGTGAACTATATAATGCTTAGATTTCAGATAATACCTTCCTTCATGTGCATAGTGAAATACAGACCTTTATTATGTGGAACACCTTTAACATAGGTCTTATTCTTGACCTCCAACTGAAACATTTTAATGATATTTTTTAAAGTTTACCATAGCATTTTTTTGTTTTATAGGAATTACAAGTTTATAGAAGCAATGATTTAAATTCCAAAAATGTGGTTAACCATTGCACTAAATAGCAACTTTGTTGTTTTTATTTAGCATATCTCACTTCTCTATTACTAATATCTTAAGAAATCCTTTAGGGAGGAAAAATAGTAAAAATTGGTTAAGCTGTGTTTTTCTGGTTGGTTGAATATAATCAAGACAGATTCAATTGTCTGAAAATTCATTTGATTATATTGAAGTTCACATTGACCTACTGATATATAATGTATCTTTTTCTCACTATAACATATACTACCAAGTTTTGTCCTTTAACATGTCTTAGAATGAAGTTCTAGTATATTATTTTATTTCTGTTTATTTTTATTTATGTTGGAAATTAAAATGTTATTAGTCATGTGGATAATACTGTAGACTTTTTTCAGTATCACACTTATTCTACTCACATTGAACTTTAATTTGTTTAAAATATTCCATGATGACCTTTCTATTAAGAATGTGATTCCATTAATATACTTAAATGTATTTTTAATTTAGAAGAGGTATCAAAGAGATGGGCACTGTTTAATTGTTGGCATTGAGTAATTGTTAATCATTGGTGTTAAAATGTTTTCACTGTGATAATATAATAGTTTGTCATTTTATTTTGTGCCAGGCAAGAGTTAAAAATAGCTATATGATATTTGCCAATATTAAAAGTGACAATCTAAATAGTCCATGAGAATGCCAAAAAGGATCATCTTAATTTCAGTGTGTCATAGTAGATCACTAATGTATTTATCTTTACTTTGAAATCTAAAAATTTGTCTCTTAGTAAACAATTTATCTTCTATAGTATGCACACCAGTTGGGCTTTCACGAATGTTTACAGTCATGGGTCAATTGTTGGTGAAACCAACAGTAAGTATTTTGCATTCTTTTTTTCTACAAAAATAAATGTAATTGCATTTGAACATTTTAAAAATTATATTTTAACTTACAGTTTAGTGATGTATGTATAATAGCAATCTTAAGCCTTACTCGAAAAATTTTCTTTTTCATTTAAATCAAAGTTTCTTAATTCTTAAAGGTATAAGCTCATTTTAGCCTAGCATCCTGCTTTTTTAGGTGAATCATAGGATCTTAGTGGAAGGAACTTTAAAGATCACGTGTTTATACTTATTTAACAGAAGAGGATATTAAGATCTTGCAAGGTAAAATTAATTGCTCAGAGTCAGCAGATGATTTCTGAACAATTTTTCTCTAAATAGAAATTTTACAGTATTTCAAGACTTAATATAGAAAACTTGGATATTTTTTACCTAGTCTTTTTGCTTAGTAGAATTATTCTTTAAAAATACATACAAAATACATATATGTATATGTATTTGTATCATATAACAATTTATTTTTTATGAATTAAATTTTTCATCAATTTTAAATTTAATTTATAGAAGACTTTTACTATTAATCTTTCAATTGGTAGTGATTCTAAATAATTTCTCTATTAGTAGATCTTTGAAGATTAATTACTTGATGGACTTAGATATACTAGTGGAATTTACTAATTTTTTCCCCCACAGTAAATTTTTTTTATAAATGGAAAAATCCATATGTAGTATGAATTAACTTTATCTCATTTATCAATTTCATAAAATTGTGTTTTCATAGGTATGTGTAAATAGAAGTACAAATTTTTAAAAGAAATGTACATTCATTTTAATATAATTTCTAGAAGTATATTTCATATTAAGCCAATATCATTGACATATATGATATATTGTATTAGATTGATTATTTATCTAGTTAGACTTTGAAAAGCAAGGTCTTGATTATTTGTACTGACAGGAGATTGAGAGCACAATTTTTGTAAAAATCAGTCATTTTTGGCTTTTTTTTTTTTTTTTGCATTTGATATATATTATTTTATTCAGGAATCTATTTATATAAAATTATGAAACTATAACGTGAAGACCTGGTTTCAGAGAAACTTTTAAAAATAAACAGTTTTATTCTCTTTTTCTACCTGATAAGGTCTTCCATTTTGGAAATAAATAGTTTATCTCTTAGACTGATGCAAAATACTAATCTCAAGCAATTCTGTCCTCTCTCAGATCTTCCTTGGAGTGAGGGGTATAGTTAAGTATGTGGTTTTTAAAGTATTTTTCTGTTAGAACAAGGGCTGAATAACAATAATTATCTTTGTGTTGTGATTTACAGTTTGCAATATACTTTCACATGTATTATTTCATTTGATCTGCATTGTGAAATAGTCAGGGCAGTATTACTTTTCTTATTTTACCACTGAGAAACCTTTGGTTTATAATGGTTTAATGGCTAACTCCAAATCAAGCAGCTAGAAAGAGGTGAAATTGATCTTAGAACCAAAAACTTCTGACTTGAATTGCTGTTATACATCACAAGATTACGCAGATGCAATGTGATGTAAACAAAGCAAACAATTAAAGAATATATTGCTGATTTTTCATTGTCAAATGCAAAAATAAGGTTGAATCAACAAGTATCTACTATGTGTCAGGTAACTGTGTTACCCTGGGAATTGGAGGGTGGAGAGGGGAGTTGGGAGGGTAGCACATATAATCAAGTTGACTAATATTATTTTCATTTTCATTCAATTTAGAGGGAATTATGACATGATGGAAATGAGTTATATGATATTAAAATTTAAATTCCTGCATTTCATTAATTGGCTTCATTACAGGTTGACTTTGATAAAGGACAGTTAAATTTCAAAATGGTATTTTCATAGTAAAAAATGGCAAAATATTACATGCTATTTAATTTTATGGCTCATTTGTGCCAAATTAAAGTAAATGTTCAACAGGTTGGTATATACAAGGAAGAAAATAATTATTGAGCTAAATATTTTAGGTCCTTTTTAGTTTTAAATTATTACTTTTGGAGCATATATAAGCATATAATATTTGTTTATGTATCCTTAGAAATTATTATATTTGGTAATTATTAAAAAAACAGTTTTCTTTAGCTTCATGCTTTTGGTAAATGAAATAAATGCAGATTACTTGATAAAGAAATAACTTTTGACTTCTTTAGAATTCAAATTAGTAAACCAAACATTTGGGGCAATTTTTTTGTATATTTAGTAATGTGTTTGTGTATACATATATATATGCGTGTGTATGTATATATACATATGTGTGTGTGTGTGTATATATATTCTTTAGCTTGAAAATGTTTTGACTGAATTATAGCCTAATAATAATTAACATTTAATAGCATTTTGAGTTTTGTAGATAAATTAAAAGATAATGATCATTTATTTTACATTACTATATCAGTTAATAATTTTATTTCTGTATTCAGATTCTTGAAGACCTGGATGAACAAATTTATATCATTACACTTGAAGAAGAAGCACTTCAGAGGAAACTAAATGGTATTTGTATGTTAAATATTTAGAACAAAAATTATCATGTAAACCCATAATCTAGGATATAAACAAAATAGACTTTTATCTGACATTTTGAATCAGAACTGGGAAGAAGATTAGTACGTAGCCTAATAGTGTAGCCCTGTGACTGAGACATCAATTCTTTCCTTAATCAAAGTGATTGGCTTCAGAGGGAGGTGTTCAAATTTGTGCCATTATCAGCTATGGAGCAGCTACATTTCACAGATTGATGTATCTTTGTAAAGTCTCAGCTTATGTTGTTGAAAGATAAATTTTTAGTTATTGGCTATTGAATTTTTATACATTTCATGTAATCTTGTTGATGGCTTGAGTTAATCTTCTAGTTCTTTATTTTCTGAAATCATGCATCCAGGCAAGTTACAGAACTGTCAATCATCATGGCTAATATTTATATGATGCTTTAAGGTTTACAAAAAGCTTCATTATACACAATACATTCAATATACATTATACATTCATTACATATTATGCATATACACATTATACATTATACAGTATACCTATATTGCATAATGTTGTTTGAAGGAGATACTACAGGTATGTTTTCTTCTTTTTACAGATTAGGAAACTGAGGCTTAGAGTGGTTAAGAGATTTACTCGTTGTTTAATGGTATCATGGACAGATGTTAAACCAAAGTCAATATACTAACCTCTATATCACACACTATATCTAGTATCCCTAAGGTGCAAAAACTTGTTTTCTTAATTATTCTTTGAAAGTAAAATATTTTTGGTGTAAAGTTTTGAAGGTAATTTTAAACTAGACCATAAAGCATCTTAGAAAATTAAAAAGTTTATTTTTTTAAGGTCCTCTAATAGTTTTTGTTTTAATTATTGGTCTCTAGTAGAAAAAAAGGAAATTAGTAAAGAATGAAGTTAAAAATTTTTCTTCATTTGTTTTTATTTTAGTGATTTTTTTTTTTTGTCTTAAGCTGATTTCTCACTATATTATAAAATAAATAATTTTTCCCCCAGGATTAAAATAATTAGCAACAAATTACATTTAATTTTAATTCAGAAATAAATAGTATGTTTACAGGAAATGTATCATTTTCACCAAATTGTATAATTCTGATATATCTTAAGTAAAATTATATGTAAACATTTGTTTAGTTAAAAAAAAACAAAACACCTGGATACTAGATTTATTTTTAAAGGATTTTTTTCTGGGATTTTTTTTTTATTTTTTAATTTTTATTTTATTTTATTTTTTTGGTTTTTGGTAAAGGATAGAGTTGGAACCATTGTACAAAAAAGTAAAATAGACATCAAAAATATTGAGGGACAAACTCTTAGATCTTTTAATACCTTAGACTTATTATACTATTAATACCACTTTTATGTACCATTATATTTAGTTGTTAGCTATAATTAAAAATAAATGACTGTTACAAATTTTGTCCAAAAACCATGTTAGCTTCACATTATTGCACTAAATTTATAAATCTTTTTAGAATTTATTGTAGATATCCATGATAAAATGTGATAAATATATATATATATATATATATAAACTACTAAGAATTAAGATGAATGTACCTTTCAGCAGTGTAGAATGTATTTAATTCTATCACATAGAATTTAATTTCCTTCCTCTCCTCTCCGAGTACTCTTGAGATGTATGTTATTTACATTTTACAAATCAGTAACTAGAATTCAAAGAGGTTAGACAAATTGTGTCATGGATAGTAGTGGTACTAATAATGATTGAAATAAACCCTCTTTTTGTCAGCCTTACTTCCTATCTGCCCTCATTTTTTCTAAGAGTGGCCAAAAAACATTTAATTAAAAATCATTTTAAAATCCCAAGGCTTAAGAAGTCTCCTAAAGTTTGAAAGTGTCATTTGATAATAAAGAAAAAAAAATATTGGCTAAGAGGCCAAATGTATCTTTAAATGAAGTGGAGCAAGAAAGTTAGTATATAGGTGTTAAATAATAGATTTTACATTTTTAAGTCCTTAAGATGGATTCAGCAGCACATTTTTTTTTTTTTTGTATCATTTTGATAGGCCATATTTTGCTTGTGGCTCTACCACTATCTAAGTTATCTTTATAACTTACAAAAATGTGTTCACTGAGCCTATTTGAAGACATCATAGAGTGATTATTATGGTTACTGTTTGATGTTATTTATCTACTGTAAAATACTTAAAATATTAGGTCTTTTAATAGAAGCATGTTTATTGTATTATATGAATATTTCTATGACAAAAAAGTCAGAATTAGGTAAACAATTGTTATAAGGATTGAGTGTTTTCATTAGTCTGTCTCAAAAGTTAGAGAGAACTAAAATGTATAGAATTAATGTTAAAAGTTATGTGATGGAGAGAGATTTATGTTGTATATTTTGAAGCAAGCTTTTCAGTAAAAACTGTGGAAATATCAGTAAGACACAATTTGAGAAATGGAAGAGAACTCAGTGACTATCTAATTTAATCTGTACATAAAAGAAATAACCATTGTAACACACCTAACAAGTAACCATCCAGCAAGGAAAGTAAACCAGCCTCCTCTTAACACAGCCTGTTCCTTTTAGAGTTATCTCTAATTGTTAGGGAGCCTTACCTGAAATCAAGCCTAAATTTATCCTCTGGGCTAAGGAACAAATCTAATTCTTTCTAAATACGATAGCCTTTTCAGTACTTGAAGATAACTGTCAGGCGCTCCCCAAGTCTTCTCTTCTCCAAGCTAAACATTCCCAGTTCCTTCAACCAATCCTAATAAAACATGGTCTTAATGCCCTTTATTAATCCGATTGCTCTCTTTGGGACATTCTCCAGCTCATTAATTTCCTTTTAAACCTGTGATACCTACAAATGAACATACTCCAAATGAGGTCTGATGAAGGCAGAATACATTGGGACTGTTAATTCCCCATGTCTGAAAATTATGCCTAAAATTTTAATGCACCTGAAGATCACATTCTGTTTTTTTTTTGTTTTGTTTTGTTTGTTTTGTTTTTTTGCTAACATATCATACTACTGATTCATATGGTACTTGTCATCACTAAAACCTTATAATCTTTTTTGAGAGCAAGTGTTATTCTACTATGCCTTCCATTTTGTGTTGTAAAGTTGTGTGTTTGGGGTTGTTTTATTTATTTTACACCAAAATGTAAGATATTTCTGCTGAATTTAATATCATTAGATTCACCCCAATACTCTATTCTGTTAGGGTTCTTTTGGATCTTGACTTTGTTATCCTGTGTATTAACTTTGCCTTCTAGATTGGTGCAAATGTGATGAGCATGCCCACTATACTTTTATATACTATTCATAAACAGGTTAAAATGACAAAGCACAGATCCCTCTGATTCTCTACTGGAGATTTCTTGCCACCTTGATATCTGAGTCATGAATTAAGTCCATATTGTGTCTGACCATTCAGTTAAATAGATGGAATCAGTTAATCTATCTTAACTACATTATATAGTCCATATCTTTTTATCTTCTCTAAAAGAGTATGAGATACTTTATCAAAAGTTTTTGTTAAAATCTAGGTTAAATTGTATCTATTAACGTTTCCTTCATCCATTAATTTAGTAATCCTGTTAAAGAAGGAAAATTAGTCTGCCATGATTATCTTGTCCCCCCCTTTTTTTTTTTCTATCTAGATATTTGTCAACCATATTTTTCATTATTCTGTTTGCAATCATCCCTGAAATCAGTTAAACTCACTGGCTCACTCTCTTCTTTATTTTGAAAAGGGGCAACATCAGCTCTTTTCCAGTCTTGGGTTACCACTTGCATTTTCTGTGATGTTTCAGATATCACTGACTTGTTCAGAAATTATGCCAGCCAGTTCTTTCAAGGAGAATCTAGTTAATCCTGGCCATGTGACTTGAGTTCATCAAGGGCATGTTAATGCTCTCACTATCTCCTTATTTAAAACATTAGACAATTTCTAAATTCCTCATTAGTTTCCTCTTTCTGGCTAATTAGAAAGTCACTTCTGTTTTTTCCCTCATTGATTTTTATCTCTATTCATTATACTTCTCTCTGGTTCCACTATTTCCTTATGAATGCATCTTCTTAATAAAACTTAACCTAGCCTCATTTCCTTTTCTTTTTCCTATTTCTTTTGGATAACATACACCTGTATCCAGTGTAATCTAGTTATGCATTTCATCAAATCTTTGTGAAAACTATGAAATTGCTTTGCCTCCTTGCCTTAGTTTCTGTTATTTCTACTGAGTTTTATTTATGAAATGCTTAGGGTCAATATTTCTTAATCTGTATTAGAATTTTAATTGCAAAAAGCAATAACTTATAAGGATTCTTGGCTCTTATTTAATCTTTATTTGAAAAAAAATTTGATGGCTGATCAGGTAGAATTAATAATTAATATCAATAGACACTTATTAGAACAGTATGCCATATTTGCTAGATTTTACTATGATAGTACCTTATTGACTATTGCAGGTGTTTTTTGCCTGATAACGTGTGAGATTTTACTACTTTTAAGCATGATATTTGAGATTTAAAACTATAGAGAGATGTTTTCTTTTTTCTTTAAAAATTTTTTATACCATCTGTTGGGGGGCAAGGTGGTTGGGATTAAGTGAATGATTATTTTAAATCTCTCCTCCCTTTAACAGTCAAACTCCTTAAAAGAACACAATACCTATCTATATATGTGTGGCCACACTTTCTTATCTCCGTTACCAACCCCTTGAAATCTGTTTTTTGTCATGACTGGTCTTCTGAAATTGCTTTCAAGGTCATGACTCTGTTTCTTCACTTTATTCGCTCTCTTGTTCCCATATACTTCAACCTCTCTCGTTTTCCGAACTTCCCTCTTACTTTTGAGGGCATTACCATCATCCTAGTCACTCAAGTTCACAACTTCGATGTCATCTTAACTCTTCACGTTAACCCATGTGTACAATCTATTGCCATTTTTTTTTATCATTTCTATTTTAATATCTCTTATACATACTTCTTTCTCTCAGACCCTTCTCATCCAATGGACTATTTCAAAAACCTTCTAATTTGTCTCCCTGCCTAAGTCTTTACCCATATCTTGATTCAGCTACGAAAGTGCTTTTCTGATGCATAGCAATCAAATGTAAAAGGTATTTAAACTCTTTAAAATCTTACACTTTCTCTCTCATACTTAACTTTCTCACTCTTGTAAGACTGCAACTTTAGCCTACTGGGGCTTGTTCCTCTTACATGATGCTCTATTTTCTGTCTTTGGGCCCTTACTCTGTTTCCAACATTCCTGCAATGCCTTTTCCTCTTCACCTTTATTGTATAAGTTGGCTCACATCCAATCTCTTGTAGAAAGCCTTTTCTTATTCTCCTCACTATTAATGTTTTCTCCTCTGAGATTACTTTTCATCTTTCCTGATTATTTATCTCATCCATATAGGCAGGGACATCATATCCCTGAACTCTGGAAAATCTGCATAAATTTTTTTGGCATCCCTTCATACTAGAGAAGTTTGAATTTTTTCTTTTATGGGGTATTTATAGTATCTTATTATAAAATTTGGGTTAAGTATTTGCTCATAGGCTCTGTGATGTCTGCTAGCTTGTCTGTGGTTTCTATAAAACTCCCCTCAAATTCCCATTAAATTCTTATGCCGATCTACAATATATTGAAATCATGATGGGGTAAGTTATAATGTGCAACATGTTGACTCTCTCATTAGAACACTTCTCTGTTATTCTTTTCCTGAATTTCTGAATTACTCTATTTTATTTTCTTTATCAGAATCATTTATCTTGTGTTCCCTAAATATGATTGTGTCTTAGAACTTTATTCTGCATCCTCTTCTTTCTCCATACTGTTTCAATGACATCTTCTATTCCCATAGATTTAATTATGATTGTTTTGCACATAACTTTCTAAATTGCATATCTAGCCCTCATTTCTTTTATCTCTACAGTTCTAAATCTCAACTGGCTATTCCATAGTGATGTCAAATTCAAGATGTCCAAACACAGAAATTTTTATCATTCCCTAAAAACTTTTGGGGAAGTAATGGGGGTACAGTAAATGAGGGTATAGCCTCAGTATGACCTTGGGCAAGTCACTTAAATTTGCCTCAGTATCCTCATTTATAAAAATGAGCTGAAGAAGGAAATTATAAACCACTCCAGTATCTTTGCCAGGAAAACTCCAAATAGAGTGATGAAGAATCAGACACGATTGAAATGACTGACCAACAATAAACCTTCTATTTTCCAGATTGCTTTATTTCTGTCCTAAATATTTTTTCCTTATCTTTTCTCTCCCCTCACCTTGTCAGTTTTACCTTCTCACCTTCTCTTATTTCCATTGCCTATTCTTTACAGATAAAACTAGCCTAGGTCTTCATTGCTGTTCATCTGAGCTATTATAGTATTCTTTCACAAGGTAAAATCTGCACAGTTTTATGCAGTATGGGATAAAGGAGAGATAATATAACTAACGAAATTCGGGAAAGTTTCTTAGAAGAGATGTCACTATATTAAGGCTAAAAGAAAGGGAAGGATTTTAGTAGATGGAGGACTATGGAACAGACAACCTAAAGCACAGGAAATAATTTATAAACTATTGGGAAAGTGCAAGATTGAGGAAGAGCAAGTGTGCGTATTCTTCAAAGCTCTGTCCCTGGCCTTTTCTCTCTCTTGCTCTCACTCTTGGGGACCTTATCAGTTCCCAAGAATTCATTTGTCATTTCTAAATTTAAAAACTCCAAAGCATAGCAATTTCTCTGCTAAAATACAATTCCAACATTGCTAGCTCCCTGCTACTAAATGTCCCATTTGGATCTCATATACATCATGTCCAAAATGAAACTCGTTTATTTTTCTCTGATGCCCATATTCCATCCAACATTCCAATTCTGTTGAAGGTACCATCATCTTTCTAGTCATTCAGGTTTGCAAACTCTTGGGTCCCTTGCCATCATTGCCCCTCTGCCCCCAGTATCTGGTCATTTTGATTTTACTTCCATTTCAATTCCTTTCTACTTACCAGAACTCCACATGTCTTCTCACTTCAACTATTGTAATTGCTTCCTGATGGACATTCTTCTTTAATTATTTCCCTGCCTCTAATTCATCTTCCTTATAGAAGCTTAAAAAAAGCTTCCCCAAGAAAAAGATCTGACCATGGCATTTCCCTCCTTTCCCATTCCACACTTACTTTCTCTTGATCACCTTTATGAATTCTACTTTCACTCAGAACTCCCATTTTAGCTGCTTTGTGTTTTTTACCTGTCACATCCTACTTCATCCTTTGTATGAGCATCTGGATACTTGACATGAATTCTCTTCCTTTTTTTTTTATTGGGAAGGAGGGGAAAATTTGGAACAAAATGAATTCTCTTCTTACCAAATCTCTTGATATAATTCGTACCTTGGCTTAGGAACCACCTCCTAGAGAAGACTTTTTTGGAACTACCCAGCTTTTGGTGCTTTCTACTGCCTGTATTACTTTATATCTATTTATATGCTTTATAGTATAAATTCTTTGAGGGGAGAGGGAAAGTGGTTGTCTTTTTTCCTATCTGTGCCTTGTATCCAGTAGGCATTTAATAGAAGTTTGTTTAATGGCATGGTAATAGGACACATTATTATGTCAGCAAATTATATTGATCTTTTGAGTAAAGGCATTATATAATCTATGAAAATTACCAAGGAGTTTCAGATAGCATTGTTGTTAATAAAGTCCTCTTAAACTTTACCCCTCTTCACACAATCTTTGATCCAGGTTCCATGTCCTACTTGCCTCCATGTTCTATTTTGTGCCTTTACACTGGCTGTCTCTCGTTCCTAGCATGCTTCTCTTCTTCACCTCTGTGATTCTTAGTCGGCCTGGCTCAAATCCTGTCTTCTGCAGGAGTTCTTTCCTAGTCTTCCAAGCTGCTAATGCCTTTCCCCTTTGCAGTTATCTTCTATCAACTCTTTCCATTTTATATGTACCTAATTATTACACATTGTCTCCCACATTTGAATTGGAGATTTGAGGGCTAGAAATGTTTTTGCTTTTGTGCCCATAGCACTTGACGGTGCTCTGGCACATAAATATTTAATAATAACTGACTGACTTAATTAGATGGAATATTACATACATATTTACTTGCTGATACCTTTAAGACATATAATATTTTCAGCCCATGAAGGGCAACGTATGTATACTTCTATATATATATGCGTGTGAAAGACCTAATACCAGCTAATGTCTTAAGTAGAAAAGAACAGTAAGTAAATTCCTCTTTTTATGGCTGCATTTCAAAATTATTGATGTTTAATACTTTTTGCCTTCATTAAAATTCAAATTTATTTATATTTCATACTTTATTTTGAGTTATATTTAGTATATGATAGCTAGGGTCTCCAAACTCTTACCTTTACTCTAGACAGAAAACATTACTTAAATACATGTAGAATATGTTAGAATGTTAGAATAGGAGTAGAGAAGACAGTTCCTGATTTTCTTCCCTCATGAAAATTATAGCCAGGATCTGGTATATAAATGTAACATTATGTATAATCAACAGATCCTTTATTAATTGATTAGTATGATAACTGGTGCTGTAGTAGATGCTAGGATATAAAAACAAAAAGTGATAGTTCCTGCCCTCAGATAGCTTATAGATTTTTATTTTTAATGCTTATCAAAGCTTGCCTAATAAACAATATTCTAAGTTTCATAATACATTTACTCTGAGGAAAATTCTTTTCTAAGTGATGATTTAGTAAATTTGTTGCATTTTGGATAATAGGTATTATGAAGAAAATAGTGAACCAAAGTGATCCTCCACATTTGAAAGTTTTGGAATTGACATCATGATCTTTTTGTAAAGAGATTTCTTATAAAATAAATAAAAATATAAAATAAAAAGATTTCATTAAAAAATAAATTTCTTCTAGCATGTATAAATGTATTTTAACAGTGGATGCCTGTTCTACTTTTCTATCCTAGAACTGTTTCTTCTTCCCCCCCCAAAAAAAAAATACTTCAGTAACCTCAAACATATATGAAGAGAATCTTTTCTATTTTAAAGGGTTTGTTCTTTTTTGGGAGGTTCTAGTTCAGGAGTTCTTAACTTTTCCTCTATGGATTTCCAAGGTGGGATATATATATATATATATATATTTCAAAGGGTCCAAAAAAGATTAATTTTTATTTTCTCTTATCTTTAATTGGAAATTAGTATTTTCTTCAATTATTTTAAAATACTATTTTGAGAAGGATTTCATCAGTTTCACCAGAACTACTAAAGGGGTCCATGAAACATTAAAGGTTAGGAACTCCTTATTTGGTTGTTTAGAGTTGTCTTAACAAATTGCTCACACATTTCTCCCTAGTCTTTCTTTGTTTAGATTAGCATTGTATATGTTAGTGTTCAACTGACACTTTTAAAAAATATTAACCATAATGTGCAATGGGAAGTTATAGTATAAAATAAAAAGTTATATTATTTTATAGACAGTATAATGGTTGAACAATATCAGTTTGAAAGCACTTTCATTTTTTCAAGAAATATTGGACCTTGGGAAATTAAAATATCTTGGAAGCAGAAATATTTTCAATACCCACATCAGTCTTTTAGCTGAAGAATAAAGCTGGGAAAAGTTGCTGTTAGCTATTAGTTTTCCTGAATCCAAAGAGACGGGTGGGGCAGGATCAAAAATACTTACTTGATCAAAGTTATTGGCTCTGAAGGTATTCTTACCTGTGTAAGAAAGATGAAAGGTGTTGTTTTTATTGCACGCTAGTAACAGTGTAATTTTGAACTAATTGGTGTTGAACTGCCAATCACCTAGGGGAATGCAAATAGATACTCTTACAGTTTCCTTTGAGGTAGTGAAATCTTATGTCGGGGCTGGAAGAAAAACAGAATAATACCGTTAAATTGACCTTAAATGAGCTGCTTTGTGGTTTTCTTGGAGAATCCCTTCTAATTTTTCATGACTAGTCCATACAGGTTTTGTCTACCAATTTGACTTATTGGCTAGACAATGCTGACATTGGATTTTTTAGGTGCATTTTGAAATAATGTAATTACGATATGATGCTTAAATCTAGTTTGTCTCATCTTTTTTTTATATACATTTTACCATTTTCTTATTTGTTTATTAGCAATTTTAAGTCAAAATTCTACCAAACAAAATCGTTTTTCTAATGAAGTGAAGTAATATGTAATACTCATAACTGTTGCTTTTAGTGTTAAGTATTATGCTGTGAGAAATTGACTATTTTTAAAAAGCAGAATTTGCTTGAAAAGATAAAATAATATTAAATGAAAATTTTATATTAATTTAGTTTATAAACTTCCTCTTTTGTGCCTGGAACATGAATGCCTTTCAAAATTAGTGCTTCAAAAATGATCTCTTTTAAGTGTTATCCTTAAAAAAAATCATATTTGGCCTTCCCTATGTTTACATGTGGTCTAACATATGATTTAGGATCATATGTGAAAGTTATTTGCATGTTTTCACATAATTTCTTGATAGGAATATATTATAAATAAATATAATTTGATTCACTCATTCAGATGATCAAAGCGAATTCCTTTCAAAAGCCATACATAACTCCCTAGGTTTTTCTTAATCTTTATTATATTGGAGACTTTGTCTATAAAATACAGGGAATGATTTCTGTATTTGGATTTTATAGTCATAGTATTTCCATTATGGTTGGATAATTGATTTTTCTAATTAATCTCAAATTCAAAGAATTATAGATTTAAAATTAGGTGGCATCTTTTTATTTTTTTTATTTTTTGATAACTTTTTATTGACAGAACCCATGCCAGGGTAATTTTTTACAACATTATCCCTTGCACTCACTTCTGTTCCAATTTTTCCTCTCCCTCCCTCCACCCCCTCCCCGAGATGGCAAGCAGTCCTTTATATGTTAAATAGGTTACAGTATATCCTAGATACAATATATGTGTGCAGAACTGAACTGTTGTCTTGTTGCACAGGGAGAATTGGATTCAGAAGGTATAAATAACCTGGGAAGAAAAACAAAAATGCAAACAGTTTACATTCATTTCCCAGTGTTCTTTCTCTGGGTGTAGCTGCTTTTGTCCATCATTGATCAGTTGGACCTGAGTTAGATCTCTTTGTCAAAGAAATCCACTTCCTTCAGAATACATCCTCATACAGTATCATTGTTGAGGTATATAATGGTCTCCTGGTTCTGCTCATGTAACTTAGCATCAGTTCATATAAGTCTCTCCAAGCCTCTCTGTATTCTTCCTGCTACTAGGTAGCATTTAAAGAATTAATTCAGTTGAATCCACTCACTTTACAGTTGAAGTCCTAGTAAAGTGAGATAATTTGCCTAAAGTTACATAGTAACAAGTGGAAGTGCTAGAATTGGAATCCATTTCTTCTACCTTCAGATCTAGTATTCTGGCCATAGTGTCATGCATGCTTCTTCCTAAAGTAAAAAGTTACCATGAAGTTTTAAATAACTAGAATGCAAGAAAATGTATTTATTACTAAAATAGTATAGATCACATTATCTTAACTTCATTTCAGACATCATGTTTTAGCTTTTCCATTAAGAATCTATTCTAGAAAAGTTCTAGGTAATGGAATGAAGTATCCCTATTAAAATTCATTTAAAGATAAAGTACCCAGTTTTATAGTAATATAATATATAAAGCAATGTTATTATATAGTAATATGACATAATAAAAGAATTCATACACTTGTGTGTATTAGTTACTGTTTTACAAAATCTTGCTTAATAAATAGTGAACAACACTTATATTAAATAACAATTATTCATTAATGATTAGTTACATGTTTTCTGAAGCACTATTTCTAGTTTTAATGTTCTTAGTATAAAAATAAGAAATTTTAAAAATAGTACATAGAAGTAAGTTCCAATAAAGAGGTGATATTTTCTTGGACACATACAGACTTAGTAGGAATAATATATTTAGAAGTTAGGTTAAAATGCTAAAATATATATATATATTTTTCCTAAATAATCTTGTATTTATTCTGAAATCAAGATGTGGAGGAACCTAACAGCATTTGAAATATTTTACAATTGATTTTAATTGAATATAAGCACTATATACTTTGTGGTGTTGTTTCAAAGGATGATCTTATGTTTTTCATTTGTTTATTTTGGTGTTTTTCTAAAATATTACTTTTTTGAACAGGGTTATCTTCTTCAGTGGAGTATAATGTAATGGAACTGGAAAAAGAACTTGACAATGTGAAGGCAATGAAGTCAAAATTAGGTATTTAACTTTTGCTTGTTATCACCTATTGGCTTGTTATCGCATCTTAATGAAGAGTATTATTTGGATAAAAAATAAAAAGTTAAAAATTTATGGAATGTTAAAAGCTATCATCCTGACCAAAGATGTCAAATGATTTTTTGGGGGAATGGTGAGATGAATTTGTGCTGTATGCTATATCTATTCTTATAATTTTCTGCCAAACTAAGAAGGAAATGTGTTTCCATATTTCTTTTCTAAGACCAAGCCTGATTCTTGTGATTTGAAATTACCAAATCACAGGAAATTAAATTCCTTTTAGTGTTGTGTTCGTTGGCATCATTGCTAAATATTGTTCTTTTGGTTCAGTTTGTTTTACTTTGCCTAATTTCTACATGTATTCCAGTATTTTTTCTGAATTCTTCATATTTGTTGTTTTGAACTATATTCTGCAGCTTGCTTTAGTCATTTCCCAACTGATGGTTACCACTTTGTTTATAATTTTTTGTTACTGCAAAAACAAATGCTACTATGGATATTTTGACTCATATGTGTCCTTTATTTTGGTTACCTCCATGGAATATGCACGAGAATATTGTATTCTACAAATTCTAAACAGTGATTTTTCACATAGTTCTCAATTGTTTTCTAGAATGGTTAGAGTAATTTTTTTTTTTTTTTTTTTTTGCTGAGGCAATTGAAGTTAAGTGACTTGCCCAAGGTCACACAACTAGGAAGTATTAAATGTCTGAGACCAGATTTGAACTCAGGTCCTCCTGACTTTAGGGTTGGAGAGCCCCCTTGCTGTCCCATGGTTAGAGTAATTTTCAGCTCCATTAACAGTGTTTAAGTGTTTCTATATTTTCACAGACCTTCCAAGGTAGATCATTTCTTTTTTTATCAGCATGGATTTTAGAGCTGAGGTAACTTTTTAAATTAGCTAAGATTTTTATAGAGCTACAGGATATAGTATCTAAATATATATTAACCAAAGAAAGGTTAATGCAGGGGAAAGAAGGATGGAGCATGGGTCATGCTGAGGAGAGGGAAGGGAAAGGTTCATTATATTATTCAACCTGGAAATATTTTTTAATTGTTAATTTGAGGCTGTCTGCAGTACATTGTCGTAATACCAAGGTATTTTTAGATATGGAATATGTGTGTTAAAATCAAATGGCTACTAGAAGTAGAAGTCATTTTCATACCTCTGAGCTATAGCAAATAGACTTTTTATATGTCTTACGGTTTTCCTAGTGTGGAATTTTGTTTTCTTTACCCAGAGAAAAGTTTTAAATGTTTGATTTTAACTTATTTTAATATATTGTCATATATTGAACCAATCAATCAACCAATATTTATTAAGCACTTATTTTGTGGTGAGCAGTAGGGTTGTAAAAACAGACAAAAGACAGTCCCTGTCCTCAAGGAGAGCAACAATCTAATTGGGAAGACAATTTACAAACAAATAAATACAAAGCAAGTTATATACAGGATAAAAAGGAAATAATAGGGAAAGCACTGGAATTAAGGGGGTTTGGGAAAGACTTTTTCTAAAAGATGGGATTTTGGTTGGGAAACAATGAGGAATGATTGAAGATAAAAATAGAAAAAATTTTTAAAATGATGATTAGTACAGTATCCCATATTTGTATTTGATACTTGAGAGAATGAAAGATACATGGACAAGCATATTGTCTTAGATTTTGAATTCAGCTCCTTCCCTGTTTGACTTTCTAATATTAACCTTTCTGGATGACATTTAGGGGATGTAAACTTGAATTGCCTTGATAATTCATGCAGGAAATCTGAAGTTAACAATAGTGCTGTTTAATTAACTATAAAAAGGATAAATATTCTCAAAAAAGTTTTGCATATCAAGTGTTAGGAAGAACAGAGGCAATTACCAAGAAGAATATTTTGGGAAAATGCAATGTGGTAAAAACTTATGTTGTTAGGATAGAATAAATTTATTGTATGATCCCTATAAGGTAGGAGTAAAATGTAATTACTGTTTTCTAGTTGATGAAACTGAAATTAAATAACTTGTCTTCTGATACAGCTAGGAAAATGAGAAAAGAGACTTAAATCCAGGGCTTACTCTGCATCTAGCTCCCTTTCTAGTTTGCTATGCTGCCTCCTAGACTAGAAGGACAGTGGGACGGGGGATTGCTACATCACATGTCCTTATCTCCTAGTTCTTTAATCTACTCAAGTCCAATAACCTTCTCTTCCCTTCTATCCCAGCTGGATGCAGTGGAAACCCCTAAGGGTCTTCCCTCCCAGATTCATTCATTTATTTACTTAAGTAGATTTTTTTTGTGGTAGGTGAAAGAGATCCTTTGCCTCATTTGCTCCCTATCCTTAATCACTGATTGGGTGCAGTCTCAATCAGACTGAGACACCTGTTGAAGACTCTAGCTTAAAAAGGCCAATGTTTCCCACTGCATCTAGGACCATTTTCAGTCGTCCTAGTTTGTATCTGGCCACTGGACCAGGTGGCTCTGGAGGGAAAAATAAGGCAGGTGACCTTGCACAGCCCTCCCTTCTATAAATCCAACTCACTTGCACGTCATGCCATCACCTCCCTAATGTCATGGTGCTTTTTGAAAACAGAATAAACTACAACAACAATGTAATGATGGCAACACCCAAAGTCATTGTTTTCTAGGATCAGTTGTAATTACATGTAGTTGATTGGCAGAGAAGAGTGAAATGACTTCTCCCAACAGTTCCCAATTCCCCTCTCTCGTTATTCTAGTGCCCTGTATTATTCTTGCATGTTATTCTTGCCTCCCTTTAGATTTATGGGCAAGTTAACATCCTTTTGGTGGGGAAAAGATTTCTAACACACACACACACACACACACACACACACACACACACACGCTCTCACACATAATGTATATAATGTATGTATGCATGCATTTTACTGAAAAGATATTTTCTAATAGTCAAGGAGAAGAATATAGGATGTCAGATTAGAAATATAAATGGAAGATGTGATCTTGAAATAATTGAATTGCTTTTCAGTAGTATCTTCTCAGGAGGGCACTAGTAAACAGTGACTCCTCATACTACTACTTATTTTGATTATTAGCATCATAGCCTATAGGTGATTTAGTGTATCTTTTCAAAGTCATTTTTACAGATAATGGAACTAAGGTCTAAAAGGATTACACTAGACTTTACTTAAGAAAATGACAGAATTAAAACTTAGGTAGTCAAGAAACATTTATTTCGTACTTCTGTGTTTCAGGAACTATCATAGATTTATGGTTACAAAGATAGAAATAAAACTGTTACTGTTCTCAAGGAACTTATGTTCTATTCAAGCCAGAGTCTCTGACTTTGAATATTACAGCATTGCTCCCCAACTAACATTATTGAGTTATATAGCTTATAGGTAAAATTACAATATTAAAATAGTTATTTGTCACTTTTTAATTGAAAAAGTAGAAGAAATGGTATTTCTATTCTTTGAAATGTTTTAAATATTATGGTAGATAAAAATTGGACTTTGTTTTTCTAAACTTATTTCCAGTCCCTACCTATACTATCAGGTTTCCAGGAGAACAGGGCTTTTATGTTTATAGATTAGAGCCCAAGAGTCTGGTGAATCTAGAACTTTTTTGTTGTGAGGATCAACTGAGAAAACAACAGGTGTAAAGCAGCATGTCCTGCTTATCTTTGAAGCCAGTATGTAATTTAGTTTTGAGTAATTGAAAGATATTCTTCAGCAGATCTTTATTTGCATCTATTTTAACTTTTGTTGTATTGACAGGAATTTCTTTATGGGTTTTTACGTTTTCTGTAGCTGCACTAAGGTTGTGTGCTGGTTAGACTATGTAATTGATATAATAGTAAAATATTTTCTAAATGGCTTTATGCCTTTTACTATTGAATAGTTAGCCATTATTTCCCTATTTAAGCTTAAAAAACCTAACAAGCCAAAAATGAGGATTAAACTTAGATATTAGCTAAATTAAGTGCAATCTATAGATGAAGAAATTGAGAACCAGAGAAGAAATTAACATGTGTCTTTCTGTGTTTCTTTGAAATTACTAATTTCCTTACTTCTTACAGAACAACAATATTCCAACCCATTTAAATATTGTAATTTGTTCATCTATGCCCGACTGATGGACATCTTTTTAGTTTACAGTTGTTTTTTTCACCACTATAAAAGAGTAATTATAAATATTTGCATATCTACAGGACTTTTTCCTTTTTTCTTGATTTCTTTTGAGTACTTCTAGGTCAGAGGGCATGCATATTTTAGTAATTTTTTGTATATAATTCCTAATAGTTAGCTTTTCCAGATGGCCAAAATGTCCAGATGGCCAATTGATTAGATGTAGACATGTGCAGAGAGATATCTCAGCAGTTACTGAGACCTCAAAAGGTAAATCTAGGTTTCCCCATATACTGGGGATTAGACCAAATTGAAGACGTTTACTTTGCTTTAGGTGGGTCTTCTTTGTCTTGAATCCCTTTCTCTTACTGCATCACACTTAATTAGGGTCTTTTCTTTTGTTGTTACCTTCTTTTTCAAAATGGGCACCAAGGTTTTTCCCTCCTGCTTTGAATAGCTTTACTTGAGAAAAGGGGAAGAGGAAAGGTTTCATGGATCACAACATGATTAGGTGACCTCCCCCTGTGTAGCAAGACTTGGATTTCTTTTTGAATTTACCTGATCCCCAGCCTTTCATGAGAAGAGCATAGGTAAAATGCTATGTTCTTCCATTTCCTGCTGGGTATGTCCCCTGATGAAAAAGGAAGAGGAAAGGTGTCTGCAAGTGGGAATTACATCTTCTGCTGCTGCCTCCCATTCCCAGTAGAGGGAAGAGAAGAAGAGAGATATCATGCTGTAATTAATCTCATACCTGGTCCAGCCCCTTTGGGAAAGGGGAAAGTTGTCTTCCATTTAATGGTTAGCATATTCATATAAGATGCCAGCTAGGTGATGCAGGGGACAGGACTGGGCCTTGAGTCAGGAAGACTCATCTCCCTCAACTCACATTTGGCCTTTGACACTTTCTAGCTGCTTGACCCTAAGTGGTAAGTCACTTAATCTGTTTGCTTCAATTTCCTCATCTCTAAAATGAGCTGGAAAAGAAAATGGTAAACCACTTCAGTATCTTTGCCAAGAAAACCCCAAATGGGGTCAATGAAGAGTTGGACACGACTGGAAAAATGACTGAATGCAATTCATACTTGGTCATACTCTGTCCATTTTGGTAATTTTGAACACATTTATGTAATCATTCAAAACCCATTTCCTATTACCTGATTCATTATTCCTATCCTCTTTAATCCTTTCACCACCAAATCTCAACTACTTGTCCTTCCAACATGTCCTTTGAATTGCTTGTATATAGGCAACAGAATTGCCTTTATCTTAAAATCTTTTCCTCTTCGATTTTTTCTATCTTTTGACTTATGCAATGACATCCCCTCCTTGGCTACCCTCTCCTCTTCCTCTGTTCCTCTAGGCTCAGAAATTGAGGTGGGGAAATTATTGAATGCTCCTTGCTCCCCATCAAGACTTCTGGGTTCTCTCCCTGCCCCCATGACTCAATAATCTTTGCTTCTTTTGAGGTTCATACAATCCACATTTTCTACCCAAAGTCCTACTAGCTATTGTCTACAGACCTTCAGGACTCTCTTCCTTCTCCAAGGACTTCAATATTTGTACTGTAGTCTCTCTTCTTGACTTGTGCTCTCCTAGCAGTGGACGATATGTACATGTTGAAATGCCTTCCAACACCCAATTGCCGAGTTCCTTGACCTCCCCATTTCCTAGGCCTACATCCTATTTTGGCCACACACAAAGAAGGATAGTCCCTGATATTGCCATCACTCACAAATGCTTCCGTGGTAGACTCAAGACCTCTGAAGCCCCCTCATCT
Organism: Antechinus flavipes; assembly: GCF_016432865.1. Taxonomy (NCBI): domain Eukaryota; kingdom Metazoa; phylum Chordata; class Mammalia; order Dasyuromorphia; family Dasyuridae; genus Antechinus; species Antechinus flavipes. Next base: position 83,847,500 of record NC_067402.1, read on the forward strand.
ACCCTTATCTCGTGGCTTCCCTTTCTCCTCCTGCTTTCCCATACAAACTCTCCTCTGCCCACACCATGATCTCTCCCAGTCCCTCTTCTTTTCCTCATCTTGACCCTGCCCGGATTAATTCAGCTCCACCCTGTCCTTTTTTTAATTTCTGGCTCCTTTGTCACATCAGTGCTTGTGCTCTATTTGGAGGACTCCCACCATTTGTAGCATTTGTTCCTACACATAACCTGATGAACAAAGTTGGAGAAAACCCTACAACTTTTCTGACTGAGTCTGCTGCAGATTTATGTTATGAAACCTCAACTGAGCTTTTACTACTGCTAGGTGATCCTGCCATAGCTTCCCTATCAACTTATTATTCCACTCTCCACAGGGGCATTTCTAAATCTTTTTCATCTCTTTTCAAACTTCACATAATTCCCTTCCCCCTCCCATCTCAATTGAGAACCTTATGCTATATTTCATTGAAAAAATTGGGGCCTTGACTCAGAGCTCCTTCTCTACTCCTCATGATCTTGTGTCACTCAAATGCCTTCTGCCACTATCTCCTCTTTCACCCCTTGTTGTGTCCTGCTTTCTAGAGCTCCCAAGTTGGGGTGATTAAATATACCTTCCTAGTGGAGAAGTGATAAGGTGGGACTCCTGAGTATGGTGGAAAAATGTAACAAAACCAACACTGAGCACGTGGGACCACATAGACAACTTGCTATTGTATGTAGTTTACCACCTGATATTACTTCCACGTGCTAACACTCTGCTTTAATCACAACACAGGTTGTCACCATCCCCTGACTTCTCAGGAAGGCCGAGAGCCCTTAGGGGAGATGGGGGCCAAACCAGACATTGTTAGAAGGTTCCCTCTGGACTGAAGAGTCTTATACCTCACCTAGAGTTTCCCCACTGACTATGACCCTCTATATATAGGGGTCCTCAAAGTACTGCCTGCAGGCCAGATGTGGCAGCTTTGGACGATTATCCCCCTCACCCAGGGCTATGAAGTTTCTTTATTTAAAGGCCCACAAAACAAAGTTTTTGTTTTTATTATAGTCCAGCCCTCCAACAGTCTGAGGGACAGTGAAATGGTCCCCTATTTAAAAAGTTTGAGGACCCCTGCTCTATAACCCCTGTCTCACACAAAGAGGTGACCCTATTCTTTGCCAAGACAAACCTTTTTTACATGGATAAGCAATCAGTCCCATCCCATCCCATTTCTTCTAGCAAATTGTCTCCGTGATTCCTCTTGTCTGGCTTATTTTAAATCCCTCACCATCTACAGCTACTTCCCTGCCTGCTCCAAATATGCTTCTGTCTCCTTCATCTTTAAATAACCTTCATTTCATTCTTCCATCCTCACTAGCTAATATTCTGTAACTCTTTTGCTTTTTGGGAATAGGCTGTTTACAATAGATGCCTCTCCTTTCTCACCTTTCCTTCTCTTTTTGACCTCCAACCTCATCATTCCTTCAATATTGCTTTCTCCAAAGTTACTGGGGATCTCTTAATTGCCAAATCCAGTGGCCTTTTCTCAGGCTTCTTTCTCACTTCTCTATGCAGCCTCTGACACTGCTGGTCATCTCCTTTTTACTCTCTTTTCTCTAGGTTTTTTTTTTGAGGCCTCGAACTGTTCCTCAGATTCCTTTGCTACCTTCTCATCCAGATAACTTCCTCTGACCACACGGGTTTCTTAGAGTTCTATCCAAGGCCTCTTCTCTAAAGTACTAATTTATTTGGGGATTTCATCAGCTCCCATGGATTTAATTATTATGTCTTTGCTGATTTTCAAATCTACTTGTGTGCTGACCTCCAATCTCACCTTTCAGACTTTTTGATACGAATGTCCAGTAGATATCTTATATGCAATATGTCTAAAAAGCTAAATTTATTATTTTTCTCCCTTTGCCATCCTCGTCATCCCTATCTTTTCTATTACTATAGAGGGCAACACCATCAGTGTAGTTCCTCAGTATGGTAATCTAGAAGACAACCTCAGCTTTACTGTAACTGCCTTATCTAATCTGTTGCCAGAGTATATAGATTTTATCTTCATAAGATTTCTTGGGTACATTCCCTACTCTTAATACTGCCATCACTCTCATGCAAGTTCTCATAATCTGATGTCAGGACTGTAGTAGTAGATTGCTTGTGGGTCTGCTTGCCTCAAATCTCTCCCCACTATAGGCTCCATTCAGTGACAAAGGAATTTTCTAAAGTACAAGTTCAAACATATCCTGCCCTCCCCCTGGTGCCTTTCCTCTATTAATAATTTCCTATTTATTCTACATAGAACTTGTACATGTCTGTTTTTTTGTCTTCCCATTGAATTGTGAACTCCTTGAGGGTAGGGACTTAATTTTTTTAATCTCCAAGCACTTAGCACAACATCTGTCACATAGTACTTAATAAATGTTTATTGGCTGACTGAGTTAAAGCCCTTTCCTTGGCAGTAGGAGAGAGTTGTAAGAAGTCACCTTTCTTTAATTCTTGGTTAGGTCTTAGGCTGTGATTATTCCTTTTTCTGATGCAACAAACTTAGTTGAGGAATTTTCCTTAATGGGAAGGAGTAGAAGGGGAGAGACTTTTTATTTACTTCACCATATATGTTCTTCCAAAATCATTTAAACACTCCCTCCCTTTTTTGTCTTAAAAAGCCATGGATAACTCAATGATATAGAAAAATATATAGAGAAACAGTACCTTTCTTTCCATCAGTGCATTTGAAAGATTTTCATAAAGATCTGTATTCATGGATTTGTTTTAGTGAAAATTATGATATAAAAATACTTTTTTGTATGAGGTGGGAATGGATCTTTTTCTTAATTATTGCCTTATCCTGGATTTGATTAGGTAGGGTAAGATTAAAATTTATTGAATTGAAAAGCTATAATGTGTAATTTGTCCTAAGTTTCTTTTGGTTGGTGAAGAAATAATCTGTTCAGTTGTTATTTGGGTTAGCTAATCTCCCAAGTTAATTAGAAAACTAATTTATTATACTCTATGGAAAGGAATGAGTCTCTTTAGTTGAAGAAAAGGAGAATTAGTTCTGAGTCAGTTATATGAGCTGAAATGTGAAAAGTTACCAATGATTAACAAGTTTTGGATCATCTACTCATGCATTAGATTATACTGCTTTTAGAATTGTAGTTTTTAAAGGAAATCATCATGTCTCTGTTTCAATATGGTGACTTAAAAAAAGCCCTTAAACATGTTTTCAGAGATCAGTCATTACAGGGGCAAATTGTTGAATGGGAGAAAAAATCTCTTGATTTCTATCCCATGACTTGGTTGAAAGACACCTGAAGCAATTTCTTTATCTATGATCAACTGCAAATATTACAGTAAATACTGAAATTGAATCATCACATTTCTTTTTCATTCTTTTCTTGAAAAGAGAGACGAAAAAAGGCTTCAGCCTGGGAACGAAATTTGGTGTATCCTGCTGTCATGGTTCTTCTTCTTATTGAAACAGTAAGAATTTCTTTATGGCTGGAAACAGCAAAATATTGCTTATTCATTCATTCATTCATTTATTTTCAGATTGGCTCTAAAATGCATTGTAGTAGGTAACTTTTAAGTAAAAGTGTAGTTAACTAGCATTCTTTTCAATAAAAGTATCTTCTCACTTGAAAAGTTTGAATGTATCTATCTTATTCAGCATGCCAAAAGTTTTTCTTCACAAACTAAATGTAGATTTCAGATCTTTGGGAGCTTCAGATTTCTTTATTTGTAATGGATATCTGCCAGTTATCTCAAAGGGTTCTGATTACTATGTTACTTGAAGAAAGTTCTGTAAAATCAGCTGTCTTGCCTTATAATGAAAATGAGCTTAATTGAATAATATTCTACCACAGTTAACATCCTCTTTGTTATTTCCAGTCTATTTCAGTCCTACTTGTTGCCTGCAACATTCTTTGCCTCTTGGTTGATGAAACTGCAATGCCAAAGGGATCGAGGGTAAAGTAAAACTTCACCACCTTTTTATTTTACAGAAGTACCTGGGTTTGTCCTTGGAGTATTTCAAAGAGTAAAACTGAAAAAAAATTTTTATCTGTTTAACATAATATATTGAGAATTGTAATATCTTTTTCTTTGTGCAAAAATTAGAGCTTTTCATAGCCTGTTATGATTATTATCCTCTTTCCCAGTATACTTTTTTATTGGAATGGTAAGTATCATTTTTATTCAGATATATGGCTTATATTTAGATAGAAAGTCTAAAATTTATTTTGCCATTTAAAGACAACATAACTTAGTTTTTTCTTTTTCTTTTTTAAAAAAATATTTTTTATTTATTTAAACTTAAGTACAAAATAGAAAAAAAATCATTGCTATGTGTACAGTGGAATATGAGAGGATTCAAAATAAGACACAATTAATTTCCCATTCCAAGAAAGCCTATCTAATAAATACTACACATTGTATTCAGAAGTGTTCTTCTTCTATTTGCTTTTTTATTAATTTTTTTTTGTTCTTTGCTGTGCATCAGTAAGTCTATTACTGGATCTTTCCAACATGGTCGTCCCTTCAAGAACTTGGCCACTAATTTTAGTCTTTATTAAGACTTTGTGGAAGATATAGAAGATACTTAATACAAAATACATATTCACATACACATATTTGTGTCTAAATAAAGGTTACCACAAAATTTCCTATTTGTAGAGAAGTTTTAATAATTATATAATGAGTGCTGATTAATACCACCAGTTATCACTCAGATAAGCAATTTTTTCTATTGTGTTTTTGTAAACAGTATCATTAAAATTATTATAAGTGGCTGCTTTAAAAAGGAATCACTCAGTACTTTTTTTTTTGCTCATTTTAGTGTTTGAACTTTGAAATCCTACTACTACTTCATCTCCTTCACTTCCATCCCTACTATTATAGCCTAAAGACAGAGGTCACTACTGTGAAATTCCTAACCTATATTAGGAGCAAAGTATAGGAAGCTAGAGGAAACCTCAGAATTATCTACCCTAACCCTTTCATTTTATAGATGAAGAAACTGATGTCTTGGGAGATTACTTTTAACTTCTACTCTCAAAGCCCTTTCTTGGAGATGTAAGCTTCTTGAGGGCAGAGACTAGTTTTTTTTGTTCCCTAATACTTTGTATATAGTGAATTCCCAGTAAATATTTATTAAAACAAATTTAGTTATTAAAAATTCTCCATCTCTGACTGTTGTCCTCTTTTTATTTTAACTTGACACAAAACTTTCCAATAAAGTATTCTAGACTATTTCATTTCTCCCAGACTTCATGTTCCTTCTGTACTCTTAGAGAGAACCAGGTACACAGTAGTAAATTAAGTATTGCATATTATATATAGGCTCAATAAATGGTTGCTGAATGGAGGGGCTGAGCTGATGCATCAATATCTGTCTTGGATGGACATTATAGGTAAATATTGAATTGGATTTAGAGTTAATAGGAGGAAGAGAGCTAGATTGCATTTGGGAGATTCATATCTTTAAAAAACCCCAACAAAACTTTAGAATTCTCTATAAAACAAAAACCTATTGAATATCAGTTTTTTGTTTTTTTTTACCAGTGTTCTAAATTGCAAGTCAGAAAATATCATAATCTGTAAAGAGCCAACATTGTAGGTCACTGGAGTGATGTCTAAGGCATATATATATAATTATACATATAAATATATATTATATATAAATAATCTTTAGCATATTACCAATGATGTGTGTAAACACCACCATAAAAAATACAGAAAGATGTAAAACGTCAAGGATTACAGATAGACATCCTGCTGACTGTGCTATCCCCTACTTGACATTCAGAGGTCTAGAAGAAGGCTTCTAGCATTCAGGCTAGATACATGGTATGCATCAGTGAGTAAGTGTAGATATTAAGTACTCACATTATTAAGGTCACGGATCCAATGAATCATTGAAGAAGAATGGGTTTATGAATGAACTCACTCTTCTCCATGCCTTTTCCTTAGCTTTGCTATTTTCAGTTCAGCTCATAAAAATTCATTGAGTTTCTATTGCATGTTTGGCATGAGCTGGATGCTGAGAACCCAGGGACAAACAGCAAGCCCTCCAGTTGCCTTTAGAGACTTTATGTTCTGGGTGGGGAGAATTAAGCATAATAATATGCATATAGGTAAGTAAGAAGGAAATATATAAGCAATAAATCCAGTGGGGCAGAAAGTCTGTGAGGAAATTCAGAAGGGCTTTATGTAGAAGGCTGCACTTTGAAGGGAATTAGAAATATTAAGAAACTGTAGAATAAAGGGAGAACATAACAAGATGAAGGGGACAGCTGGTCCAAAGGCAGTATATGAAATACTATGTAAGGGCACCGACAGTGGGATATTGTAATGGGATACAAATTGGGATAATAAGATATCAGTCTGTAGGAATTCAGAGTCATGAGTGTAACAAAGAGCTTTCTATGCCAAAATCAGGTTTGTATTTTATTGTAAAGGCAATAGGAAGGCACTGAAGCTTCTTGAGTAGCAGAGGGACATTGTCCCACTTATGCTATGGGAATTTTGAAATGTTCCCTTTCCCAGACAACTGAACTGCTTTCCCCCCAACATTTAAATAGTTCCTGAAATTCCTTCTTCTCTACCCTGGTTTGATTAAAGGAAAGCTGATAGATTCCTAGTCTGTGTCATGATTATTACTCCTTGATTTTTAAGTAAACCTGACTGTTGTATTTACATCCAAATATGACTTATTTATTAGTCTTAAATTTATATTTGATTGCTTATGTGACATTTAGCTTTTATCCTATTGTTAATATGGATTGAGTTTTATAATATGGCCCAAATTCCCTTTATTTTTCTCTCTCTTCCATGTATGATTATTGCATTAGAATTTCATATAGAGACTCCCTTTTATTCATTACCCAGAATTGCTATACTTTCAAATTTCATTCTGAGGCTTGAAAAAAAATTTTTTTATAATAATGATAAAAAGACCATGAGCTATTTTTAATAGTTGCTATTAAATCACAAATAGGCTAATCAGTTTCTTGGTATAGAAACTTTCATGAACAATCCTTTTTGTTATCTCTAAAAATATTTCTCTTGTTTGACAAACTGAATTGGCTCCATAGTTTTTCCCATTTTTAAACATTGAATTTCTTTTGATTGACTAGTCTGTTATTTTTAATATTGGTGTTGTTTTCTGGCTTCTTAAATTATGGACATAATCCCTTCTTCTTTAAAAATTTATATTATGGTTGAAGATATGCTTTGAGGTATTCTTCATGTGTTTTCTGAATAACTAAGACAGGGAGATATATCTCTTTTTTTTTAGCCTTTGATCTGTGTCTCAAGAAGGCTTTGGGGAATAGCAAATTTGTTTTCTTTTTTAAAGTACAAGAACAAATTGGACATACCCATTTGCTTTTGGAGTTTTTGTTTGTCACAAAGAAATGTGCATGGTGCCTCATATTTTAAATTGCATCATTGTTGTGACATATTTCAGTATCAAGGTGACTATGCAATCTATTATGGTGGGATTATATTAGTTTTTATTAATTTTCCCCTCAATGATTTCTCTTCCCAGTCCCAATTTCTTCTAATATAGCAATACAATCCTTTTTCTCTCTTAAAAGTATGTCAATACTTGAGCACCTTGCAAGATAAGTAAAGGAATTACATATGCTATGTCTGAAGTATTATGAAGTAATTCAAAATCTTAAAGAGTGAAACGAAGAAGCTGTATTCTAAACGTCCTGTTTTATTTGTCTTTGAAAAATTCTTTACCCCCAAAAGTAATAATTTTTATCAAAGTCCAACATGTATCAAAGTTATTAAATTTAGAAAAAATAAATGTCTGTACCACTGAAATTTTGAAAGGTTTAATGTTTTTCTTTCTAGGGGCCTGGCATAGGAAATGCTTCCCTTTCTACTTTTGGTTTTGTGGGAGCAGCACTTGAAATAATTTTGATTTTGTATCCTTTTTAAAAGTAGGAATTCTGTCTGCTAGCAAGTATTCTGTCTAGTTTTCTGGGACACTGGTAGTTTACTAAGACACTTTCCTGGGAAGGGGGAGAATAGACCAGCACAATTCTTCTCAAGCACTCGAAGTGTTTTTTTGTTTTGTTTTGTTTTGTTTTTCCTTTGGTTCTTAAGGCTTTTTGGAGACTGCTGAGAACCGAAGTGAAACTTGCATTCCTTTGGAGAGCTTTTCTCCTTGATTCTCACAGTTACCTTATGGTTTCCTCGGTCGTTGGCTTCTACAGCCTCCGCTTTTTTGGGAGCTTTACTCCCAGGAAGGATGACACAACTATGACAAAGGTAAGGTAAAGACTGAGGTGGTGATTTGCCACCCAAGACATACTGACTGTTTTATTTAGTAATTGCCCTGAATGGCTCATTTACTGCGATCAGTATTTGTTTGTAAGCTGCGCAAACACAAACTGGAAGATTTTCAAAATGCTGAATGAGTGGGAAAAAGGATGTGCTCTGTTTAGTTTGGATGGCATCCATTCACTTGTAAAACGCCTGAAATAGCAGAGCTTGTTAACCAGCTATAGAAAAGTTAGTGAAAGGACTCCTCTCCCCCCCTCCCCAGACCCCTCAATGAAAACGTATTGCTAATGAGTAACTTTGATTGTGCTAACTGTACTTCAGGAGCTTGTTTGAAATCTGAAGAACTTAGTTGCTACAAGTAGTAGAGACAAAGTATTTCAAATTTGAATAATTAAAATAAGACTAAAGGCTTATTCTTTACATTTTGCCACCTGAAGTTAATTTGACTTTCCCAATTTGACACTGGTTTCAAAAAACCCAAAATCTTACATAGTAATTCAAACAAAATGTCCAAACATTTTGTTAAAGTAATAACAAATTGAGAAGAAAAATTAACATTTTCCTGTTGTTTTCATATGTTTCATATGGATGGTTTTATTTGATTATTGGAAAAGTTCTGGAGAAAGCCTAAAAGTATTGATTTTATTTTGCTAAAACTTTTTAGAAGACATGTTTAGATCTATCTTAAGAGAGGCATGACATCTGATTTAACTGTCTGAAAATGCTAGTATTTTCTGATTATTTTAATATAAAGATCTGTTTTAATAATATGCTTTATTTCAAAATATAAGATAATAACAAAGCTTGATATAAATGAGGGATTGATTTGTAGAATATATGTAGGTTTGTGCCTATGATTATTTGTTGTTAAGTCTTATAAGTGTTAAAGAAATGAGAAAGTTAGTGGAAATGAAAATATTTGATGCTATTTTGATTTTTTTTTTTTTTTGGTATAGGTCACATCTAAGTGAATATGTAATTTTTTAAAAATCAACACCAATTTTTTTTCAAATTAACATCAAGTTCACAATCAGTACTGACTTCCATAAATCATATTCTTTTATCTCTTAAGTGATAGGGTTAAGTGATAGCTTTAATATGGTATTTTTGAAATATCTTTTAGGAATTCAGAATGTAATGTTAAATGTACACTCAGAAAAAGGGTTTCTTACTGGCTTTTCAGTTCTATATTAAAATTACAAACTTTCATTAAAAATTATTCAAGATTACAAATTTTCTAGAAGTTTAATAATTTTTTTTCTTCCACCTACTATTTAACTATCTTCTTTTTTCTTTCCTGAAACAGATAATTGGAAATTGTGTTTCACTTTTGGTCTTGAGTTCTGCACTACCTGTGATGTCAAGAACCTTGGGTAAGTTTAACTGAAAATTTAACTGAAAATTCGTTCTACTTTTGAGAACTTTGGTTAACACTTTGACATGTGATCTTTATTTAGGAAGTTTTTCCTTAAAGACTTGATAACTTCTTGAAACACATCATCATTATTTTGTTTATTTTATACTCACTTCTTATGTAATCACACTTTAACCTGCAAAGAATTGGAAATGGTAGGAACAAGGAACAAGTAAAGATCAAACATTTTTCACATGGTAATGTTGTCTCATCAAATTATATGAATGTTTTCACATGACCATATCACCTTTTCAGTCCTCTATTGAACAAACTATAAACCCAAAGATTCTTTAATGGGAAGAAAATATAATAGAAACATTTTTTAAAAAGTATGTGACAAAAGAAATAATATTTAAGCTAAATCCAGAAAACATTAAAATTTCAGGAAGTTAATACTCACTAAAGGTATATTTTACCATCATAGAAATGTGCAGGTCATTAGTGGTTTTAATTTTTGGATTTACAGAGATTTTCAGTAATATTTTTAATTAAAGAAAAATTTTCCTTTGTGTACACATATTTGAACTAGTCTCTTTATCAGCTTGTCTTTTACAAAGCAATATGTAGAATGCTTCCTTCTTGAATCTTTCACAAAACGTTATTTCTAAATAAAATTTTTCTTTAGTTAAACTATGTTAGATTAAACTATGTGTAGATCTACACATCTTTAGCTTGTGGGAATTTTTGGAAATGCCATTAGGTAACTAAGATGAATTGATCATTTTAAAATTGCTAATGATATTAAGTGCCTTAGTTTTTAGCTTTTATAGAACTTCTGTTGTTTATGTAAAAGAGAAAAATGTAGGTTGTGCCAAGAAATTTCAAAGCTTTGTAGTTTTGCTCAAAATTCTCACACATAATTTCATTTTTAGTAAAAGTTAAAACTTTGTATAAACATGACAAAGAACTATTCTAAATGCTAATATGGCTTTCTTTTCTCTCTCTCTCTTTTTTTTTTCTCTGTTACCTTGGCTTTTAAGTATAGTATGTCATTGTTTTGACATCTGCCTGTAGTGTGCTTATCTCTGAAATGTGAAATATATACAGTTTAGTGATAGGAAATCAAATTTGACTATTTGTATTATGACATTTCACAAATAACTTTTGTGGTATTGTACACACCATGCCATTTTAGCACTAGTATAATTCATTTATGCACTGTAATTTAAGATTAACTGTTGGTAATAATATGAACTGATTCTCTGGAAAAAAAAAAAAAGTGCACACACTGTGCACTGTTGCTAATACAAAGAAAACAAATTAATGACAAAACTCACTTTTTGAAGACCAACAAATGAAATTCCTGAATAGTTTGCCATAGAGATAAATAAAAGAATAAAACAGAAGAAAGGAAAAGAAAGATAGGACAATTAAAATGCAGCTAACAAATGCCTGGACCCAGCTGTCCAAACAGGATTAATAGAGTGCATTAGAGTACAGTGAGTCATGTGGTGCTTTGCAAAATATCAACATGCATTGCATTACATGTTATGCCCAATGGCACTGAATAGATGAAAAGAAATAAATACGTTAAACAGATTCATAGAGGCTTTTCACAGTATTAAAAAAGCAAGGTTCTAGGCAAAAAGAAAAAAAAAAACCTGGATTTTAGAATTATGGGAAAGGCAAACTAGAGAAAGTTATCAAATAATTCACATATTAACCTTTTAGAATTGAGTATTTGAATTTAAGAAGATAAAATGTAGGCAGTTGTGGATATTGTACTTAAGTATAATTGAGGATTTTTGATCATCTAGTTATGTCTCCGAGATAGGGGGTAGAGTTGTTAAATACAACTGAATATCAAGCTTTACAATTGTTCTCTTTATTTCAGAGCTTCTTCTCAGTAAATCCTGGTCATCAGTGTAGTGTCATATGCCTCTGAAATCAACTAGCAGTACAATATTGTTTAGACTGAAATGTAACTAGGACCTAATGTGAGGTATAGTGAGAAAAATAATAACATGAGTTTTTCCTTTTAAAATAATTACTTTTTAAATTATAAACAGTCCTGAAATGAATTTGGATAGTAGTTGTATTAGAGCAAATAGTTTGAAGCAGTGATATTTTTGCTTCAAAAGTCAAAGCATTCTATGTTTACATTAAAAACAAGTCAATAGCTAATGAATGACATATTATTAGAATTATGTAATTTTGAGTTATTTTACTGAGTGACTATTATGATATCTAGTTTGCTTTTTTTTTCCAAGAAGAAAAGATCATGTTTTTTTGATAGATTTTTCACACAAAAGAGAAAAATGGAACTATACAAATATATATTAGTTTCAGGAACATTGAAACCTTAGTCAAATATTATCAATATATTGCATATATCATTGAGAATTAAATTGTGTTAATCATATCTACATTCTTTTTTTATAGCTACATTCTTATGAATGAAATGAATAATAGTTGTGATGTTATAGTCCACTAAAAGTACAAAGAAACATTATTCTAAATGTCTGCTAAAACTCTTAAAAGATATTATTTTTAGCTTATTTGGATATTTAGACATGTTTAGAATTAAGATTTTGATGGCCTCAAAATTTTATGAGTAGGGCTTTTAGCTGTATTATTTGTTATTTGTTTAATTGATTGGCAGATGACCATAGTAGGTGATCATCAATGTATACACATATCCAGTTTTTTCTAATATTAAAATATATTAAGTTTTTTGTTAAAGTTTTCCGAGTAAAAATAAATTCTGACCAAAAAGCATGTTTTTAATTTTTTAATTGTTTACATGCTATGTGTTTTGCCTTGAGGATATAACTAATACTTATAGATATTTTGTACTCTTTATTTTAAAATCTCTTTTAACTAAAGGTGAAAAGGATTCCCAGAAATAATTTATGTAAATTAGATCAAATAGATATTTCTAGGAAAGTCTCCACTGTGTCAAAATAAAATTCACGAATAATTAAAAATTATATCAATAGATTTCAAAGTATTTTGATCAACCCCTCTGTTTAATCATTATTTAACAACTATTTTGTTTTCTTTCTGATATATTTTCTGCATATAAGATACAATTAAATATTGTATTCTTAGACAACAATTCTGTCAGTTTCTCAAATGCTCCTTAAATTTGTTTTAATCACCTCCTCACACATTTCTCTTCCAGTGCCCATACAATCTGTCATCTTCTTAAGGGAGATAAAGTGGATTATTCTTCTTTGTTTCCTTTATGAGGGGAGTCTGTTTAAAAACCAGTCTTTTTAGAAAAGGGCTTTATGTAGGCTTTTGTAAATGTATCTCTAAATCTTTCCTTCTTCAGTCCTTTTTATCTAACACTGGAAGAAATGACTCACAAATACTTTTTAAAATGAAAAATAAAAGTGACCAAATGTTTAATTGCTAAGTGAATATATAACATTTGACTGATAATAAAAATTTTATTTGAATTCATAATGAAAAATCATTAGTAACATTAAAAAGTTATATATACATTAACATGAAACAAATTTATTGTATGTTCTTGATTGTCACTTGTTGGTTCTTATTGTTCTTATGGCTAAAGATAAACAATGTTACACTCACATATATGAGTAATTATATGTATGTATGTGTATACATATGTGTGTTTATATGTGTACATGAGTGTATATGTTTGAATTGATGTGTAAACTATTTAAACACATGTTTTCTGAGTGTAGAAATCTGTAGGTAAATATTAGAAGGAATTGTCTAAATAAACTCTAATTCTTTAAATTCTGATAATTAAGAATTCAAGACTATTCAAATTTAAGGACATAAAATTCTGAGAAAATTCCCTGGGACAGTAAGGCTGATTGGCTCTGTATGATCAGAAATCTGTTGATAAATATTCAGATTAATTCAACTCACAACTTATTAAGAACCAACTATATGTCAAGTATTGTGTGTTATTTATAATACAAACATAGATACAGCACAGACATTGCCTTCTAGAAACTAAAAGGAAAGAAAGATATGTACACAAATAAGTGTTAGAAGGGAGAATGTGATTAGTTGCAAAGGTGAGAACTAGTCAAAATAATATGAGGTTGATGATGGAGAGACTACTTTCCAGGCTGGGTTTGAAGGGATTCAGAGAAGGCTTCATTTTGGAATTAGCATTTAGATTAGAGGATTTACATCTGGAATCCCTTCATTTTATAAATGAGAAAACTGAAACACAGAAGTCTCTCACAGGTAGTAAGTGCTAAAAGCCAGATTTGAATTGAGAACCTCTGATTCCAAGTCCAGTGTTGTGTATAGCACAGCTGCTCAGGGGTTCAGTTTAATGGGTATAATATTGACACACAGCGGTCTGATTTCCATATAGCACACAAAATTTATAGCATTAAGGTTTTCTGGTATGTGTTTTTAGAACTAGCTGCTGGAAGGTGGTTTCATATTCCCCAAAATTAGTTGTAGATAGTCAGCTTCCATTGTTGCTAGCTCATATTCATAAAGAAATGACTGTAACTGAGTATTGCCACACAGCCTTTTGGAAAGGACCTTTTTAGCAGAGTAGTGGGGGATGGAAACAGATTGCAAACAGTTAAGGAAGAAAGTGGATAGAAAGAAAGTAAAGGTGATTAGTATGAATTATTCTTTTTAGACATTTGATAGAGATAAAAGTGAGAGGGAAAAGGTCCAAGTATACAAAAATATTGATAGCATTCTATTATTAAGTGGTTTTTAGTCATACCTGACTCTCTCTGACCCTATTTTTTTTTCTCGGCAAAGATAAAGGAGCAAAAGATAAAGTTTACCATTTCCTTCAGCTCATTTTACAGATAAGGAAACTGAGGCAAACAGAGTTAATTGACTTGCCCAGGGTCACACAACTAAAATATGTCTGAGGCCAGATTTTGAACTTGGAAAGATAAGTCTTTCTGACTCCAAGCCTGGTTTTCTGGCATTGCACCACTTAACATTCTCCCTTGTAGCAAAAAACTGGAAACTATCAGCATGACCCATTAATTGGGCAGTAGTTTGACAAATTATTGAATTATGCAAATGCATTGAATATTATTATGCTATAATGCAGTGGTGTTAAACTCAAATAGAAATGGATCCCTTTAGGCTACATTTAATTTAGGAAAACTCAGATTAAGATTATTTGTGTTTTATTGTTAAATTTTTTATATTTTTAAACATTGCTCAATTATGTTTTAATCTGATTTATGTTGTACTTTGAATTATGGGCCAGTAGGCTCCAAGTGTGACACCTCTAGAGATGGGTTCAAAGAAACTTCAGAAGACTTATAAGAACTGATGCAGAATAAAGGGAGCAAAAAGAGAAAAAAAATTAAGATGATTCAAGTATTGTAAAGAAAAATAGCTCTGAGAGCCTTAAGAACTACGATCAATGTAATGACCAACCATGGTTCCAGAAGATAAGTGGTAAACCATGCTTGCCATCTCTTGATTGAGAAATAGTAGACTTGCAGAACGAGATGTATATTTTCAAATATGGCATACATATGCTACATGGATGGACTTTGAAGGTTTGGGTGGAGAATTGATGGGATACATCTGGGTTATGATGATGCAAAAAAAAAAGAAGAAAAAGACAAGAACACTGATGAAGCATTAATTAAATTGTTTAGAAGAGAAGAGAAAAAGTTCAGAGGGTCAGATAAAACAGGACACCATTGAAACTGAGGTATTGAATTTATTACACACTTTAAAAAAATTATGTGCTAAAAATTTGCAATTGGCTCCCTGTTGCTGCATTGTTGCTCCTTGTTTGGCATTCAAAACCTTCTCTTAATAACCTTCTCCTGTCTCTTCAATCTTCTTAAATCTTACTCCCTGACACATATTCTTCAGTCCAGTGACACTAACCTGCTGCATGTTCCTTGAGCAAAACACTCCATCTCTCAGCTCCTGATATTCTCTGTGGCTGTTCCTCATGCTTGGAACACTCTCCTTCTTCCAGTCTTCCCTGGCTTCTTTGAAGTTTCCACTAAAATTTTGGTTTTTTTTCCTTTTTTACTGGAAATCTTCTTAAGCTAGAGGTAGTAGGTGGCACAGTGGAGACAGTTTTGGGCTAGGAGTCAGAGAAATCTGGGTTCAAAACCAGCCTCAGACACTAGTGGTGTGACCTTGGGCAAATCGCTTAGCTTCTGTTTGCCTCAATTTCCTCATCTGCAAAATGGAGATAATAACAGCACTTAACTTACAGGGTTATTGTGAGAATCAAATGAGATATTTGTAAAGCTCTTAGTATATTGTTGTTACGGCATAAATGCTTAATTCTCTTCCTCCTAAGCTTTTAATTTTAATGGCTTTCCTCTGTTAATTATGTCCTCTATATCCTGCATATATTTGTTTGCATATTGCTTCTTCTATAAAGATTGTGGGCTCTTTGAGGACCAGGACTTTTTCTTGCTCTCTTGTGGTATCCCTTGCACTTAGCACAGAGCCAACACATAGTAGGTTCTTAATAAGTGTTTAGTGATTGGACATATATAAACTTGTTCTCTTCTTTGTAAATTTATGTTTAGTGTTCATCAGGTTAATACCTAAAAAATTAAAAACAGAATTTTAAAGAAGAACAAGTTTTGCAATGAAGAATTTTAATAATAAGAGAGAGTATATGGACACCAACATGATTAGAAAATAGAGTCAAAGAAAGGATTTTTTTGTTTGGAGTTTAAGAAATACGAGTTTTTTTATAGATTGGAGAAGGATCCATTTGAGTGGAAATATTGAAGTGTTTTCCATTGATGCAGCTAGAAGGCTTCACAAAGATGAAGGCTATCTTTTCCCTTCAAACTGGAAGAGGAAGAGATAAATAAAGGAAGTTTCAGACATTTAGAAGAATTGAGAGAGAAGATGAAATCACAAAAACCTGATTATTTCCTCTTTATATGAGCCTAGTCTTTTCATTGAAAAATTCATGTACTGAGAAATGAAGTGAAATAGGATTTAAAGAGAGAAAAAATGTTTGGAACAGTAATTTCAGAAACTGATTATTAAAATTAAAAAAAAGAAGTGTTACACAACAGCAGTAACTTTTTTGAGATTAGATAGCATCAGTTTGTTTTGTTTTAGTCACCACTTATTTGGTGGCAAGCAGTATTAGGAGTACCACGGGAATAATTTTAGGAGTTAGGAGGTTGGGATTGGGGAAAGCAAAGCATTACTTAGATTTTTGTCTGTACCATAATTGTTTTAGAAATAATTTGAATTTTTCACTCGAAAAGAGTTTCCAGAAGGATCACTCTGGAAAGGCTCTTTGGAAGTAATTTAGTCAGACTCAGGACTATGTGTAAAAATGTAGAGATCAGAACCAGAAATTAAGGTAAAGTGTGATTTATGCCAAGAATAATTAAAGATCTTTGATGCTTAAGCTGTTGAAAGAAATGGTGAAAATAAATCAGCTTTTTATTTAATTACCCATTTTTCAGCAGCAACAGTTTGGAGCTATTGTCATTACACACAGTACCTTCTAATTTTGAACTCTAGTTTGATGATTTGACTATACATAAATATCTGATTCTGAAATGACAAACTTGTCAATAATCAATTGTCAAGAATTGCCCATTACATTTTATTGTGATAATTAATACTTGCCATTTCTAATATTTTCTGACTCTTGTCTTGAATAAAGTTTTTGTGGTATACAAGTGGGGCTTTTGGTAGTTTATAAGAATTTAGGATTCGGGACTAAGAAATTAATGAGGCTATTTTCCAAAATATTCTTCACAGCTCTCTCATGTTCATTTTCATAATGAAACCAGCAAGTGTCAACTTATATATTGATTTGGTTTTTATGTATTCTTGTCTCTGTTTTCTCTACTTTATTTCTCTACTTTAAATGCCATATATATTGGCACATGCATTGCAATTATCTTTATGGTGGTCTTTTTGTGTATGCTTTTCATAAATACAAGTCAAGGTGACTAGGGCCCCATAAAATTACAATCTTATTGCATTTGAACAAATTGACAGTTGCCAGCTCCTATTTTTACTTCTCCATGGAGAATATAGCAATCTTTTTTTTCTATTTGTTTTCAATTTTCTATTTGTCTTTCAGTGTAGTCTTTTTGTAGTTGTCTGTGCATACATCTGAGCATCTCAAGTATATTTTAAAGTCCTTACTATAGGAACTGCATGGTGTTCTACAATGATGCTTTATTTTCAATTATTCCCTTCCCTCTCCTTTCCTTGTCATTGTTCAGACCAGTGTAAGATAGAAGTGGATAAGGTTTGAAATTCTCCCCTTCCCCCCAAATTAGAATTTAGACATCTGAATGTTATTTTAAACCAAAACATGTAGTTTCCTGGTCTATCTACTAGAATTGGTTTATTGCATTAATAAAAGTGTGAATTAGGAAACTTAAAAAAAAAAACAAAACCTTATTTCTATTTAAGAAAGTGCTTGGAATCAGTCAGAGAGATAATAGTCTGTTTATAGTTCAGGAAGTTTTATGAGATCTAACATAAGGAATTGTTTTCTCTTAAACTAGCTATTAAATCTTAAAGTATGTGGTAAAATGTATAGTATTCAAGAGACTGATTTTTATTTATTTTTAATAAGATAATTATTAGCTAGCTACTAGCATTTTCAGATTTTAGAAAACTTAACAAAAACCTACTTATGAATATTTATAACATTTTAACAATCATTTCAAGAAGAGTGGAGAAAAGTTTGCTCTATCTTTTCCACATGGAATATAATGCACTCAAGGGGAAAAGAATGAAAACTTAGAAAGGAATGAAGTTAGCATTATTAAATACTTAAATAGCATTAAAAATTAAGATTAAAAATTAAGAAAACTCATGAGAGTTAAATGGCTATTCCTAAGGAAAAGTAATCAGAGTAAGTAAAATTTTAAAATAATTAGATTGTGAGTTAATTCTCTTTAATTAGAAACATATTCAAATTGACCTTGAAAAACTGAAATATCATGCCCAAATTGGCTAAACAAAAAGTAAGAGTTTGTGCTCTGTGGACAGAAACATTACCAAGAATACTGAATGCTGAAAGAACCAGGAGTCATAGAAGAGCTCAGACCAATTAAGGAGACTATTAATAGATAATGTATTTTCAATGAGGAAGAAAAAAAGTCATAATAATATTAAAAAGTATTCAGTGGAAAGAAGTGCCCCATTTTGGGAGTAGTACTTATTCATAAAATAAGGAGTTTTGATATCCTCCAACTCTTCCTTCCCTGTCCCCTGCCAAAAAATACATGCAAAAATTGAGAAACGATTCTGATATTATATGATATGTGAATCTTACTTTTGAAGAAGTAGTATGTTTAATTTTAGGATATTTTATAAAAGTTATGAGCAAATTGACAAGAGTCTGTTGTCAAACACAGATAAGAAATTACAAACTATTTGAAAAAAGGGGTTACACCTTCATTTACCATGCCTTTGTTTACGCTGTTCTTTATCCTGCAATCCTCCTTCCCTTTCCTTAAATGTTGAATTCTTACTTATCCTTTAATGTCCTACTCTTATGTGAGACTTCCTCCTCTATGTCATCTCAAGTTCTCTTGGTGGAAGACAACCTTCCTTCTCAGACTTCATTTCCCAGTTTGTTTTGTACTTCCCAAATACATTTATTGTGCATTGTTGTGAATGCATGTTTTTTATTCTCCTAAGAAACTCTTAAATCTCATGAGATCAGGAACTTTTTATTCTCTAAACTTTTTATCTTTCTAATAACCTAAAATAGTGCTTTGCATACAGTATGTCTTTCATAAATATTTGTTGAATCTGTTTAGCTCAAAGAAGGCTAAAAATATGTGACTTAATTATTGTCTTCCATTATAGAAAATGTACTGGCAGAAATCAAAGCACAGTCTCTACATTATAAAATCTTATCTCTAATTTTATGACATCTGTACTAAGCAGAACTGAGAAATACAAAGAATATGGACTCTGAATCATGGAGAGAGGAAGGAAGAAAACTGTCATTAAGGACTAGTCATCAGGCACTATGTTAAAAGCATAGTATTTTCACCTTTTTGTTATTTGTTTGCTTATTGGGTTTTTTTGCTTTTTCCTTTTTTTCCTCATGTTTTATCACTTTTGATCTGATTTTTTTTTTTTTTTTGCTCAGCATGATGAATTGAATATAGAAATATATTTAGAAGAATTGCACATGTTTAACCTATATGAGATTACTTGCTGACTTGAAGAACAAAGAAGGGGGAAGAAAGGGAGAAAAATTTGGAATACAAGGTTTTGTGAAGATGGATGTTGAAAACTGTCTTGCATATATTTGGAAAAATAAAATACCATTAAAAATATAAAAAATAAACAATGAAAATTAAAATTAAAAAACTCATTTGTTCCTCATAGCAACTCTAGGAGGTAGGAGCCATCATTATTCCCATTTTACAGTTGAGAAGGCTGAGGCAGACAAAGATAAATGATTTATTCAGGGTTACATAATAATTGTCTGAGGTGGGATTTGAACTCAGGACTTCTTGGCTCCAGGCTCAGCCTTCTTTTCATTGTACTGTCTAACCAAGTATAATTTGTTCATTTCCCTTTTATTCCTCTTCCAAAAAAAAATGAAGTATTTTAGTGATCTTTGGAGAAAGTGTGCAGATTTTTTAATGAACCCAATTACCTGTTTACAATCTAGGGTCATCTTTTTTAATACTAGTGTTCTTCCAATAGTAGTTGGGTCATGGAATATCAGATCTCAATTAAACAATGCAATAAACATACACTTCACACAGTGTTGTTAAGTTTGTGTACTAGGTACTGAGGCTATATCAGCCTACAAGGTGCTCGTAATTCCATACGGAATGGGAAAATGGGGTATGAAAAGGATATACAAAATAATAATACAAAATATATACAAAGTAATTTCAGGATGGAGAGAACACATATTTCAGCAGGGAGTCATGTGAGACCGTATATTGGAGCTAACACCCAAGTTATACTTTGCAAGAAGCTCAGGATGTGACATGTTCATGTCTATCTATTCTAAAGATGAGCAGAGAAGGCACTGAAGATATAAGGAAACTCTTCATGTAAGGGTGTAGAAATGGAAGTCCTGTATGAGGAATAGCCTCCAGGTAAATTTTATTAGAGAGTGATTGAAAGGTAATAATTTGAAATTAGACCTACAAGGTAGGTGAGAGCTCTAGTGGGGGCATATTGAATGCCCATCACAATAATATTCTGAATAAGTAAAGTTTTAAGTGACTGCAACAGAAATGAAAAAATCTATAAAGTAGACCTTAACTTATTTTTAACCCACATTTTCTTCCTCTTTCTAACCACAACTCAGTTATTTACTGGTTGTCTAATCAAGGATAAGATACTTTATCTTTAAGCCTTTCTTTATCTATAAAATAGAAATAATCATCCTTCCACTATTTATCTCAAAGGGTATTTGTGAGATAGGTACCTACTCTTTCTTCAGAGAATGCCATGTTAACGTTGGCCCTACTTAGTGTTTAATACTAAATGCAGTCTTTCTAGTGAAATTTAATTTGAACTATACAAAAACTGGTGTGTTTACTGCTTAATATTAAATAAAAAGTTTTGTTTTTATATCAAAGTCTCATTTCCCATCTTCCTCTGAGAAGAGTTTTCTTTAGAAAACAATTAAATGTGTATGGAACTAAGATGGGAGAGGAACTCGTCTAATCTCTCCCAAATACCGTTCCAAATGATTTAAAATAACATCTCAAATTGAATTCTAGAGTGTCAGAAGCAACAAAAGGGGGTCCAGCCTAGGACAAGTTAAGTCAGCAGAAATGTCATCTCAATGGAATGGTGGTCAGTCCTAATGCCAGCAGCAGATTTATCAGGAGCCTTCAACCTGCAAATAGTGAGGTCAGACAAGTAGCCAGAAGGAGATTACAGGGAGTGGTGTAACTTTTTCTTGGGAGTGGGTGTAACTGTTGCATTGCCCATACACAGTTCCATGTCACAGACCAAGAGCTAAGAGGAGCTCATTAGCACTCATGATAGCAGGAATATAAGGGTCCTGCTCACAGTTCCAAGGTGAAGGAGGTTTGTATTTGTATATTTAATAAAATAGAGCATTTAAAAGCATTCTTTATGAATGAAAAGTAGTGCTGAATACCAAATTTGTCTTTCAAATAGAAGTCTCAAGAGAAGCATAAATGTAAAGAGTAATCATGATGGATTCAGTGTTTAAACTGTTTCCATTCCTTTATGGAAAAATGATACTTATTTCTAAGAAGTTTATCATTATATATAATTAATTAATTCAAAGAATTTATACAGATAGAAGGATGGATAGGTTGACTGTGATGGGATAATTTTTTTTTTTTTTAAATTAAGGAGTGAGAAAGATGGATGCCCTGGGAGAAAAGGGAAGGGAGATAGAATGAGGTAAATTATCTTACATAAAAGAGGCATGAATAGAAGAACTTTTACACTGGATAGAATGATGGGGGAGTAGAGGTGGGAAGCAACAATTGAATCTTACTCTTAATAGAATTGGCTCAAAGAGATAGCAGAAATCTGTCTTTTCCTATAGGGAAATATGAGGGGAAAGAGATAAAAAGAAAGGGAGAGACTGATAGAAGGGAGGGTAGATTAAAGGAAGCAGAGGTCAGAAGCGAAACAGAAAAACAAGTAAGCAAAAACATTCAATACAGATGTCATACCTTGACATTGTATACAGTTTTCTATACTATTAGTTACCTACCTTCCATTAAGAAGGAGGTAGGCTTTATTTTTTTTCCTAGATCTTCATTAGTTTTTCCCATTCCTCCATTTTTTTTCAATTTAACTTTGTTTTACTCTTGTCACAGTTGTTGTAATATATTGTTCTCTTGGTTGTTTTTCCCCCTTCTGAATCAGTTCATAACAAATATTCCCATATTTTTCTAAATTTCTTAAATTTGCCATTTCTTATAGCAAAATATTTCATTATCTTTACATACCATAGTTTTTTTTTTAAATCTCCTACACAATATATTGTCATCTACTTTGTTTCTAGTTCTTTATTATCACAGAGTGCTACTATGAATATTTTGTTATTATATTCGAACTTTATTTTGGTATAGCATTTTATTTTTGGTTTTATTTTCTTTGGGTATATGCCCAGTAATGAGATTATAGAGCCAAAAGGGTTGTTTTACTCATTTCTTTCTCTATTCCAAATTGAAGTCTAGGATAGTGATTTAACAATCGTATTTGGCACAAATATTTTTCATAATCTGCCACTTTTTAAAAATAGTATTTTATTTTTCCAAATACATAGTTTTCAATATTCATCTTCATAAAACTCTGTCACAAATTTTCCTCCCACCTTCCCCAAGACAACAATCAATCTGATGTGTTAAATATGTGCAATTCTTATAAATATATGTTATTTGTTGTTATTTGTTATTCAGCACAAGAAAAATCATCAAAAGGGAAAAAAACTATGAACAAGAAAAAAAATCTGCCATTTTCTCTTAATTCTGCTTTCAATGAATTTATTTGTGCAAAATTTTAAAAATTTTATATAATTGACCTTCTTTATATGGTTAAGGATTCTTACTATAGCTGTGGTTTTAAAAGGTGCTTGATTTTAGCATTTTCATTTTTTTAATGGACAAACTTTTATATTTATTTTGGTATTGTGTTGTGTAGAGTATTGGTCAAAATCTAATTTCTGACTAATTGCTTTCCAGTATTCCAAATATGACTGTCAAAAAGGGAATCCTTTTCTTAATAAATAGCATTTATCAAATACTGGATTGTTTTTGGTTATGATATTTGTTTTTGTTTTGTTTTTTGCTTATCTAGGCTGTTCCACTGATCTACTTTTTTTTTTTTTTAAGTAATATCAAATTGCTTAGATTAAATTTCGGATAGTTTTATGCCCCCTTCAGCCATAGTTTTTCTCCTTTTCTTGAAATTCGAGATTGTTTTTGTTTTTTTTTTTTTTTTGTTTTTCAAAAAGATTTTTGCATTTTTCTAATCCTAATAAAGTGTTATTCTCATAATTTGATCACTGCTTTGTATTTTTAATGATTTAAGGGCTAATGAGACTGCAAATTTAGTAAAAGTTTAAAGTAGGCACTTTTTAAAAAAGCACTGTTTCCTTCATCAAAAGTAGAAATCCCCCTATTTTTGTTTTCAGTTAATCAAATGATTAACAATAAGCCAATTTACAAAAAAAATCTAGTAATATCAGAATTATCTCATAGCTTCTAAAAAGACATCATACTTTTATGAAAATAAAAACTTTTTTTAGTACACATAGTTGTTAGAATTTTTAGACCATAAACACTTTAAATACTCAAACTAAACATTTGAGTTTTCCAAAAGGAAGAATGGATTCATGCCTAATTTTTGATTTATAAATTGGTTTGTAAAAGGTTTGGGTGTGTTTGCAGAAATCGGAAATTTTGAAAAGCAGTTATTTGAGAACAACTTATGTTGGAATCCTTACTAATTGCTAAGTAATTAGAGTTGATCTAATCTTACAAGAAGTTGTTTTGGCCAGAACCTGAAACAAGGTACTAAGTAGAACTAATCAAGACAAGGCTTGTGTTCCCACCTTTACTCAAAGTCCACACCTTAAAGCTCTTTGGGCCAGAGAGCACTATGGGAGAAAACCCATAATCCCATTCTCTCAGAAGGTTCACATATAAGGCGAGACAGCCATTCCAGAATACATTTTTTCCTCTTGGCTGGCTGATCGCGCTAGACTCGAGAGAAACGACTCTGCTGCAGAGAACACTTTTGACGGACTTCAGTGGAGCTACGCCAGAAGCCCTCTCTCCGCGGCAAGTTGGTGCTGGGCTCCCCAGAAGGAGATAAGAGAGATCTTCCATCTCTGTTGGAGGCAGAAGAAGGCAGAGGCAGAGGCTTAGAGCCCTTCGGATGTCTCCAAATCCAAAGGTTCTGCCCTTCAGCCTCTGCCTCTGCTTTCTTCAGCCTCCAGCCAGCTCCAGTCTTCATGTCATTCCAGTGAAATCTTGACTTGTAGCGTCTTCCTCTCTCCAGAACTCTCCGACTGGCCCATTGGCCTATTTATGCTCCTTCCAGAGAGAGGGATTATGGGTAGTTCTACTTAGTACCTTGTTTCAGGTTCTGCCCAAAACATCTTCTTGTAAGATTAGATCAACTCTAATTACTTAGCAATTAGTAAGGATTCCAACAAACTTATGTTATGGAAATGATTTTGTGACCAGCTTATTTGCATTTGTAATACACTGAGAAAATATGGTTTATTAGTCATGTTTTAATGAGCATTTTATAGTATCAGAATATATACATTACATCAACTTCTTTACTAGTTATGAACATGAATATGCT
Organism: Antechinus flavipes; assembly: GCF_016432865.1. NCBI lineage: Eukaryota > Metazoa > Chordata > Mammalia > Dasyuromorphia > Dasyuridae > Antechinus > Antechinus flavipes. The sequence continues at coordinate 83,872,431 of NC_067402.1, forward strand.
TGCTGAAAGTAAAAGTTGATTCAGGTGGGTTAAACATAAATTCTGTTGACTTGTGGTATTGTAGAGTGAAGTAAGAAGATCTTATTTAAATGAAAAGTTTGGTTCTATATGTTCTTTCTTTGTGGATTGAAATAGAGGGGTGATTGTCATCCATGTAATTGTATGTACAACATATCTGAGTGAAATGCAGGGAAGAAGTTATTTTTATATATGTGATGGAAGAGAGTTTGTCTTGTTGGCCAGACCCTGAGGTCACCCTGACTTTAGGGTTAAATACAGCTGAATAGAATGAACTTCTGATTAAGATTTGTTATTCATCATCATTTTCATGAACTTTTATAAAGAGAGAATATGTAGTCATATACCACTAACTAGGAAATATAAAATAAAAATCAGTAAGAAAAGTTAAAATGCAATGTCATAATTTATGTTAATTTTATATAAAATATGGGTTTTGGAGTACTGGTTTTCAGTGTATTTTGCGTTTTAGAAATTTTGAATTACTTTTTTAGTTAAACAACATAGTTTTTGTTTTTTTTAGCACTTATAGATTTTTATCATTTTAGAAACTAAGATTATAAATTCCATTAATTGGGGACATTGACTATCTCATTATAGAAGAAAATTATTGAAATTAAAGAGTTACATAGAGGTTTTCTCAATGTAATGTTTAATAGGATTATTAGTGTAAGGGTTTATGGGCCCCAATTTGATTTTACTAATATTTGAAAAGACTATCTTTTCTTTTTCCTGATTTTCCTGGAAACTAATAAGCCTATGAAACAGAGAATCCTTGTTTGAATGGTTCCTTCTGCTACTTGAGCCTGACTCCTTGGAACTAAATAAGGAATTACAGAAGGTAGTGAGCCCCCAGGTCTCTTAGTAGAAAGATTTTTTTCTTGTTTGACATAATTTTCAACTCTTATAGAACTGTCAACTCATTCTTGTTACTAACTTCCTTCTCCTTTTCTGGCACAACTTTTACTAACTAAGTTGCATAGTTATAGACTATTGAACTAGCACTGGAGTGGAGAGATTGCCCAGGGATCAAGTGCCCAGGGTATACAGTACAAAGCTTGTGGAAACTTCTAGGGTTGGGAATGTGTCACAAAGTCAGAGAACTAATGACACAAAATTTAATTGAACTTAATGTAAAGGAAATGATTAATTAGATGCATATCGAATTTAGTGGAAAACAAAAATATCTTTGGGTGATATTTTGGAAGACCATCTGTATTTTGACACATATTACCTTTTACAGATGTGCAGCCTGATTACTGGTTAGGACTACAGACTAAGAATTCTTAAGAAATGTTAATAGTATTTGGATCTCTTTTAAGCAAGAATTTTTCTTCTTGACTAGCTATACTACTTATACTCTTAAATTATGTTACTTTGAACACCTCTATGATACATGACTGTCATCAGTGTTTTTAGTATTTCAGATGTATGCATATACTTATGTGTATGTGTGTGTGTGTGTGTGTATATATATATATATATATATATACACACACACATATTTGAAAGTTTTATTTATTTTTGTTCTACATTTACCCAACACCAACATAATGAATATTTCTATAAACAAAGTAGAACAGAAAAAAAAGCACTGTGTATGAATCTCTGGGCAGCTAGGTGGCGCAAAAGAATGCTAGGCCAGAAATGGGGGAGGCTCCTATCCCCAAGTTCATATCAGTTTTCTGAGTTTAAATCTGCTCTCAGACACTGATTAGCTGTGTGACCCTGGGCAAGTTACATAATCCTTTTTACCTTGATTTCCTCATCTGTAAAATTATCTAGAAAAGGAAATGGCAAACCACTTCATATCTTTGACAAACAAAACAAACACAACCCAAATGGGGTAATGAAAAGTTGTACACAACTGAATTTAAAAAAAAAAAAAAGGAATGAACAACAAAATATGAATCTCAATACCAACTTGTTCTTTTAAGCAAATGATAAATTCGGTATGTAATTTTCAAAACTGTTCTGCTTTTCTATTTTCTTTCTGTTCTGTGCATTTAAAATATTCTTTAATACCCCTCTTTTTTCTTTCTGGCAAACCTGTTACTAGACTGTTTTCTCTTTCCCTTCTCTCACAAACATGTTTTATAAAATAAAACTTTGTAAGCAATTAGTCAAATAAAACAGATTGCTCCATCGTCCTTGCCTGAACATTTTTGTTTCATTCTACATCTTGTGATTTGCTTATGTCTCTATTAAGAGATGAATGGTAGGTTTCATAATTGATGTATAAAAGTGCGTCTGTTTCCAATCCTCTCATCGTCTTCTGGCCTTTCTGCTATTTGGTTTCTGACATCAACTGAAATTGTGCTCTCCAAAGTTACCAGTGATCTCTTAATTGCCAAATCTAGTGGGCTTTTCTCAGTTCTCCTCTTTGCAGTCTTTGACCATATTGTTATCTTTTCCTTGATACTTACTTTTCTATTGTCTGTGACATTGGTCTCCAGTACTTCTCTTACCTTTTGACTGTTCCTTTTCAGTCTCTTTTGCTAGATCTTCATCCAAGTCACATCTGCTAAGAGCTGATGGCCACAGAGCTCTAGCAGAAGCCCACTTCTCTTTCTCCTTTATATTACACTAGTGATCTCAGCAACTCCCATGGATGTTGTCCATGTTCTTGTCCAGTTCTAACTTTTCTGCTGACCTAGAGTCTTGTATCTCTAATTGCCTATTGGATATCTCCAACTACAATTAGATATTCTATAGATGTCTTAAATTCAATATGTCCAAAACTCAATCCATGTTCTTCCCCTCTTTTCTTTCAAATTTCCCTATTATTGTCAAAGATAACACCATCTTACCAGTCTTCCAGGCTTACTGCCTAGGAATCATCTTGGATTCCTCAACATGTCACTCCCTACATCCAGTATGTTGTCATTGTTGATTTGTCTCTCTCTCCATTCTAATCCATCCTCCATTCAGCCACCAGAATGATCTTCAAGCTCACATCTAACCATGTCAGTCCCTTACTCAGTAAACTCTATCTAGTAGCTCCCTATTACCCCTAAGATCGAGTACAAAATCTGGTTTGGCTTTTAAGCCCCGTAACTTACCCGATTTCCTCTGCCTTTTTGGGCTCCTTATACCTTATACTCACTCACCCCTTATTTTTGGTTCCAGTGATGCTGACTTCTTTCTTCCTTATACAAACCCCCATTTTCAGTGACCCTTGTGTCTGCAGCTTTTTCTCATTCTTAATATCAATGTTTCCCCACTATTGATTATGTCCAGTAATCCTGTATCTGTCTAATATATAATAAATGGTTGTTTTGCAGATTGTCAACCCCGTTACTCTGTGAGCTCCTTGATATAAGGAGCTGTGCCTTTCTCTATGTCTCCAGCACTTAGCACATAGTAGATGCTTAATACTTGTTGACTTGACATTTCTCTTCAGGATGATAGTGGATTTAACAGAAAAGCAATTAATTTTTGCTCAGTTGTCCATACAATGCTCTTTCTATGTGAAAACTGCTCTTTAATTGCTGGCTATAGTTAAAGTTGGCCAAGCATATAATTTTGGCTTTGCCTTTTTGTTCCCCAAGCTATTAGATATCTGTGCTCTAAGTTTGACCATTTTCATGGTTATTTCAGAGGATTCTACAGTTATTCTTCATTGCTTCTCCTTGTATTTCTTCAAAATCCTCTTATTCTCATCCCACTCTTTTATTCTTGATCATTCAGTAGTTGAATTGCTCATCATTCATCCTGCACGTGTGTGCTCCTGCCCTAGGGAATTTGGGTTGCAGTAAGCATAGTTTTTACTGATGACATCCCAGGCTAATTCAAATTCCTATCTGAGGATGATATTTAAGCACCTGTCCTTCCTTTTGTTGCTTTGTAAATAACTCTGATGCTAATGGTAGAGTAAATTATTCTGGATCTCCTCTTAATTGTACAAATTTAATCATATGCCTTAAAAGACCCAGTAGAAAATCAAAAGTAATAAAGATGAAAAGAAATTACAAAAAGGATTTTGTATACTGCTCTACATTGTAATCTTAAATATTGTTAATAAATATTTATGCTGAATTTTATTGAGTCATATTCTTCTGTTTATTTAACAGGAATTACTAGATTTGATCTTCTTGGAGATTTTGGAAGATTTAACTGGCTGGGGAATTTCTACATTGTATTATCCTACAATTTGCTGTTTGCTATTGTGACAACTTTGTGTCTAGTCAGAAAGTTCACCTCTGCTGTAAGGGAAGAACTTTTCAAGGCCTTAGGTAATTTGGGGTTTGAAGGGGAATGATGTATGTGTTTATTATGCTTATTCATGACCTTTTAGTTAATTTTAAGTCTCTTGTAATCCAGAGATCAGAGTGTATAAAACCTTATTGAAGTATCCAGCCAGGTTCCAAAGTGCAGTTCTTTTGCTTTTAAAAGCCTTGGAGTAATGACATTAACATGACATTCTTTATAAACTAAATAAATCTATTTTTTGGTAATGGGCTTTTTGAGTTCAAATTAGGATGATTTATACTTAAGGAGTTTAAAAAAAAAAGCTTTGGTATTTAGGTACTCAACTATAAAACTATAACACTACCCTTGACTTAACTGTGTAGTTTCATCAGTTCCTTGGACAGTTACTTCACTTGGGATCTGTGTTTCTTATTCTTTATTATTATATATTATATATTCTTTATTATTAAAACATGCCAGAACTTGGACTCTATTGGTACCACTTTAAAGAGCCTCAGATCACTTCCATGACGTGACGTGATTTGAAGTCTCAGAGCATAGATATTCTATGATGGTAGCTGAACCATAATTCTCTACATAAAATAATATTTCAACGTAAAAATACAAGCATTCTGTTATAATCTAGGGACAAAGTTTATTTCAGATTTGAGGGGATTCTCTGTTATTTGACATATAATCACTATTAAAATTGTCAAGGGTCTGGAGTCAGGAAGACATGAGTTCAAATCTGGATTCAGATATTTTGGAACTGTGTGACTTACGCTGGTCACGTAACCTCTGTTTGCCTCAATTTTCTCATCCGTGATATGGATATAATAATAGGACCTACCTCCTATGGTTGTTATGAATATCAAATGATAATGATTATAGAGTGAAGTGCAATACCTGGCATAGTAAATGTTTGCTGATATTATCAAGTTGTTGGGTGCTTTTTTTTTTTTAAACTCTTGTAGAAAGCATAAATCTTATGTCATACTTATTTCCATATTGGCTCCAGGTTTTGTTTTTTGTTTTTAACATTCTCAAAAAATCCAAACAAACCCAAGACTTCATGTACCTGAAGTATTATGCAATAGTAATAGCAATTGACATTTATGTTAGCGCTTTAATAGTCAGTAGATACCACACAAAAGAGAAAGCAGAATCTTAAGGAACTCAAAGGCTTGCCACCCTGTAAGACACACATGTAATTCCTCCTCATTACTTTACAGAGCAGGAAGCTGATTAAGCAATTTATCTAGGCCTATACTTCTTGGCAAGTGACTTACTCCTGGGATTGCGACCCAGATCTAGGGCAATTCCCAGTGCAGCTCTCAGTCCTTCCACTTTACCCTGAAAAGTTGAGTCAGAAAATGCACACCTATACTTTATTTCAATCATAGGTGGCCAACCTCCTTGCTGTGTTATTTGACCCGGAAATATTTAACAAGGAAGATCATTTTCCCCACACTTAGCACAGTGTTTGCCACATAGAAGGAATTAATAACTGTTTGCTGATTGATTGCATTAAATCATAAATCTAAGAAGAGCTTTCACCCTTATTCCATTTAAGCTGGTACCTTTTCCTTCACTCTTATCCACTGACCAATCCCCTTATTTGTATTTGTACATTTTAACAGTTAATGATACTTGGCTCTATTCTTAACACTTAGGAATCAACCACTCACTCCACATGTAATTTATCAAGACTAAGCATTTTTGTATTTGGTGATCTTCTCTCCCTACTCCTTGCCCTCCAAACATGCACAGCCATTTCAAGAGTGAGAATAATTGTGCTTAGACTGGATTCTTTACCTTAGGAATGAAGGGTTTTAGACAGATCATTTTGTAGATGAAGGATTATTCCAAGAAAGCCTCATAAAAGTGGTAAAATACTACTTAACTAAGATCAAAGGTAACCTGTGCTTATGTCAGCCTTTTGAATAAAGGGGGCAGCAGAATCTGTAAGAGTTGTGGACAAACTAGGATTCACAGTTGTTGTTGTTTTTTAAATTTTACATCACAATTATATATTTGAACTCAAGTATGCTACTTTTAAATGTTAGATTTCGAATATGGTTACAACAGTAGCTGATTCATGAATTGTAATATTTGGCATTCTCCTAATTTTTGGTTTAGTAGAATCCTTTTTTTGTTTCTTTGCTAAGTTGTTTTGATGCTGTTTAAATTTTTTTGGACAAATATACTGTTATAAAAACAGGTTCTACAAAATATAGTTAGGATTAGAAGTGGGGTTTTTTGAGTTCCCTTAGAGGAATGAATTGCCTTTCAGTCTCTCTATTCTTTCCTCATAATAGATGATGCAGTAGAGTGAATACTGGGACTAGAGTTGGGAAAACCTGAATTCAGATCCAGCCTTTTGGCACTAGCTGTGTGCCTGTAGGCAAATCCTTTGACATCAGTTTCCTCCTCTGAAAAATAGGGATAATATTAGTACCTCCCTTCCAAGATGGTTGTGAGGAGTGTGGGAGAGGCCTTCTTCAGGCAGCAGCATGTATGGGAACCCAGAGTGTGGGGGCATTTATTTGAAATATTTTTGGAAAGGTGATAGGGTCAGGCATTTTGTGAAGACATTGTCTTTTAAGAGGAAACAACTGCAACTTTTTGAGCAATGAAGTAGGTAATGTGGTCAGATTTGGAGGAGAAGGAAGAACCAATTCATTGATTCTAGAGCTGAAGGGACCTTAGAGGTCATCTAATTCACTGCCCTCATTTTGCAGATGTATAATTTGAGGACAAGAGAAACTACACAACTAGCTAAAATAATGGGGTCAGACACAAATTCAGGCCTTCTGACTCTGAATTCAGCTCTCTTCTTACTCTATACCTTGTTTCAGATGATTTGTTGCTGAGAAATCAGTAAGGAAAATTAATCTGTTGGAATGTTTAGAAAATAAAGTTGACACAAGCAAATTTTAAGTTGTTAAAAAAAAAAGCTTGCAAGAACTGCTTTCCTCCTACATTTTGTAAAACATCTATTATATTATTTAGAACTTTGTTAGCATGAGATTCTCTTTTGATTTCACCTCCTTATTCTGGGGAAATAAAGAAAGAGAATATTTGTCACTCTTTTTTTTTTCTTGAGCAACCAAGCATGTGCAGAGTAGCAAACATATTGTTTGAAAAATGACTGTAACCTCATGGTGATGCTAGTGATTTGTGTTCAATTTGCCATGAAACTTTGTCAGATCCTAAAAGTCAGAGATAGCTTGTGTTTAATATCTTTTTTCCCTTCTCACCATCTGTAATGTCTGTGCAGGTCTTCACAAACTTCAACTCTCAAACAATGCAAGAGACTCGGAAACAAGCAAACCTGCTGCAAATGGGCATCAGAAATCACTGTGAGAGACAATTGATAATCTTTTACAGTTAGAAGAACTGAAAACTCTGACCTCATGACATTCCTGTCACTATCATCAAAATATTTTTTGTACTAATTTTTGGTTCATATTTTGAGCTCCAGCTTGTAAATGCCATTTTTCCACACTGTACTCATGAGAACTTGGTTACTTCAGATTCACCTTTTTCTAGTCTGACTTTTTGATCTACTCTGTACTTACGTGTTATACAGATTCCTTGAAGACTGGAACCTCAGAAGAACTTGGAATTCCTTTTCTGCGAGTATGTTACATCAGTGGATGTAACATCCTTATTACCATATTTGGGAATATCCTGTCTTTGCCTAATATGAAAATGTACTTTATAACAGGTTTTGAGATACTTAAAAGATTCATTGAATGTCCATCACAAACTGGACCAAAAGTTATATAAACATTAATAGAAGGTTTAATTAATTGAAAGTAAAAGTGAAGATCTTACCTAAAATGCAGTTTTAAATGCTCGTGAATGTCAGTTATTGTAATGTAAGCTACATTAGAACTAGTGATGAGCATTCCAGAATAATATTTGGAAATGTCTTCTTAAAGTTTTCTCTAGGTTTAATTTTCAATAATAGAAACTTAACGTTTCTGGTAATTAGTAGAGACTGTGTGGATCAGCCAATGAGCCCAAGGGACAAACTTTCTTCTTAAACCTGAGCCTCCTGTGTTTGTTAGAGAGTCACAGAAATGTCTTATATTTTGCATTAGAATAAGCTATAGTAAGTAGTAGTATGTAGTCACATTCACTCAATAAAATTGTGTCTGTTCTAGTCAATATTACCTCCTATAATAGTGGCCAGTGTGGGAATTCCACTGTAATGATGATTTTACCTCATAGGCCCCAAGTACTTGTGGGTATCTTGGTCCTTAGGTAAGGTGAAATCTTTTCCCTGTTCTTATATGGCCTAAAAACTGATATAACAGAAATACTTGGTGTAATAAGCCTCTTATCACTGAGGTTTTTATCCTTATGTTAGTATTTCATATATTAATAACTCAAATGTCAGGATTATACAGATTTAAATCTGGCATCTACAATCAGTGCATAAACAGACTTGATGTAAGAAAAGTTTTGCAGTGCAGTGTGATCTAAGTAATAATTTTTTAAATTATCTATTTCTATCAGATGATTTTGCTGACTGTATTGCCACTTGTTGAAAAATAGAAAATCTTACTCAACATTATCATATATGGGTAAAATGACCAGAATTCTGCATGAAAAATGTATAATATGGACACATTTGCACACAATTCATATATATGCAATTTATATATACACACCTGCACTATGTGTATGGGAATAGATTGTCTGTGTTCAGACAAGGTTACTAAAATGATTGTTTTTCACATTGCTGAACTTAAGGAAGTGTGTGAGTGGTGTGTGTGTGTGTGTGTGTGTGTGTGTGTGTGTGTATGTGTACGTATATTTCCATAAAACTGGAATGTGTATATTTGGCATTTAAAAATTTTATTTAGACCCAATGATAAGAAAATGACATTAACTTTTTAAGACTCCAGTTCCATGCAGCCTGCTACTGCTCTGTTTTCCCTTCCCTTCAGAGAGATCCAAAGCCTGTCAAAAACACAATATAGGTTTGTTTAAAAAAAAAAAAAAAAAAAAAAAAAAAAGAACCCCCATTGTTTCTAAACACTGAATCTAGGACTAGTGAAATTTCCTGAAGCAATTTCATTAAGCTTTTACAAAACATAGTTAGGATTAGAAGTGGGGTTTTTTGAGAAATAGAAATAGTACCACGAATATTAAGTACATAGATTATTAATAAAGATCAGCTGTCTTGCTACTGCTTTCTTATTTCACTATTAATAATAATTTAAACATCAATTATGTGCAATGCATTATATAGGAGATTGGATTACAGTCCCTGCCTAAAGGATTTATAAACTGGATTTAATAGATAAAATCAGATTAAGACTATAAGAGGGAAATATACTCAAAAGCTTAGATGATTATGTTGTATGGTCATTAAAAGTGTCTATATAGCATTTTAGCTTTGCATTGTACACCCAAGGGAAGAGTTCTATCAAAAAAAGTGGTGAGTAAAATTATCTTTTCAGAAATTGTCTCTTTTTATTAAGTTTTTGGAATGTCTAGAGATTTTTAATTTCCAAAATTGATATGAGGAAGAAGCAAGTAATATAAAGCATGCAGAGATAAATTTTTCTTGTTTTAAACTTTTTTTAATGCTTCTCAGAAGTGATGATAGTGATTGTGATGAGCACAAATCATTAAATGATTCACAGCTTACTACATAATCACAAGAGATTTAGATTCTAAAAACAGACACTATATTTTAGAAAATTTGTTTTTCAAATTGCTTCTGAGACATTTGCTTTTAAAGCTCATCTATTTGAGCCCTTCCCTCCATGCCACACACTTTTTTTTTTTGCACTGATCTATGACAGGAGGGATAACAAAGCATTATGACTGAGTGTTTCCATTGTAGTCTTCCTTTTTTCTCAGTTGTTAAGTGGAAGAGGAGAGGTATTACTACAGAAAAGAAGCCCAGAGTTTATAATTACATGTGTTTTTCATTTCCTTTTGATAGGCATTGATAGGAGGCTATATTAAATCTAGTGGTTGTTTTATCATGCCTTCCTGTGCCCCCATATCTGTTAAATGGAATGTTAATCATTCTAGTCACAAAGGTTTCTTGGATTAGCGCACTTAAGTGGGAGAAAGACACTTTAACCTGAGAGGAGGCAGTGTAATATGATAGATCATTATTAATTGGTTCTTTGCTATTTTTAATAAATTGCTGAAGACATTTGAACCAATTTCTACTGTTCTGTCATGATATTACCCAAATTTGACATCCATTTAAGCAGCTTAATGTACATTCTGTATACAAATAACCTTTTCTCCATACAAAATTCCCTTTAGAGCTAAGTGTGAAAGCAATGCAATTCATATATATTTCATTAAAATATCCTTGAAACTGTCATAAATTACTGCTATGTATAGGTAATATGTTCTTAGTTCTTTTCTCTCTTGAGTTACATTAAAGGTGCTTATGCAGCTGATCTTGGTGGCATCACATCTGCCTCATTTATTGTGATACGTAGTTAGCCTTTTTTTTTTTTTTTTTTTCTGTTGCTCATGTCAGTATACCGTAAATATGACCAAAATAGTATGTGGTTTTTTGTTGTTGTTAGCACAGTATTTTATGCACAATGTCAGGACTCTTGTAATGTGATCTTTTTTGTTTTGTTTCGTTTGAAAAATGTAAGTACATCTACAGTATTGACTTTTTAAACTTTTAAACTAAAATCACACTGTTGTGATGTTACTTTACAAATTTTTGAACTCCCTGGTAAATGTTTCTTGTTTATAGATTGTACTGTGATGTTTTATCTTTTGGTCATGTTTGTTCCTCTGAGATACTTTTGAATGTGACTGATTTACTATGTCTTAGAAATTAAAGTTTTACAAAAAGTCATTTCATATTTTGGTTTGGAAGTACAAAAGAAAAAATTTTTAATCTTAAATACAACCATAACAAAAGTTTAAATGTATTACAGGTTATTTTGATTTATATTATGTAATGGTCAATCATCTCTTTTGTAATTGTTTAATCATTTTAGTTGTATCTGATTCTTTGGGACCGTTCATTTAGGTTTTCTTGGTAAAGAGAATAGGATAGTTTGTCGTTTTTTTCTCCCACTTATTTTACAGATAAGAAAACTAAGATAACAAAGTTGAGTGACTTTCTCAGGGTCACACAGCTAAGAAGTGTCACTTAGGAAAATGAATCTTCCTGACTTCAAGCCTCTGTTCCCAGATCCTGTCCTTCCCTTCCCTATCCCATTTAACTCTGCTAACTAGAAAAATAAATTATCTTTACCACTGATCCCTCTTTGAAGGGAAGGGGAATAAATGAAGTTTCTCAAATTTCAACTGTCATTAGATAAGGATATATCAATCTTAGACAATTATAACTAACTTAACATAGTTGTTACTAACTTAAACTTAACTGACTTAAATATAGTTACTGTAAAAGGCTTATTGGTTTATAACTCAGATTAATTAAAAGCTCCAAGAGGAAGAATAAGGAGAGTCAACTTTTGAAATAATTTATTTTTGGAAGTCAGTTAAAATTATTATTATAGGCAAAATCTTAGTGCTAAAAACTGTAAATCTGTGGGCCTATGTATCTCAACATTAAAAAAAATCTCCATTAACCAGGTTATTAGAATAGACTCATGATCCATTCAGAGTCTGTGTCTGAGAGTAGTACTGATAGATATTTTAGAAGTAGGGGTGATTGTCCAACATGATTTAACAACCAAAAAGTTAGGGAAATATCCAAACATTTCCAGTTTCTCTTAATATTTTTAGGTCCATCAGATCCATGAAAATGAATCTATAAGAATTTGATCACGAATTATAAATGAGAAGGAAATTATATAAGGATGACATGACCAATGTCCTAACAATTGATTATGTCCATCAGAGATTTGCAAGTTATGTCTGTATTGTAATGTCTTTTCCCTTTCATGATTTGGCTTATTCATAGTTCTAGTTTGCAGTTAGAAAATATAAAAATAATTACAAAAATTGGCCACTATTGGGTTATATAAGAGTTATAAAATAACCTTTAAAAATCATATTTACCCAATATTTAGCCTTTTGAAATTTTTAGAAGTCAGTAACTGTTTATTGAAATTGCTTTGTTTGTGGTAAATCTCCAAAAATGTAATATTACTTAAATTATGATATTATAAAACCTGGGTTGATGCTTTCTGTGCAAAAAGCCTGAAACAACTCTAGGAAAGATAATTTTGAGTTTTAATATTATAAAATCTAGAAAAGATAATTTTGAGTTTTAATATTGTATCTTCTTTGATATTTATCATATATACATATATTTATGTATATGTACATATATATGCACACACATATGTTAAATCTATAAGCTAATTTTAGCTTTCTTTTTGTGGCTTTGTCCATAAAATGGATAAAATTTCAGTAGGCGAGAAGTGAATCTGAAATATTTTTTCCTAATTTGCCTTATTTATTATTTTAAATTTTGGTATTTAAATGGTTATACCATTAAAAAAGCATCTGTTTGATTTAAATTCTATTTACTACTATTAACATTCTCCTTTTCAACTCACCCAAATTAAAAATTTGCTTTTCAGATAATAGATGTTTATAAGAATATTTTTTATTTTCTTCATGTTCCTTTTAATGTGTCAGCCTAATAGAATCTTATATCTATATTCTAGTCACTTTACTAATTAGTTTTTACTTTAGAATTTGGGACTCAAATTATTTGTAAATTAAAAAATATATTACCATTTTATCATAATATAATATATTTTATTTTATTTTATGAAAATTTATTGATTTTGGATTAACCAGGTTAAGCAACCTAGTTGCTAGTCCTTAACTTTTCAGTCTCATACTCCGCCCCACATCTAATATTTGCAAATATTAATATTAGAACCTCAAGAACCACCACTGAACAGTAATAATAATAATTGTTATCCAAAAATGTACATTTATAATTTATTTATAAAATCAGTCTTGTTTTTTTTCCTTTGGCACAAAGAACTAATTAAAAATAGAATATAATATTTAATTCAGTGTTCATAGTGAGTATAAACAAAAAATGTAATTGCAATTTACATCAATATCAACATCTTTTGCAGCCACTGAAAGTGTTTTCCATATTTAAAAATTTTCCTTTTGCAAACTTTTAAACACTCTCCAAAAAATTATTTCATATACAGCCAGAACCCAGTGAGAGTGTTATATATGAGATCATGAATCTCTAATTCATGCTGTTTTTACTCAGGCAAACTCCATGCATGTGATGTCATTCCATCTTAAATAAATTGCTTCTTTTGTCATACTCATTTTCTTGCTTCACTCTCTGTCCATTGATTGCTTCTCCTTCACTTTTCTTTGTACTCTTCCAAACAGATCTATAAAACACACTAACCTAAAACTTGGGAAATCCAAGAAAAGAATGGGCCATTTTTTTTTTTTTTTAGCCCAGATTGGCAAAGAAAGATAGGCCTGCAGATGCTGCAGATGGGAGTCTGCTGGGAGTGCTCCAGGGTGCGTTCCAGGAAAGTCTTTGAACCAAGTCAAGTAGAGATTCCCATATCCAGCAAAGAGAGGCCTTGAGTCAGATGCAGGAACTGCCAGTTGGCAGCTTTGTAGCTCACTCACCAGCTCTGAGTTGTAGATGGGGAGGTCTGAAGAGGGAGGATTTCTAGAGGTGACCTGAAGTAAAGAGTGTTTTCAGTGTTACTGTGGTGTAATGAACAAGGAGAAAGTTTAGAAGTCAGCAGTAGCTGTATGGATCATATCACTAGTATAGCAACTAGCCAAGTCTGAAGCTTGTAGAAGAATAACCAAGGCAAGAATTTCTACCCAGAAAAGTTCTGTCACTGCATAACTTTCCAGTGGGTAGATAGTAGCTGAGTCCAATGGCAATATCCTGAAACTCCTTGTAGGTAAATCTACAGAACTATTGCTCAGACCCACACCTAAATCAGGAACTTACAGAGCTCAATTTTGCTCTGGGTCAGATTGTGATCTGGGAGCACAGGCCATGCTGTCCTTGAGATCCTGGACTAATGCAATATTTAATATCCTCAAGAAATAACAGCATGACCAGCCTAGATATTCCCTCCACAAGTGCACAGAAATTGTGATGCTAATAAATTCTGAAAATATCTGAAGGAGGCTGAAAAAATGAGCAAACAAAAAAACAGCCTTGCTATAAAGAGCTATTAAGGTGACAGATGCCCAAGTCACAAAGCAAGAAGAGAAAGACTCCCAAAAGTCTACCCAAACATCTTCTACAGGCTTAAGACTTTCTCACTGGATTTTTGTCTTGCCCTAGAAACCTTTTCATTGTGGAAGTTTATTGTTTCCATGGACTACTTCTCACTTTGGAAATCCCCTTTGGCCCTGTGTTCTTTCCTTCTGATTGGCTGGTTCCTCCTCAAATCTCCATCTTAAGAAAGATGAATATCTTCATTTCCTTCTAAACTGCATTCCTTACTCTCCTTAGAACTTTACCTTGTCCTTTTGCTTTCCTCCTTCCGCTTTCCTCTGGTTTTCATCTTTTCTGTGTAGAATGCAAATTACTTAATGAGAAGAACCTTTATTTTATTTTCAGTGGTTAACATATTGCTAATTTCAATAGAAATTTTTTTAAAAATTTAAATTTTTAAAAAATTTTCATAAAAGCTTGCTTACTAACAAATTCTCAAAGAAAAATACAACTCAGTCACTAATTGAGCTATAATTCTTTTAAGAGATGAAGCAAGGTTCATTACAAGGTAATGTTTTTATATGTGAAATCAAAGCATCACAGAAAAAATTGGGGGAAAAATGAGAACTATGAAAGAAAATTGGAAAGAGCAACAGTTAGATAGAAATCTTGCTCAAAGCAACACACTCTTTGAAAATTAGAATGGACCAAATAGAAGCTTAATGAATTCATAAGAAACAAATGCTAAAAAGTCAAAAGGCTAAGAAAAATAGAAAGAAAATGTAAGATATGTCATAGTAAAAACAACAGACCTAAAAAAACAAATGTAGGAGAAAATTTAAGAATCAATAGATGGTTTGAAAATTATGATTAAAAAAGAATAGAAATTCTGAATAAAGGTAAAGTGAAAATGGAATTTAGCATTCATTGCCTTAAAAAAAAAAAAAAACTTCAAAATTAAAATTCCTAAGGACATTATAACCAAAATTCAGAGACTTTAAGTCAAAGGAAAAAAATCTGCAAGAATCAGAAAGAATTCAAATACTGAAGAACCATATGCCCACAAATGATTTAGAAGCCACCACCATAAAGAAACAGAGAACTTGGAATTAAACATAATGCAACAAACATAAATGTTTAAACATCTGCTATATGCTAGACAATATATTACATTATTATGATACAAGCAAAGGTAAAATACAGTTCCTGTTCTCAAGAAACTCTTGTTCTCAATGTGTATTATCTTCTGGATATATTGGAAAGCAGAGGGAAGACCCTAGAATTAAGAGGAATTTGGAAAGGATTCCTGTAGAAAGTGGAATTCCATCTGGAATTTCAGGGAATTTAGGAGGTAGAGATGAAGAATATTCCATGTATGGGTGACAGGGTAATAGGAAAAATGGAAGTTGGGAAATGGACTATCTTGTTCGAAGAGATCAGTGAGATTAGTGTCAGAGCATATGGGGTGGCAGCAAGGAGTAAGAAGACTGGAAGGGGAGGCACCAAGTTAAGAATGGCTTTGAACACAAGAACACCAGACATTTCCTATTTAGTCCTGGAGGTGACTGGGAGCCAGTCCCTGGAGTTTGTTGAGTGGGAATTTGCTGCAGTCCAGACCTGTTTAGAAAGATCATTTTGACAGCTGGAATGGGGAACTGTAAGCTCATGGCAGGGAGGCCAGCCATTGGCTATTGGCAACAGTTTAGGTACAAGGTGATGAGGCCTGCACCAGAGTTACAGCAATGTGAGAGATTTATACAAGAGATAAAGGTAAAATGTGCAGGCCTTAACAACAGATGAGATATGTATGGGATGAGAGAGGAGGAAGAATTAAGGATGATACCTAGGTTGTGAACCTGAGGGACTAGGGGAATGATTGTCCTTGACCATAATAAGGATGTTTGGAAGAGTGTAAAGTTGGAGGGAAGAGGATGAATTCAGTTTTGGACATGTTGAGTGTAAGATGTCTACAGGGCATCCAATTCTAGGAGGTGATGCCTAATAGAGATTTGGAGATGCAAGGCTAGGTCAGCCCAGAAGTTAGGGCTGGATAGGAAGCATTAGACCAATCTATGGAAGCTTGTACAGTCATGAAGTGTAACGGGGAGCAGAAAGAAACTGGCCTAGGGCAGAACTCTGTGGGACAACACTGTGGGCAGGTATGGCCTGGATGAAGTTCTTGGAAAGGAGAATGAAAAGCAGCAGTATGATAGGAGAAAAACCAGACATAGGAGAGTAACAAGTAGAAAAGGGTGGTTAACACTTAAGTCTAAAAGAGGTCAAGAAAGAAAAATTGAGAAAAGGTCCTTGGATTTGGTTTCAGAATTGTCATTAGATTTGACAATTAAGTGTAGGCTTACAGCCAACAAAACAGTATACTTTTATAGGGGAAAATGTGAACCTTCAATGTAAGAATTCCTGATGAAAAGACTAGAACTGAGTAACTACTATAAAACTCAAAAAACAGAAGCATAAAAAGGTCATTAGTTAAGTGATCATAAGGATCTAAAGGATAAACTTCGTATTCTAAGTGCCCTTGAACCTTATTATCAGGGGTTATAGAGTCTAATAAGTAGAGGACTTGGAAATAATTTTATGTTTCAAGAAAGAAGGAAAGTAGTGTGGGAGGGGATCAATATGAAGAATGGGGGAAATTAGTTAAAATACAAGTCTGTTCAAAAAAGAGGAGTAAAGGTAATAGGTGGCACACACTTGAACTTCACTCTCAACTGGTCAAAGGAGGAAAGAATAAACTTGTAGCTAGATTCAGAAATACATTTCACCTAATAGGGCAACTGGAGGAAAGGAGAAGAAAAAAGTAGACTGATGGGGAATTAGGAATTAGTTTTAAGCAAAAGAAAATTTAAGGATATACAAAAATATTTAAGCTTTGTGGCAAAAATGTTAGAAATGAGATTCCTTCTAATTGGTGAATAGTTGAACAAATTTTGATGTATGCGATAGAATACCACTGTGCTATAAGAAATGATGGAGATTATTTCAAAGAAACCTAGGAAGCTTTGTATGAACTGTGTAAAATTAGAACCAGAAGAACAATTTATATAACAATTTTGGGGGGAGATTTTTTTCTACAATTTAATGTGAGTCCCTTAAAATTTTACCTTTTTTATGTTGTTTTTGAGTCTTATATTTGAAAGATTTTCTACTCGGTGCTGCTTTTATCAAGAATATTTGAATAGTCATTTCATTAGATCTTTTTTTCTTAAATTTCTCGTTTGTAATCCCATATTCTTCCAGAATATTCCAAACTTTTAACTTCTTTACCATGATAGTTGATAAATTTTATGCCTATCTTAAATATTTCAATGTTTTCTTTCCTACTGTTTAAATTTAATAAACAAATTTAATAGTATTTTATGCAATGGTAGTTTTCCACATTCACCTTTGCAAAACCTTGTATTCCAAATTTTTCTCCCTCTCCTCCCCTTTCATCCCTTACACCAGCAAACAATCTGATATATAGGTTAAATGTGCAGTTCTTCTAAACACATACATATTCATGATGTTGTGCAAAAAAAAAAAAAAAAATCAGATCAAAAAGGAAAAAAACAAAAGAAAAAAAGCAAACCACTGCTAAAAAAAAAAAAAAAAGGTGAAATTATGCTTTGATCCATATTCATTCTCCATAGTTTGAAATTGTCTTGAATCATCTCATTCTATAACAATTTTAAAGGCAACTTTAGGACTAATGAATTTAAATGGAAATTACCAACCACAATTTCAGAAAATTCAACCATACATTTATGATCTTTCCTCAAGCTTTGTTTAGAAGCATATAAAAAGTGGAAGAGGAAGATGGTGGGAACAATCCACTGTTGGGACATAAGGAGTCATGATGAGGATGAACTAAAGTTGCACTAATGAACTATTGAAATTGGAGAAAAAAGCTGGGGTAGCCGTGATAGGGCGAAGGCATTGGATGTCATGGTGACAATAAATTTAGATAGTAGGGCAGAGGAAGGGCAGGTGGGTGATGCAGTAGATAGTGCACCTGGAGTCAAGACGACTCATCTTCCTGAGTTCAAATCTGGGCCTCAACATAATAGATGTGTGACCCTGGATAGTTCACTTAACATAATTTGCCCCACTTTCCTCATCTGTAAAATGGACTGGAGGAGAAAGTTGCAAACTCTAATATTTTTGCCATGAAAATGAGGTCACAAAGTGTGGAGACAATTGAAACAGAGCATTGGGAAATTGATAGGAAATTGTGATCAGATTGAGAAATTTCATTGTTCTTCATTGTGGAACTGGAACATTTGTGGGTGGTAAGGTCAGGAGTATACCTTAAGTGTAGTAAACTAATAGGTCATGGGAATTGACTTGAAAGGAAGGATTTTTAGGAGACTAATATGCTCCCTGACGTCTGTTGGTATGGCAGAAGTTAGGTTTGAAAGGAAGACTGAATCCGAAACAATACTCATTTAGAAAGGCAGGGAAATAGCCAGCGCATCAGTGCCATCAGGTTCCAGATGGAGTGGCAATTTTCTTAGAATGAACCTCAGTGAAGAGTAATGATGAGAAGCAAAGTCTAGAAGTGTCAATGGAGAAGAAGGAATATTGTCCCTTGCCCCCATCACTGTGTTGGGAAGTACGAGAGGAGGTCCACCAGTGCTAGAGGGATGCATTCTAATCTTGGACTGGAGGTCTGTGATCCCCAGAAGATGGAAGGAGTGTGAGAAAAAAGGCATAATGGGAGGTAGCTGAATGGAACAGGGGTGGAATAGGATTGAGGTTCATGGACAAAATGAGAAGTGGTGTTTGAAGAGATGAGTGACATAAGCAGTTGAGAATTTCATTGTCCCAGAGATGGTGGTGCTAGCAGGTAACAACAGGTAGCAAAGGAGTGGATCTCTGCTGTTGTGCTGAAGATGGCAGAGGAGGGGAATGGTCTTTACTTTCCAGCGTCTGGGCTCCACAGACTCTTCCCTGCTTCATTAGGAAGATCAGTCATGTAGCTAGAATGAAAGACAGCAGTCACTTTTGATTAAAAAAATAAAGGCCTTCTACTGGAGTTTTTATAGAAAACAATCCAGACAGACAAATCCCCAAAAGGATAAGGCACGAAGGGACTGGAATCTCTAGAATACCCGTATTGATGAAATCAGGAATCCAGCAAAACAAGCATGTAATTAGGTCAAGACCAGCAGGGTATAATATTGTCTCTAAAATTTGTATACCTTTAAAAAGTGTCTTTTTAAGATTTGGCTTATGCCTATAATGAATCCTGCCTAACGACTATGAATTATGGCAGACATAGTTTAGGAAATGAGTTTTTTTCTTTTACTAAAGGATCCACTTCTTTATTGCTCACAACCTAATACAGTTTAGGTATTAAAATATATTTGTTGAATGAATGAATAAATGAATTAAGTCAATCACTGCAGGATTTCCTATAATTTTCTTAACAGGTTAGAGGCAGTGAGGAAATGGACAGCACTTGACAATTAGAAGTACAATAATGATTTGTTTACAATGAGACTTAAAATTATTCAATCTTAACACCATAGCACCTTTTGACTTTAGTTGTCACAATCAAGGCTGAGGCTTTGTGACTATTTTGGGGCATTCTAGGGGCAGCATTTTGGGGCATTTAGGTGGCACCGTGGATAAGATACCAGAGTTTGTGAGTTCAAATTCTGCCCCATGCATTAGCTGTGTGATCAAGTGACTTATAACCCTTTTTGCCTCAGGTGTCTTCATTTGTAAAAACAGTTGACAAACCACTTCAGAATCTTTGTCAAGAAAACTTCAAATGGGGTCAACAAAGAATCGACACAAGTGAAATGACTCAACAATAACTTTAGATTTTAGAAGAAAACAAAAGAATCGATCAATTTTGGATGTAAAAAATCAATTTAGGTTTTTAAAAAAGTGCATTATTTAACATATTTTAAGAATCCATAATTTATTCGTTGTGCATATTGCTTTACTAACCCCCTTTTCTAGATAGAATCATAATTTCTTTTGTCACTTTGTAAACACAAAGAGCACAGTCAAACCTGCTAAGCTGTCCTTGTCTGACAAATATTTAAGCTTTTCAGCTTTGTAGTGCCTCCTCAAACTTCTTTGTTTTGTCAGAATCTTAAGAGCCCATGGTTCATCTTGGCTTCATGATGAAACATCAAGATAAATCTGTCTAGCTAGACAAAAATAGGTTAATCACACTTCTACCAATTGGTGGGCTGCTATGTGAGTACACATTCAAATAAAGATGTCATTCAGAGAAGCAAAAACTTGATCCACAGGTCCAGTTAAATTACATTATATCATGCTGTTCCTTCCCAGGCAGAATAAATAACCACCCATCAGTTTGTGAAGTTCACTCATGTATTTGATGAATATAGGAAACATTTCTCCTTACATCCACCTCTGGCCCTTTGGGGGTGGGGGTGAGATTAGAACTCTCTAGTCATTAACTCCTTTCAATTAAGATTATCCTAAGTACAAATGTTCAATATAGACTAAGATATTAAGGCAGTGTTAATGATTAATGCCTAGGTGCAAATTAGTATATGGGATTAGCACTGGCAGAGAACTACTATAGGTTTTACACTGAGAATCAAGAAGCTTTTTTACTGATCTGAAGAATTCCTGAAACTTTGATGAGTTTGCTTACATTGGGGAAGTTTGAGCACCTGAAAAATACCAGAAATCCAGTAAAGAAATTCCCCAGAGAGAAGGAAGGTAAAAAAAAATGGGGAATGGTTTGGATACTGAAGATAAATTTGATCTAATTTGTGTGTTAAGGCAAAGAACACTGATCTTTGTTCAGAAAATCTGGGTTCAAGTTGTAGTTCCCCCACTTACTATCTATGTGACTGTGAGAAAGTCAGTTTTTCCTTTTGGCCCTCCTTTTCCTCATCTGAAAAATGATAAAATACTTATGCAACATTTCTCAGATATTGAAGGGGTGGAAACACTTGGTATGCTTTAAAGTCTTTTTAACAATCATGATTACCATTATTCGGTGCCATCTACCAGACAATTATTTGTAGTACCAGAATTTTGCTCTTGATATTTTTTGATGTTCACTCTCAAAAAAATTCTGTATTTTACTTTTTTGCCAACTTGATTTACATATTTGTAAGCTTCTGTCTTATTTTTGGCCTCTGGTTTATAAATTGCTATATGATGACCCCACACATTTCCATCATGGTCAGCGTCTTTTTGCTATATGGAGGTGTTCCCTCTGGTGGCAAAAGGAGGTAATCGCAGACTATATAATATATATAGAATAAAAGAGCTTAGAAAGTTATTTCCAGAAGTGTAATGTAGTTAGTAGAGAGTGAAAACTTCCCACATTATGTAAGAGAGTCTGGATTTTGGGGGATTTCTCTTGAGAGTGAAAAAATTGTTTTTACCTGGAAAGTGAGATAAACCAGAAAATGCAGAGATCTCCAAAATGTATTTTTAATCCCACTTTCTCTCTAACCTAAAACAATTAAAGATTAGATCACTAGTATAACTGTAACACTTTATTTATTTATTTATTTTAATAACTTTTTATTGATAGAACCCACGCCAGGGTAATTTTTCACAACATTATCCCTTGCATTCACTTCTGTTCCGATTTTCCCTCTCCCTCCCTCCACCCCAAGATGGCAAGCAGTTCTTTACATGTTGAATAGGTGTAACATTTTATTTAAAATATTTTCCAAAGATATGTTCATGAAAAGAGTTAGCACGGTATTACTCTGGATGGAGAACTGGGCTCCAAAGTCCTAAAGCCCTGAGTTCAAATTCTGCCTCTTCAGGCTAACTATGTGACCCTGGTCAAGTCACTTGATCTCTATATATATCAGGAAACTTCCCAGGACTTATATACTAAAGCGGAAATACATTTATGGAGATGGAATCTCCAAAAGGGGATTCCTTAGATTGACTAAGCCTTTATTTGAACAGTCCCATATTTCTGACTTTACTACCTTCTAGAGTCATTAAGAAAATTATCCATTTATATCCAGATTTTCCAGAATGTATTTCCTTGCAGAAAGCATGTTAGGCTTATTTTAATGTTCTAAAAGTCAAAAATAGCATTCCTAGGCATAGATACATGTCATAGGCTCCTTTGATACTTGAGATTTGACTTTTTAAAAAGCATGTTATTTGAAAAACATTTAGTTGTCAGTCATAAAACAGGAATCTCAGAACTAGAAGAGATTTTTTAAGACACCATCTAGAAACCTTACTCAACATTCTTGATAAATTCAGCCTTTGCTGAAGCTTTTCCATCAACCATAACTTCATTTATTTATTTGTTTACCTATCTGTCCGTTTTGAGTCTTCTATCCTGGAAAGGATATACTCATGGGCGATCCCATTATTGGCACAGAACTTTGACGGGCTCCATTTCTAGTCTGGGTGGCTAGCCCTTCCATAGGCAACTCAATTGCTCTCTTCCTCCTGGGGAATCACCATATTAATGCCAGACTTTGTGGGGATATCTGATTGGCATTAACACAATTAATACCTTACAACTCGAATTTAAGCCATTTATAATTTTAGTCTCCTCAGCGGCAGGGACGCAAAGTGTGCCACCACACTGTACTTCCTTCACATCAGCTAGCACTAGTAGAGAGTTTTTATATTAAGTCAAATCTACTTTTACCCATTAGACCTGATTTTGTTTTTTGGAGCTACATAGAATAAGTTCAATCCATCTTTCACATAATAATCCTTTGAATATTTGAATGCAATCTTCCAAGTCCCTGATACCATCAAGTTTCATTTTTTTTCTCCAAGCTTTTAATCTACATAATATATAGGCTTAGTTTATTTAATAAGACGTGATTTAAAGGTATTAACCTAGTTGTTTTTCTTGTCCTCTTTTTCTTGTCCTCCAGATTATCCTTGAACATGAAACTTAAATGTTCTATTCTAAATATGACCTAACTCAAAATACAAAGGAAAAAAAATACTCCTTTGTTCTAGATACTGGATTCCTTCCCTGCCTCCCCAACAGTCTTAGTGACTCATCCCCATAAGGTTGGTTCTTTTTGTGCCTTGTCCTTATTCCTGTGTAAAGCTCCAGGTTATTCTCTGAAAAAAAAAAAATCCTACATATGGTTCAATGGTACTACATACAAACTGGGAATCCACTATGGAACAGTTCATTTCCTCCAGTGCAGAAACTGTGCAGGATATGAGATTAAAAGGTGCATCTGCACAAAATGCAAAAATCATAAGATTCATTATATTCTTCCACTTTTACCTCTACCCTAAAAGGTAAAGACCCTTTATGGGCCTACAGAGTAGGCAAACCTTCATTGACCAGTGCTCTATTATGAAGGATTGGCAAAGCCCAGATCTCTTGTTCCACTTTGAAATCAGCTTTGGATGTTTAGCTTCAGGTTCTTTTGGTTGGTGGGCTTCTCCAAAGAGCATGTAGTTAGAAAACTTGACTGGGGAGCTCACAGATCTTGAATTCAGGGATTTCTTATGTGGCAGTCCCAAGGATGGATCATCCACTTCTTAACTGATGCTCATGAGAAAAAAAAAAAACAAAGGCAGAAGGCCTAGGAACTCATGTTTGCCTAGATAAGCATGCCATCTTCTGCTGCCAGGTCCTATTCTAAATTACCTTCAGTGCTGGTGAAGGGAGAGGGGTACCCTCCCTCACCCTTGCCATACCCCAGTCTGAGGAAGAGACAAGAGTCCATTTCTCTGGACCCAATCTTGAGGCAACTGCAGTCCCCAGAGACAAACCAGAACTCCATGCCATCTCAGAAAAGGGGCGAATGAATTTGTCTAGCTTCATAGGAAGTGCCTTCTTCCAACAAAGGTTAGAATCTCATAAATTCATTGGAGTTCAACACATCATAATTCTATTAATGCGAGCCAATTAAATCAGTTTTTAGGAGGGGAATTAGTAACATAACGGTATTGTTATAATCAATCAAAATCCCAGTTTTTTTCCCTTAACTGCTAAGATTAAGAACTGATACTATATCAATATAGTACCTAGAAGTCTGAGCCTGATGCAACCTGAATTGGTTTAAGTAGTTCTCACAGGGATTCAGAGTAAAAGAGATGGAAGAGCAGGGTTTGTTAGTCTTCACAACTTTTTTGGAAGTTACTTCTTTGGCCCCAGCTAGTACAGTAATTGATTTTTCTTCTCCCTAAGCAGTGAAGAGGCTATCCCTGAGTCTCTGTGCTAGGTCTACTCTTTTTCTCTCTTTGAGTAATCTCTTGTATTCCCATGGATTCTATTACCATTTGTATGCAAATGATTCTCAAATCTATTTGTTAAGCTCTAAATTCAGCAGGCAGTTAGATCTCTAACTGGATGGCTCCACAATCATCCCAAACTCCCTTTATCCTAAACATAAAGGATTGTACTCCTCTCTCCCAATTGGTTCCTGCTGCAATCTTATTTCTATCAAGAACATTATCGTTTTAACCACGAGTGTTCTTTATAACCTTAGTCTCCTTCAGTTCTTTTGTCTCAAACCCTATTACCTAATCAGTTGCCAGTGCTTATTCTACCACAGCGTTGCTCACATGATGAATGAATCCCCCTGCTCACAGGCTGCCATCCTAATCTACCTCTCTTTTTGTATCACTGAGACTATTGTACTAATTAGATTTTTGGTTTTCAGTCTACCTGTCTGCCAAAATAAGACTTCCTTTCATTGTTTCATTTCCCTGCTTCAGAAGGTTCAAGGACCATGGTGCCTGTATGATAAAATACAAAATCAGCTTGACATTTAAAACTTATGATCTGCCTTCAGCCTACTTTTCCAGGCTAATTTCATACCACTTTCCTTAACATCCTTCTATTTCAGGCAAACTGGCCTGTTTTCTCAAGATTATCATCAGTTCCTGCTTCTTGGGTTCAGTAATAAGAGTGCCAGCCTGGAGTCAGGAAGATCTGAGTTCAAATTTGGCCACAGATACTTCCTGTGTGTCCCTGGGCAAGTCAATCTTGTTTGCCTCAATTTCCTCATCTGTAAAATGAGCTAGAGAAGGAAATCTTTGTTAAGAAAACCCCAAAAAGGGTCACAGAGAGTTGGAAACCAAAAATAATATTAGAAACTTTTAATATTTATTTCTGAAGCAGCAAATTTCTTACCACATACATGGCAGCCAATTTGTGGAAGTAGAAGTGATATCCAGCTGTCCTCTGCTGTGGCTCGGTCGCATTATATCTCTACCAGGCAAGTTGTTTCTATCCTGCTTCTGTTCTAAGGGTTTGGTGGGGGCTCTGGCCTAGAGGTCGTGTTCCTACACAGGCATGCTGGAGTTACCAAGGGCAAATTGCCCCCAGCAGTTATTGTGCAGTACCTAAGTTCTTGAGTTCTCACAGAATGTCCTTGGCTTCCAGTTGCCCTTGTCTTCTTTACAGAATTCTCTTTGACCCCAAGGAATGTTTGGGAGGGAAATTAAAAACTACTCAGGTTGGGAGGAGCTTGTCTTTTGATAATTGCCACAACAAAACAAATGACAGAGGATTTTTTCTCTAGGTTATCATCTGGACCCGACCAGCTTCTGTAAATATACTGAGACCCTTAGGATTCTGTCCTGAGATAAACTCTCTCCAAGGTCAGGACTTATAGTATGGAAGTCCTGGGACCATGGATGCTCGTTCCCAGGGTCCATCACAGGTTTTGGCCTGCTAAAAAGTAAAATAGCCTGCTGGAGCCCTGTTTGATCCAAAACGTATTATCCTTTCTCTATTTCTTTAGAACCAATCAATCAGAAAGAGGAAAAGGAAAAAAATTGAATTTGTTTCAATGTTGTTTCAATTACATTGGATTCCAAATGACCCCACTTGGGGTTTTCTTGGCAAAGATGCTGGAGTGGTTTGCCATTTTCTCCTTTAGTTCATTTTACTGATGAGGAAACTAAGACAAACTTGATAAAGTGACTTGCTCAGGATCACACATCTAATAAGTATCTGAGGCAGGATTTGATCTGAGATTATCTTGATTGCAAGCCATCTTGTTGCCCCTGTAACAGCTATCTGAAATCTAATTTCTGAAAGGATGTGAAAGGTTTCTGACAGTTTAATGACTGGAAATTTACATTGTCTAACTACTGAACTGAGACTAAAATTGATTCGAATTTCTAAAAAAAATGAATGTTGCCTTTATTTCTCTGATGATGAACAGTGACTACAGTTCAATCTTAAAATCTTTGGTCATTCTTTTAAAATCAAGACAATTTTTTCTCAAAATCATGTAACTTTATTCTTGAGTAGAACCCTGGAATTTTATGTAAATTTAACATTGAAGAATTCTCTTTTGATAATAGGAGCGGCAGAGGGGACAAGTATATACTTCTCCCAAGGCAAAATCCTCCAAAGCCAGAAGACAAGTATGATGAAACATGTGTGAACAAGACAAGAGAACAGTCTCCCGGGAATGTTGAGTATAATTTTTTTCTAAGGGTGGATATTGAAGATGATTGCTCAAAGAGAGGGGTGTAAGGCAAATGGAACAGTCAAATATCTCTTGATGAAATGCCTGCAACACAAAAAAGTTTTTAAAGGATTGTTATTTGGGCAAAGATTTAAATAGTAATGAAATATATCAAGAAATATCCTACCTGATAAGATCCATAAAGCATACTTCTCCAATACACATTATTACATCTTTAACAGTTTACAAATACTATTCTCACAACAAAACTCTGAAGTTAACATATAGTGATGATTACAACTGGAAATTTCCATTGGCTAGCTACTCCTTTTTTGAAGTATGTGACCCATGCTTAAATTTGAATACAACTTTTAAGAGAATTGAGACTAATATTTGTGGTCACATTCCATCATTTTTGTAATATGGTTTGAATTTCTAAAAAGATGAACACTACCTAACAGTGATGGATGATTGTATGATACACACTTAAGCAAAATCTCTGGCCATTCTTTTAAAATCAAAATAAAGTTGTTTTTTTTTTTTTTTTCAAAATGATGTATATAATTTTGAGTGTGTGAGTATGATAATGGTCAAAATGTGGTTTTAAGCATGTAAAACTGATCATAGGCTCATGGAAGAAATCTTAAGAGTCCATCTAGTCCAACCTCCATCATTTTACAGATGAGGAAAATTGAGGATCAGAATGTTAACGTCATGGTGATTCCAAGCCTATTGTTAATACTCTATTGCTAGGTGGGACAGTAGATCAAATGTTGTTGATTGATCTCAAGGACTTGGGATCAAATCCTGATCCAAACACTTATCTGTATGATAAACATTTAACCTCGCTTTGCCTCAATTTCCCCATTTATAACATGAAGATAAATAGTAACTATCTCCCAGAATTGTTGAGAATCAAATGAGATATTTTTCAAATGCTATAAATGCAAACTATTGTATCTACAAAAATAATAATGACGAAAAATAGACTTAATCATGCTATCTGTTTTTTTTTTTTAATGGGAGGCATAAATAATCTACCACAGAGTTGTGATAAATTGCTATGAAAAAGCTGATTGGTTCATACATTCAGAAGATGGAAATCCAGAGATAAGAGCTGAAGGAGGAGAGTATTCCATAAGCAATGGGGATAGGTCAAAGTGCTGGGAATTAGAAGGTGGAATTTCTTGTTCCAGGAAAAGTAAGGAGACCAGCACCATGGGGTGAATGAAGATGATCTGTGGGGCAGGAGACATGAGAAAAGTGCAACGATTGGGGATGGGGCTGGCACAAGTAGGAAGGACCTGCTGGTCCAAGGACATTTGTCCTTTGGATATGTTGGCTGGGTATTCTGCTTCTAAGATGGTAGGACTCCTATGGGGTTGGATGGATCATTCCCAACCTTTCTGAGGATGGGAGATTTGATGACTTGTTTGGATGTGAGTAATCAAAGTTAGGAAAGCAGCTTGAGGGAGGGACAATAGATTTATCTTAGGAGCACAGATTGTTTCTGTACTTTTTCTCTTCTTTACATAGATCAACAGAAGAAACAGTTAAAAACAAAACCCAAAAATCCTAGAGTTGTCTAGATATTGGGTAAATGACTATTGCCTTGTGGTAGCATAGCCTACAGAGATAAAGATTTGGAAAATATACTAAATAATCACCGTGAGTTAATATGGAGTCTCTCACCAGGAAGAACTATTAAAGAAAAAAAAAAATATCCAAGCCAAAAAGGCATGAGGTCCCACAGGGAAGATTTCTAATCGTTCCTTAGAGCTTAAGGTTCCTGATCTTTCTGAACAATAACAGCAGAATCTCAGCTGAGAAATGGAGGTTATTCTAGAGGCACCTAAGGTGAGGGATCAAGAAAGTGGGTGGAACCTGGAGTGTGAAAGTTAGAGAAAGCTACCTAAAGTAGTGGGGCTGGCTTGGAAATGTAATATGATAGATAGCTCCATTTTCTCCTTGAACTTTTTAATGGCAGCCTGAAACCATTTCCCTTAAATCTGGGAAAAGCTCACTTACATTTCTTTGTGTAAGTTTATATTGTCTTAAATTGTCCATAGGCAATTATGCCTATTTAATTTAGATTTTAGGCGAGAATGTAACTGAAGTTAAAAGAAGGAAAAAAGAGATTTTACAATAAGGTTAAGGGATTTGCCGGAAGTCATAATAATAAATAATAAAAGCTAATAAGTGTCTGAGGCCAGATTCGAACTCAAAAGAGACAAATTTTCCCAACTTCAGACCCTGTACTCTATCTACAGAGTCACTTAGCCAACCTATAGCTTCCTACAGAATTTTTATAACAGGAAGCCCATTTGGGAAATTAGTAGAAGGTGAGAACAAATATGAATGGCTTACCAC
The DNA here is from genome assembly GCF_016432865.1 of Antechinus flavipes. Classification (NCBI taxonomy): domain Eukaryota; kingdom Metazoa; phylum Chordata; class Mammalia; order Dasyuromorphia; family Dasyuridae; genus Antechinus; species Antechinus flavipes. Next base: position 83,901,546 of record NC_067402.1, read on the forward strand.
CCTGCCTCACAACTATTAGAGAAAGCATACCTTCTTCTCCCCTACAAAACCATATTACTTTCTAACTGGTATTTGTATAGTTAGGCATTTATTTCAATAGAACAAAAGACCAGTAATTTTCCAGACCAACCTGCATTTGTATTTTCTCCCAGTCATATTCTGTAATTTCCTGATAACACCTTTTTTCAAACTGCTGAAGAATGCTTCTGTTTGTAGCTATGCAGTAATCAATTTCTGAAAAGAGCCCTTCTATGTTTATATCATATGAAGACAATATTCTATTGCTGATTTCTGTGAACTAGAAAAGGAGGAAATCTTTATTAATTTTGAAATTTCTGATTAGTTTAAAGCAAACACAATGTTGAATTTGGTTTAGGTCAAGAATCAAACAATTTTGTAAACTTGGTTGTTCTAATGGCTGTGGGACTTTTTAGATAAGTCATTTATTAAGTGTTTATATTATGTACCAGGCATTGTGCCAATAAGCACTGGGGATACAAATACAATAACAACAATAAAAATTTCATCAAAGAAAATGACAATTTATAAGACAAAACTAAAATGGTTCTAGGGGTAAATTTATACTTCTAAATGCTTTCCTCAACAATAGAGAAAAATACATCAATGAATTGTATGCAATTAAAAAAGAAACTTCAACAAAAAATTTCCTAACAATATAATAAAGTAGTAGAAATGCTTAAAGTCAAAGAAGAGCATTAATAAAACAAAGCAAAAAAGACCATTGAATTGATCAGTAAACATAAAAGCTTCTCTTTTTTTTGAAGGGGAAAATGATGAAATATATAATAGATTGAGTTAGAAAATCTGTTTTTAGAAAGTGAGAGGAAAATCAAATTGTTCATATAAAAAATTAAAAAGGAGTACAATTGAAGAGGAAACAAAGGAAATTATTAGAAATTGTTTTGGTCATTTATATATTAACAAAACTGAATTGAACTGAACTTGAAAGAGACAAAAATATGAAATAACTAGATTAACAAAGGAAAAAATATACTATTTAAATACTCCAGTATCATAAAAAGAAAATGAACAAGTCATGATTGAATTCTAAAAGAAAAAAACTCTAGGATCAGATGGATTCACAGTGAAATATATCAAATATTTGATGAGTAATTAATTCTACTGATAGTAAACTATACTAATAAGAGAAAGCACTTATTAATTCTCTTGCTTGATATAAATATGGTTTTCATATATAAACTAGGGAGAGAAAGCAGAGCAAGAAGATTATAGATCTCCCAGGAATATGGATACAAACATTTTAAATAAAATATGAGCAACTAGGTTAAGGCAATATATTACAAAGATAATATTGGCTTGTGTTTATACCAATATTTCAGGGCTGGTTCAATATAAAGAAGACTAACAGTATAATTAATTATGTTAATAAATCATAAAACTAATATGATATCAATAGATGCTGAAAAAGCTTTTGGCAAAATCCAAATTATTGTACATTTCTATTATAACCTCTAGAGGAAAGTCACAAATAAACCTTTCTTTAATGTAGTACATAGCATTTTATTTAAATCCAAGAGATGTAATGGAAAAATGCTCCATGGAGTATTTGGACTTTGGAGAAATGAATCTTCCAATAAGATCAGGGATAAAGCAAAGATGCCTGTTATCACTATTTCTATTTTAACATAATGCTAGAAAGCCAGTGATAACTAAAAGAAAATACATTGAAAAGACAGGCATAAGCAAAGAGGAAACAAAATTATTACTATGAGAACCATAGAGAATTACCTAAAATTGAAAATACTGCATTCATTGGTGTATACAATGAATCCTGTGAAGTGACTGCTTATATTACATACAATATGTAATATATCCAATCAATATGTAATATTGAATTGAATATATGTAAAATATAGCAACTAATTCTAGCTCAATGCTAATATGCATTGCAAATATGAACAATACAAACACTATGGGATTCATTATTTGCCCTAATTGGGATCTACCTGTATAACATTTTTCAGCCTATATCCCCAAAGAAATCAAAGAAAAAGGAAAAAGATCTATAATGTACAAAAATATTTATAGCAACTCTGCTTGGTAGACCAAATGTGGAAACTAAGGGAGTGTCTTCCTATTGGGAAACATAAAATACAAACTGTAGTATATGAATGCAATACAATATTATTGTGCCATTAAGAAATAATGAAATAAGAGCAAACTGAGAAAACTTCTATGATGCAGTGTGAAGCAAAAACCAGAATTAATGGTAACATTATAGAGAAAAATCAATTTTGAGAGACTTTAGAATTGGTATGAATACAATCATAAATCATGTGTCCAAAAGAATGATAATGAAATATTCCATTCACTTCCTGCCAGAGAGAAAATAAAATGCAGAAAGGAAAATACATTTTCAGACATGGCTAATGTGGGAATTTATTTTTCAGGACTATGCAACTATATATTTAAGGATTTGTTTTTTATTTGCTTAATGGGGGAAGGATAGTGAGAGCGACAGATGAATGGAATAAATACTTGTTATTTAAAAAGGAAATGAAATCAAAGTATTCTTTCTTCCTTTCCTTCCTTTTCTCTTTTTTTCTTCCCTTTCGCCTTTCTTCTCTCTCTCCCTTTCTCTTCCTTCCTATATTCCCTTTTTGTTCCTTCCTTCTTCCTTTCTTCCAGGGTCACACAATAAGTGTCTGAGACTGGATTTGAACTCAGCAATTCTTGAACACATAACACTCTAGACACTGTGCTACCAGCAGCCTCCAAATAGGAGATCTCATCATTCTAGTAGGCATAATGTTGGAGAGAATTAACTAAGAAAGAGGAATTTTGAGAGGCAGTGTCATCAGGAGCATTAGGAGAAAGGGTACCATGAGAATCTAGAGAGAAGAAAAGATTTGGAACAAACACTGTGATGAATGGGAGAGCTAAGTGATGAAATCACTTGTCTTGCTGAATTCAGAGAGGGTCTAGTTGAGATTACACATTTGTAGTGAATTAGTTGATAGTTTTATGACTTCCAAATCTATTGAATTTTCCATAAATTCCTTAAATAGTGAAGGAAGGAGATGGTGGGAGTAGAGGGTTGGGGTTTGGCCAAGCTTGATTAACAATGTGACAAAGGAGATCAAAACGATCTAGATTGCACTGATGTGCTGAGAGGATAGCCAGAGTTTGCACAGGGAGTTGGGAAAGTCCTGAGGGATGAAGAAGGGAACTGGGATCGGAGGGGAAAAGAATGTGTGTGAGTGTGGGGGGAAGATGATGATGATGGCACAAAACAAAACGATGGAATCCTAAATCATTTTAGTCATATAAAGAAATCTTGGAGATGTCAAACATAGAATTTGAGGCGATGGCAAGCTCAAAGGGTATCACTGTTCCTATGTGAAGTTGAGCTGGTCATGGACATTGAGCAGCATGAAGTTAGGATGTTTGACTGAACATCAGCAAAGGGGTGGAAGTCTCCTACTGTAAGGACAGAACGTGGAGAGGAGGGGGAAACTGAACAAGTTACTGGACTCACTGAGGAAGGGAGGAAGAATGCTCTGGCTCTGGCAGTTGATCAGTAACTGTCACTGGAATCTGGCTTGGGGGATATGTTTGGATGGCACAAGTGTACAGAGAAGAGGGTTTGCTAAGGAATGGCAGTTTTACAAATGAGGAAATGGAGGATCAGAGAAGTTAAGTGAATTGTTCATCGTCACATAACTAGATAGAACTTGAATCTACATCGTGCTATTTACTACTGCACATTGCTTCTTAGCAGATACCTGTTTTAAGATCTGTCTAGTAATTTTAGTTGCAAAATTAAACTTTCTAAATGTTTACTGGTGAATCACTATACAGTGATATATATCTCGATGTAATGAGATACTACAGGACAAGCTAAGTGATCACCACCACTTCTTTATGATCTCATCAGTTTGAGTGTTCCTCCCTTCCACAAGTACAGCTACATAATTTCCCGTCTTTGTCCAAACATCCACCCAACTTGCTGAAGACCTTCCTCTGGGTGTTTCAATATTTCATAGATAACATTGACATGTAGTTCTGTTTCTCTCATAATGTACCAATTGAGTGATTGGTGGACAGATGTCATGTATCCACAGTTAACTTAATGCTTATAGACGATGTAAAAATTGTGTGCTGCTTCTTCTCTACCACTTTTTTGGGTTATTGCCCAGGACTGAGGATCATTTAGAATTTTTATCTGTTTCAGGAGCTGACATAGGCAAATTGAAAATAACAGGAATATAAAGATTTTTAGAAAGATATATATGAAATTGTGTTAGACAAAGAAAATAAATGTGCAGAATTGTACATGTACTGACTGACTATATAAAAGGAAAAAATGAAACTCATCTGGGTAGACAAAAAATAATAAAGGAATAAAGAGGGAATAACTAATAAAATGTTTTGGATTTACCCCTGTAAAATTAATTTTTAAGTTTAAAAAGTTGTAATTAGTTTTGTTCTTTAAAAATAAGTGCATAGTAAATTTTTTTTTTAAAGTTCCCTGAGATGGAGGAAAAATACAGATAAGTAAAATAAATTTTTTTCCAATCCAGTTATCCATTATAATGATGTGTTGTGTCCTTGGATCTTGAATTCCAATAAGGCAGTTCTCCAAGGGGCTTTTAAAATCTCATCATTCTAGTAGGCATAATGTTGGAGAGAATTAACTAAGAAAGAGGAATTTTGAGAGGCAGTGTGTTGCAACCAGAAAATTGAGGTTCCAGTTGGTCTTTGCTATTTACCAGATTTAACATCACTAAATTTCAATTTCCTTAATTGCTAAATGGCAGATATCTGTGACTGTGAATCTCCATTCAGATTACAATGTAAAGAACTTTGTAACTCTAAAGTTTAGGATTTTATTAGGAACCAATGTGAAATAAACTTCTTGGGTTTTGGTGCCAAATGATGTCTTTGGAGGAGGGGAATCTTATACATGTCTTCTTTTTTTTTTAATCAAAGCTTAAAAAGCAAGAAAAAGGACTAGAATTTTTCTTAGAATTCTTAAATAGAAAGGAATAGCAATGGTAACAGTTACATGGATAGTGAGAAAAAAATAAACCAGTAGCTCTCTGTGATGTCTTGTTTGCTCAGAAATTATTAAATACAGTATTTAATTTTTTATGGTAAATTTTTTGTTTATATTTTTATGACTCATATTTCCCATTATATTCTTATTCTTTCCTAGAGGCTATCTAATTTAACCATCTTATTTTATGTATGTCCCAGAATTCCATCCTTTATTTCAAGGAAGGGAAAAACCCACAAACACGTTTATTAGCAAAAGCAATTTACAAGACTGACATTATAGACGTGTTCAATCCCCCACAATTCCCTTCCTTCTATAAAGAAGGGAGAAGGGGTCCATTCCTATATCTCTTACTTTGTGGTCAAGTGTCATCATTATAACTTCCTAACATTCAGTTTTAATTATTTTGTTATTGTTTTTTTCATTTACATTGTTGTTGTCATTGTGTATATTGTTTTCCTAGTTCTTCATTTTGCAAAGTCTTCCTGTACTTCTCTGTATTCATCATTTCTTATCAAGAATATGACATTGTATTCATGTACCACAATTTATTAGCCATTCCCCAGTCTAAGGTTATCCACTTTGCTTTCTGATTCTTTGTTTTATACCATATAGAAGTATGGTGTATACGGGATCTTTCTCTTTATCACTACACTGCTTGAGATATGTTCTTAGCAATGGGATCTACTAAACATGCTAAAAAGGCATCTTTCCCATGTATGTTTTAGGAGACATTTTTGATTCAAAAAAGACTTGGAAAAGCATGTCAATCTCTTAAGTATTGTTTGAAGACTTATTCTTTGGAATATAAGGAGTATTTAGAAGAACACACTACTTTAGCTTGGTGGCAGCATACCTAAACTTGTGGGGACAGCTTTTTAAGAGAAGTCAATATAGCCATCTAAGAAATAAAATTTTAAGAACTAGGTTTATGAAGTAACAATATTGTCATAAATTATTATGAAAATTTTAGAAAAGGAGATATCAGCATGGATTTGACAAAAGAGGTCCATCTTGAACCATCTCCTCCTTTTTCTAACTTCCTCTACCCGATGATCGTGTGGCATGTGCCAAGTTCCCTTAAAACTGTGGGTCCCTTCCTCAGAAGGCACTCTACCTTACTCAGTTTTGTCTCATTAAATTTATTCCATTGTTTTAGCTTAGAAATTTCTTTTGGGATTACAATTATGCCATATAATGTATTGGATACTTTTCTCAGTTTTGTGTCCTCTGCAAATGTAATAAGCACAGATGTGCCTTTTTCTGTTATTGATAAAATGTTGAAAAGAAAAAGGCTAAGGCCAATTTGCTGGATCACTCTGCTTCAGATATTATTCTAGGCTAATTTTGCCTGAATTCTATGCATGACTTCAGACAAACCACTTCAACTCTTTGAAGTGATCTGAACTAGGAGATCATTAAAATTTCTTCTAACTCTTAGGTTCCTGCTCTTATTTCTCCTTACTGCCAGCCAAGTACCTAACATCCTTCAGAGCTCTGTTCAAATACTACCTCTTTTATGAAGATTCTCAAGGCAGGAAGCACTCATACCCGAGTTAACAAGCATTTATTATTTATTATGCACCAGGTCCTAAGTTATAGTTGCTTGTCCTTCATTCTCAAAGAGGACCATGACCTCAGGGAGGTGATGCCATGACATGCAAGTGAGTTAATTTAAGTGAGGGAAGGCTGTGTAGGGCCACCTGACTCACTTTCCTCTCCAGAGTCATCTGGGTCCAGTGGCAAGATCAGGATGACTGGAGATGGCCCTGGATGCAATGGAAAACCTTGGTCTTTTTTTCACAGGGCTAAGTGCTAAGTGTTTGGTGGATAAAAAGCCAAAATAATCCTTGCCCTTAAAGCAATTACATGGGAGAGACAACAGGTAAATAACTAGATATATTACAAGATTACTTACAAGATCTATCAGAGTTGATGGAAAATGATGTAAGGGGAAAGTACCAATGGGCTAGTTTTTGTTGTTTTTTGGGAAAGATCTCTCAGAAAACAAGATTTAAGCAGAAGGGAAGCTAAGAAATAGAGGTAAAGAGTAGAGTATTCTAAGTGTGGGAGGAAACCAATGCAAAGACAGAAAAGAAATATGTCATATTTAAAGAAAGTGTTGCTGAAAAGTTAAGAAGGGGTCAGGTTATGAAGAGCATTAACTTTATATTTGGTTTTGGGGATCAAGGAGGAACTACCAGAACTCATTGGGAAAGAGCTGAAAGATAAGACTGAAATGGGGGGAGATTTGAGGCAGAAACCCCAATGAGAAGACTACTGCACTGAAATAGGCTCGAGAGGCTGAATTAAGGTGATGGCTGCATGAATAGAGAGAAGTGGATGTAAATAAGCATGTTCTGATGGCAAAAAAAGACAAGATTTGGCAACCAATTGGTTATGTGGGATGATTATAAATGAGAGATTAAGAATGATGAGGAGTATGGTGTAAAATTCAACTGTAAGGAGGAAATTCAGAAAGCAAGACAATTTTGGTAGAAAGACAACAAGCTCTGTTAGGGATATGTGGAGTTTGAGATGTTTATAGAGTATCCAGAACCAGATATTTATTTAAAAGACATGATTGAGAGAGAGATGGTGACTGGACATATAAATCTGGGAATCATCTAATATGAAGAGTAATTAAACCCAAAGAAGATAGGAGGGAGGAAAGTAGGTGGCTTAGTATAGGACTCCAGAGTATATCCCACAGTTAGTTGATTATGAATGAGTTGTAGGAAGAACTAGCAAAGAAGCTGAGACAGAGAAGTCAGAGAAGTAGGAGGAGAAAGAACCAGCAAGAGCAGTGTCTAAAGTACCTCCAGGAGGAAGAAGAGCAAAGAGCTTAGGAGGAGTATGTAGAAAGGACCACAGAACTCTCGTGGCATCCTGTGTCTGGTATAGTTACTATGTCCCATCTTTGGCTCATCTCCCCAAGCAGACAGTAAATAAGCAACTAAAGAGCTAGTCAGGTTTTCTGCACCACTCTACCCATTTCAGAATTAGCATTAAGCTTCACACATAGTAGGTGCTCAATAATTATTGATTTGATTTGAAGAGGGAACTGATTTAAATTGCAGAATAGTTCCTAGATATATGGGTTGTAAGATTTTGGAAGATATCAAGATGAGGTCTGAATTTTCTCTTTTAATGTTTTAAAGAATTGTTGGAATCCTTACTAACTGCTAAGTAATTAGAGTTGATCTAATCTTACAAGAAGTTGTTTTGGCCAGAACCTGAAACAAGGTACTAAGTAGAACTACCCATAATCCCTCTCTCTGGAAGGAGCATAAATAGGCCAATGGGCCAGTCAGAGAGAGCTGGAGAGAGGAAGAAGCTACAAGTCGGGATTTCAGCAGAATTACGCCAGAAGCCCTCTCTTCAAGGCAAGACAGATTCATCTTGGTGCTGGCTCTGGAGGCTGAAGAAAGCAGAGGCAGAAGCAAAGGACAAAGCGGCAAGAGCTCTTGGAACCAAGCAGAGAGATAGGCCTCTAAGCTAACCGGGCTATATTGGAGATCTGAACTTTTATCACCTGGCTGCGTTTTGAGAAGAAAAAGCTCACCACATTTTGGCGCCCTGAACGTGGGGCTAACAGACCCCTTCAGTGGATTTCAGTGGAAAAGCTACGATCCTGATTCAAGTGGAAAAGCCTCTGATCCTGATCCAGTGGAAAAGTCTTCTTGACCCAGAAATTAGGGTGAGTGCAACAAAGAAATTTTGTTAGAAGTGTTAAAGTAGAATTTCAGCTAAGATGGGACAGATATTTAGAAAATAGCCTGTTTCTGTTCAAGGAAAATGTTTAGAGAGCATTGTCAAAATTATGGAAAGCCAAGGTTTAATTATAAGTTTACAGCAAATCACTGAATTTTTACAAACTGTAAAGGACATATGTCCTTGTTTCTCTCTTGATAAGGAATTAGATCTAAATGAATGGAAATTGGTTGGAGAGGATCTTTGTCAATTCTATGATAAAAATGGGCCTAACTCAATAATTAATACATATAATGTAATACAATTGGCTATAAGAAGTTATTTAAGTGATAGAATGATGAAAAGGAAAGTACAGGAGGAAGTGCCAACTTTACTAGGTGAAAAGGAGGACGAATCAGATGAGAATGGAGTTAATTACAATTCTGAGTATGATACTTCACAGCAGGAGGAATTAGGTGATTCCACATCTCATGACCCTCCTCCCGCAATTAACCCTTCATGGGTGGAACAAGGGGGAGGGAGAGAGACAGAAACAAAGTCAGCTTCTCCTGTAAAGCAGAATTTGACAAGATTAGAAAAAGCATTAATTAAAGCAAAAAATGAAGGAGAAGATATATCTGATTTTATAAATGCATATCCTGTGATTGAAGAGCTCAACTCCTCAGGTCAAAAAGAGAGAAAATACACTCCTTTTAATTTGGGAAAAATTAAAGATTTGAAAAAGGGTTGCACTCTTTATGGGGCTACATCATCTTATGTGAAGATGTTACTGGATAATTTGTCTTATGAAATCTTAACCCCGAATGACTGGAAATCCGTCACTAAAACATGTCTTGAACCGGGACAAAATTTATTGTGGCTTTCAGAGTTTCATGAATTATGTAGGATTCAAGCCCAATGCAATAGGCAAACAGGAGCTATTGTACAAGTTGCTTTTGACCAACTAGCTGGTGAAGGTCAGTATGCAGAGAGTTCAGAACAAATTTATTATCCCATAACAGTGTATGAGCAAATTTCTAAGGCTGCAATAAAAGCTTGGAATTCTCTCCCTGGACAGAAAGATGGAAATAATGCTTTCACAAAAATAGAGCAAGGTCCCAATGAACCTTTTGCAGATTTTGTGGGACGTTTACAAACAGTTGTAATAAGAACCATTGGAGACAATGCAGCAACAGAAATAATGACTAGACATTTGGCTAAGGAAAATGCCAATGAGATTTGCAAGAGAATTATATGGGGGCTAGACAAAAATGCTCCTTTAGAAGAAATCATTAGACACTGTGCCACAGTGGGCACAAATGTTTATTATGCCCAGACTATGATGAACATGGAAAGACAAGGTCCTTCTTGGCAGAGGAATTCTAGAGAAACTCGTCGATGTTTTCAGTGCAGAAAAATTGGACATTTGAGAGCTCAATGTAGAAATGGAGATAGAGTGAGAAGACAGGGTGAGAGAAAACCCAAAACCCCATGTCCAAAATGTAACCGAGGCTTTCACTGGGCCTCTAAATGTATATTGACTCAGAGGAATGAGAGGCAGGGCCCAGCTCTAAAGTATCAATCAAAGGACAGGTGGGCCATGATAGCAGCTGAGGTTACACCCAGAGAGACTTTAGAAATTCAGAACTCTGATGTCATCAACCAACAGAAAAGCAATCAGGATTACAGTTGGGAAGAATACAGGCCTTTTAAGACAACAAGACAATATCCAATGCAAACAGCTCCAATGTAATTACCAGATGATGAGGAGAAATCCCAAAAGTGGTAAATAGAAGAGAATTAGATAGGTTAACTGCTTGGGGAAGAGGATCTGCTTATATTTCCACAGGTGGAAAAGGAATCAGATGGCTAACAATGAGACTGTCAAAAGAACTTTAAAATCTTCAGCTTTCAGTTCCTGAAAAACCAGCAAGAATCACTGGATTCCCTGAGATGAAAAATTGTTGATAAGACTTTTTGCAGTACTTCAGAGCTTACAGGAATTATTAGATTCCTGGCGCATGAACTAATGGACAATGGATTCCTTATGGACTATTTTTAGGACTTATGGACATGTGTAAATTTTCAGATTGATTCTTGTTATTTGTTACATTACTACTAGCCTGTGTTATATTGCTATGTGCTCATGTAAATTATGTATAATGCCTCCCATATTGATGGATTTATGTATACCATGTATATCTGTTACAAAGTTCTGGCCCATATTGATGGATTTATGTGTACCCCCTCAGAAACCCCCTATGTTTTAAAACAAAAGAAAGGGGGAGATGTTGGAATCCTTACTAACTGCTAAGTAATTAGAGTTGATCTAATCTTACAAGAAGTTGTTTTGGCCAGAACCTGAAACAAGGTACTAAGTAGAACTACCCATAATCCCTCTCTCTGGAAGGAGCATAAATAGGCCAATGGGCCAGTCAGAGAGAGCTGGAGAGAGGAAGAAGCTACAAGTCGGGATTTCAGCAGAATTACGCCAGAAGCCCTCTCTTCAAGGCAAGACAGATTCATCTTGGTGCTGGCTCTGGAGGCTGAAGAAAGCAGAGGCAGAAGCAAAGGACAAAGCGGCAAGAGCTCTTGGAACCAAGCAGAGAGATAGGCCTCTAAGCTAACCGGGCTATATTGGAGATCTGAACTTTTATCACCTGGCTGCGTTTTGAGAAGAAAAAGCTCACCACAAAGAATAGGGTAGAACATGATAAAGTCCAAACAATCAAGATTTCAAGTAATCTAAAGGATATTCAAAGACACATAGTGGATCTAAGTCAATGTAGCATATTATTGATGATGACTTGTCTGTAACAAAGGGCATAAAAATATCCCATCTGATCAGAAAAATAATGTGGGCTAGTCATTTTAGTAAAAAGAAGATTTAATAAGTAAGCAGCTGGAATATTATTGGTATCCATGGAAAGTTAGAAGTCTTAAGAGGAAATCTATAGAAAGCCTTTACTGAGGGCAGTGATTAATTTTATCTTTGTGGGTTCTCAAATATTTATTGAACCAATTGAAAAAATATATAACTAAACTTATTTAAGCACATCTTCTAAGGAGAACTTATAGGTAGCAATGGACAATAATTACATAGGTTAAGATGACATGAATGAAATTGAAAATTGCACCACTTGGGAAAAATAATCCTCAAGGATGAGGTCATAAATTCAATGAATGAAGTATTTAAAGAACAGAGTAAAGCTTTATTTTCATGATTCTCAAGGTCACTTCCAGAACTATGATTAAATGATAACATAATCTATTAAGTGGCTAAGTAACATTTTATAGTATATTACCTCTTTTGACAAATTTTTACCACACATTACCTAAAATGTATACTATTTCCACTTGAAAAGTGAATTAACTTGTAAAGGATCAAATAATAATTAAGCCAGTATTTATAAAGTGTTTTAAGATTTTCAAAGCACTATATATCTGTTATCTCACTGGTCCTTACAAGGACATTTGGAGAGGCTATTATCATACCCAGTTTATAGTTGAGGAAACTCTGATATGCCTAGGATCTCACAGCAAATCTCTGAGGATTTAAATAGAAGTGTTCTAGATTCCAGGTCCAGTGTTTTTGCCTAGTCTGTCTCTCCCTCCAAGTTCTGTCTCAGTATATATTTATTTCTTCCTAATTGTGTGCATGATTTTAGGCATTATTGGGTGTGGGGAGGAATGTGGAATGTGTATGTGGTGGGGGTTTCTGGGAGGGGAAGGGAGGAGTGCTCAGAGGAATCAGTCTGTCAAATCCTGTTGTTTAATTTTTTTCTTTTATTATTTTCCTAAATATTGTATTTAGATTATTTCTCGTAATTTGAGAAGCAGAATCACTTAAAAAATTCTAACTGATTTAGTGAAGAGTAATGCTTAAAATAATTTGATTCAACAGAAACATCTTAAAAGAAAATAAGTTTAAAAAAAGAAAGTACCTGTTTTAAGTGTGTTTTTCTTTGTGTACATTTGTGTATATATCTGAAATATATAATTTAGTTAAGTAATTAAGACATTGGACTATTAATATATGAAGCAATTATCAATCATTTACAAGTAACATACCAGATACACATTAAAAAAGAAAATTATCCTAACAAAAGCACCCAGGTGAACTTTGTCTACCAAGAAGACCTTTTAAAGTGATCCATCTTAATGTCAGCAAATTGCTTACTAATGTGTTGACTTATGGAAACTCTCAAACGTAAAATGAAAAGGCTGGAATTTAGAGCATATCAATGAATCAGTTGATAAGCTTTTACTGGTTTAATATCCTCCTAATCTTGCTGCTTAGAGCCACTTCAAGTTAGCAACAGAATGTTTGCCATCTCCCTGTGATAAAGGAAGTCAAAGGACTAAACAAACTTCAAGACCATTACTCTGTTTGGTGAGATTTAAATGAAAATTGTCGAAGAAATCACATGTGGGCCTTGTGGGGGAGAGACGGGGAACCTAAAGTCAACCATAGCATCTTACAAATTACTCACCTAACTTCTTAAACAATGGTCAGGATTTTTAGCTAAGGTGGAGATAATGTAATGCATTTGAAAAGATTTAATTGCAGCAATAAAAGACCATACCTCAATCAAATGACAAATGCAAGCAAGGTTTCTAGATAAGGATCAAAGAAATTCAAGGACCAAACACACTACATTCTAGGCAACACTTAGAGCTTTCTGTACACATTGGTGATATATATTAGCATAACATGGTTTCAGTGACCTTTCCAAACTGCTTTGATCTAAATTAGTACGAACTTGAATGAATTAGTGTAGGAAAGACTACTGTATCAGACAACTTACTACTCTAGCAAGCATATTTCTGACTGAAATTCTATTAAGCATATTAAATCTCAACATGTGACCTCTGTGTTGCCACAATTTATTATCATTAGTGTTATTTTGCCACAAGATTTCAATATATTCTATAGGAATCAGCACTCTATTTTTTAAAATTGTATCATGAGTAGGTTTTGTTAAGACTATAATAGTGACATTTAAGAGCACAGCCAATTTTGTACCACTAATTATGAAAAATGATTTTTTTCACTATTATTCTTATACTTCAAGGAGGTAAAAGGTCCCATATATATACCAAAATATTAATAGTCCCTTTAGTTGGTATCAGAAGATTGGAAACAAAGTGGGTGATCATTAATTAGAAAATGGCTGAAAAACTATGGTTTATTAACAAAATAGAATATTGTGTTAAAAGAAAAATAAAGATGAATTCAGAGAAACATTGGTAATACTTGAGTGGCTTGATGCAAAGTGAAGCAAGCAGAACCAGGAGAACAATAAATAATGATTATAATAGTTTAAAGAAAAATAACACTAAAAGGCATCTGAAATGAGATTAGTTGAAAGGACTAGGTCCCAGAAAATAGAAAACATACATCTTTTCCTTTAATATGAAGGGGGACTACAGATGCAAAATATTGCTTAATCTTTTAGAAATGACAGGTTTTCTTTACTGTTTTTTCTGGTTATAAGAAAAACTTTAATGAAGGCAGAATATATAAGGAAATCACTATGGTTGTAAAAGCCATCAGTAAAATAGAAGAGCAAGAACAAAAACAAAACAACTCTCACTATTCAGATCATTTCTATTTGTGGAAATATGATACATATATGAAAATTAAAAGTGAGGGAAAAAAGTACAGATAGGGATGAAAACTTAAGCTACATTTTGAACTAATTCACAGAATACACACAAACCTTTTGATCAAATCTTTAAACTTTAAAAAGTTAAGGACTATTTCCTAAATGATTTAATGTGCTTAAAAGGCTAATTCTCTGTCATTCATTGCCTATCTCTTGGAATCACAAAATTTGAGAATTTCACTTGTTGGGAGATATGACCAAAGGTATTCAGCAGGTCCAATTGGATAGCCCTCAGAGTCTGTTCTATTCTTAATGAGTCTGTCATAATCTCCTTGAGGGCAGGGACTATTTTACTTTTTTCATGTTATCCCAGAGGGCCATCGTCAGTCATCCTGATCTCTATCTTGCCACTGGACTCAGATAGCTCTGGAGGGGAGAGTAAAGTTGATGACTTTGCACACCTTTCCTTCTCTCAAGTTCAATATAACATTGTTGAAGAAATCACATGTGGGCCATGTGGGGAAGAGAGGGGGAACCTTATGTCATAGGCCTCTTTCAGAATGAAGGACAAATTGTTATATATTTTGATTTCTCCCTGAAGTTCTGTTGGGCACATGACAAATGTTTTGCATTTCTTTTCTGTTTTCCTTTTTTCTTATTCTGTTTTTAAAAATAAAATAATTACAAAAAGGAAGAGGGGAAAAAAAGAGAATGAATGACAAAGAAAAAATAATTGGATCCCAGTGCTTAGGATAGTACTTGGCAAATATCAGGCTCTTAATAAATGCTTGTTAATGGAGTTAAATCCAATTGCATCAATTCATCTATCAATTCACTGAAGTTCTAGAGGTAAACACCCCAATGTTAAAGTGGTCAGGTTAGTGTTTGAATCTAGGTTCTTTGATTTCAGTTATAATGTTCTTTTTACTTTAAGATTCTGCCTTGAGACACTTATATGGCACAGTGGATAGAGCACCAACCCTGCAGTCAGGAGGTCTGGAGTTTCAACTCTGGCCTCAGATACTTAACACTTGCCACTTGTCTAGGCAAGTCACATAACCCCAGCTGCTTCACCAAATAAAAATGAAAAGAAAGATTCGACCTCATTTAGCTTTCCTTATGTGAGGGACCATATTTGATATAAACTCTTATTATGTTGTTTTACTTGGATAACTATTAAGCCAACTATTGAAAATCTCTAAAAACTCTCTCTAAGTATTAGGTAATTTTAGTTGGGGAATGTAGTGGTGAATACATACTGTCAAAAGGCAAAATTGGAATGGGCTGGCCAATAAAGGAAAAAAAAAACAACTTGTCATATTTGGAATGTTAGTAACCATTCCATCACAATTGAAACTTAAAGGTACTCCACGACAAGTTGTTATTTTCCTTTTAGCTTTCAGCCTAGTTTTTAAAAATGAATGGGCCATTGGGAAAGTAATTTCCTATCTACTAAGCCTAATTTTAATCTCAGGGGCTGTTCTCTATGCTTTATATTCTAATTTTATACTTATATTTAGTGCAAATATTCATTTCAGAAAACCTTTTTGAAATGTATACTTTAAAATGAAAGAGCAATTGCATTCTGAGTTGGAATTGACTTTGTATATTTAATTCAACAAAAATTTATTAAGGTTTACTATAGGCAAGATGTGCTAAAGAGTGAGAGTAGAGAGTAAGGAATCCAGAAAAAGTAGGATCTCTTCCCCTTAGGAGTTAACAATGTAACTGAGGAAATGAGGGAGGGAAACTTAAAACTATAATGTAAAATAATCATCAATAATATCATAATTCACATAATACCTAATATATTCCAGGTACTATGTAAAGTACTTTACAAATATAATCTTACTTGATTTTCATAACATTGCTGGCAGGTAGGTGCTATTATACCCTTTTTACAGTTGAGGAAACTGAGGCAAATAGGTTATTTAAAATTATTTAAGATTAAATTATTTAGTACAGTTGATTTTAATACTTTTTCACTGGCCCTTTCTTTAATATAGTTTTTGTTGCATTGTGGTCATAGAAGGAAGTGTATAATTTTTTTCTGCATTTGTGTATGAGGTTTTAAAATTTTTATAAAGGTACCATGTGCAACTAGTATGGATTTTTTTCCATTTCTATTCAATAATTGCCAGAGGTTTAGCATAACTAATTTTTCTGAAATTCCATTCAGGCTCCTAACTTCTATCTTTATTTTTGGTTAGATTTCTTTAGGACTGCCTCATGGTAGTAAATTGAGTTCTCCCACTATTGTAGTTTTACTATTTATTTTTTATCATAATTTATATAGTTTTTCATGCAGAATTTTAGAAGTTGTTTCAAATGTTTTTCTTTTTTTTTTAATAAAGCTTTTTATTTTCAAAACACATGCACAGATAGTTTTCAACACTAACCCTTGCAAAACCTTGTATTCCAATTTTTTTCCTCCTTTCCTTTCCCCACCACCTTTCCTAGATAGCAATTCTTCTATATTTATTTCCATAATTATCATGCTGCACAAGAAAAATCAGATCAAAAAGGAAAAAAAAAATGAGAAAGAAAATAAAGTGCAAGCAAACAACTACAACAAAAAATATTGAAAATACTATGTTGTGATCCAGTATCCATCTTCTGGGTAAGATGCCTCTCTCTATCACAAGCCCATTGGAACTGGCCTGAATCACCTTTCTGATAAAGAGAGCCACAACTGTCAGAATTGATCATCATATAATCTTGCTTTTGCTATGTAGAATATTCTGGTTCTGCTAACTCAGCATCAGTTCATTTAAGTCTTTCCAGGCCTCTCTGAAATCATCCTGCTGGTCATTTCTTATAGAACAATAATACTAATACTTAATACTCCATAGCATTCATATACAATAACTTATTTAGTCATTCTACAATTGATGGCTATCCACTCACTTTCCAGTTCCTTGCCATTACAAAAAGGGCTGCTACAAATATTTTTTGCACTTGTGGGACTTTTTCCCTTTTTTATGATCTCAATAAAGACATCAAGTGTGTTTCTTGTGAATAACATTTGATTAGAGCTTTCTTTGCAATTCTTTCTGTAAATCTCTTCTGTTTGTGGGTGACTTAATCTCATTCACATTCATAATTTTAATAGTTCCCATGCACTAGTATTTATTTTCCTCCATTCTATTTTCTTTCTTTTGTACTGTTTTCTCCCTATTTATTTCAAGTTGTTACCATTGCTTTTCTGTTCCCTTCCAAACCCCCCTTTTTAATTTCTTCACTATCCTTTCTACAAGTTTAAGATTTTGCTTATGTTTAATCATTTCCTGAAACTATCCTCCCTTTTATTGTCCCCTTTTCTCTCTTCTTATTCCTATCTCTTTGTTAAGATATAATATTTTATGAAATTAAACTATAAGTGTATGGAGGTACCCTTTTCTGGTCAATTTAAATGAAAGTAAAATTCAAAGAAATCTTTGAAAAATGTTTAAAATGTTTAAAAAATGTTCTCGGGCAGCTAGGTGGCACAGTGGATACTGCACCAGCCCTGAAGTCAGGAGGACCTGGGTTCAAATCTGGCCTCAGACACTTAATACTTCCTAGCTGTGTGGTCCTGTGCAAGTCACTTACCCCCAATTGTCTCAGAAAAAAAAAGTTCTCCCTACTCCTTTCATTTTACATATAGTTCTACTTGCCATCAATAACTATAGTCCAATCCAATCGTGTGTTAACAAGTTTCTCC
Source organism: Antechinus flavipes (assembly GCF_016432865.1). Lineage (NCBI taxonomy): Eukaryota > Metazoa > Chordata > Mammalia > Dasyuromorphia > Dasyuridae > Antechinus > Antechinus flavipes. Next base: position 83,919,592 of record NC_067402.1, read on the forward strand.
ATCTTTTGTCTCATTTTTCCCTAACATATCCTTTTCCTTTCCCCTTCATTTCCTCCTCTATATATTTGTTGGTAGATTCAATCAATGGATACAACCATTTTGGAAAGCAACTTGGAATCATACACAAAATGCTATTAAATAATAGATGTTCCTTTGATTCAACTATACCACTGCCATGCCTATAGCTCTCCTTCTCCCCAAAAGATAAAAGAAATAGAAAAAAGTACTAGATTTATAATATATCTGTAGCAATTATTTTTGTGGTGACAAAATCTGGAAACTAAAGGGATGACCATTCATCTGAAGAATGGCTGAATAAGTTGTGGTATATGAATGTCATAGACTAGTACTATAATATAAAAATGCGGAATAGATGATTTTCAAAAAGACATGGACTTGTGTAAATCAATTCAAAGTGAAGTAAACAGAAACAAGAAAAATTAATACCAGAATCTCAATATTTTTTTCAAAAAAGGAATAATTTTGAAAACATATTGATGAAGAATGAAATAAAGGGCCAGAGCAATTTATACAATAACAAAATTATAAAGACAAATAACTTTGACAGCTCTAAGAATTATGATGAATACAATGATCATCCACAATTATAGAGGACTGATGATAAAACATACTGCTTTCTGACAGAGTTAATAAATTGAGGATGCAGAAGGTAACATACATTTCTGGATACAATCAATGAAGAAATTTCAATTTGGTTGGAGAGTAGGGGAGAGAGAAAAAAGATTTCTGTTAATTTCTTTAATAGAGAGATATAAGATGATATGGATATTGGATGTTGCATGTACTATTCTATGATATCACCATATTATTAATTCTGCTTATCCCTTTCCACCTCCTCTTTAGGAATTCTCTCTCCTCCCATCTTCCTCCCACTTCCCACCATAGAACATAAGCTCTCAAGAGCAGAGATTAGCTTACTTTCTTGTATTATATTTGTGTGTCCTCTTAGCTCAATGCTTGGCACAGAGTCAAGTGTTATTTTGCCTGTCTATGTTAGGAAGCCAAGTAGACAGGAATATATGTATTTGAAATCGTTTGTGAGCACAGAATAGAAATGTTTTATTATTATTATTATTAGCAGGTGGAGAAATTAAGAGAAATTTTGAAGGAATTTTTTACTCAATAGATGTGATGAGGGTTAGAGAAGTCCAAAATAATTTTGAAATTATGGACTTTGGTGGGGAGGATAATGTAGAAGGGCAGATTTTGAAGATAAGTTTCGTTAAATCCTATTTTGGGCATATTGAGCTTTAATACCAAGGAGACATTCATGTTGACATGTCAGGGTTATCTTGATTATCAGATTTTTTTAAATTGCTGGAGTCTTAAATAAAAAAAAAACCTATGTGTATCCATATATATCTATATCTATAGATATCTAAAAGAAAACAGTTAATTTAAACATGCTATTCATAGTGATCCTCACATAGATTTAGTTTGGTATCAGTGCTAAAATACTATAGCTTTCCTTAGAATAATTATCTTCTAAGTATTTTATAAACTTATAATCTAAAATATGATTTTAAACTAAATTAGAAAATTCAAGACTTTTATAGAAGTTCACATTTGTGAGTGATGACTAATTTCTTTCTTTGTAGATCTAGTCATAATACCTGATCATCCTTGCTGTAAGACAGCTAGTGGCAGCATGGGGCCTGGAGTCCAGAAGATCTCACTTGGCTCCAGACACTAATTCTGTGACTTGGCCAAGCTACTTTTTGTTTCAGTTTCCTCATCAGTAAGATGGAAATAATCATAACATTTACTTCCCCAGGGACCTTGTGAGGATCAAATAAGGTAATGGATTGTAAAGTTCTTAGCACTGTGCAGCAGGCACAGTGCTATATGTAAATTATTATTTATAGCTGTTATGGTTTTTCTTATTATCATTAACTTATTCATTTTTGTTATTAGGCTGATCTAGTTTTAAAATATCATTTTATTCTACTCCCTCAAGACTAAATTGAAGTAACTTTGCCCTTAAATCAAAAACACAAGAAAATATATCCTCACAACATGAAAGTTTATTATCAAACATATTTGTTACTGGTTATTTTGAACAGGAATTAAGAATACCCTTTTGTCTTATCAACAAAGACAATATAAAATAACATTTATTTTTCCCCCCTAAAAACTAGCCCTTTTAATTATACTGCAATCTTACACAATAGAGCTAGGTTCTGATTATGATGAATAAAAAAATCTTCTGAAATGGTTGTTCACATTAGAATTCAAAGTATTTGAAGTTATAATTATGTAAAATATTGTAATTGGAAATACCTCATGGAAATATGCAGTGCCAGTTGGAATAATGAAACCATTTTTCAGCAAATTTATCATTTGCACTAATCAGGACTTGCTTGTATGTTCGAGGTTTATTTAATATGAAGTTTGAGCCAATGGTAGCTTTTACAACTTTCTATCTAACTGAACCTGCTTCCTATATTTTGTTACAGTATCAAACATGAGTTATTTATTAGGCTCAAAGTGAATAGTACTCAAGGAGTACAAAGTAAAGATTAAAATGGCTCTCTGCTCTTAAAAGGTTATCTAATGGGGGATGAAAACTACCACAAATATAGATCAAGAGTAGGTCAGAAATGTTATCCTGAATGTGAAAATAGTGTTAATTGTTAATGATTAGAACTTCTGGAGGCAGTGGTCCTAAATTACAAAAGAAATGGGGGCTTGATGGATGGGAGAAAGAACGTATTCTATGAATATGGTTACAGCAAAGACTTCAAGATATGGAAACTGACCACTCAAGCATATTTATTAAAGCCTACTATGTACAAAGAATTGTGCTAGACACTGGGGAAACAAAGACAAAATTTAAAAAAAATTCCATCTCTGCTTAAGAAGTTCACTTTTCCTGTTGCTTATAACATGCAAACAAATAAATATAAAGTATGCACAAAGTAAAAGCAATTTCTAGAAAAACTTGTATAGGTTTTGAAGGAGCCAGGGAAATGAGGTGGCCATAGGGATTTTCTTTTGGTGTCAACGTTCACAATGGTTTTGAGGAGGGATTTAGGTGGGAAGTCTCTAGGAAGATAAGTAGTTCATTTATAAGATTACAGAAAAAACAAAAATGAAAGGGGCAACATCTTGCATAATGGAGCAGCTAGAACTTCTCAACTTTATCCCCAGGTTTTATTACTTGTGGGGGGTGTCAATATACAATCATAATGTCACAAGACTTTTGAGAGAACTGGGTTTATTACAAGAGAAATGAACAGAAAACGAAATGAACCCAAAGGGTTCCCAGTTTTTACAAAAGTTTACATTTTTATAATATCAGGACAAAAAGGGGAGGGGATATCATGAAAGGTTGTGACATGGGAGGGAGAAGGGGGCCACAAAGTTGGGAAAAAAGAGGAGACCCTATCTCGGGGGAGGAGCATGGTGATGGCAAAAATCTTCTTCTTTTCTCTGAAGAATTGCTAGACTAGGAAGATAGAGGGTCTGCTTATCTGCAAAGGACCCCAGCTGCACTAGCATTATCCGGGCCTGGCACAGACTGGCTGGCGCCTGGCCTTGCCTCCCAAGGACACGCTAGGAGTCCAGTGTGGGGTGCAACAACAAATTATGTCAGCTCTGAGGGATCTTTGTCCTTGACGTTCAGGGCCTCCCAATAAGACAGGTTCAAGGGAGTAGTGGAAGGTGCCAGGACTGTGGAGGGAGAGGGGACCCGGGTTTGAATCCTAGGTGGGACACTTCCTACTTGTGCAACCTTAAGCCAGTCTATTAAATGAGTAGATTGGATTGCAGAACTCAAAGTCCTTCCCATCTCAAATTTCTTTGCTGGGAAGTTCAGTGAGATGGGAAATGCCCACCATCATTTGAGTTTCATTTTTGCCATATTGGATTTAAGGTGATAGTTTGATAAGGAATTTCTAAATGCTGTGCCAGGTATCATGATTATCATGAGGAAGGATCTGTTTCTTCCATTTATTCCATAAACACAGGCACAATCTGTGCTTAAATAATGGCTCTATTGACACCTACTGGGCTTCAAGGGTCTTGCATTTTATTTTTAGCCAGAGGAGCAAGTTGGGATTTTTGGTCTTAAAGAAATTATAAGACTCAAAGAATTATGTCTTAGCATATATTATTTGTCAAAAAAAAACCTTTAAATCCTCTGTCATTATGTAATAATATAAACTTCAGAATGGCCTTTCAGAGAAATGTGGTTTTAAGGAAGACCCATTAATGTACATTACCTTTCTACCACCTACCAGGTTTTCTAATGATATGTCTTCTTAATGGTACATATGGTCACTAAGGCGACTTCATCTTGGGCAGATCACTTAACCTCTCCAGACCTGAGTTTTGTCACCTGTAATGAGATCCCTTCCAGTTCTAAATCTATGATTCAATGTTTATTAACTTTGAAAAATCACACAGGACAGTAAATCTCATTAGAAAAAAAATAAGTTTATAGCTATCTGAGGGCTTTGGATTACTTTTACTATATCGCCTGTATTGGATATAAATAAATGTATTAAGAAAAAACATTTGTATGTCCCCTTTTCACTGAAGGAAAAAAAAAAAGGCAAGGGTTACCTTAAATTCAAATTGTGCTTTCACAACTAATCTTTTTTTTTTTTTTTTGAATCCATGCTGAAGTATACAGTCTCACTATGGGTCATAATACTGCAACTCAGAGGTTATGTAGCTTAGCCCCTTCCTTTATAGATAAGGAAAATGTGAGGGCTGGAGATATTAATTAACTCAGAGGCAGCTAGAGCTGAGCGGCTCAGTGAAAGGAGTACTGTGGGACCTTGGGCAAGGTTTTCATCTCTGCCTGCCTCAGTTTCTTCATCTGTAAAATAGAGTTTCTTTACATTCTGTCACTCATCTCCCTCTATTTCTGTTTCCATTTGCAGCTTCTGTTATTGAGTCAGATTTTTGATCAAAGATTAGAACTGGGATTCCACAGAAACTTTCTCCAGATGCAAGATGATATCTGCTCTTCTTGGGGTGTTGGGAAGTTTTGACATAAAGTTCTTCTTTAACAGAGGTTCAGACTTCAGGGCAGGCCTCTTTCTGTGACTCCAGCTTAAAAAGTCTAATTATGCCTCTTCTCTCAAAAGGAATTGTAAAATGAAAAACATTCTAAAATATACTTAAAGTTTGTTTTACACTGCAAAACAAATGGTTTGGGTGGGCTGGTTGGCCACTCAACTTCAAATTGTTCATGACACTGATATTGTGAAATGTTATGAGGGAAAATAGAGAGGAAAAAAACCCCCTAATTTATATATATATATTTTATATTTTCCCATGGTATGGTATGGGGAAAAGTAGAGAGAAAATAAAATAAATATAAAAATACTTGGTTGTGACATTTAATGTATTTGAATTCCTTTATTTTAACATTAGTGCTTTTTTTATAACCACCAAGAGATTTGGGGTGAATTATGTCTGAATATAAACTGATCAATCAGTTGCTATAGGTATACCAATGTTTACTGGTTTCTTGGAGTCTCTTAGAAGTCAGTTGACATGTGCAGTATATGAAGAAGTATATGGATATAAAATGAAATTGTAAAAAAGCTGAAACTAGCTAAGGGAAGATTTCTTTTAATTACTAATTTTTTCTTTATATTTATTTATAGAATGTGATATATTTGTAAAATTTTAGACCATTTCAAGAAGCACACTATGACTGTACTGTGGATTGCAGTCAAGACTGGATATGCATATAAATGCCACAATTGAAAATCATATTGTTATGTATGAACTTATCATATTCGGCACATGAGTTTTATTATATTGAAAAATTAAGATTTCATAAAACTGATGAGGTCCTGAATGGTGTTTTGGACAGAGAGAAACTAAATAATTCCTGAGGTAAGCAGGGAGAAGGCACTGAAAGAGATCAGTTTAGGTCCAAGACCCTACTCTCTGGGAAGGTGTTCAGTCTGAAATCTAAGTTATGTCAAACCCCTGAAGCCATACTTTGTAGAGGTCTTGAGCAGTCTTATCTTGCTATTCCCCATCAGAAATCCAACCCATGTCTCTGAGGTTAAATTTTTCCTAGAAAATCTACTGATGGGCCATCCCATGACCGTTATCCTCCTTTGGGTCAGTCCATCATGGCACTATGCCCCATGTGTCTTTCTCCTTACCACCCACCATTTCACTTAGTATTTCCTCTGACCCCACTATGCTTCCCAACTCCATTTCTCTTCCTTACAACTAACTCTTTTAGGGTGCTATGCTTTTAGGAAAACTCCTTTCTATGCTCTCCCAACTCTATTTCATATTTACCATTCCTGCTATCTAATATATCCCTTTCATTTTGTTTAACCTCTCCCCTAAATAAATCTACTTTTTGCCAAAGAGAATGGCCATTGTGAATTCTTCACATGACTGAAACCCAAGTTTTGGTACCTGCATCAACTACATCATGTTGGTCCATATATATATATATATATAGAGCGGTATAATGACAATTACATTAAAAGCCTTTGCAAAAGAAAGCCATCAGGTACAAGGCTTTGAAATCCTATTAAAATGTATAATTACAACTGGATATATCAGTGTAAGTATTGTTCCCTATTCCTACTTGTAAAATATAATAAATATGTATCTTATTTGAATTTGTTTTAAGCTGGTATATACAAATATATATGTGTCTATATATGCATATACACACTATATAATTATAAATATTATAAATTATGTATGCATGAGGTAGATAGGAAAAGTAAGGGGGAAGCAGAGTAGCAAGCTACATATCAGAAAAGCTTTAGGCAGTGGACATGGGCACTAAGACAGCTGATAGTTCCTGAAATACAGGAACCACATAAATTCTAAAGGCTCTTTTAACTTGGAAATTCTAATGAACCTATGTGGAAAACCAAGGCAATTAGAAATATTTTATTTATATCACATGTAAATAAATATAATAAAACTTAATAGACTTAAATTGACTGCAGAAAACCCAATGTAAATGACAGGAAATATTTAAAAATGCAGTTGATTATTTTCAAATATAGCAAATCAAATGAGGCTAACACAAAGTGTTGCTTAGTACAAAACTTAAATTGTGGGTTGTGACTCTATATGGGGTCTCATAACTGAATATGTGAGTTGCAAAATTATGATTTATTGTCAGTAAATGTTTGATTTGTATTCCTATTTTACATATCTGTAGTACCTGAATTCATGTAAAAATTTCTTGGGTGAAAAATTACCAATAGGAAAAGTTTAAGAAGCTCTGGCTTAGAAGAGGCATTTAAGAACGTACTTAAGCAAATACATAGAAGTTATTTATTCAGAGGTGTCAGAAATAACGTGTTCTCTTAAGTCATTAAATATACTTCCATTTGGGATATTATTTTACCATCAAGAAAATACTGTCTTTTTTGATCCCAAGAAGCTGGGAAAGATAACACATTCATGAAAATATGTACATATTTACAAAATAAATAAATACAATGGAAATTTTTTGAGGAAAAGGCACTAAAAGCTGTAAAAATCAGGAACAATCATATACAGGGCTTATGTTCCTCTTTCCCCCCTCCTTCTTTCCAGCTTCTCCTTTGTATCTTTTCCTATTGAATGTAAGCACCTGTGAGGGCTAGGAATGTTTCATTTGCTTATATCTGTATTCCCACACTTAGTACCCAAACTGGCTCCTAGTGGAGCTTTAAAAAGGTACTCTCCTTTTTTCTCCCCTTGAAGGAAATTAGGGATTACAAGATATGTAGATGAGAAGGCACTGAAGTCCAGGTTAGAAGGAAAGTTTATACAAAGGCCCGAAGGATCCTGTTAAAATAGCCACATGAGCAGAAATTAGTTTGTATCGTCCACAGAAATACTTCATACTTTTTATGAAGTTTGCATCGGAACAAATCATGATCAAAAAAATACAATGAGAAATGACAGAAACTTACATCTTCCATTTTAGAACTACAAAAACATTAGCCAGAAGCCCAACAGCAGTTGGGAAGGGGCTCCTCCAACAAAGATAATCTAAAAATAATTTTAAAAATTCCAAATAAAATATAGAATGCAACAGTTTTGAAACTTTATAAAAAATTAAATCTATACTGATTTAAAAAAATTAAGTCTACAAAGAGTTAATCACAATTCTTAAGCTTTTCAATTCATAATGGCTATTGCAGAGTAAACATTTTATACAATGATAGTGTTTTTAAAATATATATATTATTTGATTCTCAAAATAACCCGATTAAATAGAGATAACATATTCTTATTTCCATTTTTAAATAAGAAAACTGAGCAAATCACTCAGCCAATTTATGCTTTGAAATCACAGAGTTAGTAGTAGAGCCAAGACTAGAAGTCATACTCTATGATTCTTAGTTTTCATATGCAAATAGCATTATATGTAAGTTTTAACCTAAGTATCTTATTTTTAGAAATTGCTATTAGATAACTTAATGCTCATTACTAAATGTAGTGTAGATATAATGTGGATTTGCAGAAAATAAAACTATTTTGAAAAAAGTAATAAATATATTTAAAAGCAAGAATAATGAAGGAAACATATTTCCAATGTGAGAGTCAGCATAATTAGAACTTTCTGAGGGTGGTTCAAGGGACAAGAGTGAATAACACAAGAGAATTTAAACATAGAAGTATGAAAAACTCTAATCTCTTTAGTGGACAGTCATTTCTTGAAAACAGAATAAACTAACATGGATAGAGATTAACTACTTCTAGGGAAAAGTAAAAGATATTGTTAAGAAAGTGACAAATTAGCCAAGAGAATTATGGATGTCTGGAGGAGGGAGTGTACAGCTATAGAGTGAGTATGGGTCAGGCTGAAGCTGTTGTCTTTGGTAGGTGCTCCATAAAAATTTCTTTTTATCAGAAAAATAAACTGAAAAGATTTGAGAACTAAAAATAGCATTTGAGATATAGTATGTTACTTTCTTTTCAATCAGGGAAGACTTACAAATCTTAGAGGAAATGAGAAAAACACCCAGTTGTTTTTTGTCTAGGGATATTAATGTGTATATTTGAAAACTGATTAGGAATGAACTACTTCTAGATATAGGCCATTTTCAAAATATGAATCCCTAATTCTGGATATGGAACTAGGGATGGACATAGATAAGAAGTTTAGGCTCATAATTAATCATATCAATAACAAAATTAACAGAAACCATATGATAATCTCAATAGATGCAGAAAAAGCTTCTGACAAAAATATGGCACCCATTCCTATTGGAAACACTAGAAAGTATAGGAATAGAGGGAGTTTTCCTTAAAATGATAAGTAGCATCTATTTAAAACCATCAGCAAGCATGATTTATAATGGAGAGAAGCTGGATGCATTCCTAATAAGATTAGGGATAGAACAAGCTTGCTTGCCCATTATTACCACTCTTTTTCAATATTGTACTAAGAAATGTTGGCTTCAGCAACAATTAAAGAAAAAAAATTAAAAGGAATTAGAATAGACAATGAGGAGATAAAACTATCACTGTTTGCAGATTATATGTTAAACTTAGAGAATCCTAGAAAATCATCCAAAAACTTACTTGAAACAACAGCTTTAGCAAAGTTGCAGTATAAAAAATAAACTGACACAAATCATCATTTCTATATATTACTGACAAAGCCCAGCAGCAAGAGATAAAAAGAGAAATTCCATTTAAAATAGTTGTAGACAAACTAAAATATTTGGGTGTCTACTTGCCAAAACAAACCCAGGAATTATATGAACACAATTACAAAACACTTATCACACAAATAATCAGATCTAAACAATTGGAAAACTATCAATTGCTCATGGATAAGCCAAGTTAATATAATAAAAATAACAATTTACCTAAATTGGTCTGTTTTTTCAGTGCCATATTCAAGCAAATTGCCAAAAATTATTTTATAAAGGTAGAAAAAATCATAACAAAATTCATCTGGAAAAACAAAAGCTATATGAAGGGAATTAATAAAAAAAATTACAAAGATGGTGGCCTAGCAGTAGCAAACCTAAAACTATATTATAAAGCAGCAGTCATTAAAACCATTTGGTACTAAGAAGTAGAGTAGTGGATTAGTGAAATAAATTAGATACACATAATACAATAATCAATGACTAATAATCTAATATTTGATAAACCTTCAAACTCCAGCTTCTGGGATAAAAACTCACTATTTCACAAAAATTGTTGGGAAACGTAGAAAATGTCAGAAATTCAGCAGAGATCTACATCTCACACCCCAAAATAAGGTCAAAATGGGTACATGATTTAGGTGTAAAGGGTGATACTATAAAGCAGATTAGGAGAACAAGGGATAGTTTACCTATCAGATCAGAATCCAAAGAGAGGAATTTATGACTAAAGAAGAACTCTAGAGAACCTTACAAAATGCAGAATGGATAACTTTGATTATATTACATTAAAAAAGTTTTTGCACAAACAAAACCAAAACAAAAATTAAAAGCTGGGAAAAAAAGTTTTTACAGCCAGTGTTTCTGATAAAGGCCTTATTTCTAAAATGTATAAAGAACTGTGTTAAATTTATAAGAATACAAATCATTCCCCAACTGAGAAATAGTCAAAGACTATGTACAATTTTCAGATGATGAAATTAAAGTCATTTAGTGTCATATGAAAAAATAGTCTAAATCACTATTGATTAGAGAAATGCAAATTAAAACAACTTTCAGATTGGCTAAGATGACAAGAAAAGATGATAAATGTTGGAGCAGATGTGTGAAAACTGGACACAACTGCATTTTGGTGGAGTTGTGAACTGATTCTACAATTCTGGAGAGCAATTTGAAATTAGGGCTATAAAGGACTATAAAACTGTGCATACCCTTTGACCCATCAGTGCCATAACTGGGTCTGTGTTCCAAAGAAATCATAAAGAATGGAAAAGGACCCACGTGTGCAAAAATGTTTGTAGCTGCTCTTTTTATGGTAACAGAATTGGAAAAGGAGTGGCTGCCCATCAGTTGGGGAATGGCTAAATAAGTTATGATATATGAAGGTAATGGAATGTTATTTTTCTATAAAAATAATGAAGAGATTGATTTTAGAAAGATTTGGAGAGGTCTACATGAACTGATGCTGAGTGAAACAAGTAGAACCAGTAATAACATGATACACAATAATACCAAGTATGTGCAATGATCAACTAAGAAAGACTTGGTGTTTCTTAGCAGTTCAGTGATCCAAGGCAATCCCACTAAACTTTGGATAGAAAATGGCATTTGCATCCAAAGACAGAACTATGGAGACTGAATATAAATCAACATATGCTGTGTTCACTTTTTTTTTTCTTCTTCTTTTTTTTTTTTCTCTTATGGGTCTTTCCCTTTTGTTCTGATTTTTCTTTCCTAACATGATTCATAAGGAAATGTGTATTAAAAAATTAATGTATATATAAAAATGTTTAGGCTCACTTTCCATGTACTCTTTATGCATTTTGTAGGTACATCTTTTTATATATTGTCTCCCTAATAGAAATGTGAACTCTTTGAGGGCAGGAACTGTTTTTGCACCACAACAATTAATATAATGCATGGCATACATTAAGCAACATTAGGTGAGCTGATTATTGCTTGAATATGTGACTTTCAGCACATCCCTTCACTACTTGTATCATCTTGGGAAAGACATTCAACCTTGTAAGTCTCATTTCCTCAAATATGAAAAGATGGGCTTTTGACTAAATGACCAACACTTTCTGGCTCTAAGGCTTATGAGCTCATGACTTAGTTTAACTCTCTCATCTCACAAACTAGGAAACTGTTTTAGGAAGAAAACTTGTTCAAAGAGTCACAGACATTTAGCAGTAACACAGATAATCCTGGGAGAAGGAACTGGGTTCAAATTCTACTGTGCTGCTGGGAGGCCTCAGGCAAGGCATTTGACTTCTTGGGACCTCCTTGTAAAGCTTCAATGAACTGCCAGCTCTAAATCTAAGGTCTCTTGCACCATTGCTTCCCTTTTGCTAATTTCCTTCTCCTTTCCCAGAGTCATGGAGCTTTCCTGGGACTGATTTGCCTGTTAAGCAGTCGCAATGACACTTTTAGAGGCTACTAAAAACCAGTTTTATGTTCCTGGTGTGAGGAGATAAGCTATCCCTGCCTTTTGGGATGCCTAAAGCGAAGCCTTTAGGGGCTCCTGAGATCTTAATAGCTAGTTATGGCCTAAAACCGTAGAATTTACTCTTTGACAGGAACTCTTATCATAATCTAGAGACTATTGTTATTAGAGGTACTATTCCTTATGGCAAGACCAATTGGGACCAGTTTCCCACTTTGTTCCTGCTACGCATGGACTGGCAAAAAGCCAATAAAAGGATCTTCATTATTCTGGGAACACACAAGACAAAGCTCCTTAGGGCCAACATGCAGGACAGTGATTTCCTTATATCATTCAACCTGTAAAGCTTTTTTACCTGTAGAACCATAGAGCTGCTTGCAGTGAAGTAAATTGTGTCAGCTGAATTAAGGGGCTGAAGATCAGAATATTATACCTCAATGTGTCTCTTCCAGTGGTTCTTACAGTCTGATGTTGTTACAGGGAGAGCAAAGGGCTCATCAGTGATGTTGCAAGTCTCATCACTTGACCTCATTCTGTGTCTTTGCCTTCCCCATGCCTTTCCCTACCTCCCCGTTTGGCGGGTTTGACCCATTATTCTTAGCTTTTTTACTCACATCCTCATATCTATATCTCAGTAGTACAGAATTCAAACTATCGGTCATTACTTGGGTTAAGTGTGCCTCTAAAGCCCACTTGGCTCTAAATTAGACCCAAACCAATTTATTTGCCTCAGGGATTCCAAAGTATTTTTATCACTTCCCTATATGCTAATTTCACTATTAAGCATTTTGAGGATGTAGATTCTTGATTATAATTGAACTGTAATATGATCATAGTAGATAGACTAGGATTTTGATTATGTTCTGTACCTAATAAATACTTATGATACTTGGAAAGATTACTGATTACATGATCAAGATAAGCATTAGAGGCAAAAGAAAATGTGAAAATTTATCATGCATTTTGGTTATCTGTATACACATTTTATGTTTTCTAGATGGTAAGTTTCTTGAGGGCAGAGAACATGTAATTAAATATCCACCTCAATGTAGGCAGTGTAGGCTCAATGTTTTACACAAATGTGTGTTGAACTGAATTCACCTTAAAATCATTTAAATCTGACATTGGATTTTCTTTGTGCAGGTAATATTGTTCTTCTGTAAAATATTAATATTTAAAATTTCATGTATCTTGTACAAATCATAGTTCATGTTTGCCTACCTTGAATTAAATGTCTGGTTGTGTATGACATATCTCAGGAAACAAATAACAGAGAAAGTGCAGAAAACAAAATTATTATACAATCATTCTAGAATGGAATTATGGAAATAAAGCATGTAAAAATCACTGAAGGAGCATTGCCTCAGGAAAACTGAAATCTGGGGAAAACCTTAGTTTTTAAAAAGGCCAAGATCTCCCACTAAACATGGGGCCATCTCCACTCATCCTGATGTGTATCTTACCACTGGACCCCGATGGCTTTTTGAGAGAGAGACTAGTGACTCTTTGCAGAGCCTTTCCTCACTGAAATCCAACTCAATTGCAAGTCATGACAGCACCAACTTATGTCATGGTCCTCTCGAAAAACAAAGGACAAACAATAACAACAATCCATTCTCTTTGATTTTGATATACTCCTATTGAGAATATGTTCCAAGCAGGTCATTGATAAAAAACCAAAATACTTAGGGCCATTTGCCACAGCAAAGAAATATAAACAAATAAATGGTTAAACAGATTGTAGTACGTGAATATAAAGGATTATTACTATGCTATAAGAAAAAAAAAAGATGAATAGAGAGAAAAGCATGGACTTGTATTAACTGAGGTAGAATGAAGTAGGTAGAGCCAAGAAAACTGTGCACATTTAACTATAACAACTAACAATCACAAAACTGTTGAAAACAAAAGCTGCAAAATTACAAAAGCTTGGCCCCAAAGAAAAGTTATAAAAAGATGCCTTCCCTTACTCCTATCCAGAGGTGAGAGGATGGGCTAGGGGTGTGGAATGTGGAATATATTGTCAAATTTTCTCGTTATATTTATTGATTTCATGAATTTTTTTCTCTTCTTACTCTTTAAAAAAATCCTTTTTTATATGGGATAATTTTCTGAGATGGTGTTGAAAGAGGTGCAGATTGAAACAAAAGACATCAATAAAATTTATTTCAAAAAAAAGAATCAATTACCAAGGCTAAAGAAAAACTATTATATCAGGATAAACTATAAAGATTATTTAAGTAATGAAAGCTAAAGTCAAGCCTATAAAATTATTAAGGATATGATTAAGATGAACATGGACTTGTTCATCAAATTGTAGAATTAATTTCATCTTATGATGCCTAAGAGATTAAATTTAAGACAAATAAAATAAATTATTTTATATAATGGGAAATAAATTTATGGAACAATTTATTCTAAAAAGTTTTAAAAGCTGAAAAACTGAGTAGATTCAAAAAAGTTTAGATAGATAAATAAATGAGGGATATCACCCCAAATTTTTGAAATTGGTATCATGGAGGGCAGTTATTCAATTCCTTCACGCTATTTATTGTAAGAGACCTAATATTGGGCTAAGTAAATCATGAATCTGACCAAATACTGCAGAATGAACATTATATACTCAAATAATATATTAATTATTACAGAAAAAGTAGGAGACATTTAATATATTATTAGATTAAACTAGTCTAAATATAATAATAATTCAAGATAGAGAACAAGAACTAATTTTTTTAAAAGGGTGAGAATGAAAATTATTTACTTGAGAAAACTAGAGGGCACAGTGCAGAGACAGCTGGCCAAAAGTCATGAAGACTTGAGTTCAAATTTGACCTCAGATATTTATTAACTGTGTGATCTGGGCAATGGCTATAACACAACTTAAGTTTGCCTCAGTTTTCTCATTTGTAAAATGGAGATAATAGTAATATCCAGCTCACTGGCTAAACAGTGAGGATCAGATGAGATACTTCTAAAGTAATCAGCATAATGCCTGGCATATAGTAGACACTTAATGCATATCAGATGGAAGATAATTTTTCTTTAATTCATTTTTATTGGGCTTATTTTTTTGTGTTTTCTTTCCCAGCATGTCTTACATGGAAATGTGTTTTGTTTTGTTATACATGTATAATTTTAATATTAATTTGCTTGGCTTCTCAATGGGAGGGGGAAGGCAGAGAGAGAATTTGGAATTCAAAATTTTTAAAAAGCACATTAACATTGTTTTTACATGTAATTTGGAAGCATGAAATATTAAAATAGAAAAAAATAAGTGATTATTCTTTCTTTTCTTAATGTATTACTGTTGAATCAATTGCATATTAATGAGACCAAGAGCTACTAATACTATATCCTATACATTTTCTGCCCTCAGTATTTACTGTTCATGATGATGATTCTCTGCTTTCTATTTCCATTTTTACCATATGACATACAAAATCCAGATCACTTATTTTTCCCTAAAAGAATATTGGTTGCCTAAAGAAATCATTGTGATAGAGCTGGAAATTTTAAGGGAAAATTCAATCCAAAAGTCATTTATACAAAATAGTGTTCTAGGGATAGGTAAGCTAACCTATATGTCTCCCTCAAATCATTTGTTGATACACAAAGCTAAATGAGACATAGTTCTTGTCTCAAGTAACCTATGATTTCATAAAGAAGATAAGAAATGCACAGTGGTAACTACAGCACAAAACAGGACATGATAACCATGCTGTGTGCACTGAGGGTTGAGACTGCCTTGAGAGAAAGGAAGTACAGAAAATGTACAATGTCTTGATGTAGGCACTGGAGTAAGAAGAGACATAAGTAAAGGAGAGAGAGAAGCCATGGTTAGTTAGAAATATAAATGGAGGATCAGAAGCAGCCAAGGGAAGAGAGGAACAATGGCCCATAATATCAACTGCTGCAGAATTTTGGAAGAATAGAATAAACTTAGGTTCTTTCAATACAGGATTATTGATTTAACTAGTTTAGATGAAATTGATCAATCAATTCAAATGACTCATTTCAATTTACTGAATCAACTGTAATTTATTAAAATTGTCCTAGATATAATCTTATTTTAAGTGTTAAGAAAATTTTTTAATGAAATGTCTTCTGAAGGACTGTTATGAAAATGTAAAAAAAATTAATTTTAATTCAACTTCATTTGCTTAATAATCATACAGCATCTTTTGGTGGGGCAAGGAGGTAAAGTGAAGTAAATATCAAGTATTTCAATCCAAAAACTTGAACAATTATTATTTTAATGTGAAATGAATTGGAAAATATTATACAGAAAATGTGGTAGGCTTTTAAGACTCAATGGTATGTAGCAGAAATGGAAACAAGTCAATAGGAAATACCTTTAATTTTGACTCTAATAAAAGCTTAATGAAGAAACCCAATAGGTTCTTCCACATTAGTTTGTTTTTCTGAAGAGAAAATAACTGGAAAACTTGCCTAAATTGAACAGAATTAAAAAAAAAATTAAACCTGGAATGAGATATGACTAATAGTCTGAGTGTTTTATATAGATTAAAAGACTCTAATGGCAATCCAGTATGGTACAGTTAATAATTCTAAGGATAAATCCCTAAGAGCATGTAGAAACTATATTTAGAAAATTCATATCTACCTTTTCTTCAAAGAATTTCCTTCTTAATTTGGCATCTTTGGGAGGTATGGTTTGCCTCAATTTTCTGTACCACTTTCGAACAATATATCCTCTCCAATAGGCCTGTATCCTAAGAACATAGATCTTTGATTAAAGAAATTTATGATGATCAAAAAGGTCCTATTACAGCATATACCTAAGTCATGAACCAGTGCAGGGTAATACCGAATAGAAACCCTTCTCATGTTATATGGGCTTTCTGAGTAGATATAGAAGAAAAATTCATCTCCCTGTGGCCCAGGATTGAGGCTTTCTCTGAAACATATAATCGCTTTTTCACCTCATCGTGTTCCAAAGCCTTTCCAGATTGTTCAGACTATGCACATGTTTTAAAATTATTTCTAATTACAAAGATTCGATGTTTCATATTTGGATTTATGACAGATTTATTTTTAATTGGCTATTGGAATGATTCGTGTTATGATTAATCCGAAATAGTTTCTACCTTGTTGCACATTTTATTTTAAAAAGCCGAGCTCCATCATGTATCACTCTCGTCTGATATTGCTTCTTTCTGCACAGAGGGCAAGTTTTTTTACCTGTGAACTGTTCGAAAGCCTGGAGACATGCCTGAGGAAAAAGTTCATTTAAGATTTTGTGAGTAATTACTTATAAACAACACATTTACTTCTAATGTAATTACAGTGTTCTTTTCTCCCATAATTATGAGAATGTCTAATTTAGATTATGATGTGAAAAAGTTTCATCAGATATTAACACCTTCTTCATAAATCCTGTTCCAAAAATCGTATTTTACAGGAATAAACATGAAGACATCAAAAACTTCTGAAAATCAACTGCTGTAAAGGTATATTGTTGTGTGTAAGACTAACATGAAGTTAAATCATGTGAATTAAGCTATCATTCACTTTGATGTACGTTATTAATAACAATCTGTTATACAAACATTTGTGGTTCTTTTGTCACATAAAATTCAACATTTTAAAAACAGGATGAATTGTATTGTAGCCTTAAGTCATGTTTCCAACTATAAATGGTGATTAAGGATAAAATAAATGGCTTTTTTTTTGGAAGACTTTAAATTGAGTAAGGCTAGGCTAGATTCTTTGAGTTACAAGAATGATGTATTGCATACTATTGTAAGAGTTAAAACAGGATTTACTTACTTTGTGAAATACATGGGAACATGAAAGCAGCACCTGTTGTTCACAGGAAAACAAAAAATTGTTTGAAGTTTAAATTAGTTTAAAAGAGATGCACCACAAACATATTAATTAAAAGAAAGATTCTGAATGCACAAAGGTTAACAATGTTGTTGCTTCTTTTGGGGAAAAGCTAATCTCTGCTTCATAAGTGTAAGAACTATAATGCTAAAAATATATAGAACAAGAAAGGAAAAGAAATAATCTGTGACAATTTAGTACCTCAAAATTGAATGTGTACATATGAAATCAGGATGAATAAACTAAATTTGCTATCACTCACTAGTTTTAATCTGACTTATTCAGAATGTTTTTATCTGAAAGTAAAGCAATTAAGGAGTAAGTATATTTCCCAGACAGATAATAAGAGTGATTATATTGTGTGTAAAGGGTAGTGGTAGGAATAGGAATAGGGATGTGGGGGATGGTAAGGAAAGGAAGCAAAGAAATGTTAAGTAAATACTTTTTTGGGGATGCTTTGTTCCACCAAATGACAGTCAAATTTAAGAAGCAATATATCATGAAGACATATGAATGACTATTTTTTTCAGAAAAAAATGCAGAGAAAGTATGCTCACAAGCTACACGAAAACTTCACCTTTCTCTGACCTAAATTCCCACCAAATGGTGGCTATCTGTGCCATGACAAATAATAGAGCATTAGACCAAAAAAAAAAAAAAAAAAAAACAAGAAAAAGAAAAAGAAAAAAAAAGGCAGTTGGTTATTAGTGGAAGAACTGGCAAAGGGGTGAAACTAGAACAACGAGTATGCACTATTGAGCTGGCAAACACAAAAGGATTAGTGGCTAACAGCCAGCTGAAGGGAAAGCTTTCAGATTCAGTGGCTTTTTTACCCCCTTCAGGGAAGAAAGTTAAGGAAACATGTGGGACAAAAAAAAAAAAAAAAAAAAAAAGCCAAAGGCATTTCCCTTTTTGTGTGTGTGTGTGTGTGTGTGTGTGTGTGTGTGTGTGTGTGTGGAATCTGAAGTAACCTTTAATGAGCACATTCTTTAACACTCCCTGGTTAAGGCTTAAACCTCAGCATAGCCAGACAGCCTAAATTTAGGAGCTGTCCTGTTTTCACAAGAATTACCCTACCTGCCTTTGTGCAATTTATACTTTTCCTTAAAAAAGAAAAAGATGGGGAAAAATATAGCTCAGAATGTTCTAAGTAAGGTCCATTGAAATAATTTCTTCCTCTATGCACCCCGCCAAAAGTTTGAAATGAATTAATTCATTCCTTTCTAGATAATTACCATTTAATCTAATAATCATTGTACATGTAGGCAATTACTCACTCATCCTTTATTAAAAGAATCTTTTAAAGTATTTCATCAACAGAAGCTTGAAGAAATATTTTAATACACTTAGAATTCAATATATATATATATATCTAAGAACATGATAAAACATTGTGAGACCTTTATTAATACCTGCTACAGGGCAAATGTTCTCTCAGATAACTACAATAAATCAGTAAGTGGCAGGTAATGTGCCACACACACAAAAAAAAAGTTGTAGCAACACGGATGCTAATGAGAAGTAAATTCTAATCTGCCTGTGCCATAACTTCTTGGGTGGCCTCAAGTGCATTACTTGAACTGTTTCCTCATCTGTAAAATGGGACTAACATTTCTCCATCTCATACACATGTATGGGGGTTCATTTAATACTTTTGTCATGTGGGTGTGTCCAAAATTGAAAAAGAAACTAGATATGCTAGATAAATGAACCACATACAATGATAGCATTTAATGAAATAAACATGTGTATATATATATGATATATATATATACATATACTTATATATATGTGTATATTTATATATAAATGTACACATAGACATATATAAACATATATATAAACATATATATATGTGTGTGTGTATATACATATATACACACACACACACATATGCTTTCTCAATTCACTTACTGTATATCAGACACTTCACCGCATACCTTCACCCTCTCCTCAGGATTTTCATGATGGTGGTCTGTTTTCCCACCTATATAAACACTCCTCAGTATCTTCTGCTGTTCATCAACCACATCATGCCCCTTAATTATGGGTTTTCCCTAAGATTCTCTCCCAAGCGCTCTTTTCTCCTTTTACACACTTTTTATTAATAATCTCACAAACTCCCATCCTTTTCACCTTTATACAGATGACTCCCGAATTTCAGAGCCAGCTGGAGTGTCTCCCAAGTTTCATTCCTATATTACCAGTTGCCCATTGGAGATTTCCAACTGGATGACTTGGAGACACCTCAGCCTCAACGTCTAAAATTGACTTTTTTATTCTTTCATCTAAATCCTTTCTCCTTTCAAACTTACCCATTTCAGGAGAAGATACTAATATTTTTCCAGTCTCCTACATTTGTGATCTCAGCATCACCTTGAATTTTTTCACTCTCCTACATCAGACATATCCAATCAGTTGGTGAGTCTTATTGTTTCTCCTTTTATAATGCCTCTCTCATCTTATCCCTTTATGCTGTTCACACAGCTACTACTTTAATTCAGGCCTTTATCACCTCTCAACTAGATCACTGCAATAGCATCCTCCTAATTGGGACTCCCTGTCTCAAGTCTTTCCCCACTTTTGTCCATCTCACACTGCCACTGGAGTTATTTTCCTTAAGCACAAATCTGATCATGTGAATCCCTTTCTCAACCAACTCCAGTGGCTTCCTATTGACTCTAGAATACCATATAAACTTTTCAATTCAGCTTTTAAAACCCTTTACAAGCTGTCCCTAACCTAGCTTTTCATTATAAAGACTTTCCCTTCTGCATTCTGAAGGCAGCTAAATTGGCCTTTTCTTTGTTCCTTACACAGCGCCCTCTAAATCTCATCTTAGTGCCTGTCTTGGTCTATCCAACATGCTGGGAATGTTCTTCCTCCTTAGTTTTGTGTCACAGTCTCTCTCCCTTCAAAATGAAGCTCAAATACTTTCTTCTTCTTGAAGCCTTTCTTGATACCCTATTACTATTACTCTCCTTCCCAAAGTATTTGTATTTAGTTTTTGTGTTTGTTTGTATTTATTAACTTTATGTTTTTACTGTATGTATTTTTATATGTTCTTGTCTCCCTCTTAAAACTCCTTCTAAATAGCGATTGTTTCATTCTTTGTACTTGTATCACCAACATTCATTCACTAAATAAGCATGGAGCCTAAGGTTATAGTGTTTATGGGAGAATTCAGAGAAGCCTAAAATAGAGCCCTATTTCTCAGGAGTTTATAATTTAATTGGGTAAGAAATAAAATATGTAAAAAGTACGCTACAAGGAAGTACATAATATCTATAATCACATTAGTGTATCTATCACATATCTTATACTACAGTGATGGAAACAGTTTCTATTCAAAATTCAGAGAGATCATTAAATATATTTTCTTCTTGTATGACCATGATTCATCAAGTTATTATTTTCTTTAAAAATTGAATCCCTTAAAACTGGGACACTAATGCAGTGTTGGTATAGTTGTGAACTACCCAACTATTCCAGAGAATAATTTGGAACTATACCCACTGTGCACACATACTCTTTGATCCAGCAGTGTCTTTGTATCCCAGAGATCATTTAAAAATGTGCAAAAATGCTTGTAGTAGCTCTTTTTTGTAGTGGCAAGGAACTGGAAATTGAGATAAAATCTATAGCAAGGGAACTAGAACTGAGTTAATATCAAATATTAAGAAGGACTGGGGATATTTAAGAGAAGGCATGCATCTGTTCATAATTATGAGGAAAATATCAATTGGGGAATAGCTAAATAAGTTATGGTATATGAATGTTATGGAATATCATTGTTCTATAAGAAATGATGATCTGATTTCAGAAAAGGCTAGAAAGATTTACATGTACTGATGTTAATTAAATTGAGCAGAAGAGAACAATGTACATAGTAACAAGATTATGGAATGATCAACTGTAATGGCCTTGCTTCATTTCAACAATGAGGTGATCCAAGACAATTCCATTAGATTTGGGATAGAAACTGCCATCCACATCCAGAGAGAGAACTATGTAGACTGAATGTGGATCCAAGTATAGTATATTCATCTTTTTGTAGTTATTTGCCTGTTTTTTTTCTTTGTGATTTTTCTACTTCTGGTTTAGATTTTTCTTGTGCAGCATGATAAGGAAAAATATTTACAAGAATGTACATGTTTAGCCTATACTGCTTGCTGTCTTGGAGAGGGGAGAGGGAGGGAAAGAGGAGAAAAATCAGGAACACAAGGTTTTGCAGAGGTGAATATTAAAAACTATCTTTGCATGTATTTGGAAAAATAAAATATTAAAAAATAGGATGCCTTATGAGTAAAATCCATTAGATTATAGGCTTCTTGGGGGCATCTGTCTCATTCATCTATGAATCTCCTAAAGTGCCTTACAGAGGAAGTAGGAAGTCAATTAACTGTTTGTTGAATCCATTTCAGCTCTGGCTCTACAATACATTGTTTAACATTCTATGTCTGTAAATACATTTGGTTACTTTAATTGTTGAAGCCCCACAGAAACTTCAAGATCTCTTCAGAGGGATAAACCCTAGGGAAGTCAGGGACTCATCCTTCTGAGTTAGGAAAGTGAACATTCAACAAATCTCTCTCACCTTGCAAAATGTCTTTCAGCTTAGTTTGGCCAATAACTGAAGTAAGGACAGACCTATTTGGGAACCAGAGTTCAAAATTCAACAGAAAATTGTTCTAGGTGAAAGAATCATGAATAAGGATATAAAGATCCAGTACCTGCTGTAGAAGAGGTGACTACTATGAAAGACTCAAGTGATATGGCTTGGTAGAATTTACTTTGGGCTAGCCAGGAAAGAAATGGGGCCAAACAAGAGATGAAGCTGCTTCAAGGACCAGAGACTTTAAAAGACCAAATCAACACCAAAGGCCACAATCCAGAGAAAGGTAGCTTTGGGGCCCCCAAATGGAAGAATTCTATTTGTTAGTTAATTGTAGGAAGGAAAGAACAGGAACTAATTTAACTAACTAGCTAATTTAACAGTCAGGTTGAAATAGATCTGCATGATCTTAAGCATATTACAGAGAATTGAGGAACAATTCCCCAAAGATAAAATCTATGGCCAGGGAACTAGAAACAAGTTAATATCAAATATTATGAAGGACTGGGGATGTTTAAGAGAAGACATGACACCTGTCCATAATTATGAAGCTATGCCAAAGGAAATTAGGTAGAAGGGAATATTGATGAGGAAGAGAAGTGAACTCTAAGAACCCGTGTGACTTGGACAACCATTAACTTTTTCATGTTTCTTGGCTATCTTCTCCCTTATCTCCTAACAATGACATATAAATGTAGTGAAGAACCATGAGTATATGAATTAAATAACTTAAAGATGAAAAGCAGTCTATGTTAATTTTGATAGATATCTAAATTCAAATGCACTTTATATTACTTGAGACTGAAGCTCAAATTCTTCTCTACATATTGGACATGGATGCATAGAATCCCCTTGTTTTATGGACCTTTCCTTTACTTTTGCCCATTCTTCAGCTGAGAGAGGGGATGGAGGAGGTTCAATCAAACCCAGCTTCTGTGCTAAAGTTAAAAAAAAACAAACAAAATCTCAATTTAAATTATGTTTTAGAACATTGAACTTACATATAATAATTGTTATTTCTCTAAAACAGTCATATTTATCTTATAATTACTTCTATGTTCTTATTTCACATTTTATACTACTTGCCTTTTCCTCTAAGGAATGAGAAAGTAATATCATGGAAAGAAGAATATTAATTCTTATATTTTTATTATATGATAGTCAATTAACCAACTAATTTAATGAGTTCATACTATTTGCCTAGTACTAGAGGAGGCATCAGTGAAGAAAGGAAATAAGTATAAATAAGACAGCTGCTACCATCAGGGGACTATCTGGAAAGCTAAGATTTAAAGACGAAAACATTAGAAAACACTTCATCTTTTCACTGTTAAGACTTAGGAGTGGGAAACAAAAAAAATAAAAATAGGTACCAATGTGAAAAAAATCATTCATGGCATGAAATTTCCAATAAAATTAACCTAAACTGATCTCTAGATCTTTGGATATGTAAACATATTATTTTTATGCCATCGTTGTACCCTAATTATGGCACATTAAGAACTACTTTGACATCCTTTGCCAAAAAAGAAACAGTTACATTATTTTATTATGGCTCTTTTTCTCATGATGATTAAAAATTATGCAAAATAAAATTTGCAAATTCATTAATACATAAATATCCTCTATTAAAGCCATATTCTAAGGTTTCCTCATGGCTTAGAGGTTAACCTGAAATCTCAAGACTACTCCCAGTGGAGCAGTAACACATTGCATCTGTCTTTCAAAGATCAGCCTATGTGAGAGGAGAGATGCTGTTTTTTTTTTTTTTTTTTTCCTTTCTCTCCTTAACTGTAATATAGATTTCTACACAGTTTTATACTCAGAAAATTAGTCATTATGTTATGAATTGTTTTGGCTCTAGTAACTCATGAAGACCATCTCCTGAGGAAATAATTATAATGATGAAATCATAGGTCTTTGAAATATCAAAATATGGTTAATATTTTTAAAAAGCTTGCTACTGAAAGCATTCCTGCAGTGATCCAATCCCTTGTAGATTCCTTTTTTTTAAAGAGTCTCTTTCTAAAATAAAAAAATCTGAATTCTCATAGATCCAGTTAGCTTGAAGTAGAATTATGCCTCTATAAATATATTCACTAAAATATTAACAAAAATTAAAATTCTCTGGTTTGTGAATTGGATTTAAGAATAATCTTATCAATTTATTAATTCTTGTTCCTGTTTCTAGCTAGGTTAACATTTAGAGACATAGATGAATTTGCTCGTTGGTAAAGAGTTTTGCATAGGAAAAGTTTTATGAAGACTATCTACTTGAAGTTGAACTCTTTATTCAGCCACTTCAGTTATATAAGCAAAGACAAGGAAGCCAAAAAAAGGCTTCAATACTAAAATAGAATTATAAATTCTAAGCATTTGAAGCACAAAAAAGACTCCGGCCTTTATTCAAAGATTATTTATTCTTAGTTGGCATACAATTCTAGAAGGATGGTCTTTTAAAAAAAAATCACTATAGGGATTGACTAGCAATACACATACAGTGTGGCACATACTTATGTCTGATAGCCATAGGAAGTAACTAATTGCAGCAAAGATGGAGATAGAAAAATTGTAAAAAGAAAACATGAATTTAAAAATCATATTAGTCTTGGTTATTACTTCAGCTGCCTTTGAGGACATAATTGTACCTTTCATATAACAGAGTAATGGATGTTTATAGTAAATATGCTAAAAAAGTTAATATCTTTAGAATATTATGCTTAAGAAGTTAAGACGATGTATAATAAAGTTTCTATTCAAAATTTAAAAAATCTTATACATGAACTCCTGATTGTCTGGAAAATGTAGCTTTTAAAGACAACATTTTCTGAGAGTTCTATCCAGTCTTTTAAAATGTCCTAGAAATGAAGATTTAAAGCTGAGCATAGTAATGCATACCTATAGATACTGATGTTCGTGAATCGTTTGAGTAGGGGAAAAACTAAAATGCAGTAAAGCTAAAGCCGATTGGATGCTCATATTAAGTCTGGAACCAATATTGTTGAGTCCCCTTGAATGAAAAACACAAGACTTCCAAAGAAGGGGTGAACCAATCCAGGTAAAAAAAGGGGAGTGAGTTCAACCTATTCTTATCAATATTAATGATAAAGTTCTAGAGTAGACCTTGTGTTTCTAGTTTGAATGACATAATGAAATCAATCTAACAACAACAACAAAAATTAAGATTTATGTTTAACTCATTATATCTTAATGGACATCTCTTTAATAAGATTACCATACTGATCCAAATGGAGACTAGTTAGCCTAAAATGAAAGGAAACAATGAATTCATATGCACTGAAAAATAATAACAAAATATTCTACCAAAAACAACACTGATGTATTTCAAAATAGAAATAAACTAAGTTTTTGCCACACAAAAATGTTAGGCAAGTTGGTAACTTAAAAGGAAAATTTAGAAAACCAGATAAATATTGAAGTTTTTGAGAAGACTAATGGATTACTTCTTACATGGTTGTTCCTCCCCCATTCCTCATCCCTCTCACTTCACTCTTCCCTAAATTGCAAAGAATGGAACACCACTGTTCCTGGCTCCCCCATATTTTTCTACGGTGCCTTTGAGCTCCACTGACCTTTGCATCTACAATCAGCTTGGGTGTGGAGGAAAAGGGCCGAAGGGATAAAATACAAACTCCTTGGAGAGCTTCTTTTCCATGGCTCACTTCCTACCAGCCTCTCCTAGCATCTCCTCCAGCTTGAGGATGTTTGAGGAAGGAGGAGAAAGTTGATGAAGCTTTATAGTGAGATCTCTATCTTGAAAATACATAGACGCTTGTGCTCAGACTTTACAAGCGGAAGAGATCTATACTAAGCATAATTATAGGCTGCATTTGAGTTTTATAAAAACAGATTTGGGGCAGGAAGAGGTGGGAGGAAAAGTCATATTCAAATCAATTTGCTACTTTTCCTACTTTCTTGATGAGTCTTGATCATCATTATGAAAATTAATTATTATTTTATGCTGTATATTCAGGTACATAGGACTAAATAGGGAATGATCCTAGAAACTTGATTTCTTGAAAAAGTCACTGGTTTGAATTTTTCTCATAAAGGTGGGAGTGAATGATAAATAGTTGTATGACCTCTAGGTTAATATAAAGGTTGTCCCCAAAACCCTAGTGCAACTCTAAGATTTAATGGGTTAGAACGGAACCAAGACTTTTGGGACATACTCTATGATAAGACTAGTTTCTTGAATCCTATTGAATCAAAGACCAATAGTTCCATCTTGTACATAATTTTTTTTTATCTCTGAGAAAATCTTCATGATTGACATCAGTTTCCTTTGACTTATCAACAACATTTAAAATATCTCATTCTAAATAATATAGCAGACCATGAGTCAACCTTTAATTAATCTTTTTATTCAATAAGTGAATATTTATTCAACTACTTTTATAGGGGAGGCATTCTTTACTTATGTTTGTTTTAAGGATATGATGGAATAGTCCTTACCATTTTGAGAATTGTGCTATAGTATTTTGGGTGGATCATGCATTTTTCATCACCAGACTAAGATGATGACACCTTAGGCTACATTTTTTTCTGTCTGACTTTTAATTACAGTCTCTATATAAATAACATTAACAATTGCATCTTTAAACTCATAAAGTTGATTTAGTACTACATAATATCTCTACAAAAATGTTTTATAGCATGATGCTCGCTAGTCTTGTTTTCTTTTAATTTTTTTAATCAATTTTATCTCATTTTGAAATGTTAACAGTCACCTGCATCAGAAATAAACAGGGCTCATTCAACTATATTTGCTTATTGGAATCTTTTGCCTTTTCAATTAATGTTAGTTAAAAAATTAAAATACAGTTTGACTTTTGCCCAGCTTCCATCCTGTTGCTTGTGCATACAGTACCATCTAGACTAGAGTGCTATGGTTTAACTTGCTAGTATAAAGTGATGGGCTCAGCCTTTACTGAAAGGAGTAGAATGTAACTTTTCCTTTCATAATATTGGTATAATTAGAAGAACCAAATTCAGATTCAAATTCAAATTTTGTTTCTTGATTCCAAATACTGACTTTTCTATGTCATCTCTAGGGCACTTTTGAACTTGAATATTTTGAGACCTGAATGCAAGTCTCATTTATTTATAATTTGTTATCAAATCTCTGTTAAAAGGCCCATTGACCTGCAGATTGAGATCAAGAACTCAGCTTGACTCTCCATTCTAGTACAATGTGTACTACTGCCTTCTTCCATCTTCTAAACACACACACACAATATCCTGGAAAACTCTTTTATAGCTTATGTATCTTTAGCTGGGTACAATGAGCATTGGATGGGCTTCTGAAATCTGAATGGTTCCTACATAACTGGGGAGCTATCCTATGCCTGTAATGTGGCACTAACATAACAAAGGATTTTTAATTCCAATGAAGGCTTCTAAACTTTTTTTTTTTTTTTTGGTCACTGTACTTGCTATTTTTTCCCCTTATGGGGTCATATAAAAGTTGGACATGAATGAACTACTGAATACTCTATTCAATATTAAAGGAAATAGATTCCAAAGTTTTATCATGCAAATATTCATAAAATAAAATAGGTTTCAATGGCATGATAGTTATCAAATATTCTATACATTTCTGCACAAAAAGACCCCTGGTTAAAATGTCTATTTATTCCCTAAGATTGCAATCTAAAGTTTATTGTCATTATATCATCATCTAATTATTGCCTGGTTCTTATCTAC
Organism: Antechinus flavipes; assembly: GCF_016432865.1. Lineage (NCBI taxonomy): Eukaryota > Metazoa > Chordata > Mammalia > Dasyuromorphia > Dasyuridae > Antechinus > Antechinus flavipes. The sequence goes on from NC_067402.1 coordinate 83,947,850, forward strand.
ATTTTGTGTGAGGCTTTCTACTTCCCCTTTTCTTTTACAATCTTTGCTTTTCACTTCTACATTTTCGCCTTTGTGCAATTGAGTTTTTACAGCTATTGCCAGCCAATGAGATTGTTCTTTTCCTTCAATCTAGTGAATCAACTGATGACATTGTAATCTCTGGATGTTGAGCTGTTCTCAGTGTTTTCATCATTGTTCATGGCTCTAGCCTTATTTCATATTACAACCTAAGTAAATACATCCTGCATCCCAGGTATCTGACTTCCTCATTGCTCTTCTAACTTGGTTGAATAATAGGTTATTTCACATGCCTATAATATTCTCTTTCCTCATCTTTGCCTCTTAAATTCCTCTAATTCCTTTCAAGACCTCACGGGCCATAATCTCCTGTGGGAAATATTGTCCAATCTTCCTAGTTGTTAATGTTCTCCCTTTCTTACATATTGTATTTACTTGTTTACATATTGTGGCTCTGGATAAAATAAAAATTTCCTGAAGAACTGTTTTTCAATTCTGTCTTTGTATTTCAATTATCTAACACTAGTTGGCTTAGAAAAACTGCTTAATTTGGGCCTGTTGAATTGACTCTTATAACCTCATTCTTACTACTTTGTAACAAGAATCTTTCATTGAAAGACTTATCTATCAGATGTCTTTTGAAATCATTTCGTAAATAATATAACATCTAGGCAACCTGTATCTTTTTTTCCCTTGGATTTTTCCTCTACCTTGTACTTTTCTCCAAAGTTCATTTTGCCTTCAAGGCCCAGTTTACTTTCAAAATCTTCTATGAGGCCTTTCCTAATTACTTAAAGTAACTTTTGTTTATTTATTTATTTATTTTTTTTGTGACTCTATTTGGAGTTTTTTTTGGCAAAGATACTGGAGTGCCAAGTATCTCTGAATTCATTTTAACTATAATTTTATTGTGGGGTAGTTTTAAGTAGAACTAGTTTCTTCTAAAAAAGACTCTAATAAAAATATGACCATAAATTGGATCATAGATTTAGAGAACAGATCAACCTTCTAAATTTATAGCCAAGAAAATTGAACCTGAGAGAGGTTAAGTGCCTTCTCCAAGGTCATACTGGTAAATGAACAAGTGATGGTCATAGGATTTTAACTTAGATCCTCTGATTCCAAAGTTAAATTTTTTTTATGCTATACCATGCTAACCCTGCCACTGTGATTTGATGCATTACAAAAGACTACTTTTATATAATTCAGCTGAGTATAGCAAAATTTGAAAAAAATCAGTGACTTTTTCAGAATATATTTTCCTTCCTGTTCACAGACCACATTTCCATGCCTCAATGACTTATAATACAATCAACAAAATTTATCACTTCTTTGCCAACCTTTTGATCATGAGCCTTTCTGAACTCTCTGTAGCCTGTATGGTTCATATCTTGAAAGACACATAAGTCACTGATCAATAGGTCTGAATTCAAGCTAGTATTTCCCTGGATATGCAGAGTCACCTGTAGTCGGTGTCAAAGACTTTGGAGTTGAATTGAAATAAGGATATGTTTTATATTATTAGTAAAAACAAAGATGGATCTTTCTTGCAGATAAGTAAAAAACTTTTAAAAGGATTTAACTTAAAATTTACCTATAAATTTATCTCTGGTCTGCGGATCAGGAGATTTTCTTCTTTCCCCAAAGAAAATTCAAGAAAAGCCACTGTAATCGCAAGTTCAATGTTACTACTACAAATACTATTATTTTTAATAAGAGTACATTTTCTCAGAATGTTCTTGCAAGAAATATCTTTCTATGTTTCCACATCTCTTTCTTTTATGTTATTGTTGTATGTTTCTTTCTTCTGTTCAATTAGTTGTCCAAGTACAGGTGTTAATTTTTTATGGCTTTTGCCCCAGGATCAACTTGAGAACAAACCTTTTAAGTCTAAGTATGTATAAATGTTATTGAAGTACAGATCTTTTTATGCCTAAGGTATGAGCTATCTTTTGATAAAAAAAACTAAAGAAAAATTACATAATCCATTGTTATTTTCACTGTACTAAACTGAATTTTCTTTATAATCTTTCAGGGCTATTTAACATCATTATCACACAACTCACAGCCAGACTTCTTTATTTTTCATATATGCCAAATATTACACTGTTGTATTTAAGTGACTTTGAAATGTATTTTCTGCTAAAAACTAAACATTTTTTAAAAAGAATTATCAAGATTGGTTGGGATCTGCAGAAGCCATCTCTAGTGCCTTCCCTGTAGAATTATACATATTAGCCTTATAATGGCAGCTATCAAGTTTAAGACATCCCAGAAAAATGTCTCTTACTTTGTAGCCTGTTCCCACACTTTGTATCACAAAGGATTAGCACATGGGCAGAGTATGCTGATATGCTCCACTGCTGCAATTCCCTGTGTGGAAGGACTGGGGAGCTGACTATCAGGAGAATTGGGGTGGTCCATAACTACAGTGTAGTGAAGAGGTTCGGGAGCACACAGAGATGTTTTGTAGCTGGTCCCAGTCTGTTAGATGTGTGACCAACACAGGGCAGCCTCTGATTGAATCTGTAGAAGACCTGGAGGCACCTTCCAAAGGCCTTTATTATCAGTCTCTGGCTATTTTCTTGGTACCATGTTTCCCCAATAATAAGACCTATCCCAAAAATAAGCCCTCCCCTTACTGTGTAAGATTCCTCTAAAATAAGCCCTCCCTCGAAAATACGCCCTATTGAGATTGCTACTGTAGTGAAGGTGATCCCCTGCGCTACACACTGCATTACAGTACCCTCTGTATGCACTGTCCTCTCCCCTCCCCCCTCTCCCGGGTGAAACACATGCTGCGCTCCGAGCTACATCCAATCAGAGCTGCAGCAGTGAGCGCGTCATCCTGTTCTTCCCCAGTGATTTGCTTGCTGGCGCCATTGAGAGCAGTGCCGTGGAGGAGAGCTGAGGCAGGACAACATAAAAACCCGGAATGTAAGCGGGAGTGAGGGGGCATGATGGAGGATAAAAGGGGCATGATGGAGGATAAAAGAACTCAGGGGGCATGATGGAGGATAAAAGAAGAACTCAGGGGGCATCATGGAGGATAGAAGGAGCACTCAGGGAGCATGATGGGGTTAAAACATTATTGAAAAAAGGTGCTTTTTTTTGTTCACATTTACCTGTTTATTAAAATTGCTGTCAATGTTCATTAAAATAAGCCCTTCCCTGAAAATAAGCCCTCTGGTGTTTTTCTGTCCAAAAAAATAATAAGACAGTGTCTTCTTATCGGGGAAACAAGTTAGTACTTTGTTTTTGGTTTGACTCCTTTGCTAATGGTGCTTATTGAGGGACAATACTATAAGTTGAGACTAGCATCTGGCCCATGATTATGAATCTCAGTTCTTTGCCTGCCTTAGTGGGTTTGCTTGTTAAAATTTTAGGTGAAAATAGTAGGAAGTTATGACTTTCTGAATTTCAAAAGGTCAGAAGAGAGAGAGCCACTTGACGTACAAACAACCAGGCTTCTGGAACTCTGGGAATCCAGGAATACAAGTTAAGTTTTGTATCCAGTCCAGCATCAATGCCTTAAGAATAAGGAATGACCTTGGGATCTTTCCATTTGGAATATGAAGCTGTAGGGACTAATGCTTTGTAGAAACTGTGTTCAGTTTCAACCTATTCTTCCCAGAGATTGTAGTGGTATATTTATTTATAATGCTCCTGAGATCTTAGTACTTTTGTTCTTGTTCTATCTTTAAAGTAGAAGTCCCTTTATAAATGGAACTATGTAAATAAATAAAACTATAAATGGAGCTAGTCACTGGAATCCAACAATGGGGAATACAACGAGTAGGAGCTTGAGCTGGCAGAACTCTGAGGGAGAGACATAACTTGAATTCCCAAATATGCTTTCTCAGAACTGTTGGGATATATGTCACCAAGACTCTCCTGGAAGCAGGCTCCAAAGTTTCTTCCATATGGTGAATTGTATCAGCTGAACCCTTTCTTCTTATTACTTATGTAATTCTTAAAATTTGATTTTTTCCTTCTAACCTAAATGCTTCCTACAATTTATAAATAGAATATGATCAATAACAGTATAGAGCAAGCGTCATATAAAAGTATTCTAGGCTTCTAACTGAGGTGTGAGCAAAGACAACTTATACTAATGGATCCATGGATGGTAGGGAATTCTGTTGAAATAATTTATTAACTTTGATGTATACATATTTCTAATTGCATGTTATATTATACAAAGAATTAGATTAATTGGCACAAAGAAGCCCACATCAGCCCATCTTACCTAGAGTGAGTGGGGGAGGATGTGGATCAAGAACATATTCTTTCTCTGGCTCTTCTCCTCTAGGGATTTGTATAGTTCTCTTTTTCAGTCCAGTATCCACTATTGCTTTTTTATTTTTGTTTGGATATTTGTATCCACTATCCTTATTCTGTTTCTTTATGTTATAAAGATCTATCACTGAAAGAGGTTGGATTTGAAGATTATGTAAAATGTGATCTTGTAAAGCAACTGCAGTAATAGCTAAATTTTTAGGACGGTCCTAAAGAAATTGGAAAAACATGAAGAAAAATTCATATACATACTATACATAAATGATCAGTTAACAGAAAATTAAGATTTTGCCTGTCACTTTTGACAGTACTTGGTAAGTTTTATGTCATTAGTTAAAATTAAAAATAAATGTACTAAATTGAAGAATGTTTGACCTGTTGTTACCTTAACTTTTAAAGTCATTACTTGGCTTCAGAATTTATATCAACTCAATAGTAGTAATTTTTCACTTAATTGCTAAAGCCATAATTATAATATGCAATAAACTCATTATGAATTATAAAACTTTTACATGCCTAAACATATGTTGCTGCACTATAATTAAATTAACCCTTGGGCCAATCTTGCCTTCTAGTACACCAAAAAGAAATGTACATGTTAAATATGTACTATTAATTTTTGGTAAATTAAATAGGTTTCCTACAAAGATTAAAACTACCATCTAGCTAAGAGGCACCTGAAGCAAATGCTGGAGTAGTGGTTGCCCCCAGCACCCATGCCACACCCATGGACTGCTTAACTACTTTCCATCCTGCTAACATCTCCTAGCTGGTATCTGGTGGACCAAATTTTTCCTTTTTTTCCTGCCTATATAAATTAAAACACAAAATTACAAGCAATCTTACTATAGGCTTTTTTAAAATAAAGGCTGTACCTTAGAATAATTTCTTATCATGTTGAATCAGAAGTTATCTTCTCATTTCTAAAATACAATGTTGCTTTTTTATAACAATAGTCATCACTTTATATTCCTTAAATTCCTATATAGAAAAACATAATTATATTATTTACATCAAACTGATCAAAATAAAGTCTTATAGAGAACAGAAATTTGATTCTAAGTTTGCATTTCTAAAGATAGCTGCATTTAGTTTTAAATAGATGTTTCAAATGAATCAACAAATAACTTGTTGAATGCTTTACTAAATACTCTTAAAATATAAAAAAAAAATTATGGATTTTGCTCTTAAGTAGCTTACAATCTGACTTTAGGTATAGAAGGTTACATAAAAGGAAGAAATCAGAGAGTTCCAAAACTGAAGAGTTCAAAGAAAACTTCATGGAGGACATGGGCTTAAAACTGAAACAACCATTCAGAGCTCTAAGTAACTCTCTAAGATCCTAAGCTATTGCGAAGGTGCCAGCTTGCACTGAGGGCAGGAGCTTCCTCACGCATACACACACACAGTGATTTACTGTCAAATAAATAAATAACTTCATAGGGCTTAGGGAAAGGATAGATATGGAGGTAATAGAAATATTAGAATCAAAGTTCAATACTAGGTCTCTTAGGGTATGGGAAACTGAAGAATGGTGCTTTGCTGTTGAAGTGAATCAAAATGACATCACTATGTTGGGGTCAAGGTACTCTATCTTGACTCTGGCTAATCGTTCCAAAGGCTCTAATAGGTTGGGCACAAATAGTCCATATGAACATTTATAGTGGAAATGTCTCTAAATTTGTGCATCTCCTGTTTCTTTTGAGCCACTGCAGCTCTCCTTTGCTTATAGAGCACAGGAACTGCTTTGATGTGGGCACACCATGCTGGATTGTCCTGCCCTGTGGCTCCCATTTCTCATCATTGATTCTAAAGTTCTTCAGAGAGACCTTGAAAACATCCTTGCATTGCTTCTTCTGACTTTCACATGAAGCTGGCCTTGTGTGAGTTCTCTGAGAAGTCTTTTGGGCAAATACACTTTTGGCCTTTGAACAACATGCCCAGTCCATTGGAGCTGCTCTCTGCTGTAGAGTTTGAATGCCAGGCAGTTCAGCTCAAAAAAGGACTTGCCAGTTAACCTTAGAATTTTCCTAAGACAGTTCAAAAAGAAGTATGCAGGTTCTTAGCATGACCCTGTATAATGTCTAGGTTTCAGAGGTCAGCACAATGGCTCTGTAGACCTTCAGTTTGATAGGCAGCCTAATATCTCCTCTCATACTTTTCTCTGGAGCTTCCCACACATGGGGCTAGCTCTGGAAATTCATGCATCATCTATGTGTATATCACTGGAAAGTAGATTACCAAGGAAAAGGAACTTATGCACAGCATTCAAAATTTCTCCACCTGCTGAAACCAATGGTTCCATGTCTGGATAATGAGGTGTTGGCTGGTAAAGAACTTTTATTTTCTTATTGTTAATTGTTAGGTCAAAATTAGCACAGAGTATAGTAACTTCCACAAAATTACTACTTCAGTGTTTCATTATGGCACAAAGGTTTCCCATGGTTCTTTAAAATGATACCAAAGGAGAATACATTCTACAGTACCAGAAAGGTTCAAGTACAATTCTAGGAATAAGAATGAGTCTACTTTCAGATGGCAGGGGACTACTGAGAATCACATAATTCTTAGACCATCTACATAAATTTAATGATTGGTACTTCTATTTTGAGTTTTATCCAACAATCAATGGATTGATAAGCTGCTAAAAGAATTGTAGTTCATTTATATTAACATTTTCACCATATATCAAATAAGAAGACATAAAGTAGTTGCTACTAAATGTGAAGACATTTTTTCTCAGACAGAAAATTAAGGCGTTAGTGTAGTTGGTTATATCATGGACCTAAATGTAATCTGAAATATTATAAGAACATTAATCTGGAATTGGAAAGGATCTTGGAGACCATCAATTCTAATTGCCTTAATTTTACAGATGAGGAAATTGAGGCCCAGAGAAATTAAATGATTTGACCAGAGCCACAACACCAATACATATTAGAGATGGGATATGAACTAGGTCTTTCTGACTCCAAGGCCATCTCTTTGTCCACTATTTTACATTGTCTTTTTTCACAAGGCATTTGATTATTTCACCTGGAAATTCACACAATGAATATAAGCAAATAGATTACTATTAGTATAATTTGATTTATTATTATGGATGAAAACGTGTTGCAGAAGATGAAGAGGCAGAACAAATTAAGAACTTTATATAGCTAAGTAATTTCAATATGTTGATGAGTAAAGGGAAGAAAAAGAAAAATACATTGTAATATGTTTTTGCATAAATAAATGAAAGAGGTTGAAGCTTTCTAGATTATTCAGAAGCCCTACTGAACATCATCAATACTTCAACAAGTGTCAAAAGACACTAAAAATAATAAGGATCAAATAATAATAAAAAATGAAATTGACCATAAAAGACTATCAAGGCAATGTGTAATTGGTTAAAAAAAGGTGTACTGGTACATAAAGGAGCAAGAGGAGGAGTAACAAGGAGATAATGCTAAAATTTGTATCAGACTAGAGAAAGGTTTGATTACTTTTGGGGAACACAGTCATGAATCACTAACTATAAAGTGTAGAAAGATTGTGAAATGGAAGTGATGGAAGGTACCCACATAAGTGAAGTCACATTTTCATTCAAGAACTGAAGTATTAGAAAAAGGAAATATCTTGACAATGACTATAGTTAGGTTTGCACTCTCTATTACTATAAATTCCCAAAAGTTAAATTCACACAAAGTATATGTATCACATGAAGAAACCCACACTAAAATCCATGTCAATTTTATGATCCTTTTTCAGACAAATTTAATTTGTCAACCTTTATTCCCTTCTTGGCCCTGCTTTTCTACTGGGGCTCAGCTGTTTTTTTATCCTTTTCCATGCTTGGGGCCTTCTCACCCTGGAACATCTCTTTGCTATGCTGACCCATTTCTCCAATTAGTGAATTCTTTCTTTTGGGGGAGGGGCCCAGTCTAGCTTTCTGAACTTTAACACCATGCCTTACATGGCTACCTTTCCATTCCCTCCCCACCCCTTTTTCATCTTCTTTCTGGGTGCTATTTTTCCAGATAACCTCAAAAACAAAGCAGGGGCTTGCTTTCTTTCTGCTTTTGTTTGTATTTGTTTTTGTATCTTCAGTGCTTAGCCCAGTACCTGGTATATAGTGAGTATTTAATAAATATTCATTGTTTCGCCTTACTAGGACAAATTTTACTTAAATATACCAAATCTGAATGTGAAAATACAATTATCCATTTCTATACCCAGCTAGTTATTCCCAATAATCACTGTAGGTAATAGTTGCCATTGTGTTTTGATTTCTTTTTTTAACAATAGTTTATTATTTTTCCATCTACATGCTTAGACAGTTTTCAACATTCACTTTGCAAGATCTTGGGTTCCAAATTTTACTCCCTCACCCTCTCTCTCTCCTCTCCTAGACCGCAAGCAATCCAATATTAGGTTAAACATGGGCAATTCTTCTAAACATATTTCCAGATTTGTCATGCTATGCAAGAAAAAGCAGAACAAAAGGGGAAAAAACCATGAGAAAGAAAAAAAAAAGCAAGCAAGCAAATAACAAACAAACAACAAAAAGAGAAAATCTTATGCTTTGATCCACAATCAGTTTCCATGGTATTCTTTTTTGGATGTGGAGAGTTTTTTCCATCACAAGTCTATTGGAATTGGCTTGAATCACCACATTGTTGAAAAAAGCCATATCCATCATAGTTGAACATCATATAATCTTGATGATGTATATAATTGTTCTCTTGGTTCTTCTCACTTCACTCAGCATCAATTCATATAAGTCTTTTCAGGCTTTTCTAAAATCAGCCTGCTTATCATTTCTTACAGAATAAAATATTCCATAACATTCATATACCATAACTTATTCAGCCATTCTCCAACTGATGGGCATCTACTCAATTTCTAGTTTCTTGCCATTACAAAAAGGGCTGCCACAAACATTTTTGCACATACAGGTCCCTTTCCTTTCTTTAGTATCTCTTTGGGGTATAAGCCCAGTAGTAGCACTGCTGGATCAAAGAGTATGCACGGTTTTATAGCCCTTTAGGCATAGTTCCAAATTGCTCTCCAGAATAGTTGAATCAGTTCACAACTCATCAAGGGTGCATTAGTGTCCTGGTTTTCTCATATCTCCTCCAACATTTAGTTTTTTTTTTAAAATCATACTATGTAATTTGATGGATGTGAGGTGGCATTTCAGAGTTGTTTTAATTTGCATTTCTCTAATCAATTGTGATTTAATGCATTTTCCTCTGTTCCTTCTCTCCTCCTTCCTTTTCCTTTCCTTCCTTCCTTCCATGAGGCAATTGGGGTGAAGTGACTTGCCCAGGGTCAGTCACATAGTTAGGAAAGTGTCATGTGTCTGAGGTCATATTTGAACTCAGGTTCTCCTGAGTCCAGGCTAATGTTTTAACCATTGTGCAACTTAGCTGCCCCAGAGGGTTTTTCATATGATTTTAGCTTTGGTTTCTTTGTTTGAAAATTGCCTGTTCCAGTACTGGTGGCTTCCAAACCTCTCAGCTAGAGATCAAAACACACATTGACCTGGAAAATAGATCCAGGAGAGAAAATTTAAAATTTATTGGATATTCTGAAAAAATATAATAATAAAAAAAAGAGCCTGGACATCATCTTTCAAAAAATTATCAAGGAAAAAAATAGAAATTGAAAGAATCTACTGATCACCTCCTGAAAGAGATTTGCAAGTGAAAACTCCCAGGAATATTATATTCAAGGAGAAAATATTACAAGCATCCAAAAAGAAAAAAATTCAAGTATAAAAAAGAAAAAAAATCAAGTATATAAATAGGAGTCACAGTCAGGGTAACACAAAATTTAGCAGCTTCTACATTAAAGGACCAGAGAGCTTGAAATATGATATTTTGATGAGCAATGGAAATTACAACCAAGAATCACCTACCCATAAAAACTGAGATTAATCCTTCAATCCTCTGAAGGTAATCATTCAATGAAACAGAGGATTTTCAAACATTTGTGATGAAAAGACCAGAGCTGAATGGAAATTTTGATTTTTAAAATACAAGACTCTGGAGAAAAAGCATAAGGAGGTAATCAGGAAAGTAATAAAAGAAGCATAAGGAGGTAATCTGGAAAGTGATATCATAATAAAGTTTATCTGTTTACATTCCTACATGGGAGGATGATACTTGTAACTCATTAGAACTTTCTCATTATTATAGTAGGAGTAATATATATAGACAGAGAGCATAGATGTATGGGTTGAATATGAAGCATAGATATCTTTTTTTTTTAAATGATGAAATTAAGGGATGAGAAAGGAATATATTGGGAGAAAGGGAGAAGTGGAATGGTAAAAATTATCTGCCATAAAAAAAGAGACAAGAAAAACTTTTACAATGGAGGGTAAAAGGGGGGAGGAGAGGGTGAGTGAATGAATCTTACTCTCATCAGAACTGGCTCAAATAGAAAATAACATACATACTCAATAAGGGTATAGAAATCTATCTTAACCTGGCAGGGAAATAGGAGGGAAATGAGATATGGGAAGTGGGGGGGGGAGGTAATAAAATAAGAGAGCATATTGGGGGAGGGAATGGACAGCAAACACTTTTTAAGGAGATACAGAGTAAAAGGAGAGAGAGAACAAATGGTAGGAAATAGCAATAGTAATTATATAAAGAAGTTCAAAGCAAGTTTCTCTGACAAGGCCTCATTTCTCAAACAGAGGGAACTGAGTCAAATTTATAAAAAATAAGAGCCATGCCCCAAATGATAAATGATCAAAAGATATGACCTGTGCCCAAAGGGCTATAAATTTGTGCATATCCTTTGACCTAATACTACCACTACTTGGCATGAATATCAAGAGATTTGGGGGAAAAAAAGGGAAAAATGACCTATACAGAGAAAAAAATGTTCATGGCAACTCTTCTCAGAATAACAAAAAAAAAGGAAATTGAGGGGATGCTCATCAATTGGAAAGTGACTCAATAAACTGTGGTGTGTATTTATAATGGAATACTTTTTGTTCTATGGGAAATGAGCAGCAGGATGCTCTTATGGAAAAAAACTTGGAAAGTCCTCCATAAACTCAAGCAAAGTGAAATGTACAGTGTACAAAGTAATAACAATGTTCTGGGAGGACTAGATGTGAATTACTTTGCTATCAGTAATATAATCATTCATGACTACTCTGAAAGACTTAGAATGAAAAATCCTATCCATATCCAGATAAAGAATTGATTGTATCTGTATACAGATTGATTCTCTTTCTCTCCCTCCACCCCCATCTCTGTCTTTGTCTGTCTCTCTCTCCTTCTCTTCTCTTTCCTCCCTTTCTCTTCTCTTGTCTCTCAATTTTTCTTGAGGGTTTTTATTTTTATTAGGGTGGGATACCTTTTTTTTTTTTTTTTTTTACAAGTTGACTTTTATGGAAATGTTTTGGATAACTTCACAAGTGGTTTCTTAATTGTGCATGGGGATAAGGGAGAGAATCTAGAATTCAAAAAATTTAAAAACAAATATAAAAAAATTTTTGTTTGAATGTAACTGAGGAAAAATATTAAATAAAAACTCCCAGAAAAAACCTACTTGCTCATATCCTTTAATCATTTATTAAATTCTTGTAAATATATGCTTATACACACATATGTGTTTGTGTGTTATATATGTAGTATTCTTATGTCCACAATCCCCAACCCCCTTTTTGTATCTTCCTGAATTGAAAAATAAACATCAATTCATGAGACGCTCAAAATTATTTCTTGTTGCATATTTCTTCTGCAGGTTTAGTTCACCTAAATTTTCCAACTTCAAGTTTTTAGTTACCTTTTAGGTACCAAATTCCTCATATAGCACATTTAAACATTTAAGCATGAATTTCAAATTTGGTGGCTCCAGTATTGCTGTTGAGGAGAATCCTTTTTTTGCTCCATTGTTGTCAACTGTGTGTTGGCTCAATTTACTTGCCAAGTTGGCAAAAAACCTGTTTCCTCTCAGAGAAGCATTCTAATCTGTTGACATTAATTCTTCTAGTACTCTTTTTTTTGCCTTGGGATTGGCACTTTTGTTGAATATGAATATTCAGTTTGGAGAGGAAGTATCTTCAATCCAGCACCACACAGTGCCTTGGTCACTCTCACATCCTGCCTGTTTCTATATCTTCTTACAATCACATAGACTATTTTTGTCAATGTTTGCTGCAAGGGTGCATCCACGAAGTTTTATTGCATTTAGGTAAACAGAATACAGTATTGGTGATAAGGTCATGAGATACACAAGTCTTCAGTAATAAATGACAATTGCTGTTACTGTTTCCAACTCCAATCCTCCCAAGGACTCCCTGCCATATCTAAGCCTAGTCTAGCATTAAAGTTGAAGCAGGTTGTGGTCCCTTTAAGAAACTATTCCTTTCTGATTCCCAACCCCTTCTGGCTGATACATTATCAATTCAAGAAGCTAGGATCTTTGATTCACAAATCCTGGTCAAAAGCACCCCTTTGAATTCCAACAGGAGATCCGGGCTTGTACCAGCCCCCACTGAGCTGAGCCAACTTGGGCTCTCACAACCCCCATCAGATATAAGCAACTGGGAACTCCACCCACGGGCCCCCTTTAGCTAAATCTCTCCTTATAAAAAGAGCCAAACTGAAGTCTTCTCTTCTCAGAGGTTCCAAACATTCCAGCCTTATGCTTAGCATGCCAAGGGTCTCTGTGCATGGGATACTGTTTCCAGTGCTATATTCTCTTTACCCTCATCTATTTCCTTAATCAGACTTTAACCTTACTCCCAATTCCCATAATAAGCCTCTTTTATCAATCTAGGTTTTCAGGTCTGTAAATTCCTTTACAGGGAACTTCTTGTGTTGCCAGAAGGGAGTTCCCCAAAACTCCCTACCCTTGTACCAAATCCACAGGGGTTGCAAGGGAGCTTCATTTGACTCCCTGAACCCTGAACCTGCCACTAGACCCTCATTTAACTCCCTGACCACCAGAAACCCTAATTTCATTTGGGTACCCCAAATCTAAATCTCATCAAAGTCACCCAGAATTATAAGCATTTCAATGGCATTTTTGTCTTAGGAAGATTCTTATTCTGCAATTCTTATTGCAGACAGCACAACTCTATTAAGCTGGCCACATTGTTTGAATACGAAATATATGATTGTCAACAAAATTATTTTATGGAGCACTCACACAGGGCAAGTGCTCATAAGCTCAGAAAAAGCAATACAGGGACACTCTCAAAATCTTATAGCCCTTTAGAATCGGTTGTATGACATGGGAGATGCTGGCACAGGACTACCCAGCATGGCATGCCCTCATCAGAAAAAGCTGTGTGTGCTCTATGAGCAAAACAGAAAACCAAAGGAAACATGAGATATACAAAAATAGAGAAGTCACCCCAAATATTCATAGGGATTACTTGTATCTGACCTGTGGCAGAACATTATGAGCTCATAATGGTCTGATCAGCCACAGTCGGACATACTGTAACTTGACTCTAACATAGTGATGTCATTTTGGTCTTAAGAGTATGAAGGACAAGTAGCATGATTGTGATGTTCTCTTCTTTAAAATATAATGGTTCTCTTTGGGGGCAGGTTTCTTGGGGAGGTTTTCTGGAGGCAGCTTTAGTTTCAGTTCCAAGTAATAATCACTTCAAATGTAGCCAGCTGATAAAATCCAAACGTTTATTTTCTCCTTCCAAGTCTTATCTCTTTTCTAGGGCTCGCTTAGCTTTCTTAGAGGCCTCTCTCCCTCCTTGGTTCCAAGAGCTCTTGCAGCTTCGACTGCAGTCTCTAGCTTGTCAATCTCCTTAACTGAACTCACGTGAGCTTTCTCTGGTTCCGAGAGCTCTTGTTGCTAATCTTTTGCCTCTAGCAGCTTCTGCTTCTAGCTCAACTCCAACTTTTGCCAATCTTCCGAAATGAACTGACTTCACTGACTCAGCTCCTTTTTGTGCTCTCTCAAAGGTTGACTCCTCCTCCGAGAGTGGAATTATGGGAGGTGTGAATTCACAAAGTTACAAAGCTAACTTTGTGTATCTCCCATACTTGTGAACACTTGTGAATCTTCCAAACTTGTGAATTAATGTGTGTGAGCTAATCTGTGAACTTTCAAAGGTGCAAACCCAAGCACACAAGCATTGCTTCCATCAGTTCCATTGAGTTATCACCTTGTTTCAAGTTCTGGCTCATAACACATGATGAGAATAGATTGTTATAGCAAAAACAGCATTTTTTTTGGGGGGGTGCAATTTTGCTTTTATTATCTAAATCTTACTCTCCTGTTTGAAACCACATAGGGCCTACCTAAAATTCAAATTATCTGCAATTTTTCTATTTACAGATTGGAATTCTCTATCACTTTCCCTGACTCAAGAGCTTGGATGATCCGCATCTATAAACATTATTTGGCATGCTCAGGCTAAAGTTTAGTTTCATTGCAAACTTCGATAGAAAGCCTTTTTCTTTCACCCTTTACAACTTTCCAGCATTTTGTGAAATGTACAGCTTCTAAATCTGTCTTCTTTACTGTTTAGGAAATCAATATGAACATTAATCATCACTGTCAAGCCTCTCCATGGGCAAGGAGAGCAACTGTTCATCTAGTGCCTTCTAGTTCTCAGGTATACTCAGGAGACTTTGGAATTGTCAAAACCTTGACTTCTTCCATTTCTTGAATTTGAACTTATTTTCCAAAAACTTCTTCTTTATCGATAAGTCTTTTACTCAACTTCATCAAATCAAATATTTAGAGCTGGAATTGACCTTAACTGTCCATCTAGACTAAATTCATTTTACAAATGATGGAACATGTCAGGTTAAATGGCCTGCCATGCAGAAAATGGTGGTAGGATTTGAACTCGGGTCTTCTGACTTTTAATCTACTGTTTTTTCCTTGTACTGTGTATAGTTTTTCTTTTCTTTTTCCCTCTAAACAGATGCTTTGTTCATAAGCTATAACTATATCCATCTTTTTTGCTTATGCTCAACTAAGAAATTACATTTTTATTTCCTTTATGTTACACTGTCGATACTTAAATCCTCATTTAGTTGACTTGATAATTATTGATCAACTTCAATCTGTTGAGAATTTTGAGCCTTCCTTCTAATTAGCTGCTACTTCTTCATGTCTTTGGGTTTTATTTTAATGTTTTATTACAAACACTAAAAACTAATATATATGACTAAATTTGTTTAGGTGGCACAACAGATAGAGCAAATCCAGTCACTTATTAGGACTTATTAGACACTTATTAGATGTGTGACCCTTGGCAAATCACTTTACTCTCTCTGCCTCAGTTTCTTCATCTATAAATGAGATGGAGAAAGAAATGGCAAACATTCCAAAATCTTTGTCAAGAAAACTTCAAATGGAATTTTGAAGAGTTGGACATGACTGAAACAAATGTACAACAAAAATATCCATATAGCAACCATTTGCATTTAAATCAATTTCAATGCATAAAGCATAACTCAGTTTTTCTGGTTTCATTTATAGTAAATGTCAATATTAATGTGGTTTAAATTTTCTAGTTCATAAACTCATTAGTCACTAGACAAAGAATGCATTTATACTTGGTCTGAGAAATGTCTATTATGTCTATTATTTAGTGAATAAATGAAAAATATTTAAATACCTATTTTAGGTATTTAGGGATACAAATAGAGTAGTGACATAGTTCTCTGCCCTCAAGAAGCTTATATCCTATTTCCTGGCTACAACATATATACCTACCATTGTAGGTAAGATAAGATAATTTTGATTTGGGGAATCATAGGGATTAATGAATGGAATCATAGCACATTTGAATATTGTGCCCTATCCAGTAGCAATGGTAGTATTGCTTTGATTACTGTTTCCAGAGAAAGATAAGATTGTGAATTTCTATGGTTGAAGAATTTACTTGCTATTGACAAGATTTATTGTAAGAAGCAAGATTGATTTTCAGACTCTAGAGAGACTACCCTCAGAACTTTACAAACAAAACAAAACCTTTTTAGTTTAGCATTATTTAAACTCTACAACCATAACTTGAAAATTCAGGGTTATCACTATACAGAGAGATGCATTAGTGGGGGACTTTTGTGAAAAATTCAGAACAAAGATTCAAATGTTTCTCCAAGACCTACAAATGTTTCAGAAATGAAACAAATTAAAAATTAATCTGTACAGTTAAGACTCCAAGTTGAACAAACTTGAAATCAATGAGGTGAAGAATATTAATATTTAAGTATTGATATCATCATTGGAAAGGCATGCTATATTTCCTCAAATAAGAGTTACTGAAGAACAAGTTGGGTAACAGTGGGCAGGATACAACATCTTGGCTTTCTCTTTCCCCCAAGATTAAATAAATCATTCTTACTGTATCAAAACATTACTTGCTAGAAGAAGCCAGAGACTAGGAAATCTTTGTCATACAGATTGTTTGTAGTAAAGGAATTTGACCTTTCCAAAAGAAATTTTGATATTTTTTGATAATTTGTAATTTGATAGAAATTTTGCATTCTTCTTTAGAAAAAAAAATTCTTAGCAGAGAATAAATAAGTCTTTTAAAAATAATAAAATCCAAATTTGATTCCAAATTGCTCATTCAAGGAAATCAAGGCTCAGCAGGAAAGGGACTTGATTCAATCATTCTATAACTATAACTATTTACTAAAATTTGTTGGACACGACCTTTTTCATCAACTTAACCATTTGAAAAGGATATCTGAGAGGCACCTTGGCAAAACAGAGAAAATGATGGACTTTTCCAACTCTGGTCCAGAAGACTTGCATTTAAATCCTGATTCATATACTCACTGTTAGCTACAGTACCGACTCTGGCTATTTCACTCACCCTCTCTAAACCTCGCTTTCTTCATTTGTTAAGAGGGGATAATAATAGCAACACACCGTGAGAGGGCATTAGTATAGTTATAAGACTTGGGACACCTGCACAACTCCAGCAAGATATCAAATGTTCCCCTCCCCCACTCCAGGCCTCTTTACACCAAATCCTGGATCTCCTTTTACCTCTTCCCATTGAAACTTCTCTCTTCTCCCCCTCCCCCAACATCCCCGTCCCGACACTCATCTCCTCCTCTTCCTCTCTCCGCCGCCTTTCCTTTCCCTTGTGTTTATCCAAGACCCAGCCAATAGTCCCCTCCTCAGAAACCCTGAGAATGTGGGCCAGAAGCAGAGGGATCCCTCAGACTTCGGCTTTCATACCAATCTCCGGCTCCCAATCCCCGCTAGCAACGCGTCTTAGAACAGCTTCGACGTTGCTGTGGCAACCCTCCCAAAAGGCTCCCCGCCCATCACGCACGCGCATTCCTGCCACTCGCAGCTTTTTGCAACGGGCGTGCGCGCGCAGACGGGATTCTACTTCAGGCTGGCGGGAAGTGCCGCAGGGCGCTCATGCACGCATGCGCGTGGGCACGTGGTATCTCCTCCCAACTCTGGCTGACAAGACTTGGGAGAGGAGATGAAGTCTCCCGGTTGCTTTCAGAGTTAAGAGCCTCCCGCCAGTAACGCTGAACTGAAGCTTTGTAGGAATGGGGTAGGGGAAGTGTTGGGGAAAGGCGTGACGGATCTGGGAGAAACAGCTGAACTCTTGTCAATAAGTGAGAGTCATTGACGCTTTTATATGTAGCGTTGTTAAGGTTCTCAAAGCGCTTCGAAGCTTACGCGCATTAGAGCGCCACAACCTTATGGGGCGCAATGCAGGCTTCTCTCTCCCTCCTTCCCTTCCTTCCCTTCCCTCCTTCCCCTCCCTCACCTCCTTTCTCTACCTTCCTTCCCTCCCTTCCTTCCCTCACCTTTCCTCTCTCCTTCCCTTCCTTTTTTTCCTCCCTTCCTTCCTTCCCTTCCCTCCTTCCCCTCCCTCACCTCCTTTCTCTACCTTCCTTCCCTCCCTTCCTTCCCTCACCTTTCCTCTCTCCCTTCCCTTCCTTTTTTTCCTCCCTTCCCTTCCTTCCCTTCCCTCCTTCCCCTCCCTCACCTCCTTTCTCTACCTTCCTTCCCTCCCTTCCTTCCCTCATCTTTCCTCTCTCCCTTCCCTTCCTTTTTTTCCTCCCTTCCCTTCCTTTCTTCCCTTCTTTCCCACACCTTCCCTCCCTTCCTTCCCTTATATTCCCTCCCTCCTTCCCTCACCTTCCTTCCTCTTTCCCTTCCTTCCTTCCTTCCTTCCCTCCTTCCCTTTTTCCCCTCCTTTTTCTTCCTTCCTTCCCCTCCCTCCTTCTTTTTCTTCCCCTCCCTCCCTTCCTTCCTTCCTCTCCCTCCCTCCCTTCCTTTCCATCCCTCTTTTCCTCCTCCCCTCCTTCCCTCCCTTTCTTCCTCCCTTCCTTCCTCCCAGTTTTCCCTCCCTTCCTCCGTCCTCCCTCCCATAATTCTATTGATATAGGGAACTAGCCACTAAGGAAACTCCCTGTACCTCCCAAGGTCAGCATGTGGTTTGTACGTTATAATCTTAGATGGTTCCTTGAGAATTGAGAAGTTAAGTTACTTACTGGGATCATATCATCAGAAAGGAGAACTTCCTGACTTTGAGTTTTTATCCTCTTCTCCTTATTCTTATTCCATACATGCAGCCAATCACCAAATCTTGTATTCCTACCTTGAGAGTTTTTCTCATCTGCTTCTCCTTTCTGGGTTCACAGAGGTTCTTTAGCTGGACTACTGCAATAGCTTTTTAAAAAGTCTACCCTCAACTTCAAAGAACAAACAAAACTTACCTGTCTCAAGTCTCTCCTCTCCAGTCCATTCTCAACTCTGCTGTTAAGGTGATTTTTCTAAAGCACAGATCTGTCACTTTCCCTCTTCTGTACGGTAATGCTTCAATGAGGTCCTGTGGCTCCATTATCTTCAGGATCAACTATTAAACTCTTCTAACAATTAAAGCTCTTCATAACCCAGTCCCTTACTACTCTTGTAACCTTTCTGCCTTCCACAAATTCTATATTTGAGTTACTCTACTCTATTTACCTGAATAAGATTTATTTATCATCTTCATACCTTTGTTCTCCTACATTTCTGGAATGCACTTCTGCCTTCCTTCTTTCTCTTAATTTTTGTACTTTCCTTCAAGACTCAGCTCAAACCCTATCTTCTCCAATGGGCATTTTTGGTGTTCTCAATTATTAATGTTTCCTTTCTCAGATCACCTTCCATTTATTTTGTATGTATCTAAATGTGTAACTTCAGTCGCAAAGACTATTGGCATGGGACCCTCTCCTTATTGGTAAATCACTATTGCCATGTTTGCATGAGAACAAGAAAGGAGTCGGCTAGGGGAGGAGAGGCGGTTCAAGTTTTTGAACCTGCTTCATATCTTTTTGAGTAGCTTCTGGATTCCATTTGTGAGAGACATGGATAGTGCTAACCCCACTTCACGTTCATGAAGGAAAAGAATCTGGTGAGAATACTTGCCTCACAACGCTTACATCCCATGGGGGAAGAAAACTCAACATATACACAAAAAGGTAAATATAACTTGTATACAAAATAAATACAAAGTACTGGAGGCAAATGACTAAAGGGATAAGAACAGGTCTAGTGCAGGTGAGAGCACTTAGCTGTAAAGAAATTTGGTATTAGCTGTGTGAGCACTAACAAGACACGTGACCTCTCTGGACCTGAGTTTTCTTATTTGTTAATTGACACTTGCTACCTTGAAGTTCATCAACAACAAGTATTTATTGAAAGGCCAAAAAAAAAAAAATAGACCATGTCTTCAAGAATTTATATTCTAATGAGGGATAGACATGTAAATATCTAGATACATAGACAAGGTCTCATCCAATCTTCCTTGAATATGGCATATCTATGTTTTTGTGAGTTACAAACCCTTTGAATGACCAAAGACCTTATGGATAGGATCAATTTATTAATCAAAATACTCCAATTTCCTACTTTCATATCATTATATCCCTGTGAGCTAAGCAGATGATAGGTTTTTCCTGATTTTACCCACAAGCATGTTAAGGAGGGAGAAATTATAAAGTATAAAGTGATTGTATAATAGGATTATTTTTTTAACAGAATTGATGGTTTATATTCTATTGCTGGAGAAATGAAATGTAACTCTAATCAGTATCCCTAAAAACAGTTAAGCTTTTGTTTAGTAGATTCTTTTCTTCTTGATAACCTATTTAAAGTCTCAAAATCAAAGTTTTACAATGAAAATACAAGTGATCTATACTTAGTGATCTGTATTTGATATTGCAGTATTTTGTGGCAAAATTATGTACAGAGAGATTCCCTTTACAACCCATTATCCCTAGAATATCCTTGCTATACCCCTTTAGAGGTCTTCTTTCTGTCTGCCTACAAGGATTGTAGAATCTGGTTGGTATTGAACAGTGGTTATACTTTGGTTAATAATATATGTATAAACATAGATGACATAGCGAATAGAATGAATACACAGCGTTGGGCATAGAGTCAAGGATAATTCCAGTGAAGCCTCAGACTTAATTGCTCTGTTAACTCTGTTTGCATTACTTAACTTCTATTTGTCTCAATTTTGTCATCTGTAAAGTGGAGATAATAATAGTAGCTACTTAACAGGGTTATTGTGAGGATAAAATGAGATAATATTTTGAAAGTGCTTTATAAACTTAAAAGCACTTTATAAAGACTAGCTTTATTAAAAGGTGGGGTAGATGTGTTTATATTTGATAACCACCTGTCACCCAAGTTTTCATAAATATAAATTTTATGAATATGATTGGCTGAGAATTTATGATTCTCAGTGCCCCAAGGCAAGTTTCTAAGACTATAATTGCCCAAGAGTTGCTGATCAGTATCAGTACAGGGAAGGAAGTTTCTATACTGGGAATTTGTCACACCAATGGTATCACTGTTCTTGTCATTCATTTCCACTTCCCATTCCCCTAGTATTGTGTTGTATTATCATCTAGAATATCAGCTTTTAAAATACATAGCTCTTATACCTAAATTTTCTGTAATTTAATACTTTGCATATAAAAATAAATGTCAAACAGTAGTAAATGATTTTGGCAAATCATGGCGGCATAAAGGAGTAAGAAAGTCTAATTTACAGAGTAAGAAAATTAAATTATAAATCCTTCTAGAATCTCACTGTTTGCCATTCAGTCATCTTATAAAACAATGAAAAATAAAAATATTATAAAAATAATATTTAAATATTTTAAAATATATATTAAATATTTATTTTTAAAATATATTTGAAATCTTAAAACATTTTTCTACCAAACTAAAAAAAAAAAAAAAGAAAAAGAAAAAAATCTACCTTGTGACATGTTCCTTTAGCTAGAATGACTAAATTCAACTCGTGTGATGATCCTTATTTGTTCTGAGATATTTTGATTTTATGAGACTTCTAGCTATAAAGTTTTCAGAAATAATTTCTTACAATAAATAGCATAAACAATACAAGAACTATACAATCAAGTTGAATGGACAATACAAGAACTCTACTATCAAACTGTATGGAATAATGTTTCAAAAAACATCTACACCCTCACTTTTTAATAGTATAAAGTTTAAAGTGGCAGTAAGTTAGCTACATGAATTTGTTAAATGTAGGTCTTCTTTTGAGGCTAACATTTGTTTATATGGTCTTTGAAAATAAAAATATACCTACATGAATCTCATCCACAGTGTATACAGAAAAAAAAATTCATCATTCATATTTTTTAAAATTTAAAAATCTAAAAATAGATGATTAAAGCCCTAATTCAATGGAACATAATTACAAAAATGTTATTGCCTTCAACTCATTTAACGTATTTCTCAAATGTTTTTCTGATCCATAAAATATCCCAATCTTGTCTATGCACATTCCTTTCCTTCCTCTTATCTCCAACATGGATGCTGAGGATAAATCTATCCCTGTTACTTAACTCTCAATTTTAGTATTCACTATAACTTTCCCCACAATTTTCTGTTACCCTAACCTTCTCTATCTTAGTATATACAGACTCATACTCATCTCCACCCCTAATCCTACTCTTAGTAAAGTCCTTGTATTTCAAAGAGTTCAATGTCCCTACCTGTATTTGGTCACAGCTGTGGGGCCCAGCAGCTGCTTGGAAACTTGCCAGTCTCTCCAGGGCTCTAGCAGCAGCAGTTTCTTTAAAAGTCTGGGGTAGGTACTCCAGTGGGAGCTTCTTAAACTGTTTTCTTTCTCACAGTTCTCTTGTAGCTGTTTTTTAAGGAGATGACTTGGTAAATGATGGCTCGGCATAGTTTCTAGCCCTTTGCCATAATACTTTTTTTCTGATAGAAATAGTTATCAGTAAATTGTTTCCTCTTGCTTATGGAATAGAAGTAGAGTATCACCATAGAAGCTGCTCCTGTAGGAGGAGGAAGAACAATCTCAGCAAACTTTCTGTTACTTGTTTTAAAATCTTGAATATGAAGACAAGAGGTACTTTTAAAGTACTTTCTGAAGAAAAAAAAAAAGAATACACCTTTTGTTACTTCAGTTCAAGATGCTATGTAGTAAAATTGACTTTGGCATACTGTTCATGATATATATTATATTCTGTGTGCCAGAACGATTCTACATTAAACTTGACTGCATTCACATTTCAGATCACCAAGTCTCCTATCACTTCTAAAATGTTGCCAAAACTGATTATATGTATATTCTTTGAATCCAATGAGTTTAATTTAGGTAACATGAACCTTATTGAGATATTTATGACCGCTGCAATCCAGAGTTTTGGCAGCTATGTAAAAGAATTACAAGTGCCAGATTACCATGACATGCCCCAAATGACCTGGCAAATTCAGACCTGTCTATACTTATTATACAGTTGCAGCTGAATTCCTCTGAAAGTTGGCTCATGTTGTTCTGATACCATTAGTAAGGGTACAGAGATTGGCTTTTGATTTTCCAACAGTTCCCTATGTGCTTCAAGGATAGTGATTAATTTTTTTCTTTGTTGTTTTTTTCCTTTCTTTCTCTTCCAAACTCAAAATACCTCCTTTTCCTTTTTTCCTACTAATCAGACTTTGGTTAATTTCTCTTCAGGATCACTTCCAATTTTCTCTTTCAGTTTTCACACCTCTAGGTTCTGTTCATCTCCTAATATAATTTGCTGCCAGATATTTAATTGATTAAAAGTGCATAAATTGATTCCCCCCTTTTCCCTTCTCCCTAATCTTTGTTAATTATTAGAAGTTATTGTAAATGAATAAATATGTATTGAGTACCCACCATATGCAAGATACTATAATAACCAAGAAAGGCAGCACAAAGAAAAATGAGATATAGTTCTAGCCCTAAAGGAGCTTATATTTGCAAGAATGAAATTCTGAAAACACAATGAGAAACAATTCCATTGAGGAGGAAATTTATATTTGTCTAAAGAGAACAATGTGGCTGCAAAGAAAACTCACCAACCAACTTAGACTAAAAAAAAAAAAGTACAGACAATGGAAGTCAGGCTAGGCTTAGAAGATGAATATAATAGCATGACATAGTGCAGTTAAAATAGTATCAGGAATTCTCAAAATTAGAATGATCTGAAGTTGGCAAGGGAAGTTAAGGGCAAAAAGAAAAATTTTTTAAAGCTATATGGGGGGAAGAAGATCAAAGAACAACTTTGAGGTGGATGAGAAGATGGCAACAAGAGAAGACAAAGCTGCTCAATTCTCATTTTTTTTCTGTTTTCTTTACAAAAAGAAGAACAACTTATTCCCTAGAATAAAAAAAGATAATAAAAGCTTAACATTCAAGATAAAGGAGCACCTACTTGCCCTTGATGAATTTAAATCATCTGGCCTTGAAGACTATCTCTTCAAATTTAGAAAGGACTCTGATTGATGATGCCCTATTGATAATATTTGTTTTAATTTAATTTAATTTTCAGTTACTAGTTCTTTTTCTCTCCCTCCTCCTTCCCTCAGTGAGAAAGCAAGAAAAACAAAATCCATTACAAATATGTGTAGTCAAGTAAAACCACATTCATCTGGTCCAAAAAACAATATCCTTCAATCTGCATTGAGTCCTCACCTTTCTATCTGGAGGTGGATAGCATGTTTCAACATGACTCTTCTTGAATTGTGGTTGGTCATTGTGTTGTCAGCAATATTTGAAAGATCATGGAAAACAGGAGAGTTAATACAAGACAAATGTCCCAGTTTTTTTTTTTTAAAGTCGAGCCATCAATCCAAAATCATCTATTAATCATTTCCTATGTTCCAGTCACTGCATCAAGTGCTAGTGATACAAAGAAAGAGAAATAGCTCTAATAATATTCTGGAGTTATTATTTGACTTTTACATTCATTGACAGTTCCCAAGAGTATGCTTACTAACATATCCTCTCTGTACTCTATGGGTATTTCTGAATGTTTTTCCCACACTGCTATAGCTCATAAGTTAACACTGAAGTGCTTCCCCAGTGATTGAGTTGATGTCGTTTAGCCAATAGAATTAATTAGTTTTTAGAAATGGTTGTTTACTCCAGTGATATAATTGGTATGAAATATCATCCCCAAGGTTTATGGCATACTTTCTGTCAGTATACAAAGTATAGGGGAAACTTGTTTCAAGCTTAGAACATATATATAACAAAGGAAAACTCGCAGCTCTTAGCAGTTCTTTGCCTGGACTCCTCAAGAGGGTCCCTTAGGTGTTTATAGCGTTTCTCCTGGGATATTTACAGAATTTTGGAGCTGCTTTTCTTGTGGGTATCCAGCTTGTCTTCAGAAATGACCCCAGACAATTCATCAATTGTTCAGGGATAGATGGGAAAGTCTAAATTCTTATGTCCTTAAATACTTGTCAGATTCTTCATTAGTCAAAGGGTAGGAAACGAGAATTAAGGCTGAGGCCAAGATGTTCTACATACCAACTCCTTTTCAGGGATTTGACCATTGCTGCTTGTTTGTTGTTCACTTGCTTTTCAGTTGTGTCCAACTCTTCATGAGCTCATTTAGGATTTTCTTGGCAAAGATACTGAATTGGATGGCCATTTCCTTCTCCAGCTCATTTGACAGATGAGGAACTGAGGCAAACAGGCTTAATTGACTTGAGGGTCATACAGCTAGCTGATAAGTGGCTGAGGACAGCTTTGAAGTCAGGAAGATGAGTCTTCCTGACTTTAGGCCTATTATTCTATAGCACCCAGTAGCCCCTGGTTCTTAATTAGTCTGTCTCTAATTCTGTCTAGCTTGATGATTTTATATAAGCCCTAGATGGCAGGTTTAAATCCCTTAGTCAATCCAAACAGATTTCTTATTCCAAAAAGGGAGATATACAAGCCTTGTTCATATTTAATGAGCAATTAAGATATGTATTTTCATTTGACAAATGTGTCAGAGATAGATGGAAATTCTTGCACTTGGGCCCCAAAAATTAATTCACTAGTATAAAATGGGGAGACATAGTTATAAAGCAGTTATTATGAAAATGATCTGAGAAAAGGGCAGGTGGGTAGTACAGTGAATAGAGCACCACCCCTAAAGTCAGGAGGACCTGAGTTCAAATGTGACTTTAGACACTTAACACTTCCTAGCTATGTGACCCTGGGCAAGTTACTTAACCCCAATTGCCTCAGGCAAAAAAAAAAAAAAAAAAAAGATCTCAGAGTTTTGTGGTCTTCAACCTCTATGTGAATCAGCAGTGTGATGTGTTAGCCAGAAAAACTACTGCAATCTTGGTTTGCATTAAAGGGGCATAGCTTCTACAAATGGAGAGAGGAGTATTTGAAAGGACTGTCACATAGAGAAGAGATTAGATTTTATGTTTTGCCTCAAAGAGCTGAATTAGCAGCACTGAGTATAAGTCATAAAGAGTAAAATTTTGGCTTCCTGTAAGAAAAAACTTCCTAACAATGAACACTTTCTATATATGGAATAGCCTGCCTTGGGTGCAAATTTCCTTCTCTTTGAAGGTCTTTAAACAGAGGCTGGATGATCAGTTCTTAGGCATGTTATAATGACGATTCCTTTTGTATATTGATTGATCAGATGGTCACTAAGGTCCCTTCCAATACTCAATTATGTGTTTATGTGAATTCTTAGATATATTTTTGATATAATTCATTTGGATTATTATTTGAAGATTAGGTAGCATTTGATAGGCAGAGAAGAATGGAGAATAGTGTAACTAAAGATGCAGAGTTGAAAAAAAGGTAGCATGTCTAAAGAGCAGTCTGAGTCAATTTGATTAGCAGAAAATTCTGTTTAAGAACAGTGGCCATCTTGACTCCTCATTTTCAGGGGTCCCTAAACTCTTTGTAAACATGAACTGCTTTTTATTTCCCCAGAATGATCTTCTTGTGCCATGACATGCAAGTGAACTGGATTGAAGCGCTGTGCTGGATCACTGCCTCACTCCCCGCTCCAGAGTCATCTGGGCCAGTGGTAAGATATAGATCTGAGGCAGGAATAACAATATTTTGCATTTATGTAGGCATAGATAAGGGTAGAATTTGGTGAGAAAAAAGTGTGAGGGTTATGTCAATGCCAATCAACTTAGAGAGTTACTAGATAAAAGCTTAAGATCAATTATGGATCTCCATTTTGGTAGTTGGTGGGTCTCTGACTTTAAGATTACAGAGGAATGGTGGAAAATAGGCTTCGTTTATAGTTGGAGGACCTGGGTTCAAATCTTGCCAATGCCACGTATTACTTTTGAACATGGACAAATCATTTAAACTCTAAGCCTCAATTTCCTTACTCAGATAAGACTCCTCATTTCCCACCCCAGTTTCCCCTACCACACCCCACACATGTACAATCCATTTTCAAATTTTTTCTTTTCTTTTTGTAGTATCTTTTGTATGTGTCCTCTTTTCTCTGAGTGTACAAATACTATTCTGTTTCAGGCCTTCATCGGTGATAGACTGCTAATTTAGCTCCCTAAATGAAGCTTTTTTCCACTCTAATCCATCTTCCACTTAGCTGCCAAAATGATTTTCCTAAAGTATAGATCTAATCATGTTACTTCCCTACTCAACCAATTCTGATGCCAATTATATGGTATCTCTGAGATGATCAACATTTTAGAGCTGGAAGAGACCTTGAAGTTGTGAAATCCAAACCTGTACAAGTAATAGTACCAGGACCTATTTTATGGACTAAAAAAGTTTCTTAGTGGGAATAAATTCCATATTTGTTCATCTTTATATTTAATTGTGCCTATATGAATCATATTTTGCTTTTTATTTTTTAAATATAACATAACAATTCTCCTGCAATTAGTTGAGTAGTGACAGGGGAAATCACAGACAAAAAGGGAGTTTTGAATCATACTTGACTTTTTAGAAGAACCCTTAATTTTAATTTGATTCCCCTTTTTTGTTTCTTGTTTTTTCATTTTTTAATATAAAAGCTTTTTTATTTTTCCAGATACATGTGAAGATAGTTTTCAACATTCATCTTTGCAAAACCTTGTGTTCCAAATTTTTCTCCTCTCCCCCAATCCAGACATCAAGCAATCCAATATAAGTTAAACATGTGTAATTACTCTAAACATATTTCCATATTATCATGCTATACAAGAAAAATCAGATCAAAAGGGGAAAAAAAAGAGAAAGAAAAAAAACAAGCAAGCAAACAACAACACAAGTGAAAAATACTATACTTTGATCCACATTCACTCTCCATAATTCTCTCTCTGAATACAGATGGCTCTTTTCATCACAAGTTTGTTGGAAGTGCTTTGTCGTTCCTCTCTTTTGGCCTTGAAACCAGGAGGACCTGGGTTGAAGTTCTGCCTTATACATAATGGCTCTGTGATGCTGGGCAAATCACTTAACTTCTACCTACTCTAGTTCAAAGACATTAAAACTTGGCTGTTTTGGGACTGGTAATACCTCCTAATTCATCAGGGACCAGATTAAAATGTAATTGAGAAATATTTAGAAAATAAATAAAAATATAATAGAACATAAGTAATGTTAGTATGTGGTTTTTCTAAGTCAATATGAGTCCACAGAAATCTTTATGTATAGTTTAATGCTGTATTTCTATTTCTAATGCTCTATTTCTATCTACTATAGGATGCTACCTACTATTCCCTAAAACAAAAAATTGCAGAGAAAGTGGCCCAGTGTGCAATAAAAGAATCCCTCACTTGAGAGTCACATAAATTCTATTTTAGAGACAAGTCTAAGTGAATCAGATTATAATTTACCTCTTTTCTCAGATGTTTGATGTGTCTTTACATCATAGCAGGGATTGTTAGCTGCTGTAATTATGCTCAAATTTGTTACTTCCTTTCCTTTAAAGTATAATTATTTATGTACCTACATAACTGATGATAAATGACATCAATAAAATAAACATATTGCTGTCAAAAATAAAAGAATCTAGTGTAAAAATCTGGACACATATTAATTTAACCAATTTGTAGAAAATCAAATATTTTTATGTATTTGGAAATTTGTAAAAGATCATAAGGCTGCCTTTTAACTCTAGAATCCAAGAAAGAGATATGATTTCTGTTAAACTTTTTTCATAAGAATGGTCCCTATCAGTGACATTCTTCCTATCACTTCATAAGTCATGCTCAGTATGACATAATAATAGGATATTCACATATAGACACCATGTCACTTAAAAGAAACTTTTTTTAAACGAAAAATTTTCTTAATACTTCTCTGTTTTCTATAACAAATGTGAAGTAGGGAGGGGCAGAGATTATTAACTTTATTTTAGAGGTGTGGAAAGTAGAGGAATCTGGGGCTTTTTCCTCTTCTTCCAATGCTGTACTGCTTCCTTCTCCATAAACATAAGGACTGCTTTCCCATTGTTTATTCCCCAGTCTAGGCTGTGATACTAAAAGACTAACCTGACATTTCTAATACCAGTGAATTTTAAAGTCATGTCTCTCTATGCCACTAAATCTAGAGAAGTCTACCCATTAACACACAAAGATGTTAGATTCCAAACCTCTTAACTCTAACTTTTTAACTGATCTGAGCCATTGTTTTTAAAACCAGAAATCGGGACATAAAGGAACAAAAGCAATCCAAGCAAACAATTAATTTATCTCACAACATAATCAACCAAGAAGCAATAAAAAGAATCTGAAACCAAATGTTCAAGTTAAGATTGTATGTCTTTGTTTTACATTCAGATTTTATTGAGTTTAAACAAGGATTTTATTAAAGCCTTGACTTTTAAAAGGTCATATTGTGAAACATTTTTCTAAACCTTTGTCTGGTCTCATAACAAGGTAAGTTTTCTTAAAACTACCACAAATCAGGTGAAAGGCATGCAAAGGTGAAAGTTAAATTTAAAAAAACCCCAGCCATTTCAAATAGCATTCTTTTTTTTTTTTTTTTTTAAAGACAAACATCAACCCTGGAAGTATTAAAAGCACGTTCTGAAATCCACTCTGATGACAGTTTAAAGAAAGCGGCTTTTATGTGTTATTGAGCCCAGCTCTGCAATGTCTTTTAAATGCGATTGTGTACCTAAAAATACAAGCAAGGGCCAGAATCTGGACTTGAAGAGGCACCTTTTGATTGCATACATTGAACTCAATCTTTAACTAATAAATTGTTCCACACCTTTGTCTGAACTAAGAAAGGCAAAGGTCTATGTTTTCTCACAAGAATGTACAAGCCTCCTCAAAAGTAATATGATTTTCTTCTCTAAGTCTCTGTATTTGTTGACTTAAAGAGTTTCTGTGAGTGACAATGTGCATCACTAGTTTTTTTTTTTTTTTTTACTTCTGTCATCTATGCTACTGAGTATACCCTCACTCAGATCAAAGTTGAAAGCTTCTAAAAAGATACACAAACCACAATGTGACAAATAGCATGCTTTGTTTGACACAGCAAACAAAAAATTACTTTCATCAACCCAGGTAAGGAATCCCATGTTTTCAATGCTTAATTCTGAGGTCTGAACTGATAGAACTTTACTTCATTCTTAAAGAATGAGTTGCTTTCAATTACAAGGAAAAGGAATAAATAAAACTGGTGCATTAAAGATATTAAGGATTTTATTGGCCCTAGAACTGTTGTTTCCTTTTGCCCTTGTCTAAAATAATTTGGAAGCTTTAAAAAAATGACCTATCATAAAACCTATCTTTATATATCAGTTGAAAATAATCATTGTTGTAACTGAGACAGAACTAGTGATTTTCCAAACAACCAGTGTTCACTTCACAAATTCATGGTCAGATAGAAAATGAGTGATACAATTTTTATTTATTTTAGTATTTCAGAGATGCATGATTTCATCTGGTTTGGGGGCTTCTTTCACCTAGCAATAGATTACAACTGCTTTTTGTATCAGTAGATGATCTTTGTTATTTAGAGGGAGTGGAAAACATTCATCATCTGGTGGCTATCCTTCTGGTGATGAACCTCTCTGAACTTAGCTAAGCTACTCAGACATAAATAGCTATTTTAGTCAGACAACAGACATACAGTCTGTCACAGAACCCATACTCTAAGCCTTTCCAACTTGGCAAGAACCTGCCAAAGCTTGCACTCTGCTTGTATGGCCTTAGAGAACCCAAAGTCAGTTACTTTTACACCATCTTGAGATATTTATTGCATGCTATTTTTAAAATATGTGAATTGAAATGCATTTTTTTTGCTTGGTTCTGGAAACAATAAAATTTAAATCTAAAAAAGTTGCTAGGGTCAACCAAAATAAACATCTGCTGCTGTGCTTAACAGACAATGAAAATTAAGTGTATTAATTTTGAAATAACAAAAGTGATAGGTCTGGCTAATTATACTGACTCACATTTTTATTTGGCCCTTTTGTTTACTGAGCATTTACTTATTTTAGATTAAAATACATTATTTCACAAAGTTAATAAAAAAACCACAAAACCATAACAGATACTATCATTAAAATTTGTCTTTGAAAAATGCAGAGATTTTAATTTCAATTAAAAGCAACTCAAATTTTCCTGTCAATTTCAGAACCTCATAAAAAGACCTACTATAAGGAAGGGGATTGTTTTTGCTAAACACCGATGGCATATAAGAGATAAGAGAAAATTCACATTGCTAATTCTATTCTTAATCAACTTCTTGTAAAATGTTTGACCAGTTATTAATGACAATATTTATAATCCTTGAGTATTTAATTTGTGATTAATTATAATATGATTTTGATCAGTCACTCTAAAAACTAAATTAAAACTTTTCTATTCTAGATTGATTCTTGTATATAGCAATTTTATAACTTACAATTTAACACTGAAAATTAAAGAGAAAATTCTCCTCACACCACAGAATAAAAATCAGGTATCCACTTAGCTTCCATTTAAAACAAGGTACATGTTAATTTTGCTAATCTGTTCAAACTAGCTGTAGCTACCTATTGTATTTCCTGTGTAAGCTTTTACTACAAGGTGCCACTTTTAATAAGCAGTGACAATTAAAAAGTCATGTTACTTTATAGCTGAAGTTTGTAGCAGGAACATTAATTTCTTCCAGGTTGTATGTTTTTTATTTACACTTTTAGTTTAATAAGGGAATTTAGTTCAATATGCAAATCACTGTGGTAGTAATATTTAGTTATTGTCAGTTTTTTACTTTAGGATGGTTTCATATTTAAAGTAAAAAATCTTCCTTATTTCACTTGAAGAATATCAGACCAATAAATAAGGAGTATATCTCCATGGGAAAATTCTGCAAGTTTTATGTTCTGAATGACATTTTCCATCCTGACTTTGAAATCTTGTCAACCATAAATGCAAAGATATTGGTTTCATTCTCTTAAATTGTCATGCTGATTTAATCAGTTGTTACTTAATTTTTAAAACAAATAGACTATTCTATATATCAATTCGACAAATTTGTTAAGTGCAGAGTATTGTGTTAGATATTGAGAGAAATACAAAGTTTGTATTAGGTATGATCCTTGCCCTTAAGGAATTATGATACAGATATAACTATATATGAAACAAAATGTATATTAAACATATAGATTCATAATAAGCATACAAAAAATCATGTTTGATTTAAATTTTATATGTTTTTCAATGCCCAGCAGAAGTTTCTATATGTAGTAGGCACTTGGTAAATGCTTTTTGAAATAAATTGAAATTGAATTAAAGGTGAGTAAAAATTTAATGGGGGAGTGTTTATAATGACCTATTCCAAATAATGAATGAGCACTATATAACTTTTCAAATTATATTTCTACTATCTCCTACTGCATTTTCAACTATAATAGGATCATCAACTTAACTATATTTGTTTTGTTGCAATATTTTTCTTTTATTTAAAGAAACACTTTAAAGACTAAAAAAAGCATGTGAGGACATTTACAATAGGATGCTATTACTTGGGGCAGTTGACAGCATTCAATCCATAATATACACAAAGCCTGATAATAGCTTACAAAATGCACACATTTGTCATGAATTATTGTTTAAATCTACTTCAACTCTTTGTGGTTCATTTTAAGATCAGCGAGACAGTGATAGTAATTATTATAGGATTTAATATTAATAGAAAGTATAACATAAGAAAAAGGCTTTACTACAAAAATTTTATAACTAAGAAATTATGAGCACTGAAGGAAAGCTGAATAATCTATTTACTTCATCTTAGAAACTAAGGATTTTGGATTAAGGTAGAAATATAAAATAATTGAAAAAGAAGCAAAAGTGACATGTGACATTCATAAAAGCATTTCTTTCCAATCTATTGTCTTGCTCTATTAAAGACAGATATACACATATATTTTAAAGAAAACAAACTTATGACTTAGTTAAATATTTAATATATTAATAATATGCTTTGTGGATTAAAATCTCACTTAAAAATTAAAATTATTATTCTATTCTTCATGTATGAAAACCATGGTACAATTATAGCTGTTTTCTCCATAATGGTAATGAATTTGCACTTATCCATCCTTTTTTTTTTTTGCTTGGCTTTCCTTGTGAACAATGACATGCATTTGCAACATCATAGTTTAGGTTAAGCTAACTAGTTCATACAAGATTGAACACATAATTTTGGCCGCTTTAATATCATGTTCTAGCTAACTGCATTAAAACAGAGAACATCAAAAGAGGTTATAAGAAAATGTGTGATTATCCAAATATTGAAAGAGTCAAATTTGGGAGATTATAAGAACTTTATTCTTTCTGTGTTCCTTTGGAAGGAAAGATCACTTTTTTGATTGATTACTTCCTGTGGGCTTTAACAGAAATCAGGCATAATAATAAAGTACTGTTATATGTCTAGCGATTGTTTAATTTTTCTCAATTATGCTTCTAAAGAGATACATTTAAAAGTTTTTCTTAAGTTGACTAGAACTTTTAAAAAATTCCCTAAAATGAAGAAATGCCTTCTTAAAAAATTATGTATCAAATTTGTAGAGAATTTTTGCCATTATTTAAAATCCACACAAAATCACTTTGTCTCAAAAGAAATCATTCTTGTTCATTATTAATAAGATAATATACTTAGAGCTTAAAAAGAATATTTTGAGATGAATACTATTTTGACCCATCATTTTACCAATGAGGAAACTTAATATTACTGCATGAACATGTTCAAGGTCACACAAATATAGAGTATAGCAAATTTGAACCCAAGTCTCATGCATGTACTTGTTTCACTACACTATATGCTTTGCAAATCTAGTGTCAGAATAAAAGACAATTGTAAATGTCCCCTATACAATAAATTGAGATTATTTTTTATTAGCTTAGGTAACAAATATGAACAAATGTTATCTATGTCACACAACTAAGATTATCCATAGAAGAGTTTTATCTCTAGAAATTCAGTTCTGACTACTGTGAGTCCTGAAGTTTTAAGGTAAAAAAAATTCTCCAGATTTCAATGTTAATGGAAATATTAACTCAAATTATAGCATTCTAAAGTTGCTTCAATATGTGCAAAGTGGCTATAAACTCCTTAATTTATTTGTTTTAGCATCCCTATAAATCAGAAAGCTATTCTTTTAGCCAAGAATTCAAAGCTATTTTGAAAGGATTATTGAACATTGCACCAAAAGTTAAGCCCTTTGAAATTTAGTAAAATATGACAAAGCTCAAAAAGCTGTTCTATGTTCTATATGTTCTGTGTTCTATAAATATTCTTATGACTGACTCTTAAAGAAGAGAAAGCATCAGAATTTGAAACCAGGTGCTTTAGCCTAGTATCAGAGATGGGATCTAACTCCAGGTCTTTCTTAAGTTTAGCCGTCTATAATTCTTTTTAATCTTCCTAGGATCAGGTAAAAACTCCAGTTTGGCATTTGGAGCTATTCATATTTC
Organism: Antechinus flavipes; assembly: GCF_016432865.1. Taxonomy (NCBI): domain Eukaryota; kingdom Metazoa; phylum Chordata; class Mammalia; order Dasyuromorphia; family Dasyuridae; genus Antechinus; species Antechinus flavipes. The sequence goes on from NC_067402.1 coordinate 83,982,338, forward strand.
ACCCCCTTTCCTATCTTTTGAATCTTAGACACTACTTCCTTCTGTGTATGCTACAATTCAGCTGTATTGGCTTAACTGATGATCCTACAATACTGGGTTCCACTTCTCCTTTCTGTGCCTCTGAACAAGCTATCCCCTATGCCTGCATTCTCTGGCTCCTCACCTCTTTCTCTTAGAATTCCTGGCTTCCTTCAAGACTTAGTTTACATCTTTTCTTCTATAGGAGACTTATCCCAGCCCCTAAGCTTCTATTGCTTTCCCCCATAGTTTATCTTTCATCTAATTAGATTGTGAGCTCCTTGAGAGCCAGGACTGCTTTTTTCCCCTCTTTTTATATCTCTTGTACTTAGCAAGGCCTGTCACTTGGTACTTAATATATATTTGATTATTGAATGATATATGGCTTATGTATCCTTCGATATATATTGTTTCTCCTATTAGAATATTAGCTCTTTGAAAGCACAGACTGTTCTTGTTTTATTTTTTTCTTTATACTTCAGCATTTATGATACTACTTGGAACATGGTAAGCATTTAATACATGCTTGTTGGTTGACTGATTGATTTGAAATTATAGAAGGACAGATTTCAGATCAATAAAAGGAGAAATTTCACAGTGGAACTCCCTCAAAAGGGCAGCCATGGGAAATATAGCAATTTAAGGATGTTTAAACCAGTCATGTTTTAAGTAGGATTAAGCTAGGTAATTCAAAACATGCCGTAACTCTGATTTTCTATGACAGGAATAAAATCCTTTATAAATATATAGTGATTGTAGTGATTTAATTGTTAAGGAAAAAGTAGAGTAAAAGTTGTGAGATCTACCAATCCTTGTATCAGCAACTAAATTTCTGCTCTCTCTACAAATTACTCCTCAGATGCATTGTAAATTTCTCAACAACATTATAAGTTCCTAGAGGGCAAAGACTCTACCTTATATGACTTTGGAAACCTCTTATGGGTCTACTTAGCACAATGTTAACCCACATAATAGGCCCTCAGTAAATATTTATTAGTTTAAAGTTAAATGATTAGAAATTAATTGAATCTAGTAAAATTAAAGCTGTATAGCATTAGGATAATTGGGGCCTTAGGAATGCATATTATAACATGCTGCCATAACTGTTTATAGAGGCACACACTAATGAAGGACATGGCAATTCTTTTCCTGAGAACTATTAAAAATAGGATAAATTCTCATCTGTTTGTGATAATTCAAATGTGGGCTTGCCTAGAGTTAAGGGGGATGGACTACGGAATTTCTTTTTAGCTTATGATTCTGTGTAGTATGACTAAGGATAAACCTTTCTCTAATAGAAACTTTAAACAAAATTCTGGCTTACCTTAATGAATTACTGGTGTTTATAATTTATTTGCCCTTTAAAAAAAAGTCCTCAATAAATTACTCCCAGTTGTAATTATTAAAGAAACTGGGTAAGAGATAAAGTTCTGTCCTGTCATGGATTGAATACACTCTGTAAATAAGACTGAAGAAAACAAAATGAAAATATATAAACAACACTATACTGAGAAGAGTGTATTCAAGAAGTCACCATTGTTAAATCTTGCTGCTGCTCAAATGTATTAACAACTTGGTGGGGGTGGGTTGGGGAAAGGCAAGCATCACCAGAGAAATGGCAGTAATTCCTATGGATATGCAACTAATTGTTAAATCAGTCTTACAGCTAACTATATTTCTTTCCATCCATTTGAGATAATCTAAAATTTTTTTTTGTCAATAGGATTTTATTTTTCCAAATACATGTCAGGATAGTTTTCAATATTCGTTTTTGTAAGACTATGTTCCAATATTTTTCTCCCTTCCTTCTTTACTTCTCCCTCCTCCCCAAGATAACAAACAATCTGATATGAGTTAAACATGTGCAATCCTTTTAAACATATTTCCATGTTTGTCGTTTTGATCAAGAAAAATCAGACCAAAAGGGGAAATAAATCATGAGAAAGAAAAAGCAAACAAAGGTGAAAATACTATGCTTCGATCCACATTCAGTCTCTATAGTTCTCTCTCTGGATGAGAGTGGTTCTTTCCATCCCAAGTTTATTGGAATTATCTTGGATCACCTCATTGTTGAAAAGAACCAAGGGCCATTACAGATTACGATATAATTTTGCTATTATTGTGTACAATGTTCTTCTGGTTCTGCTTACTCCTCTTAGAATCAGTTCATGTAAGTAAGAGCACTGTAAGTGCTAATTAAGGGCTGATAATCGGGCAGCTTATCCACTGCACCAACTAGCTGCCCGATTACATTCATATAACTTATTCAGCCATTCCCCAACTGATGGGTATCAACTCAATTTCCATTTCCTTGTCACTACAAAAAGAGCTGCCTTTATCATTTTTGGACGCGTGGGTCCTTTTCCCTCTTTTATGGTCTTTTTGGGATGTAGAAGGTGATTTAAAATTACCCATAACATGTTTGGTGCTTAGGAGAGTGCCATAACTGTTTATAGGGGCACACACCAAGGAAGGACATGGTGATTCTTTCCTGAGAACTGAAGTGTTTCTATTATTTTGTTGTTGAGTTATTTTTTCAGTCATGTGCAACTCTTTGGCAGAAATATTGGACTGGTTTGCCATAAAGGATGGAGCAATTTGCCAGGGATCACATAGCCAATAAGTATCTGAGACCAAATTTGAATCCAGGAATCTTTAGGCTTAGTACTCTATCCACTGTAAGTCCCTGTTAGACTCTTCTGTACCTCCTATAATAAAAATAGAATAGATTTGACAGAGCCTATTCCCAAGGAAGTTTCAATGTAATACAAAAAGATGTTCACAATTAAAAGAATAAAGTAAATATAAAGGAAATATTCAAGCAAAGTGCTATGAGAACTCTGACAAGGAAGATAGCTATCTCTTTTATCAGAAGAAGTTCAGAGAAAGCTTCAAAGGGGAAATGTTAAGTTGGGCCTTGAAAGGAATTTAAAGCTCTTCTTCACCTGACCCCCTTCCATTTTATTTCTTCCATTTTATAGTCTTTCCTTATGTTCCCTTTTAAGCACTCTAATTTAGTTAGACTGGCCTACTTGCCATGGTCAATGTATTCTTTGCAACCAACACTCCCATTTCCCATTCTTGCCTTTGTACTAGCTGCTCCCAGCGCCTGTAAGGCTCCTCCTTACCCTTGCCTTTTAGTTTCCCTGACTTTGTTCAAGATTCAGATCAAATTGAATATTCTGAGTGCCTTTTTTAGTCCACCAGCTGCTGGTGCCTTCAACTCAGAGGTCATGTTCAGTTAACTATATCTTGTAGGTACATATACATTTTGCCTTCTCTCAATAGAATGGGAGCTCCTTGAAAACAAATTCTTATTTTTGCCTTTCTTTGTTATTCCCAGGGATTGGCCCAGTATTTGAAACATAATAAATACTTAATAAATATGTGTTGTCTTACAATGGATTAGGATCTGTTCTATAAAATATGTGAACTCACTTTTTTAGACTGATTAAGAAAGGAATGTTCAGTGTACTATGTATATAAGAGGCATTACTGGGAAATGTGAGTTGTTTTTTTTAAGTTCTAGCATATCTATTATGTACTCCTGATTATGTTATGATCTAGTTTTCCTATCCAGAAAATGAAATTTTTAATGATTGTTTCTCTTCTTTCCAGTTATTTGTACCTTTCAAAAGTTGTGATCTGCGTGTTTGCTCCCAAAGTATTTAGATAAAGGTAGATTCATTATCTCATCATGAGTCAGCCTGTTTTGAAATTTAAAATAAAATAGGTGAAGATGATGGATTTGTTCTGATTTTGTTCAAAGTTTCTTTCCTGGTTCTCTTTTTTTGAGCATGGTGCATATTTGTGATATGGTTAGCTATGGTTAAGTACTGGATATGTGGCTATAGATTAGAGCAAAGCCTAATTGAACTCATACCCTTGGCCTTATTAGCACTATTCTCTAACCATTGTGCATAATACAGTGCAATACTTATTGTGTGCACTCAGTAACTATTAAGGGAGTATGCTACTACTGCTAGTACAACATAAGCTAAAATTTAAAAAAAGCATATTCACAAGTATATATCTATATATCTATATATCTATATATATATATCTTTGAAAGTGTTGTAGGGTTTGCTTGAAGCCCAGCAGCCATGCTTTCTGAAGGACATATAGTAAAATATTTATAAGATTTTCACTGATTTTAATGTTCTATGTCCACATATGTTAAAAATATAGAGGCTAATCTTGACATAGTAGTACAACTTTTTATGAGATGTGATGGAAAATCTCTTGCTTTTAAATCCTTGTCTTATTGGTCTGTATGATAGGATTGGAGGTTGATTCTTTATAGACTGTGGAGGTAAGACAAATAGAATTAATTGTCAATTCCATTCTCTTTTTTATGTGTTGTTAGAATTTCATGTTTTTCTCAGAATCAAGAACTCAGGTTGGGGAAAGAATATTATTAGTATCATTTAGTCAAAAATCTATCTAGAGACAGGAATCCTTTTTATTGTATCTCTGAGAGGAGATTTCTTTTCCTTAGTACAGTTCAAATGATTTTCATTAAAAGAAATCTTTTCAATAAAAATCAATTGTATATTTTAAAAATGTGTAAAGAGTTATATGTAACAGTAAATTTTTTTTTTTAAGTTGATTAGCATCTTTAAAAAAAGAGGTAGGGAAACACTGGTAGTAGATACTTAGAAATTACTAATCACTTTCTTAATGGGTGATGAATATATCCATATATTTATATCCATATAAATCTACTCTATTAAAAATTGCAATTTTACTATTGTATTGAATTTTGAGATCTGAGACTTTGGTATGAAGTGAATTTATTCTAAAAGTAATTATATTTCATAATATAATAAATATGAAACAGAATTTTTCTCTCAGTTGGAAACACTATATCCAGCAGGGAGCAGTTCCAAGAGTTGAACAAAGGCCTCAAACTTTCTATTTGATAGTAGGGGTCATTTTTAGGGGCCCCCAAAGCATAGGCAATCTTTCACAATGGCTAGACTCCCCTTCTAATTCAATTAGAGAGAGAATGCTTTCCTATTTTGGAAAGGGCTAACAAATATTTGTGCTTCTTTAGGACCCTCGTGGGACAAGTAAGGCTGGATCTGGAGTCAGAAAGTCAAACATCTTCCTGAATTCAAATCTGGCTTTCAGTGCTTGTAGCCTGGGTAAGTCACTGTATGTTTTCTGTCTCAGTTTCCTTATCTGTAAAATGATCTGGAGGAGGAAAAGGCAAATTACTCCAGTGTTTTTGCCAAGAAAACCCTAAAAGGGGTCATAAAGAGTGGAACTCAACTCCAGTGACTCAACAACAAAAGCACACGAACCACTCGTTACCAATTGCTATTTTCCCCTTTATTTTCTGTGATGTATCAATGGAAGGGATATTATCATTTCTCCTATAGGAAATATTAAATTTAGAAAAACAAAATTTGTAAATGGAAACAATGTGAAAAACTTATTTTGAAATGATGCCAACTATTTTTGTTTATGAATGCTGATAAAATGAAAAGCAAGTGTATAATGATAGCCAGTTTTTATATAATACTTTAAGATTTGTAAAGGGTCTTATCTAATTTCATTTAATTATCCCAACAATAGGTGGGAGGGAGCTACTGTTATTAACCCCTTTTATACATGAGGAAACTGAGGCAGAAAAATTAAATGACTTGCCCATATTCTCATAGCTAGTATATTCTTGACTTTAAGTCTAATATTACCTAACTGCCTAATATGTCTAATATACAGGCCTGTAACCAGGAGTGTTTTCAAAATGCATATAATGATAATTAAGATTTACGTACCATTTTAGGGTTTAGAAAACACTTACCATATGTTACTTCATTTTATCCTCACAACCCTATAAGTCAGGTGCTATTATTATCCCTATTGCACAAAATAAAAAAACCCAAATCTCAGAGAAGTGAAATGACTTGCTTACCATTTATAATTAACAATTGTGTAAGGGTAGATTTGAACTCACATTTATGGCTCTTTGTATGGGGTTTTAGGAGGAAAACAGTGATAAAAATTTTTTAGATTGTGGTATAAGGAGATCTATTTATGTTTATTATTATTTTGCAATTATGCCACATTGCTAAAAGTGACATTCATTGTATAATTTTCTATGTTCTTTATAATCACTTAAATTCAGCTTGACTTTAGAAGTTATCTAGAAATCTTGCTAGTTATATCATTTAAGCCAAAGGTCCAGTATGTAATCACAACAATGGAATTGTATTGCTCAAAGTGTTTTTTCTTAATGGACTTTATTTCAGATTTAAATTCATTAAGTTTTAAAAACACATGATTTACACAAAACAAAACACTAAAAAGGAAGAAGATATAATGAATAAAAAACATGAGCTCTGCTTTTAGAGTATTTAAAATTTAGCAGGGAATATTAAAACAAAACAAAATCAACTGCCCATTTGTTCAAATATAGACAGTCCCTCTTCTACATTCCTGTTTAGAAAAAAGATATCTGTATATTAGAATATACTGAAAAATAATACTGATTGTAAACTGTAAGTCAGATTTGGTGGGGTAGGAGTAGAGGGGTTGGGAATATGACCTATACTCAAACCAATATTTTGCAATAAAAAAATTTAGACATTTGGAAACAGTAAGGGCCAGGATGTAGTGACTGGAAAATGTAGGATGTGTTTGAGAAATGGTAGTATAGTAGCCTAATTTGACTGTAAGAGGTGAGGGGATAAGTATGAGATAAGCAGAAGAGTTAGGGATGGAACTGATTTGAAAAACTTCCATGAGAAGTTTTTGAGCAGAACAATATGGGATAAGATCTCTGTATTAGGAAAACTAGTTAATTTGGTATTATTATGAATGGAATGAAAAGAAAGAGAATGGAGGCAGGTGATAGATAATTCAATGACCCAGGTGAATATGGCTCTTTTTCCATGTCATTATCCTATTCAGGGTGTAATTCCAGTAGTGAGACCTTTGGGTAAAAATGTTAAACCAGTTAGTAACTTTCCTTGCATAATTCAAAATTGTTTACCAGAAGTGGCAAGATAATAAGCTACTTATTATTTCAATTATTTTTGTTGTTGATTCTCTACATGGCTTTAAATAGATCATAATTTTGTTTGTAAATAGAAATAATTTTGGCTCCTCTTTGCATTGTTTATTCTCTTGATTTTTTTTTTTTGTACAAGAAGTATGTCGTATCCCATTTCCTATAGTGCCCCCAAATGTAATATATGCTCTTATCCTCAGATGCCTTTATGATGTCAGAATCACTCTTTGATTGGGTTATACAACTAGGCAATTAAAAGTGTAAGTTTGGCTTGAACCTTAAAAATTGGAGAAATGAAATTCTTTGAATGATTCAATAAAATCAGATGATGCTACTTAGATAACATGTTGGGAATTGTGAAAATAGTTGGACAATTTCTAAAATCTATAGAGACAGTAGCATCTATTTAAAACCAGCAGTAAGTATCATATGTAACGGGGACAAACTGCAACCATTCCCAATAAGATCAGGAGTGAAACAAGGTTGCACACTATCACCATTACTATTTAATATTGTATTAGAAAAGCTAGCTTTAGCAATGAGTTGAGAAAAACATTAAAGGAATAAGAATAGGCAATGAGAAAACCAAATTATCACTCTTTGCTGATGATATGATGGTATACTTAGAGAACCCCAGAGATTCTACTAAAAAGTTATTAGAAACAATCCACACCTTTAGCAAGGTTGCTGGATACAAAATAAACCCACATAAGTCATCAGCATTCTTATATATCACTAACAAAACCCAACAGTTAGAGTTACAAAGAGAAATTCCATTTAAAATAACTACTGATTGTATAAAATATTTAGGAATCTATCTGCCAAGGGAAAATCAGAAACTTTATGAGCAAAACTACAAAACACTTTCCATACAAATTAAGTCTGATCTAACCAACTGGAAAAATATTAAATGCTCTTGGATTGGGTGAACAAATATAATAAAGATGACAATACCACCTAAACTAATCTATTTATTTAGTGCTATACCAATCAGACTCCCAAAAAACTATTTTGATGACCTAGAAAAAACAACAACAAAGTTCATATGGAAAAACAAAAGGTCAAGAATTTCAAGGGAATTAATGAAAAAAAAATCAAATGAAGGTGGCCTAGCTGTACCAGATCTAAAATTATATTATAAAGCAGTGGTTACTAAAACTATCTGGTATTTTGGCTAAGAAATAGACTAATTGATCAATGGAATAGGGTAGGTTCAAAGGACAAAACAGCCAATAATAATCTAGTGTTTGACAAACCCAAAGACCTCAATTTTGGGGATAAGAATGCATTATTTGACAAAAATTGCTGGGAAAATTGGAAATTAGTATGGCAGAAACTAGGCATTGACCCACACTTAACACCGTACACCAAGATAAGGTCAAAATGGGTTCATGACCTAGGCATAAAGAATGAGATTATGAATAAATTGGAAGAGCATAGGATAGTTTACCTCTCAGACCTGTGGAAGAGGAAGGAATTTATGACCAAAGAAGAACTAGAGATCACTATTGACCACAAAATAGAAAATTTTGATTATATCAAATTGAAAAGTTTTTGTACAAACAAAACTAATGCAGACAAGATTAGAAGGGAAACAATAAGCTGGCAAAACATTTTTACTATCAAAGGTTCTGATAAAGGCCTCATTTCCAAAATATATAGAGAATTGACTCTAATTTATTAGAAATCAAGCCATTCTCCAATTGATAAATGGTCAAAGGATATGAACAGACAATTCTCAGACGAAGAAATTAAAACTATTTATAGTCATATGAAAATATGCTCAAATCATTATCAATCAGAGAAATGCAAATTAAGACAACTCTGAGATGCCACTACACACCTGTCAGATTGGCTAGAATGACAGGGAAAGATAATGATGAATGTTGGGGGGGATGCGGGAAAACTGGGACACTGATACATTGTTGGTGGAATTGTGAACACATCCAGCCATTCTGGAGAGCAATTTGGAACTATGCTTAAAACGTTATCAAACTGTGCATACCCTTTTATCCACCAGTGTTTCTATTGGGCTTATACCCCAAAGAGATACTAAAGAAGGGAAAGGGACCTGTATGTGCCAAAATGTTTGTGGCAGTCCTGTTTGTAATGGTTAGAAGCTGGAAAATGAATGGATGCCCATCAATTGGAGAATGGTTGAGTAAATTGTGATATATGAACGTTATAGAATATTATTATTCTGTAAGAAATGACTAGCAGGATGAATACAGAGAGGACTGGCGAGACTTACATGAACTGATACTAAGTGGAATGAGCAGAACCAGGAGATCATTATATACCTTAACAATGATACTGTATGAGGATGTGTTCTGATGGAAGTGGATTTCTTCGACAAAGAGATCTAACTCAGTTTCAATTGATCAAGGATGGACAGAAGCAGCTACACCCAAAGAAAGACCACTGGGAAATGAATATAAATTGCTTGCATTTTTGTTTTCCTTCCTGGGTTATTTATACCTTCTGAATCCAATTCTCCCTGTGCAACAAGAGAACTGTTCGGTTCTGCACACTATATTGTATCTGGGATATACTGTAGCCTATTTAACATGTATAGGACTGCTTGCCATCTGGGGGAGGGGGTGGAGGGAGGGAGGGGAAAAATCGGAACAGAAGTGAGTGCAAGGGATAATGTTGTAAAAAAATTACCCTGGCATGGGTTCTGTCAATAAAAAGTTATTTAAAAAATAAGCAAAAATAATAATAAAATCTATAGAGAATTAACTCAAATTTATAAGAATTCAAGCCATTCTCCAATTGATGAATGGCCAAAAGATAGGAACAGACAATTTTCAGATGAAGAAATTAAAACTATTTCTAGCCACATGAAAAGGTGTTCTAAATCACTATTGATCAGAGAAATACTAAATTAAGACAACTCTGAGAGGCCACTACACACCTTTGAGAGTAGCTAAGATGATAGGAAAAGACAATGATGAATGTTGGAGGGAATGTGGGAAAACTGGGACACTGATACATTGTTGGTGGAATTGTGAAATGATCCAGCCATTCTGGAGAACAATTTGGAACTATTCTCAAAAAGTTATGAAACTGTGCATACCTTTTGACCCAGGAGTGTTTCTACTGGGCTTATATCCCAAAAAGATCTTAAAGGAGGGAAAGGAATTCACATATGCAAAAAATGTTTGTGGCAGCCCTTTCTTCTGGCAAGAAATTGGAAACTGAATGGATGCCCATCAATTGGAGAATGGCTGAATAAATTAAGGTATATGAATGATATGGAATATTATTGTTCTGTAAGAAATGACCAGCAGGATGATTTCAGAGAGGCCTGAAGAGACTTACATGAACTGGTGCTAAGTGAAATAAGCAGAACCAGGAGATCATTATACAGGGCAACAAGACTATATGATGATCAAGTCTGATGGATGTGGCTCTCCTCAACATTGAGATGATTCAAACCAGTTCCATTTGTTCAGTGATGAAGAGAGCCATCTACATCCAGAGAAAGGACTGTGGGAACTGAGTGTGGATCACAACATAGTGTTATCACTCTTTCTGTTGTGTTGTTTGCTTGCATTTTGTTTTCTTTCTCAGGTTTTTTTTTTCCTTCTTGATCTGATTTTTCTTGTGCAGCAAGATAACTGTATAAATATGTATACATATATTGGATTTAACATGTATTGGACTAACTGCCATCTAGGGGAGAGGGGATAAATTGCAAGGGTCAATGCTTAAAAATTACCCATGCACATGTTTTGTAAATAAAAAGCTTTAATAAAATTTAAAAAAAGAGAAAGAATTGGACAGACTTTATGGCTTATATATCAGAGAAGCAGTGTGGAGTTGAGCTTTGGAAATTCTTTGAGAAGGCAAAAACATTGAAATGGGAAAGGATTAGCCAGAGGTGGTACAGCTTTAGATTCATCTTGAAAGAAGAAAAGTTAATGTGTTAGAAATGAGGAGAAAATTTATTTCAGTAATGGGAGAAGGTTAATGCAAAGATACAAAAATGGGAGATGGAGTTTTGTTATTTGAGAAATAGAGAGAAATCCAGTTTGTCTAGATCATTGATTGTAGGAAAGGAATTAATGCATAATAAGGAAAGAAAAATTTATAGGGGCTAGGTTGTAAATAATTATTTAACATACTCTTCAGAACTGTAGTTTCCTTCTTGTTTATTTTAGATTTGTCAAAATCTAAAATATACATATTAAAGTAACTTTATAAGCTAAATCTTTCAACTCTGAGATACCACTGCACACTCCTCAAATTGGCTAAGATGACAGGAAAAGATAATGATGATTGTTGGAAGTGATATGACCTCCAACCATGGAATATGGAAAAACTGGTCCAATAATACACTGTTGGTGGAGTTGTGAACTGATCCAACCCTTCTGGAGAGAAATTTGGAACTCTGCTCAAAAGGCTATCAAACTGTACATATCCTTTGATCCAGCAGTGTTTCTATTGGGCTTATGTCCCAAAGAGATCATAAAGAAGGGAAAGGGACCCACATGTGCAAAAATGTTTGTGGCAGCCCGTTTTGTAGTGGCAAGAAACTGGAAACTGAGTGGATGCCCATCAGTTGGAGAATGGCTGAATAAAATATGGTATCTGAATGTTATGGAATATTATTGTTCTGTAAGAAGCGATCAGCAAGATGATTTCAGAGAGACCTGGAAAGACTTACATGAGGTGATGCTAATTGAAGTGAGAGAACCAGGAGATCATTATACACAACAATAACAAAATTATATGATGATTAATTCTGATGAACCTGGCTGTTTTCAACAATGAAATGATTCAGAGCAGTTCCAATGTTCTTGTGATGAAGAAAGCCATCTACACCCAGAGAGAGGACTGTGGGAACTGAGTGTGGGTCACAACATAACATTCTCACTCTTTTTGTTGTCATTTGCTTACATTTTGTTCTTCACTTTTTTTCCCTTTTTGATCTGATTTTTTTTGTGCAGCATGATAATTATAGAAATATATATAGAATTCACATTTCTTTGAGGTATTCCTAGACAAGTCACTGTGGACAACTCAATATGCCTCAAGGAATTCTCTAGAACCTATCAAAATTATAGAGAGGTTGACTTGGGGAATACTTTACATGGAAGAAATTACAAATCCTTTATGTATTTGTATATACATATTAATGAAGAATTGTCCTCAATTAAGGAATAAGTTAATCATAATTATATTGTAGTTCTTTTTCTTGATTGTATTACTTTTCACTGTAAACTTATGCAAAATCATCATTCCCATTCCTGACTTTTTGGAGTCAGCTGAAGTATAAACATTTTATAGATGCTTTTAAAAAATTTTTATAGTTGTATTTCTAGTATGTAGCAAATGCTTGGTATGGGTTTCTTGAAATATTTATAATTTTCATTCTCAAATAATCTTCTGTTTTTTCTTTATTAATGAATATTTCCAGTCATATATTTATAGATGATACATAGAAGGTTTGTGCCACTAAGTAGTACAGTGGATAGAAAAATAGGCCTAAGGCCAGATAGATCTGAATTCAAATTTGGTCTCAGACAATTATTAGCTGTGTGACTCTGGGTAAGTCATTTAACCCTGTTTGTCTCAGTTTCCTCATCTGTAAAATGAGCTGGAGAAGGAAATGGCAAATCCTCCAGTATCTTTGCCAAGAAAACCCCAAATGGGGTTATGAAGAATTGGACATGTCTGAAATGACTCAGTAACAACACAGAAGGGGTAGAATGCTGTCTTCTGCAAAAAAAAAAATACAATTGCTACTTAATGCAATGGGGATGATAGCTGTTTATCATTGCTGTTGAGATACTAAAAGTATAGGCTGGATTAGTAATGTCCTTTTGAACAAATGATTTAGGAATGTGAAAGTTTATATAATAGTCAAAAGAATATTAGGAGTAGCATGAAGTCCAAGTTATATGTTCTTATTATAGATCTCTTTAATTTTTTTTTTATCATTAATGTCCTGTTTATCAAATATCTGCTATAGTTTGAGAGGGACCTCCTGGGGATATATATTTCTGTTCTATTCCATTTGGGCACATATTTGATTTGTAGTTCTCTTGCCTTCTCTAAGTTACAATACATGTGTCAGTCTCATCCAACAAGTAGTATAAAATGGGAGAGAGAGCAAACAGCTGTTGCCCATTATTTTATTTAACTTCCTAAGTGGATTCTGCCTGTAGACTTTCACCTGTAGTATCTTCATGACCAATACTGTTTTCACTTTCACTTCTGGACATTGTTTGACCTGTGGTAATACTCAAACCAGTCCTTCCTTGTTAGGCTCTTGGTTCTAATTTCTCCTAACTAGTTTTATACTTGCTACCGTATACCCACAAATGATAATTTGTTAGAACTAAACATTGACATTTTATACACTAGCTATTATTGGATGATTTTTCAACTTCTAAGTGTGTTATATAAGATGTAAAGAAGAGATTAATGTTCTTAAGTTAATTCAAGAATTTAAACAATCAGATCCAAGAACTAAGAATGTAGGTAAATTTCGATTGCAAAATATGGAGTTATAGCAATACTTATTCAATTGGCAATTCATGTTGAAATTGAGGTGGGGAAAAAAGCCTTGCAGTAGTTAGGATTTCTAGGAGAACTGTACATACATAAAATGTTTGGTTGAATGATATAGGATTTTGTGATTTGTCCACATAGCTTAAGAGAGCTGATAATATTTTGTCTCAGGATACTAAGTATCCTGTATTGCTCTTTTATGATATAAACTACTATAGTTTTTTTTCAAATTTAGCATCTCTAAAATGGAGACAGTTAAAATATTTTCAAGTAGTTTGAAATTACTGAAGAAAAAAATTAAAATCACAGGAGTCTTATTCCTCTTTCCTTTTAGGATGAATATTTCAAATAAGTGATGCTTTCCCCTTGTCATATTTCTCTCTCCTTCTCTCTTTTGTCTTTGCTCTCTCTGTTTCTGTCTATGCCTCTCATTCCACCTCATTTCTTGTATCTCAATTTAAGTTACACTTAAAATCAGCTAAATTGTTCTGTGTATTTGACCTTGTAGCACTCCACTACTCACCACCTCTTCACTCATGTCTATAAGGACTTTTCAAGTCTTTGATACTAAAGATATTCAATAAAGAAGTGGGTCCCATGAACTATTGGTATTTACCTTTGAGAAAATATCTCAAATTCCTCTTTCCCCATACCTAGGTAAATTATGTTTAAGGCACTTATGAACATTTTTTACTAGTTTTTCAGAAAGTACTACCTTCTTCAGTCAGTTTTTTTCCTAACTTTATACCTCTATTTCTAATGGATTTTTCTAATAATTAAACTTCTAGAAAATTCTAGAAATAAATAACTTTTTATTGACAGAACCCATGCCAGGGTAATTTTTTACAACATTATCCCTTGCACTCACTTCTGTTCCAATTTTTCTCCTTCCTCCCTCCACCTCCTCCCCCAGATGGCAAGTAGTCCTATACATGTTAAATAGGTTACACATACATAATTCTCAAATGTTTCTTTCTATAGTAACTAACACAGCATTCTATTCTTTGAAGCTTTAGCTCTACTTGCATGATGAGGAAGGAAAGGTTACACAATGAGAAAGGAAAGTCTGGTTGTCTAATTTCCCAGTAGTAAGTTAAGTTGAGGGAATTTTCACTGACTTAATTATGATAGATGGACTGTTTACTCATAGTTACAATTCACAGGCTTTTGGAGATCTATGAGTGCTCATTGAAGATAATTTGGGGAACTTTTTGGAGAACTTTCAACTTGGCTGACCTTGAAAGATCTTGTCATGTACACATAAAATGTCTTATTGCTAAATGAACGAATATATGAGTAAGATTTCTGACTTATTCAGAGCACAGTAGTTGAAATGGAAACAGGCAGTAGTTACCTGGTGTGACTACTTTCAAGTTTGTCATCCTTTCTTTTTGGGAACTACTATAAAGTCTTGAAGAATGCTCATCAAATAATATGAAAAATAATGTCAAAAATATGTCTTTATATTTTTCCTTTGTAATGTGTAGATAGCCCCAAACATTTATTCTTTAAGGAGGGTCATCTTCATCTTTGAACTAATAGTTGAGGTCATGGCATCATGGCCTATAGATCTAGATATCCTGAAACCTCTGGGAATACAGAAGTCTACACTCCTATTTCTCTTCCTAGTTAATATTCCAAATTCCCATCTGGAGGGATGATCATAGATTCCAGACTCTTCAGGGAGATAGATGCCAGATGATGATACCCCTTACTATTTGGAGACTCCTTTATTGTTCAATTTTGGCTTCCCATGCCCTGGGTTGTCAGTGGAGACTGTGTAAGAGTGAGTACCTCAGGCCCTGCGGTCTGTTTAGTTGTCAGGTGTTCTAATTTCTTACTCACCTGTTCTGGCATTAGCCTTATTTCCCTACAGAAAAAGTCGGGAAGTTGTCTATGCTTGTGTACCTGGCAAATTGCCAGGAGCACAGTCTCTGAGCCTCTAGATTAGACCTCTTTAATTCAGAAGTGCCACGGAATTCACTTTATCAATTCATCAGAAAGCAGTGTTTGATCCAAGATTTTGTTCCATTAACTTATTATCTGGATAAAGCAAATGACTCTCCTGGTGGTGAAGGCCCAGATTTGATGTTTTAGCATGACATACTTAGAGGTTGTCAAGAGGGAAACGGAAGTATGAGAGTAAGTAGAAAGAAAAGAACAAAAGAAATGAAACAGGGTTAAAATGAGGAAGATTAAAATCCATTCTCTAGCTTGCCCTACTCAGATAAGTTTAAAATAAAAACAGCTTTCTCGATGAAGGAATAGTACCCAATTTGTTTCCTCGCTACATTAACTTAAATGATTTTTTTTCCAGGCCTTTCACTTGTTAGCCAATCAAAGAAAAGGAAAAGGGGGGGAAAAGTCCTATCCTTATCTTATTTCCTATTCATTACTGGAATCAAGAATTATACTTTTGTGATGCACACACATCTTTCTGAATTTGAAAACTGAAGGATACCTGAAGACCTTTCAGAAAAAGAACAAACAATATAGTCCTTAGAAACTTCAAAAGACCTTAGGTTCAATCTGTTGTATGCATGGTGCTCTTCCTACAATAGAATACTGGATAAAACAGATGCAAAATACTTCCTACAACTGAATAGTGGAGCTTTTAGACTTGAAAAGATTGATGTAGAATCTTAAGGATTTAGTTATGATTTGTAAATTACCAAAAGATCTGGTAGTAGGTTTGTTTCTTTTTTGTCCTTCAATTCAAATACCACATTAGGGGTTGAGTAATATAATTTAGCTACCTATATTTTATCATTTGAGGTAATGAGAAAATTTATAAAACATTATTTTCTCTTTTAATTGGAGATTATGTTCAATATCTTTTTGATGCATGTCATAGATATATGCCTTTAATGTTATTAACCACATTGCTTCCTTTCATTTTGATGCTGTTATATGTAAAGTACTTTATAAATTCTAAAAAATAAACAAGATGCCTATTTAAAAATTAAAGATATCTTCAAAATTAGCCCAAATCACTTTATTTTTGAGCAATGATACCATTGGGAAAATTGAAGCTTTAAAATTTCTTTTTGTACATTTCTTAATATTGTAATGTGATACAAATGGGTTGATTTGGGTCCACTTTTATGTCATATCTAATAGTAAAAATCTTTGGATTCTAAATGTAGTATCTATGCCAAGGAAAGTTTATTTCATAAATCTCTGTTTACTTAGGACTTAACCAAAAGCAACATTTGCCAAACATAATCTATTTGTTTTTCTAGTATTAGTAGCTAAAAAAGAAACACACACACATGCACAGAGACACACATATTTTGAGTCATGCTGACATAGCAACACAGGATTAGTGTTTAAGTTCTTTTGGTGCAGAATTTGGCCTTAAATAGTGGCAATGGTCCTATTGAGAATGTTAGAAAAGCCTTACAAATTAGGGACTCAATTACCAAACTAGAGTGAATAATGCTTTTGTCAGATGAGTGATAAAGAATCCTGATGTCTTTCCCTCTCTTAAATGAATTTCTAAATGAAATTGTATGTGTACATCTTGGGAGGGGACAGGTCGATAAGTTTGCTACTTTCCAATTTCATTGACCTTCACCCCTGTCCCTCTTCCATTTCCCTCTCCCCATTTGGAATATGCTCACTTGGAATTCTACTCAAGTGTATGGAAGGTCGGGGTAATAGAAACATTGATAAAATTAAACAATAGCTAACATTTATATAACACTATGTGCTAGACACTGTGCTAATTACTTTTCAATAATTATCTCATTTCATTTCACAATAACACTGAGAGATAGGTGCTATTATTCTTAATGCAAACGAAGGTCAAGTGACTTGTCAGCATCACCCAGCTACTATTTGAGGCCAGAATTGAACTGAGATCTTGCAGCTTCCAGGCGCAGAACTCTATCCCTTGTGTCACTGAACTACCCCTTGATATTAGCTAGATAGTAGCATAGATGGGTAGATTTGGAATTGCCTGAATAACCTCACCTAAAAGAAATTATTACATTGCCTTTGTTTTTGTTTAACATTTATACTAATGATGTGAAGGTATACATTACAATGTATTCATCAAATTTGCAGATAGCACAAAATTAGTAGAAAGAGCTAATAGGTTAGACTCTATTATGATTAAAAAAGACTCTCAAAGGCTAAAATAATCAGCCAGATCAAGTAAGACAAAATTGTCTTTACAAGGACAAATATAAATTCCTATTCTTGGATCCAAAAATAATGTACAAGGACACAGCTGGGGAGATATAGCTAGACAACAGTTCATATGAAAATACCTTTTTATGTCCTGCAAGTTTGATACAAGCCAACAGTATAATATGGCAGACAAAAAAGGCTGGATGTCACATTTTAGGAGGAACATTGATAAGCTGGAGCATGTTCAGAGAAGGACAAGCATGGAAGAAAACCAAATGAGATGTTTTGAAAAAGTGAGAATATTTAGTCAGGAAAAGAGAAGATTTAGGATCATCATGGTTGCATTCCAGTATTTTTAAAAGGCTCTAGTATGAAAATGAGATTAAATTTGTTTTTAAATTTGTTTTTGAGTTTAAAACTAAGAATAATAATAAGTGGAAGTTGTATAGTGATATAATTTGGACATGAGAAAAAGCTTCCTAGTAATTAGGGTTATCTAAAAGTAGATCAAATTGCCACAAGAGTGGGATAATGCTTCATCCTTGTGAAGATAGATAGAGGTACGACTAGGTAGAGACTAGATAACTACTTGTCAGGGTTATTGTAGAGGAGTTCTTGACCAAGCATAAGGTGGACTAGATAATCTTGGATTCTGTGTGAGCAACTGAGCTAATAATACCAAGGATATCTTCAAGGGACTAGCTGTAGAGGAGACAAAATTATTTAAGTATTCTCTACTGAATTTTATTATGCAAGTCATGGTTATAGTGTACAATTAGTTTCATCTAAGCAATATTCAATCAATGAAGAAGATATTAGTAAGTATCTACTGTGTACTGGACACTGTGCTAGTCCCTGGAGATTCATCAAAATCCAAGTAATCCCAGTCTCAGTTTACTTTCAGTGAAGAGGCTGTATGTATATGTGTGTAACATATTCCTATGAGAAGATACAAAATGTATGTAAAGTAAATTTAAGAATGGAAGAATAGATAACAGCTAAATTGATCAGGAAAGGCTAGAGTTGAACTTTGAAAGAAGCTAGAGGCAGCTGGGTAATACAGTGAGTGGAGCACGAGGCAACATTCATCTTCATGAATTCAAATGCAGCCTCTAACATTGGCTAGCCAAGTGACCCTGGGCAAGTCACTTAACCATGTTTCTTCAGTTTCCTCACCTGTAAAATGATCTGGAAAAGGAAATGGCAAACCACTCTAGTGTCTTTTTCAAGAAAATCCCAAACATGGTCACTAAGTTGGAAATCGCTGAAAAGTGACTGAACAACACCAAAAAGGACTTTAAAGAGGCATAGGTGAAGAGAGAGCATTCCAGGCATGGGGAAAACCAGTGCAAAAGCCTGGAAGGAGGAATTAGAATCTTGGCTAAGGGACCAATTGGGTAAGTTAATTTATAATAAGCCTGGAAAAATAGGTTAGAGCCAGGTTTTGAATAGCTTTAAAAGCCAGTAGGAAGAGTTTGTATTTGATCTTTGAGGCAATGTTAAAAATAGTAAAAATGTAATGATGTTATATATCAGGGTTTTATTACTATACAGTGGGGTTTGGTGGGATTTGCTCTCCTTTCCTCTATCCTCAGGATAGCAAACAATCTGATATAGGTGTTTTACACACACACACACACACACACACACACACACACACACACAATTTATTTAAATATATTTCCAATTTGTCATGTTGGGCAAGAAAAATCATACCAAATGGGGAAAAAATCACAAGAAAAACAAACAAAAACAGGTAAAAATACTATACTTCAATCCACATTCACTCTCCATAGTTTTCTCTCTAGATGTGGATGGTATTTTCTATCCAAATCTATTGGAACTGTCTTGGAACTTGGATAATGTTTAAGAACTTTATGCAAAATGGTATTGGGCAGGGCAATTTTAAGTGGAGGACACTTGATTATGGGAAAATTAGATGATACTCAAATGCTGCTAACTATAAATTTAATAGGCATGGACCTGGAATACTCAGAATATTGATTTTAGGATCAAAGGATTAGAAAAGACCTCATAGGGAGGAATTTATGACCAAAGAAGAACTAGAGATCACTATTGACCACAAAATAGAAAATTTTGATTATATCAAATTGAAAAGTTTTTGTACAAACAAAACAAATGCAGACAAGATTAGAAGGGAAACAATAAAGTGGGAAAACATTTTTACAATCAAAGGTTCTGATAAAGGCCTCATTTCCAAAATATATAGAGAATTGACTCTAATTTATAAGAAATCAAACCATCCTCCAATTGATAAATGGTCATAGGACATGAACAGACAATTCTCAGATGAAGAAATTGAAACTATTTATAGACATATGAAAATATGCTCCAAATCATTATTAATCAGAGAAATGCAAATTAAGACAACTCTGAGATACCACTACACACCTGTCAGATTGGCTAGAGTGACAGGGAAAGATAATGTGGAATGTTGGAGGGGATGTAGGAAAATAGGGACACTGATACATTGTTGGTGGAATTGTGAACACATCCAGCCATTCTGGAGAGCAATTTGGAACTATGCTCAAAAAGTTATCAAACTGTGCATACTCTTTGATCCAGCAGTGTTTCTACTGGGCTTATACCCCAAGGAGATACTAAAGAAGGGAAGGGACCTGTATGTGCCAAAATGTTTGTGGCAGCCCTGTTTGTAGTGGCTAGAAGCTGAAAATGAATGGATGCCCATCAATTGGAGAATGGCTGGGTAAATTGTGGTATATGAACGTTATGGAATATTATTGTTCTGTAAGGAATGACCAGCAGGATGAATACAGAGAGGACTGGCGAGACTTACATGAACTGATGCTAAGTGAAATGAGCAGAACCAGGAGATCATTATATACCTCAACAATGAT
Organism: Antechinus flavipes; assembly: GCF_016432865.1. Taxonomy (NCBI): domain Eukaryota; kingdom Metazoa; phylum Chordata; class Mammalia; order Dasyuromorphia; family Dasyuridae; genus Antechinus; species Antechinus flavipes. The sequence goes on from NC_067402.1 coordinate 84,002,909, forward strand.
ACTGTTTGAGGATGTATTCTGATGGAAGTGGATCTCTTCGATAAAGAGAAGATCTAACTCAGTTTCAATTGATCAAAGATGGACAGAAGCAGCTACACCCAAAGAAAGAACACTGGGAAATGAATATAAACTGCTTGCATTTTTGTTTTTCTTCCCAGGTTATTTATACCTTCTGAATTCAATTCTCCCTGTGCAACAAGAAAACTGTTCAGTTCTGCACACATATATTTTATTTAGGATATACTGTAACCTATTCAACATGTAAAGGACTGCTTGCCATCTGGGGGAGGGGGTGAAGGGAGGGAGGGGAAAAATCAGAACAGAAGTGAATGCAAGGGATAATGCTGTAAAAAATTACCCTGGCATGGGTTCTATCAATAAAAAGTTATTAAAAAAAGAAAAAAGAAAAGACCTCATAGCTCACCTAGTCCAACTCTATCTGAAGCAGTAATTCCTTCCTGGTTAGCAATTGTCAAGTTTCTACTTGAAGACTTCCAGCGATAGGAAATTTGCTACCTTACATGGTAAGTCTTCCCATTTTGGATCATAATTGTCAGGAATTTTTTCCTTCTATTAAACTCTTTGTGATTTTCCTTTAGTACATTGTTACACATAAACTGCTATGCTTCATGATTTATGTGTTTTGTTCAGTCACAAAATATGGAAGTTTTCAAATTTTTAAAAAAGACACTTCCCCAAAGCTGAAACTAGTATAAAAGCATTTTATGCTACAAAATTATACTCTAGTCATTCTGCAAGTGTGGTTTTCATTATACAGTAATGAACATTTGTCTGATGTAGTAGCCTTGATTTGTCAATTACATTTGTTGGTATACCCACTGATTCATAAAAGTCAGTAATTTAGCTTTATTCTGACATTTAAAATTACTGTGTGTGTGTGTGTGTGTGTGTGTGTGTGTGTGTAGATCTTTTTGGTAGCAAGGATATTGGCTGTTTAGTGCCGATTGGTCAATTTATTTATAGCATTGACAAACAGCAAGAATTTTTAGTTATATGAAGTTTCATATGATTCACAGATATTCATTCATTTTCTTGACAGTTTCTGGGCTAATTGTAAGTGGTATTTTCTATCTTTCCAAAAGGTTGACTATTATCGGTTTGGAAATGTCTCTAGAGATACTTTTATTTCTTTTGTTCCTTTAGAGAAACCATCATATTTTTAAATAATGGTATCTCTGAAGACTGTAAGTTAGTAATGGTAGGAAAGAACAGTGGCTTTGGATCCAGAGGCCCTGCACTGGTTTTGCCTTATGCTGGCTTCCTGTCTCTCCTACTTATTACTTATATAGTTTTGACTAAGGTACTTCATCTTTCTAGGATCTGGGTTTCTTTTACTGAAAATGAAAAGATTGGACTAGATAATCTTCAGGACAACTTCAAGGTCTAAATAAATAATCCTAATATATCTACTTGTAATGATGAGAATGGTGACCACAACAAAACATTAAATTATTGTCAGTAATAAATATTTTATTAAACTTCCTTTTTTTTTTTTTTTGATATGCAGTTTTCTACATTTCTTCCTACCTTCTGACTATATATTTGATGGATGTCATTTAGGATATTTGATAGCATAAAAACTGCCTTGCTATGGATATATGCTAGGATAAAGGGTTTTTACTAAATATGATTTTATTTGATCTCATTAGATATCTATTTTTATTTATTTATTTTGCCTGATAATCTGTCTCTCAAAAACAGAAAGCTCTATATGGGAGAAATACCTTAGGGGAGAGAAAATTTATTGTGAGGGGATAACCCTGTATTTTTAAAGACAAAATATTAATTCATCTTAATTATTTTAATAAATATTTTTGACAAATATTTTAGAAATAATGATTTTGAGAGTTTCAGATGGCTAAGAATTATACAAGTGTGTCACAAAGTAGAATGTGAAAAGAGTAAAAGAGAAGTCTGGAAATCAAGTTCTACAAGAAGAGTAAAACTTTGGGCAGTGTGGTAGTCAAGAAGACCTGAGTTCTGGACCTGCCTTTGACATATATTAGCTGTATAATGAGGAAACTAAGTGGTTTAATGAATAGAATGCTAGGCCTGGAGTCCAGAACACCTGAGTTCAAATCTGACCTCAGACTCTTTCTGTCTGTGTGACTTTGGGGAAGTCATTTAACATCTACTGTATACCTTAATCTACTAGAGAAAGAAATGGCATACTGCTTCAGTATCTTTTCCAAGACTACTTCATGGAGTCATGAAGAGTTGGACAAGAGTGAATGACTGAACAGCCAAGACATAAATTGCTATTTGTATCCTTTAGGTGACTAAGACTATGATTTCCATACAAGCTGCTAATTTGCATTAATGGAAGGAGATTACACATTAAAATCTGCTACACTCACTGGTGAAATCAAAGTCTATGACAAAATAAGAGGAATTTTCATATTATTCCAAAAAGTATTCTTTTAATATTTTGATGGGTATAGTATTAAATCTGTAGACTAACTTGAGTAATAGTGTTATTTATATATTTGCGTAGCTTATTTTTGAACACTGAATACTCCTCTGATTGGGGAAGATCACAGTTTTGTAAGGTACTGCCCTTTTTTTAATGAGCAGTTTGGCTCATTTCTGGAAGGCCATTAAAAGAACTTTTGTCTAAGGAAAAAGAATAAAATTAATTAGTGAAGGATGCAATGGACTTCCCCTTTCTTTTGGGATTTTTTGCCCATTTCAGGCCAAAAAAAGAAACTATGCAGGAAAAATTGATAATCCATATATGATGAAACAATTTACCTCTTCAAATATGAAGAGAGACCAGATTGTTAGGAGGATTAGATAAAGAATTATTTCAGATGAATAGATTAAGAGAATCCTTTTGAGAGCAAAGAGATGATTCCGGCCGCAGGGCATTGGATGTTTCCTTAGGTCATTACTATGTGATATTTTTTTAAAATTTGAGAAACTAAAATTCACAAGATGATAAATCTATTGTTTGGAGACAAAGAGAATATTTAATAAGGACACTGGTTTCAAAACTCTCAGAAAGTTGGTGTGTTTTACTTTAGAAGGGAAAGATTAGTTAGTGACCACTAGGAGGCTCTGATCTGTATCATTAAGGCAGTTAATAAACCAGAAGGGAGCTTTTGCTGATTACCCTGGAAGTTGATTGGAAGAGATTTGAACACTGCTGCTGTTTGAGCTATTGTCTCTTAGCACCATTTGTAGTTTCAGAGAAAAAAAATCTTTCAGAGGTACCTCGTTATTTTCTATTGCTGCTTTTTGTTTGAGAGGGGGAAAAAAAGAGAAAAAAGATATTTTTACATCTGTTTTGCTGTGACAATAGGCTTGGCTAGCTGAAAACAGAGTAGACAACGTAGCCTTCCATGGAGTGAAGAGCTGGCTGGTCTGATCCATCTTGCATATTGCCCAGAAAGTCAATTGGAGGAAGGAGCTTTGCAATACTCTGACTTTTAGAGAAATCAGGTAGCATAGTGGATTGAGTACTGGACTTGGAAGCAGAGAGATATGCGTTCCATTCTTGCCTTCCAGACCCTAGGTGACTGGACAACTCAGCCTCTCCTTACTGTAATAAACCTCTTTTGTAAAAGTGTGGAAATGTTGAACTCAAGGTCCTATCTATTTATAAATCTATGGTTCCTATGATCTATAATCACAAGGGAAATTGCCCCCCTAAAATATAATACTCACCTTATCCTCCCTTTATAAGGTATATAAGAAAACTTGCCATTGCTTCATGAGTTCCAGAGCAGAACTGAACTGGATGTGGAATTAATAGGAAAATGTCAAAGAACAAAAAGGGATCAGCTAGGAGACAAGTAGTTTTGTATGGTGAAGAGACCAAAATCATTACAATCTATAATTAAAAAATGACTCAAGCTTATTTTCTCAATTGTGTTTCTCTGCTAGGTTTCTTTAAATGTATACCCACTATTCTCCCACATACTATGCAAATTTGTGGAACAATGATACTCAGATTTCTGTGTATACTGTGATATTGTGATTATTACTGATCATAATAATAATGTAATATTTTATATTATAATTTTTTTACCATTAGTTACATATAATCATAAATGACTATATAGAGAAATGATGTAATATTTTATAGCACCAATGTGATTATTGAGTAACTGTGATATTATTTATAATAATGATAACACAAAATATGATTATTTTTTCTTTTTTGTCTTATCATTAAGTAAATATCTTTATGTTTAAAAGTTGGTTGTGTCATGGTGATTGGAAGTACATCAGTGAAAGTTCAGGAACTAAAATGGCAAGTAGTTGTAATGTTTTCCTCCACAAAAGAATAGTCCCAGGACCCTAAAAACATTTGAGCTATAACTCTATGGTGGTAGTCCATTTATGAGAACCCCAAACTTGTCAATGTGAAGATAAATTGGAGTGAGCATGCTGGTTTAGAGAGAGAGGTAGAGACCATATCCCATACCCTGTTTATATTTTATTTCCATTAAAATTGTTTTATAGTTATATTACAATGTGTATCTTGGCAATTAATTTCCAGATACTTAAAAATTTTGTTGTTCTCCAAATACTCTTTCTTTTTCTTTCTTGCTTTCATTTTTAGTATTTATATATGGTGATTATTTTTGTGAATTTATTTTACATCTTCATCCTATTTCTTTGCCGAATCCATTTACCACCATCTGAACTTTTTATAATTTCCCAAATTTTCAAATTAAGTCATCATATTGTAAGAAAATTTTTGTTTCTTTGCAAATACTTATTCTCTTAATTTTCTTTGTCATGTTGATACAATTAACACTCTTATTACTATGTCAAATAATAGTAGTCAAATAACAGTAAAAACCTATGGTTCACCCCTGATCTTAACTGAGAAAAATCACAGTGGTTTTTTTTTTTCATTTTTTTAAAAGAATAAATGTTATAGATCACATTAAGGAATGGTCCTTTCATTTCTATACTTTTTAGTATATTTAAAAAAATAAATGAATGCTATATGTTATTAAATACTTTTCTGGAATCTGTTGAAATTATCATAGTTTTTGTACTTTTTGTTATTAATTTATTTTATTATTTATATTTAAACTCCAGATATTTAACTTTGTTATTTTTGATAAATTTTCATATTTTCTTCACTAACATTCATATTTTTGTATCAGTAGTTATTATTGATATTATAGGTGCAGAGTCAGTAAGGTCCTAGTAAATGTTTTAACAATTGGCTCTCCAAAAAAAATATACATGACACATTTTTAAGTTTAATCTACTTTATTAACTTCTCTATTACTTTCATAAGTCTAGGCAATCAGTGACAACAAATCAAGCTTTGATCTGTAGCATTTGCTAATTTCCAAAATTGAGCTAGTTCCAGCATATGCCTGCTTCCATCCCTTGAAAAACCAAAGAGCATTATATACATTAGAAAATAATAAAAAACACTCTTACCTCCCCTCCCCCCAACAAAACAAACAAACAAACAAACAAAAAAATGAGACCAAACCTCTACCCAAAACAATATTATGTGGAAGAGTGTTCAGTTGTTCTTCAAGGGGACTTTGGATTGTCTTCCACAATGTGGACCTTTAGATTGAGGCATCTAGTCGTAAAACACAGAAAGTTAGTGACACAAGGCATGAACTTAAAGGTTTATTATCTAAGGGTCATTTTGATTAGACTAGCTTCAGTAGCTGTACAATATCTTCCTGGACAAGGAGTGGGAGTAAAGGTGTGTGGAGTGGTGAAATCTGAGCTGGAAATTATAGAAGAGAGGTTATCTGTGGTGGACTTGGACCATTTGTACTTTCCTGTTTCAGATTTCATGCAAATAAGTTTTAAAAGAAGATTATTTAAAGCAGAGCAGTCTTCTACAGGTACACATATTTAGTATTGGTGTTGTTTCATTGCCTATGTTGCTTTTAAGGATACTATAGTTTTACCACTTGTATTTTGACAGTGTATATTTTTTTGTTGATACCTGAAACATGATTGCAGTTGATGCTTTTTGGGTAGGACTAAAGAATGATAATTTTTCTCTAACCCCTTACTTTAAATATACATGTGCTCCTAGGTTGCTATGTATTTAGTGTATTTGCTGATACAGTGTTGGATTGTGTTTCCTAATCAATTTTGCAATTTTTTTGTAGTTGAGTTCAATTCATTTAAGGTTATAATCATGTTTATTTTTTAAGTCCATCATATTTTCTATATGTTAGGTGGAGTCAGAATGATCTGAGTTTAAATTCAAACTAAAATACTAACTATATGACCCTGTGCAAATTACTTAACCCTGTCAGTTTCAATTTCCTTGACTGTAAAATGATCTGGAGACAAATGGCAAACCATTCCAGTATTTTTTCTAAGAAAATTCAAAATTCACAAAGAGTCAAACACAACTGAAATACAATTATGACAATTTTATATATCACTTTTTTTTTGTCAGCACAAAGTTGTGGATAGCTTCTTTCATTTGTATCAGTTTGTCTTTTTATATACACACATACACGCATTATATATATATATATATATATGTATATATACAACCTTTCTCTGTCTATACTTTATATTGATCTCAGGATTCTACTCTTACTAATATAATTTTTAAAAAGAAAGATAGTATGGAGTAGTGCATAGAGAACTAGTGTTAGAGTCAAGAAGTCCTACCTCTGTCATATACTAGTTGTGTGACTATTCACCAGTTACTTAATTCCTCAGTGTCCAAAGCAACTATAATGATATTATATGATATGGAGTAAATAGTAGTCTTCTTTGACTTCTTGATTCCAAGAAAGTTTTCTCACTAGGAGTTCCTTTTATCAGTAAAATTATAGGCCTAATCTTAAAATATATATATATTTATAAGGAATTTTTAAAGTACATATATATATATATATATGTACTTTAAAAATTCCTTACTTTCTATTCCCTAAAATACCTTCCTTCATTAAAATTATCCTTAACTATGTTGACCAAATTTAAGATATAATAATTCACTTTTACTACCATATCACCCTATCCCTCTTTCATAGTGCCTCCTTCCATATCTTACTCTTTGATGGAACTTTCAGTTCCTAGCCTTTGTTTCTATAATGTGGGTTCTTGAAAATATAATGTCTTTTCTTCTTATAACATCATGTCTTTGTTTCTTTGTTATTTCCTTTTGAAAGTTCTGCTCAGTGTTTGATTTGTATATTAAAAGCCTTGCCAGTTTTGGCTTTTCCTAAAGGAAGGAATAGAAGTCTCTGATTTTTTTTTGAAGAAGTTTCTTGTAAAGGCATATAATCATTTTTTTTCCCACAACAGCAAATATGAGAATAAAGAGATGTTCCCTTGCTTTGCAGTATTTTGCATTTTAGATTCTTCATTTCTCAACTTCTTTGAGTAATCCTGCATGAATCAAAGGTTTGCTTTTGGATATACATTTTACTTCTTCCTGTTGTCTAGTGAGAGTCTTATCAAATTTCAAAGTTTATTATTGTTATTGTCCTATGGATTCTATCTCTTGGCAATTTGCCCTTCATTTTAAATACTTCTGGGTAATTATCTTTTCTTTCTTTCTGAAATACAGTGGTCAGACTTGTTTTTCCTTATTTATCTAGGAGACCAATAATTCTCAGACTAGTTTGCTAAATTCTGATTTCCAGATATATTGCTTTGATTTTTAAAGGTCTTAAGCCTTTTTTCCAGTTTTTTCTTTTTCTTTTTTTGATACTTGTTTTATTGTATCTTGGTTATTAATCAAGGGCATTCTGTTCCTCAGAGAATCCATGGCTTTATTAAGATTTTCAATTAATCAAAAAAGTGACATATAGGTCACATACAGATTGAATAAGGGGTTTGTGAAGAAGTGAGAAGTCTAGGATGGCACCTAGATTGTGATGATATTTGGGTGACTAGAAAAATATAGTGACTTACACACCTGTCAGATTGGCTAGAATGACAGGGAAAGATAATGGGGAATGTTGGAGGGGATGTGGGAAAACAGGGACACTGATACATTGTTGGTGGAATTGTGAACACATCCAGCCATTCTGGAGAGCAATTTGGAACTATGCTCAAAAAGTTATCAAACTGTGCATACCCTTTGATCCAGCAGTGTTTCTACTGGGCTTATACCCCAAAGAGATACTAAAGAAAGGAAAGGGACCTGTATGTGCCAAAATGTTTGTGGCAGCCCTGTTTGTAGTGGCTAGAAGCTGGAAAATGAAAGGATGTCCATCAATTGGAGAATGGTTGAATAAATTGTGGTATATGAATGTTATGGAATATTATTGTTCTGTAAGAAATGACCAGCAGGATGAACACAGAGAGGCTTGGAGAGACTTACATGAATTGATGCTAAGTGAAATGAGCAGAACCAGGAGATCATTATACACTTCAACAACGATATTGTATGAGGACATATTTTGATGGAAGTGGATTTCTTTGACAAAGAGATCTATTTATTGCATATCCATTTTGAGATGTCCAAAAGGCACTTGGAGATTTGAGACCGAAAGTCAAGCAAGAGATTATGGTTGGATAAATATATCTGAAAATCACTGGCATTGAGATAATTGAATCTATGGTAGCTGATGAGATATCCAAAAGATAGATGGAGAAGAGAAGAGAACCCAGGACAGATTCCTGAGGGATATCTGGCATTAGCAAGAATGACCTGGATGAAGCTCAGTAAAGGAGACAGAGAACAAGGGTCTAGACAAGCAGAAGAAGAACCAGGATAAACTAGAAAGTAGAGACAATCAAGAAGTTGATTGACAGAGTCAGAAGCTGGAGAAAAAAATAAGGCCCTTACATTTGTCAATTAAGAGATCATTGGCAACTTTTGAGAGAACAATTTCAGTTTCATGATGAAATTGGAAGTCAGATAGCAGAGAGATAAGCAAAATAAGAGAAAAGGAGTGGAAGAACTGATTAGAAATAGCTTTCAAACAGAAGGCAGTTGATGGTGCAAGGGATAGAACACTGGACAGAGCTATGAAGAGAGCATATCTATTGGAGTTTAAATATAGCCTCAGGCATTGACTCTCTATATGATCCTTGGGCAAATCACTTAATCTCTGTTTGCCTTAGTTTTCTCAACTGCAAAATGGAGATATTAATAAGCATCTACTTTTCAGTGTTGTTGTAAAGATTACATAAAATAATATTTGTAAAAAGCATTTAGCACAAATAGTTTAACAAATAATTCCATGTTTTACCTTAGTAAGGTACATCAGAATTTACCTAAATATATGAATTAAGAATTATGTAAATCTTTTGCTTGTGTTTTCTTTAATTTTTTACACAAATATTTGTCTTGTGTCTTTCTTTATTCAAGCATCTATCTTTCAGTGACAGTTTACAGTGGCTTGTCTGAAACTCTGCAAATTCTATCTGCAATTCTGAAAATTGTTTAAAATGCCTTTTCATTTTATTGTTTAAATGCCTTTACAAAGAGTGCAAAATCAAAACAAATAAACAAAAAGCACCTTTATGTTTCCCATAATAAAATGTTTTTAAAAAATGCTTAGCACAGTGTGTAGAACATAGTAGGTGCTACCTAAATGCTTAATCCCTTCCTTTCTCAAGGAGTTTAGTTGAAAAAATAGAAAGACTCCAATGAAAAAAGAGAATTTGTTCTTTTCCTTAAAATTCTCTCCTCTTTAAAAAATAACAACACTTTCTTATTCCTTTTAAGGATACCACCATTTCCCAGACACACCATTTTGCAACCATAGGGTTATCTTCCACTCCCCACTATGACTCACTTTATGTATCTAATTCATTACCAATTTTTGTTTCTACTTTCACATCTCTTGTGTGTATATGTGTGCATATATTTGTATGTGTGACTATATACCCTTCCCTCCATTTGTAATGCCACAATCCTTGTTCAGACTCAATTGAAATAATTTCCTAATTCTTCTTTGACTGGAGTCTGAATTCCAATCCATCCTCTACTCAACTACCAAAGTGATTTTCCTGAAGAGAATATCTGCAAATCTCTCCCTTTAATAAGCTCTAGAAGCATCTTATCATTCCAGGATCAAGTATAAAATCTGCTGGTTTGCATTTAAAGCAATTATCACCTTTCTCTATCCTGTCTTCTAGCACATTATTCTTCTGCGTACTTTATGACATTCTATCTTTGGTCTCTGTGTCTTTATATTGATTGTTCCCTATACCTGAAATAGTTTCCTTACTATCTTTACCTCTTTGTTTCTCTGGCTTCTTTTAAGAATCATCAAAAACTATCTTATGCAGGAGGCCTTTCCTGGTCCCTCTACTTCCTGTACTCTACCATCCCCTAGCTCTTGTGCCTTCCCTCTGAGATTATCTTCCTTCTATTGTACATATCTCTATCTGTCAGGGGCCGAGACCTAGTCACTGGGAACCTTAACAGAGACTGCCTCTTCCAGCTTCCCCGAGCCGGACAGGGCTTCGGACGTCTCCGGCCCTCCTCGCGGAGACGGGAGGAGGGAAATACCAGACAGAGGAGCCGAGGTGGATAGACGCAGTGATGTTTATTGGTGTTACAAGTCAGCGGTGTCTCCCGCAAGCCATCCCGAGTCCATTTCTTTTATAGTCCTTTTCCCTCCACCTGTAATTCATCTAGAGGGGCAGGGACTCCTCCCCAATCCCTTCCCGAAGGAGGAGCCCATCCTTTCTGTGCCTCCCCTGCCACGGGCCAGGTTCCACCACTTCAGCACGGTAATCAAGGAATCCTGGGTTAGGGTGAGTCCTGGCACAAAGGAGTCCTCAACTCACTTCAGGAGGTTCAGGTCCAGGGCCCCGACATCTATCTCTTTCTGTTTATCTCTCTATGTATCCATCTTGTATGTACCAAATTATTTACATGCTGTTCAGTCATTTTTTTTCACTTGTGTTCAACTCTTCATGACCCCATTTGGGATTTTCTTGGCAAAGATACTGGAGTGGTTTGCCATTTCTCTCTCTACCTCATTTTACAGAAGAGAAAACCTAGGTAATTTAGGTTAAATGAATTGTTGTAATCACAGGACTAGTAAGTGTCTGATCTGAACTCAGGAAGAGGAGCCTTTTTGACTTCAGGCTCAGCATTTTACCCACTCTCTCCACTGTACCCCCTTAGGAATCCCTTCTCCATTAGAATGTAAACTTCTTGAAGTCAGGGATTATTTTTGCTTTTATATATATACTGCTTAGGAATAGTACTTAGCACATAGTTAAACCTTTACTAGCTTCTTGTCTAGCTAACCATTGTTTTCCTCTCTCCCCCGTTCTTTATGGTTGTTTTTACATTTATCCTAACTTGTTTCCACCTGTTGATGTTCATATGTTGGGTTGATTTGATTCTCTCCCAAACTTTGGCAGCTAAGTGGCACAGTAGATAGAGTGTTAAACCTGGAATAAGAAAGATTCAACTTCCTGAATTCTAATTTGGCCTGGCACGTACTCATTTTGTGAACCTGGGCAAGTCACTTAGACCTGTTTGCCTTAGTTTTTCATTTGTAAAATGAACTGGGTAAGAAAATGACAAACCATTCTAGTATTTCTGCCACAGAAAAAACCCCAAATGGGGTCATGAAGAGTTAGATATGACTGAAAAAAATGACTTAAATCCATACTTTCCAAGGAATGAGATTATTACTCTGAATCCATTAGGGCAATCAACATGTGTGGATTCATTGATTCAGTTAATTTTTATTAAATGTCTTATATGCATTTTATACTGTCCTAGGCGCTGCTGAGAATACTAAGAAATATAGTACAGAGTCATTGCCTTCAGAATTTATAATCTAGTTGGGGAAATAAGACATACATAGAATCACAGATTCACAAAATTCCAGAGTTGGAATAAAGTTTACAAGTTATCTAAGGTCAATCCTTTACCAACTATATGAATCTTCTGTACTATATGCTAAGTCTATTGTGTTTAACTTTTCAACAATTTCAGTCACTTAGGAGTTAAATAATAGTATAGTGAAAGATAATATAACAAACAATTTCAGGTAGTATAATCTGTCTCTTGCAATATGTATGGATTTTATGGATTAAATAGATTTTTGTGGTCTGTCTTTAATGTTGATGTCTACTTTTTTTTTGGATTTTCATAATAATTAAAAAGGGCATAGATTTTATAATATTAAAGATGCCATGTACCAATCAAGTGAGATGTAAAATCTATGAATTGGTTGATAGATTTGGAATGATTCTGGGGGGATGAACTAACTGTGTTCAAACTTTTACATTGGTATCTGAGTTGAAACAGGTGAAGAAATGTCAGGGAGAGTGGAATAAAGGAGAGCTAAGGAAAAACTGCTAGATCACTGAATGAAAAGTCTCAAAGATAGCAAATAAATCAGAATGGATTCACTCTCAAGGATAGTTTTCAAAAATCATCAGATTTCTAAGAACTGACCCATAGAATTTATTCTCATTTTACTATTGATGCTCTTTCCCCCTTCTCTCATCTCTTATTGGTTCTAGTTTCTATCTCTCACTTAGACAAATATCAGACAGCAACAAATACATTTGAAAGTCTTTCTCAGATGTTTCTTTTCTTTTCTTTCCTAGTTCAGCCCTTACTACCCCACAACGGGATTATTATGGTCATCAAGTAACTTTGTCTTCAGTCTTTTCCCCTAATGGCCATTGTGCACCTCACAGCCAGATGAAACTTCCCAAGACACCATTTTTATCTTGTAATCTCTGATTAAAAAATTTAAATGACTCTTAATTATCTGTAGGCTACCCTACAAATTCCTTAGACCTCTTGAATATTCAAGGTTCTTTACCATTTGGTCCTGACCTATCTTTCTAACCTTATCTTGTCCTGCTTTCCAACATTCCAGCCATTGTCTTCCAAACATAGACTGTCTCCCTGCTTTATGCCTCCTGGAATACCTTCACCAAACTACCTTCTCTAAACTTATCTAAATCTTTGGAACTCCCACCTAATTTGTGGAGCTTTTCTTTACCAGCACACAGGAAGATTTTCCTCCTTAGAATTCTCATAGTTTTTATTGTTTGTTCTATCTCAGAGAATTAGTGTGTTGTAATGGAAACAAAGCTAGCCTTGTAATCAGACAATCAGGGTTGATTTAAGTCTTGGCCATGACAGGGTTCAGATATGTGAATGAGGGTAAATCACTTTTCTTCTTTGAGACCTGTTTCCTTACCTATAAAGTATGGATAATACTATTTGCACTACTTAACTTAAAGATTTTGGGAAGGAAAGCAATTTATAAAACATAAAATATAGTAGAAACATGAGCTATCTTTATTACTCACTATAGAATACCTTGAACATATTGCACACATGATAAAATGTTCACAAATGGCCTTGAATTGTGAACCACCTTTTAAATGTAGGCAAACTCTTTTTCCAATTAGATGGTGAGTTCTCTGAGGAAAGGGCAACCATCTTATCTTTTATGTGTCTTCTAATGTGTGTCTTGCACATGACAGTACTTAAAAATATTGTCTAATTGTTTTGGTTCCTCTACAAACACGGATTCTCATGAAACTCAATCAGGATAGTCTTAAGAAAGGAAGGAATTTATTAAAGCATGTTTTCAGTTTGAATCTGATTGTTCTGATTTAAGACTTTTAACACTCATTTTTATAACTACTCAATCAATTAGATATTGATATGTGTATTATATGTATGCCATATTTTGTGTTTCAGATGTAAGCTTTTTAGATTCAGGAATTTTGCTCAGGTAATTTTGAATAGGATTTGTTGCATGTTGCAACATTTGTAAACATGTTGCAAGGCAGTAAGATCAGATTAATTGAGTAAAAGTAGCTCCATACAATTCTAACCTCATTTTAATTAAAATACATTTTACAACTGCTATTGATAATGTAACTTTGCATTTGTAGCAAATGTAGCTTTCATTTAAACCTCCAAGCACTTTAGAAATTCTATTTAAGTTTATGCTTCAATATTCCCTTTTTGCAGTAGATAATATGAGTATCAGTTGTAGAACTGAGAATAGGATTTATTAGTCCTGACTTTCATTCTATTAAACTAGCCCATTAATTTTCCATTAATAACTTTTTATTAATGAAATTGTGCTTTCTATAGAATTCTATAGAATTACTAATGTTGGTATGTTGATATAAGATCTGATGTTTCATTTTGCTGGTCCAATTACTAAACAATCATTTTACTCATTAAGATGAAAAGATCATTGTATTATATTAGAAAAGGAGTCTAGTGGAAGAAATTGTTAATTTAGGAGAAATGAGAGATAGTGATAGATGGCTTTTCAACAATTGCTTCTCATTCCATCTGTCTTCCAATTTTTCTATCATTCTTTTTCAAATATGGGCAGTGCAGAACTGGTCTAATATTGATTTGGTTGCAATGAAATACTTATGTAATATTCACAAATATATAAAAAAAAACCATGGAAGAAGAAAGAAGAAAAAGAAAAAAAAGAAGAAAGAAGGAGAAAAAGAAGAAAGGAGAAAAAGAAAGAAGAAAAAGAAGAAGAAAGAAGAAGAAGAAGAAGAAGAAGAAGAAGAAGAAGAAGAAGAAGAAGAAGAAGAAGAAGAAGAAGAAATAGTATGCTTCAGTCAAAATTCAGACTCTATAAGTTCAATCTTTGGAGACAATATTTTTCATCATGAGTTCTTTGGGGTCATCTTGGATCATTGTAGAAACTTAAGCTATTCACAATCTTTATTGTACAAAATTGTTGTTACTGTGTACAATTTCTCCTGATTCTGCTTATTCTACTCTGCATCAGTTCATTTAAGTTTTTCCAGATTTTTCTGAAATCATCCTGCTTGTTATTTCTTATAGCACAATAATATTCCATTACAATCATTTACCTCAATTTATTGAGCCATTCCCTATTGGATGGGCATTCCCTCAGTTTCTAATTATTAGTTATCACAAAAAGAACTGCTATAAATATTTTTGTACAAATAAGTCCTTTCTTTCCCCCTGTTTTTGGATCTCTTTGAAATACAGACTTAGTATTTGTATTGCTGAATCAAAGGGTATTCAGTTGTACAGTTCATTGGACATAGTTCCAAAATGCTTCCCATAATGATTAGGTCAGTTCACAACTTCACCAATATCATAATTTTTTCATATTTATTCCAATATTTACCATTTCCCCCCTTTCCTATTAGGCAATCTTATAGGTGTGAGGTGGTATCCTAGAGTTGTTTTATTTTATTTTCTCTAATCAATAGTAATTTAAGGCATTTTTATATGATTAGACATAACTTTGATTTCTTTGTCTGAAAACTGCTTGTTTGTATCAATTGGAGAATGACTTGTATTGCTTTAATTTTGATTTGGTTCTCTATATATTTGAGAAATGAGGCCTTTAATGAGAGATCTTTCTTGTAAAAACTTTCCTCTAGTTTTCTGCTTTCTTTCTAATTTTGGCTGTATTGTTTTTGTTAGTAGAAAGACTTTAAAGTTAAGATAAACAAAATTATCCATTTTATATTTTGTAATATTTTAGATATTTTATTTAGTCCTAAATTCTTCCCTTATTCATAGGTCTGCCAGGTAAATTCTTTCATGTTCCTCTAATTTCTAATTTCTCTAACTTGTTTATCATATCACTTAGTATGTCTAAATCATATAATCATTTTAATCTTCCCTTGGAATATGTGAAATGTTGGTCTGTATCCAGTTTCTGTCATACTCTTATCCAATTTTTTCAGCAGGTTTTGTCAAATAATGAGTTTTTGTTCCAAAATCCTGGTTCTTTGGGTTTATCAAACACTAAATTACTCTGATCATTTACTAATATGTATTGTGTTATCTAATCTATTCTATTGATCCTCAGCTCTATTTTTTAGCCAGCACCAGATTGTTTTATTGATTACCACATTATAATACATTTTGAAATTTGGTACAGCTAAGCTACCTTCCTTCACGTATTGTAAAAAAAAAAAATAATTCCCTTGATATTCTTGATTTTTTGTTTTTTTCAGGTGAATTTTAAAAATTCTTTTTATATCCTGCATAAAATAATTTTTGGAAATTTTATTGGTATAGCATTAATAAATAGATTGATTTAGGTAAAATTTGTCATTTTTAGTATATTGGCTCAGTCTACCCATGAGCAATTAGTGTTTTTCCAGTTGCTTATATCTGACTTTATTTGTGTTAGAAGTGTTTTGTAATTGTGTTCATGTAGTTCCTGGGTTTTCTTGGCAAGTAAACTGCCAAATATTTTATATTGTCTTTATTTTGGTGTTTTCTTTTCTATGTATATTAACTTTTAAAATATTTCTTTTTTATTATAACTTTTTATTGACAGAACATAGCATGGGTAATTTTTTTTTTTACAACATTATCCCTTGCACTTATTTCTGTTCTGACTTTTCCCTTCCCTCCCTCCATCTCCTCCCCTAGATGGCAGGCAGGCTTCTACATGTTAAATATGTTATTGTATATCCTAGATATAATATATGTGTGCAGAACCGTACAGGTCTCTTGTCACACAAGAAGAATTGGATTCAGAAGGTAAAAATAAGCTGGGAAGAAAAACAAAAATGCAAACAGTTCACACTCATTTCCCAGTGTTCCTCTGGGTGTAGCTGATTCTGTCCACCATTGATCAATTGGAACTGGATTAGATCTTCTCTTTGTTGAAGATATCCACTTCCATCAGAATACATCCTCATACAGTATTATTGTTAAGGTATATAATGATCTCCTAGTTCTGCTCATTTCACTCAGCATCAGTTCATGTAAGTCTTTCCAAGCCTCTTTGTCTTCATCCTGCTGGTCATTTCTTACAGAACAATAATATTCCATAACATTCATATACCACAATTTACCCAACCATTCTCCAATTGATGGGCATCCATTCATTTTCCAGTTTCTAGCCACTTACAAACAGGGCTGCCACAAACATTTTGGCATACATCCCTTCTTTAGTATCTCTTTGGGATATAAGCCCAGTAGAAACACTGCTGGATCAAAGGGTATGCACAGTTTGATAACTTTTTGGACATAATTCCAGATTGCTCTCCAGAATTGTTGGATTCGTTCACAACTCCACCAACAAATGCATCCCAGTTTTCCGGCATCTCCTCCAACATTCATCATTATTTTTTCCTGTCATCTTAGCCAATCTGATAGAGTTGTAATAATATCTCAGAGTTGTCTTAATTTGCATTTCTCTGATCAATAGTGATGTGGAACATTCTTTCATATGAGTGGAAATAGTTTCAATTTCATCATCTGAAAATTGTCTATTCATATCCTTTGACCATTTATCAATTGAAGAATGGCTTGATTTCTTATAAATTAGAGTCAATTCTCTATATATTTTGGAAATGAGGCCTTTATCAGAACCTTTAACTGTAAAAATGTTTTCCCAGTTTATTGCTTCCCTTCTAATCTTGTTCGCATTAGTTTTGTTTGTACAAAAGCTTTTAAATTTGATATAATCAAAATTTTCTATTTTGTGATCAATAATTATCTTAATTCATCTTTGGTCACAAATTGCTTCCTCCTCCACAAGTCTGAGAGATAAACTATCCTATGTTCCTCTAATTTATTTATAATCTCGTTCTTTATGCCTAAATCATGGACCCATTTTGACCTTCTCTTGGTGTATGGCGTGGGGGTCCATGCCTAATTTCTGTCATACTAATTTCCAGTTTTCCCAGCAGTTTTGGTTAAATAGTGAATTCTTATCCCCAAAGTTGGGATCTTTGAGTTTGTCAAACACTAAATTGCTATAATTATAGACTATTTTTGTCTTGTGAACCTAACCTATTCCACTGATCAACTAATCTATTTCTTAGCCAATACCAAATGGTTTTGGTGACCACTGCTTTATAATATAGTTTTAGATCAGGTACAGCTAGGCCACATTTATTTGATTTTTTTTTCCATTAATTCCTTTGAAATTCTTGATCTTTTGCTATTTCATATGAAATTTTTATTTTAGATCATTAAAACAGTTTCTTGGGAGTTTGATTGGTATAGCACTAAATAGATTAGAGAGTATTGTCATCTTTATTATATTCACTCAGCCTATCCAAGAGCACTTAATATTTTTCAAATTATTTAAATCTGACTTTATTTGTGTGGAAAGTGTACGTAATTTTCTCATATAATTCCTGGCATTCCTTTGGTAGATTCCCAAATATTTTATTCTATCAACAATTACTTTGAATGGAATTTCTCTTTGTATCTCTTGCTGTTGGATTTTGTTGGTGATGTATAAAATGCTGAGGATTTGTGTGAATTTATTTTGTATCCTGCAACTTTGCTAAAGTTGTGAATTATTTCTAACAGCTTTTTAGTAGAATCTATGGGGTTTTCTTAAGTATACCATCATATCATCTGCAAAGAGTGATAATTTGGTTTCCTCATTACCTACTCTAATTCCTTTAATTTCTTTCTTGTCTCTTATTGCTGAGGCTAGCATTTCTAATACAATATGGAATAATAATGGTGATAGTGGGCAACTTTGTTTCACTCCTGATCTTACTGGGAATGGTTCCAGTTTATCCCCATTACATATGATACTGATGGTTTTAAATATATGCTCCTGACTATTTTAAGGAAAAGTCCATTTATTCCTATACTCTCAAGTGTTTTTATTAGGAATGGATGTTGGATTTTATCAAATGCTTTTTCTGCATCTATTGAGATGATCATATGATTTTTGTTAGTTTGATTATTGATATAGTCAGTTATGCTAATAGAACCTTTTCTATTTTTTTCTAACATTGAACCACCCCTGCATTCCTGGTATAAATCCTACTTGGTCATAGTGTATTATCCTGGGAATGATTTTCTGTAGTCTTTTTGCTAATATTTTATTTAAGATTTTAGCATCAATATTCATTAGGGAGTTTGATCTATAATTTTCTTTGTCTGTTTTCAACCTACTTGGTTTAGGGGTCAGTACCATGTCTGTGTCATAAAAGAAATTTGGTAGGACTCCTTCAATCCCTATTTTTTCAAATAGTTTATGTTATATTATATTATACCATTGGAGTTAATTGTTCTTTAAATGTTTGGTAGAATTCGCATGTAAATCCATCTGGTCCTGGGAATTTTTTCTTAGGGAGTTGATTAATAGATTGTTCTATTTCTTTTTCTAAGATGGGACTGTTTAACCAATTTATTTCTTCCTCTGTTAATCTGGGCAAACTATATTTTTAAAGGTATTCTTCCATTTCATTTAAGTTATTGTATTTATTGGCATAAAGTTGGGCAAAGTATCTCCTAATTATTGCTGTAATTTTCTCTTCATTAGTGGCTAGTTCTCCCTTTTCATTTTTAAGACTAACAATTTGATTTTCCTCTTTTCCTTTTTTGATCAGATTTACTAAAGGTTTATCTATTTTATTGTTTTTTTTCATAGAATCAACTCTTAGTTTTATTAATTAATTCAATAGATTTTTTATGTTCAATTTTATTAATCTCTCCTTTTATTTTTAGAATTTCAAGTTTAGTGTTTGGGGATTTTTAATTTGTTCCTTTTCTAGCATTTTTAGTTGCAAGCCCCAAACTAAGAGTTTTTAGTTGCAAGCCATAGTATTTCTTGGAGTTTTGATTTTAGGGTCCCTTTTAGTAGGTGATCAATGAATTCTTTCAATATCTATTTTACCTTCTGTTTCTATAACATCTGGGCAGTTCTCTTTGATAATTTCCTGGAAAATTGTATCCAGGCTCTTTTTTTCATCATAATTTTCAGGAAGTCCAATAATTCTCAGATTATCTCTCTTACATCTATTTTCCAGGTCTGTTGTTTTCCCAAGAAGGTATTTGACACTTTTTTCTATTGTTTCATTTTTTTGGTTTTGCTTGACTGATTCTTGGTGTCTCCTCGAGTCATTCAATTCCATTTGTTCAATTCTGATTTTTAATGAATTATTTTCTTCACTCACTTTTAAATATCCTTTTCTAATTGTCCAATTGAGTTTTTAAGTGAGTTGTTTTGTTCTATGGAATTTTTTTCTATTTCACCAATTTTATTTTTTAGAGAGTTATTTTCTTTTTCCAATTTTCTAATTCTGTTTTCCTTGGAGTTCCCTTTTCCACTTCACTAATTCTGTTTTTCAAGGATTTGATTTCTTTAAATGAGTGGGATGACTTATCCAGACTCTCTTGTCAAGCTTCCTTTTCCTTTTCCCATTTTTCTTCTAGCTCTCTTGTGAGAGCCTTTTTAATTTCTTCTATGAGATCTTGTGTATTGAGGACCAGATCATATCCCACTTTGGGGATTCATCTGGAGACACTATGTTTTTAATCTCCTCAGGGTTTAAAGGCTGCTCTCTATCCATATAGAAGCTATCAATAGTTAGAGCTTTTTTGCTCTATTTTAAATTTTTGCTCATTTTGTCCAAAAAGAATCAAAGAAAATAAACTTACCAAAAAACCAAAGGCAGTCTGGTTTTTTTTTTTTGGGGGGGGGGGGCGCTGGATGGTATTACTGAGCTTCCTCTACAGACTGCAGAGGGCATCAGTGAGGCATTAGCAAGACAGCAATGGCTGTGCTGTGTCTGACTCTGAGAGCGTGCTGAGTCACTCTGGGTGGGTATGGCCAGGTCCTGAGAGGCTCTGGCTTTTCGGGGTTATCGTTTTTATCTCTTGTATTTATAGCTTCTCTGCTGATCTACTACTGGCTTGCTGTCAGGGCAAAAGTAGCCACACTGTGGTAAAGTTCTCCTTGCAGAAATGTCTGTGATCACACCCCACCCCTCTCAGGTCTGCTCAGTATGAGCTGTCTTCCGTACTCTCACTACCTGCCCTGCTCTCTCTGCCTGCCTTCAGTCTGCGCCTGATCTAACCATCCCCCCCTATGAGCAAAAACAGACCTTTTCTAGTGAATTTCGAGGATATCTTCTGTTGGTAATTATTTCTGGGTTTTTTCAGTCAAGCACTAATTCTGAGGCCTTGTCATGAAATAAAGTATTCTGAGAGTAAGACAGAGCTTAAATAGATGTTTGTGTCCTCTCCGCCATCTTGGCCAGAAGTCCCTAAAATATTTCTTTATGAATCATGTTGGGAGAGAAAAATCAAAATGGGAAAACCATGACACAGAAGGAAAAAAAAATATTTAAAAAAAAAGTGAAGTCTTTATTTTGGGTGGAACTTCTCTTTCTATTTTTTGTTGCTGGATTTTTCTGGTAATATATACAGATATTCTGATGATTTAAGTGGATTTATTTTATAGACTGCAACTTTGCTAAGTTGTTAATTGTTTCAAGAAGTTTTTTTTTCTAAGATTGTCTGAGTTTACCATCTTGTTATCTGCAAAGAGTGATAGTTGTGTTTCTTCATTGTCTATTCTAATTCTTTCAATTTCTATTTCTTCTCTTATTGCTATAGTTAACTTTTCTAATATAAGTAGAATAATAATGGTGATAATGGGTATCCTTGCTTCACCCCAGATCTTATTGGGAATGCTTCTAGCTTATTCCCATTACAGATAATTCTTGCTGATGGTTTTATACAGATAATGGGAAACATTTTAAGGAAAGCACCATTTATTCCAATGGTCTATAGTGTTTTTAATAGGAATGGGTGTTGTATTTTGTCAAAGGCCTTTTTTGTATCTGTTGAGATAATTATATGATTTCTGTTAGTTTTGATATGGATATGATCAATAATATTGATAGTTTTCCTAATATTGAACAAGCCCTGAATTCCTGGTATAAACTCCAGCTGTCTATAATGTATAATTCTTTCATTGTTGCCATAATCTCTTTTCTAGATTTTGTTTTAAAATTTTATACCAATATTTATTAATTAAATTAGTACATAATTTTATTTCTCTGTTTTTGTTCTTCCAGATTTAGGTATCAGCACTGTATTTGTGTGTTATGAAGAATTTACTAAAACTCCTTCTTGGCCTATTTCCTCAAAAAGTTTATATAGGGATAAATTGTTCTTAAAATATTTGGTAGAATTAGCTTGTGAATCTATCTGATCCTGGGGATTTTTTCTTAGGGAGTTCATTGATGGCTTTTTCAATTTCTTTTTCTAAGATGGAGTTATTTAAGTATTCTATTTTCTCTTTTGTTAATCTGGGCAATTTATAATTTTGTAAACATTCATCCATTTTGCTTAGATTGTCAGATTTGTTGGCACATAATTGGGCAAAATAGTTCCCAATAATTGCTTTAATTTCCTCTTCAATGGTGGTAAATTCACACTGTTCATTTTTTTGGTATTGGTAATTTGGTCATCTTTCCATTTAAAAATGAAATTAACCTATGGTTTATTTTATTGCTGTTATTGTTATTATTGTTTTTTAATAAAACTAGCCCCTAGTTTTATTCATTAATTCACTGTTTTTCTTAATTTCAATTTTATTAGCCCCTGCTTTGATTTTCAGGATTTCTAATTTGGTATTTAATTGGAAATTTAAATTTGTTCTTTTTTCTAGTTATTTTAGTTACAAGTCCAATTCATTAATCTGCTCTTTCTCTATTTTATTGATGTAAGCTTTTAGAAATACAAATTTTCTCTTAAGTACTGCTTTGGCAGCATCCCATATCCCTTGGCTTTTTAAATGCAGATTTCTATAGCCAAGATAAATTCACAGGCTCTTCAATTCACAGCTTTTTCAATATACTGTTTGAGTAATTCAACAAAACCTTTTTAAAAAAGTGACTACTATATGCAAAGCATTGTGTTGATTCTGGGGATATCGTGATAAAAATGAACCTTTCCCTTGTCCTCATAGAGCTTGCATTTTACCAGAAGGATATATATTTATAGATGAAAAAATATGATTTTTTACAAATCTGTCATCTCATCAGTGTTGGCACTTCTTCTGACAGTTTAAACTGTAAGCTATGCATGTCTTCTCATCCCATATGATCCTCATATATATCTTCCCATAAATTCTCCAAAAGGTCCATCCAGTATAATAGGGATCTTTCTCTAGATCTCTTGTCTGTGGACACAACCGCAGGTAGTCCATTAGCATGTCTTGTTCCTTATCATATGACCTTTAGCCTTTTTTTTTTTTCTGATTATATCCCTCTTTCTAATAATATCATCTATGTAGCTTCTTTTGCACAATTCTTTATCAGTAATCTGTTGTAGCCTTCTTATGCCTACCTCATTCCTCTGTATTGTCCTTTTGATAACCTTCAACTTTAATTCTTTGGATAATGAATATTTGAATATGAAATACTATGAATGATGGTCACAAGCATCCTTGTAAAAATACTGATGGAAATAGATGGATTTTTGTTTCAGGATGAATTTGTGGAAAATTCGAAGGATAATGCAATTTTCCAAATCACAGTAATCCAACTTGCTTATCTTCTTTTTAATTCTGGACCCAACTCTTTGTTTTCATCTAATGTCTAATGGATCAACTTTATGGTCTATCCTAAAACTGTATGTCATTGTCTGGACAATATACTTCCTTCATCTACTCGGTTTGCTTTTATCTATTTTGCTATTCTAACATCTTTTGAATGATGGATTTCATGTAGGAGACTCTACAATAATCTGGGGCTTTATATAGACAACACAATGTCATCCACAAAAATGAACATCTGGAGGACTTTACCAAGTGTAGGGAATTCCTTTACTCTTTCTTCTTTGTGCTGGAGATTTTATATGCCAATGTCAAATATTTTTGATAAATGTATGCCTTCCTCTTTAGTACCTTATCAACAATTAAATCAACAATTAAAAAATTATCAAAGTTGTTTCTGTTTTTATTACATCTTTCGTGAAAAACATACAATCTTGACATATTTGTGGAGTTACCTTGTCAGGAGAGGGTTTTTGAGATGGTATTTTTATTATTTGGTCTAATGCTTTTTATGGTCAGTAGACAATAAGCATTATAAAATGTTATACTCTACATTTTTCAATAAATTATCTGCTATGCAATGATTATTGTAAAAAAAACCCTAGCCTGTTCTTTTCTAATAACTTCATTAAAGATGCTCTCAATATGTATATGGATTATTCTTATAAATATTTTTGTAGAGATAGGAAAGCAGATTCATAGTTATTAATTGACATTCTCTTCATCTGTTTTCTTTAGAGGGTAAGGTAACAATAGGGTAAAAAAAAATTTCAAAGCTTTTTGATCTTTCCTCCTTTCAGATATCTTGAGTATTAATTCCTCAATGTTCTCAATATTGTGTTATCTCCATTACAGTTCTGCTCTGTGTAATATTAAGGCTGATCTAGCAGTTATTTCTATATTTATTTTCTTTAGTACCATTTCTGTGTTACAATGGGAAAACTATTATTTTTGGATAAGAGTTGGGTTCAAATCCCACCTCCATCAATAGCTATTTGTTGAACCTTGGCCAAGTCACATAATCTCTATGGACTTCAGTTTCTGCATCTGTAAAAAGAAAGCATTGGGTTGGATTGTCTCTAAGGTTCCATCCAATCCTAAAACTATCAGTCCATTTTCTTATTTGCGAGCCATGAGAATCCAAATCTAGTGATATCATTGCTATTGATAAAGAAAATGGTTCAACATGAAAATCACCTTTGATTGGGTCAGAAGCAAATAAGATAATTTGAAATTAACCAATGAACACTTCCTCCACTGCAGTTTCTAAATCAAACATTATAGTTATCAGTGATGACTTGGGAGCCATATATGTCAAATTCTATATTTAATCAAAGGAAGTCTTAAGCAGATACAAATGAGGAAATGACTTGGGGGTTCATATAATGATGATGAGGAGTCCCTAGACACAATTATCTGAAGGTAGCATCAATAGCTCATAGTTGTATCTTGCTGCTGCTTTTTTTTTTTTCTTAATCTTGAAACATAGAGTCAGGTCCTTTGAATGCATTCTGATAAACATTGTCATGATAAAGAGTTAGGAATGATGAAGAACCAATTAAAATAAGTCTCTGTTTGTCCTTTCTCTTTCCTTTCCTCTTCTATTTCCTGGACTTAAGCATAACCATTAAGTATATAAAGTTTATTTTTCATGTAATCTCACTTCCCTTCTTAGTCAAAAGAACTATATGTAAAAAAGGATCCTAAGAGATTCTCCAACCCAGTTATTTCACATATAAATTAAAAGGGGCCCAAAGCTTCATCTACTTACTGGAGGTCACACAGCAAGTTAGTAACAACTGAAATATGAGAACCTGGGTTTTCTGGTACCTTCCCCATTGTTTTTCCCCCATTGTACTACACTGATCCTCCTCTTTTTACCTAATACCCTCTGTTCACTGTCCTCATGGTGACAGTTTAAAGGTCTTAAGGTTGGTAATCCATCTCAGTCTTGTCTTCCCTGGCCAATATTTCATGCTCCAAAATTATCTTAGTCACATTTTAACTTCCATTTCTCCAGTCTCTGTTCCCAGAGAAAAACATTTTATTAAACTAGAAATCTTAGAGAATTATGGTGGCTAAAAACTTTTGTCTTCCTTTGATCAGCCTAGTGAGTCTTTCTGAACTTGGTGCTAGGCTTATCTTTAGACAAGCATCCATGTTGTTCATCAACTAGTTTACACTTTGAAAACTTTCCAATATGGCAGATATGGCCATAGAGAACCCTGGTCACTCTAAGCCATGATGTAAAATCCAAAAAGGAATTTAAATGAGGATGTGGAAAAAGAAAGAATAATAAAAATGTAGTTATTGAGACACCATTTTTAGTGTATGGAATTCTAAAATAGCCACCTAAGATTTGAGGTGCTTTGTGATTCAATAGCCACTCAAAACTATGGCTCATAATCTGTTGTTGATGCTTTTACTTCTACAAGCAGTTGAAAAACACTTTAGTTCAAACAAAAGACATTTAATTAAAAAATACAGAAAATAAAGTGCATAATAGGATACTCTATCCTGGAGGTCATTGACACCATCATTGGGAAGGCCAGTTACATAGAGTTTAATTGCTACCAGTCAACATGATTGGAAGCCACATTGATAGGGATTATGTGTACCAAGAGATTGCACAACTTGGGGAATACATGTGGTTATGGCACATTTATTTAGGATACTTACATTGGATCCATGTTTGGTCAAGAAGCACATATAGCTATGGCAACTCATGCCTTCAGTGCTATTGGGCTGCTACTGTGCTCTGATTAATAGCATCATATTGCAATTTTCTATTGTTTACTATTGTACCTCTGCTTTCTGTTGTATGTTTCCTTCACTGCTCTTTCAGTTATTATAGGGTGTTGCTTCTGGGCTTTATTGCTTTCAAGTTTCCTGTTGGCCATCTCAGATCCCTCGCTGCTAGAGTACAGTGACTAAATAACCTCTTCTTTAAAAAACTTTTTTTCTTATTAATTCTTGAAATTTTCTTTATTATTTTTCAAAACATATGCTCGGACAATTCTTCAACATTAACCCTTGCAAAACCTTGTGTTCCAATTTCTCCCCCCTTCCTCATCCCCTTTCCTAGATGGTAAGTAGTCTAATACATGATAATCTCTTTTTGATAAAGGGCAGTCTAATCATGTGTAGAGCCTATGAGCTTAGGTACTTAGAAAAACGCTACCAAACAAAAGCCAGCAGAGTGCTCCCAGGACATAAAGTCTTTTCTTATCACTCTTTCTATTAGAGAGTGAGAGAGTTTATTATCCCAGACAACTTTCTAACTTTAGAGTAAGAAAGTCCTAGGATCCTTTCTATCTTGGCATGCAAATCAGTATAGACCAGAATAAAATCTAAGTAAAGGAAACAAGTAAAGGCATTGCCCTTCTACTCTTGTATTCATTTAGGGGCAGCTAGGTGGTACAGTGGATAGAGTGCTAGACCTGGAATCCAGAAGACTGAAATGAAAATCTATCTTTAGTTTCTTATTAGTTGTGTGATCCTGGGCAAATTACTTAACTTCCGTCTCAGTTTCCTCATTTGTAAAATGGGGATAATAACAGCATTTACCTCCTAAGGTTGTTGTGAGGATCAAATGTAATATTTTTTATTGTTTTAAAGTACTTAATATTTTAATATTTAAGGTACTTAGAATAGTACTTGGTACTACATACATACTTCCTTTTTCTTACTCTTCCCTATTTTGCTTTCCTGCATTTATTGTATATTACATTGCATTACATTGTATTTCATTAATAGTTGTACTTCATGGCTAGAGATAAACTTTGCTGTCTACCTAAAAATTAAAATAGGACTATTTGTCTTGTCTTCTTTGGGAGAAAGGGGAGAAGGAGAAAGGGGGAGAAGAGGAGAGGAGGAGAAGGGGAGAGGAGGAAAGGGAGAGGAAGAGAAAGAAGGAGGGAGGAAGGGAAGGAGGGAGAGAGGAAGGAGAGAAAGTATGGTGAAGGGGAAGAAAGACGGGGAAAAGCAAATCTTGGAATTTTTTATAAAGTTGTTTTTAAAATGAGCAAGTCATTTTTAAATCTAATGAAGAACAATTCTCCAAACAAGCCTGGACCCACTTCGGACTTCCATGATCAAACTGAGCAATGATAGAGCCATTTTTCATTAACATGTCATCACTAAGATCACAAATCATTTGTTAAGTATCCACAGGTGCACAATCTTGTGATGGATTCTGTACAAAGCAAGACAGACACAATCCTTGGTTATAGGAGCTTATAATCTATTAAGTCAATTACACTAGACTCTTACTATAGCACTACCCTCAGGGGGTCCGTGCTGCCGGATTGTGTTATTAGAGAATCAGTATCTTGGTATTTTTAGCAATAAACCCCCTTTGTTCAAGGTCCAAAACAGATCCACCTTATGATGAATTCTGTGCTATAGTGGGTCATGTTATAGCAAAGCTTTGGTTTATTTCATTTTATCTGAGTAGACTACAGTTATAGTATGTCTTTGGTGCTGTTTGTAAAAACAGTAACACCAGACTTCAGTAATCAAAAGCAGAAGAGAAAATGGATGGAACCCTTTTATTTTATCTAATCTTGCATTATTTAACATGAAAAGATTTCTCCAACTTCAGGAGGTCAACCCTAGGAGTGGGCTTATTGCATTAGCAATTTGTTCTATTAAGTGGGTATCTGTGTGTCTATAGCTTTCTTTTTATTTATCCAGGGCATAAAAGATTCAATAAAGGAAGGCATATCCGACTCTAGGCAAAATTGTGAAGTAGGTGAAGTTTGTCTTGAGTACTATTCTACCTTCAGTTTCAGTGTCTCCTGTCCTTACTCATGGAACTTTCTCCACCTCCAGGCATCTCAAAATGCCCAAGGCTTTTCCCTCACTCTTGTACCATTCTTCCTTCTCCCTCTCCCTCACACTAACTGCCTTTTACTCTGAAACTCTTATTTCTATTGCAATCAAACCAAGCTTGGAATTAGCTGTCAATTGCAAGAGAGCTAATTCACACCAAAGTATTAATGAATAATGAAATTTCCAGGTTTGTTTCTCTTTAAACAGGGAACATTGTATAATCCAAAAGTATGTAATATTTGTGATAGAATTTCAGGCATTACTGATGAGTGGGGGAAATTTGATTTTCAAATCACAGCTTATAGGCAATTGTGTAGGAGAGGATAAAAGAGATCTTAAAAATCATATTGTCCAATGCTTAATCACAATATACTACAAATAACATAGTATATGTAGTACAGATTAATTTCTCAGGTATATTATATTGGGTATATATATACACACACACACATATAAATGAATATCTCATGGTTGGACTATAAAATAGTACAAATGAATGCTAGAGATTAAATGACTTGTTTAGGGTCACCTAGGTAATAAATTATAGAAACAGGATTTGAACACAGGTCATCCTCTTACTTCCAAATTCACCTCTCTTTCCACTGTATCATTCTCTCTCTACTTGTATCCTACTTATAAATAAAGGTGGCCCTAGGGCAAAGGCATTTTGCATATTTGTAAATATGTACTATTACATATTTAACAGTTGGAGAGATCCTGTGAGTAAAGGACTTTATGATGGAGATTCTGAAAGCCTAACTCTGGGAAGATTTGTACTAGACAGAGTATTCTTCCTTACATGGAAATAAAAGCATGAATTAAAAAATAATTCATTAGGCAGAAACTCTATACATCTTAATATCTTCTTGCTTGTATGTGTTTCTAGCTTTTGTGCCTTTGGAAGTTGCTAAGTAAGAATATTTGCATTTGACAGTTATTTAACTAATGACTAACTCAGTTAAATAAAATTAATGAGAATTTATTAAAGCCCTATGTGCCTGTGATTCTATAAACTACTGTGATGCTTACAAAAGTACTTTAAAATTTATAGACTTGTTGATGAGATGACTGAAAAAAAAAAAAAAAACAGGATATGAGAAGAAGACAGAGTCAAGGGCCCAGAATCAAGATATCTGGGTTCTAGTATTAGCTCAGTGAAAATCATTTCCCAAGCATCCTTGTAGCTTACAAGATGCTGACTCTTAGGATCATTGATAAATGGCTATACTGGGGCAGGCAGGACTCTAAACCCAGCACCCTCTAAGTTCAGTTTTGATATTGGAACAAGGTACTTACAGATCACTGAATATTGAACAAATAAAGTTCATTTTGTCCTAATAGCAAGGCTGTGCAATAAGGATAAAATGGCACTTAACTCCTCAGAACTAAGTGATAAAAACAGAGCCCTTGGTCAGCCAGTCCTCAGAATAAGAAGATGCCCACGGTCTCAGATACCCACCAAGTCTACAGAAAGCTGGACTTTTTCTCCTGCCAGACTAGGAAATTGCATCAGTGATGATAGGACTAATCAAGTTGCTTCAGGGGAAGAAGCTGTGTCAAGGTCAGGGTCTGGAGAGTGGCAATCCTATTATAGTTTGAAATTAAATCCTCTCTTTTCTGAGATTTGAAACCTCGGTCTATAATTCTACCAAAATTATAAACAAGAATTCAAGGACATATTTAAATATTGATATATTATTATTCCCTCATATATTCAAAGTGGACAGGATCATTTTGTTTATTGCTTCTCTAATTGTACCACATAGATAGCTGCCTGTTCTGGTCTTCATAAGGCTGATCTTTAAGTGTACTTGCAAGTCAAGGGCTAGGTTTCAGGTTTGTTTTTTTTTTTTTTTTTTTTTTTTTTAACCTTGGGACAATGAATCTTGATTTAACATCAATAGCAAAATTTAGCACAATGAATCTTGATTTAACATCAATAGCAAAATTTAGCCCGCATGCTCAGCCTTGGTTTATATGATCATTATTGAATGAGGACTACCATAAAAACTTTTTCATTCCATTAAATGAATGTCTTTGGATCATAGCAGTAGGGAAATGGGCCAGTTCATCAAATGCAGTGAGTGCTAAAAAAAAAAAAAATTTTAAAAATCTAAAAAAGCCCTAAACTTGTTAAAGCTGTGTATATTCACTATTAAACATACACTCGACAATCCTACTGTTCTTGCCAAGAACTAATATTCTGCTTTAGATGGAAGTTTTGTGAAGTACTTTTAGACATAAACATATGGCAGTAACTTCAAGTCTTTTGCCCAAAGTAGCTATTGAGTTTTCTCAAAGAAGATATATATGTGTATGTATATATATATATATATGTATGTATGTATGTATGTATATGCATATACACACACGCAGAGCACAATTAAGGAAGCCATTGGCTTTCATGACATTACATTTCGATGCTGAGGAAATTGGAATATTTGTATTAGGATGAACATCTACAAAATACTTAATTTTCTTCTGATTGTTTTATTTATGAATTGGTTATAAACAATTTTGAGAGGCTCTCTTCTTAGGGCCTAAATTATTCTGTTAAAGTAAAATTAGGCCCTTTGGGGGAATATATTAATGTTTTAGAGTGGCTTCCATCTCCTTCCCTATTTTCTTGGAGAAGTCAATTTTTTTATACTTTGCAAAATTAAATTTCCAGAATTGCAGATATCTGCATAATTTCATATAACTATCTTTTCTTATGACTTAAAAGATGTTTAAAGCAATTTCAGAGGAGTACATTTTATTGAAGCTAGTTAAAATAACTTATATGTTGTACTGAAGTTTCTTTAAAGCCATCTGCACCTTTGCTTAACGCTTGGCTTTTTCCTCACTTGTGCCTAATTTAAAAACAAAACAAACAAAACAAACCTCAAGACCAACATAACAAAACATCAATCCAATACCAAGCCCCTGGCTTGTCGGCAAATACAAAATCAAACATCTGGCACTAGATAAAGTGAGGTGGGAAATGCTCCTGCATTCATGACTCATTGTTGCTTTTCAGAATTTGCCAACTGCAATCAAATTTATGAACTTTTGCTTGAGGTGGAGGATAGAGGAGAGGTTGTTGACTCTAGCAATCTCCTCCCCCTCTCTACGAAAATTTCTACCTTTGGGGCATTTGGATGTAAACAGGGAATCCGAAGTGACTTGCTGATTAAAAATAATGATGTTACTGAACTTAGTTTTTAATCTCTCAGAAATGTGAAATAAAATAGTCCAAGTGTGATGTCATTTCTATTTTTGGCCATAAAAAATACAACTTGAAATATTCATTTAACTGGGTATGAGTGGTGTGAAGAGGTTTTGTTTTAGGGACCAAAGAAAGGATGTAAATGCAATTACTTTTATCAGCAGTTGCTACTGTAGCAAAGTAGGGGGAAAACCCTCAAGGGTATAAACGTGCTTAAGAGATATCAAGCTTCATTCATTCCCTCCCACTCTCCCTCTCCCCCTCCTTCCTTTTCTTCCTCCCTCCCGTCGCTCCTCCTCTCCCTCTCTCTCCCCCTCCCTCTTTCTCTCTTCTCCTTTCCTCTCCACTCTTTCAGTGCAATGTAATTACAGGTGACCTTGGACAAGGTCTAATTTCTAAATTTTTCGGTGACCCTTGCCTTGGAAATTTTATACTTCTATTACCAATGAATGCTGTGGCCTTTTATAAGTGTTCATATATTTTGACCTCTTTGTAGTTTTTGAGACTATTAGCTATTAGCTATATTTTGATAGTTACTCTTGTATTGACTTCTGTGAAGCTTCTCTTTCTTGAATAATTCACTTTTGGTCTTCTTTACTGGTTTCTCCTTTTGGTCCCTCAAAGTAGGGCCATCCCTCATGGCTTCTTTGTAGTCCACTTCTCCTTCTATACTCTCTCCCTAGCTGATTTCATTCATTTCCATGGTTAAATGATCACATATGTACATATGATTCCCAAACTTCTATCTATCTCTATCCATTTCTTGATCTTGTCTCACCATCTTCTGTCTTTTCATATATTTAGAAAGGACTCCCATTACATATCTCAGTTGGAAGCTTTCTCTTCCTTTTCAGCTTATCTCTGATAACATGTCCTCCATGAAGTCTTGTCAGAACTACTAATTTATCCTACTGCTAGCATAAGTTCATCATCAACTACATCATGAGGTAAAAAAAAATGATGATCTAATCATTAGGCAAAAATTTGGACAAAACATTTGGAAATTATCAAGTTTATTGGATATAAGAATGGATTTATGTCAATGATCCTTAATGATGAAACTAAACTTTTGTATCTGTTGTGCTAATGAGAATATGAAACCATCATGAATACTGAAAAATTAAGGTTTTGTTGCAAAAACTAATATAACCTTGCTATATATAAAACCTCTTAAAGCAATTAAAAAAAACTTGGAAAAAGATTTTTTTAAAGTATTAACGTTTTTTCTAAAAGGAGTTTCATTAGTTTTTGCATCTATCTATTAAAAATGGTAAAATATAACACTTCCTTATCAGTTTATAAGAACAACTGATTGATAATTTTCAACAAAAACCTTTGTAAAATTGGTGAATAGAATTGAAAAATAAATACCATGATAAATAGTACATATTTTGGGGAGATAATTTTTTCATCTAAGGCAGTCATTAAAATCAAGTATTGAAATAAACTGAATTTAGAATCAGATTGTCAAATCATTGTATCACAGTATGATTAAATTTAATGAAGACATTCAAATTATGATTAAAACATATTCAATAATATTGCCATCACCCAACTTATTATTAATAATATTTTTAGAAGAGCAAGAATGTTTTTGTATTCTTAATAAAATAGATCTTTTTTTGAAATCCAGCTTTTTCATTTTATCTAATTTTAAGTGTCTATTATTAATGTCTATTTTATAATGTATATAATAGTATAGGAATACACACATATGACATTTTTATTAAAAATTTTTATTATGAACTAAAAAATGAACAAATTTATCATTTTCAGTAGTATTTTTCCCCAAATACATGTAAGATAGTTTTCAATATTCACCTTTGTAAAACTTTATCTTCCAAATTTTTTTCTTTCCCTCCTCCATGTCTGTGCCTCCCAAGACAGCAAAAAATTCTATATAGGTTAAATGTATGAATTCTTTTAAACATATTTCTGTATTTGTCATATTGTATAAGAAAAATTAGATCAAAAGGTAAAAAAACACAAGAAATAAAAAAAACAAACAATAACAAAAAAGAAAATACAATGCTGTGATCTTCATTCAGTCTCTATAGTTATCTCTTGGAATGTGGATGGCACTTTCCATTCCAAGTTCATTAGAATTGCCTTGTATCACTGCATCATTGACAAGAGCCAAGTCCATCACAGTTGATTATAACATAAGGTTATTGTTACTATGCACAATGTTCTTTTGGTTCTGCTTACTTCATTCACCATCAGGTCATGTAAGTCTTTCCAGGCTCTTATGAAGTAAGCATGCTCATCAATTCTTATAGAACAATAATATCGCATCACATTCATATACCATAACCCATTCAGCCATTCCCCAACTGATGGGCAAGCATTCAATTTTCAGTTTCCTGACATATCTACCACAAAACTATCATTTTCTTATGCAAATAAGTCCAGTAAAATAGAATTGTATGTTAAATCTTGAATCAATTAATATAACTTATTAAGTACACATATATGTGTATATGCATTCAATTTAAGATGGAAGTACCAATTTTGTCCTGTTTGCTAAGTTCTCTGAATTTCTTTCTCTTTTCTTCTATGTAAAATATTTCATTGACATTCTTTTCTATCGTTTTGACTTTTGCATTACTACCTTTACCTTCCTTCTTTCCTCCCACAATTCTCCCATCTCAAATAAAATCCCTCCTTTGTAATGAGTAATATAGTCAAACAAAACCAAATTTGTCCTATTTATAATGTCTGAAAAGACTTGTATCATTCTGTATCTGCAGTCCTTCATCTTTCCATCAAGAGGTAAAAAACATACTTTATCAATATTCTTTTTCAGTGGTGATTGGCCATAGATCAGAGTTCTTAAGTCTTTAAAAATTGTTTTTTTTTTTTTAAATAATGTTGTAAATCATTGTATAAATAGTTCTGATCCTGCTCACTTCATTCTGCATAAGTGCATGTAAATCTTTTCAGGTTTTTCTGAATCCATCTTTCTTGTAAAGCATTTTGTAAAGCACAATAGCATTCTGTTACATTCATATGCCATAATTTATTCATTCCCCAATCAATAAGCAATAAGTGTTAGTATAAATATTTTTTAAAATATATAAGTGATTTCCTTCTCTCTTTAACTTCTTTCTTTTTTGGCACATGACAAATAGTAATATTGCTGGATCAAGAGCTATATTCACAGTTTGGTGGCTTTTGGGGTAAAGTTTCAAATTGCTTTCCAGAATCATCGAACAAATTCACATGCTCTTCCTCCCACAATCTCTTCAACAAGTGTCTTTTTTCTTTTTTGTCATCTTTTTCAATTTTATGGGTTTGAGTTAGAACTTGAGAATTGTTTTAAATTGACATTTCCTTTATTATTAATAGTTAGAGGATTATTTTCTTTTTTTTTTTTTAGAGGATTATTTTCATGTGGTTATTGATAGCTTGAATTTCTTTCTTTGAGAACTACTTGTTTGTATCCGCTTATCATTTATCTTTTGGGCAATAGCTCTTGCCCTTACATATTGGAGTGAATTCTCTAAACATTTGGATATCAGAACTTTTATCAGAGAAATTTATTGCAAAGATTTTTATATATGTAATTCATATATAGATATGCATATTATATATATATAGAGAGGGGGGGTGTTGCATACTCAAATATTTTTACTTCTAGAGTATGTGATCAAAAAAATTTAGAGATCATTGCTTTAAGGATAATTCTATTTATTGAAGAAATTAATAGACTATTATAATATACAATTATCTCAGTAGACTTGAGTTGAAACAGCAATCCACTTGTGTTTATTAAGCATGAATACTGTGCTTTCCACTGTATGAAGAATTGTGGTAAATACAAAATTATGAGACATGATCTTTGTCCTCAAGGACCTTACACTTCTTGGTCAAGAAACAACACTAACACTCGTGAAGTAATTCTAGAATAAAACAAGCTAGTATGTAATTGGGTGCAAATGGAGATACTAGAGACTAGAAGAGCTACTGGAGTGTCCTAAGGCCATTACCTTTCAGATTTAACTTAAGATAGAGGCTTTCTTCAGAGGCAGAATGCTTTTTAAAAGTAGCACCTCATCAGGAGCTTCCTCTATTATCCATTAAGAGCAGTGCTTATAAATCCCTTAGTCCACAGAGTAGTGAACAGTTCTGTAATAAAGAGAAGAGACTACAATTGATGGAAAGGGAAACATTGATCTCCTTCTTGGCTGATAAAGCCAAGTGACAACAAGGATACTTCATTTTATGAGTTCCATGGGGTAAGGATGCAATTCTATTCTTGCCTAAAGTTAAAATATTGAGACATATCTTCCTCTGCCACAATGCAGGGGACTTCCCTCTTGGCTTTATGATATCCCTGTTATTATTGGCTAGTGGAATAGAGCAGAATTCATTCTTAACAAGAGGCCTGTCAAATCAAGGAACAATGAGATGCATCCTTATCAGTACTCCATCTTTTAATTATAGTAATATTGAAGAAATAGTCACTCAACCAACAGAGACTGAGTTTTTAGCTGCTATTTTATGATGCTATTAACTCTGATACACCATTACTTTAATGTAATTTTTATTATTACAATTAAGGGTTGACTTGATTTTATTGGAGTTGCGTTTTGATTTTATAGGCAAGTTTCACAGTAAAATTCAACTTAAAACATTCCTCTGAATTTAGAGTGGACCTATCTCCAAATACTATATTTAACAGGAATTATACTTCTCTTTTCTTACAGATCTGATGTCTAATCATACATATAACTGATTACTTTGGTATAAGGGCAAATGTTTCCTGCTATAAGAACTACTTAACAACTAAAGAGAAACTAGCTTGTCAGATGCCATCAGTGGTGTTATAAGCAATTGCTTGCTTATTAAGTTCATCAAGTCTAATTACTTAAGGTTCATTGTCCATTTTCTATGAACTGGTTTTACTATTGGGGAGGAAGGGATTAAATGTAAAAGTTGTTTTTCTTTCAGCTGAATCCCAGAGGAAGGAATTTCTTTGGATCAAAGTGAGCTTTTATTGTTTGTGCAATGCAGAGTTGTAAAAATTAAGACAAGCCCTTCAGACAAGCCAGATTCTGTCCCTACCATTTTAGCCTATACAAAAGCAGAACATTTAAGGGACTCAGTGTGGTCTGTTTATACACTGAAGATATACATTAATATATCCAGATGATTCAAAGCCCACCTTGGACTTTGGAAGGTTTCAGCCATGATTAAGGGTTTTTATTTTTATTTTTTTGAGAGAGCAAAAGAATGTTAAAAACGTATTTGTACTAAATAGATTAAGCTGTTAGTAAACATGTCCCTTTTAAATTAAGTGATGGTGAAGACAAAGAAAGTGCTTTGTTGTTGTCAGCTGGATTTGTCTTAAGTCAAAGGGACAAACAAATTAAGCAGCAGATCCTCTTTAAATCCCTAATGGGAAGGCAGATTAAATCTGAAAAGGTCTGTAAAATGAGTAAAAATTAAATTAGATTCTTCCTTCCATTTACTTGGGCTAAAGCCCTCTCTTCCCTTTCTCTTCTTTGGCTTTCTTGAGGCTAGTGGTAGGGTGGGGGTAAGGGTAGAGATGGGGGTGGGTGAGAACCTGGTTTTTCAAAACCAAATTAACATAGGAACAAATATTACCCAGGAATGTGAATTCTTTTCAAAGCTTGCCACTTGTGATGAATAAGTCCTTGCTTGGTAAGTGGCTGATGACACATCACTGTGGCAGCTCTAGAGTCTCAGCTCAGGGATAATTAATCTCACTATCAGCACAGCTAAACAGAGGGAGCTTGTTCAACATTTATGTTCTAGTACTGTTTTGTGGGCTGCGCCCCTTAAAACTGGCTGTCCCTGAATCAGGTACTCACTTCCTGTGATTACATTGCTTTAATCACTTGGGCCTTGACTCATTTAAAAAAGAAAAAAGATACTTTCCTTCACAGGGAACTTTGATCTGGGTCTCTTAGACTTGTGAAGGGAATAGTCTTGAAAGGAAAACAACAGGTCCTCCATCCAGGCCTTATTCCTACAAATCCAAAGGAATCACAGCATCTTAAGAGTTGAAATCTTAAAAAAAATTGGTATGGACTTATAATGTGCATTTGAGTGTCAACTTGGATGTTTTTTATTTAAAAAAAAGTTCATGCTTTCAACGTGGTCTGTGTCATAAGAAAGCAAAGAAACTAAGATGGAAATTTATAGGAACAAGTGCTGAGAGTCTCTACCATTTCAGCTAGTAATGGAGCAGATTATAAATCTGCAACAAAATGAATTATGTTAGCACCAAGGCTTTGTCAGGTGAATAAGGCAGTTTTATTTGTTGATAAGCATCAGTCTGATCTTAGGCAAATAATTGTGTAATAATAATATAATAGTGTAGTTAATATTTCACAATCCTGTGGGAATTAGATATAGGTGACCATGTACCAATATCCCTGTGACCAGGGCCCCTGACTAGTATTTGGAGGATGACAGAAACAAGAAAATGGTGATCGGACAAGGTCCCAAGTTTTTAAGGCATTAGGATGTACTTTAGGACTCTTATCAGTTGAATAGTGATAGCTTGAAGATATTGATCAAGAAGAAACCTCATCAGAAACAAGCATGAGCTCCTTAAATTCAAATTGTTGGCAAAGTAGGGCTAGGCTAAGCAGGTTGGCCTGAGCTGTTCCAGTTCAAAAGTTATCAGAACCTTCGGCAAGATGTCAGGGAATCTTCTACTATGGACTTCTTCTGGTTATAGGGTAATGATAATAATAATAACTAACATCTATGCAGTACTTACATATATATAATATATAATAATTATATATATATAATAATAAAATACTAACAATGCAATTCCAGAAACTGTGCTAAGTGCTTTACAAATGTCATCTCATTTGATCCTTACAACAACCATGGCAAGACAAAGAAGTGCTATTATGATTCCCATTTTACAGATAAGAAAACTGAAATAGAGGTTAAGCATCTGAGATTAGATTTGAGCTCAGGTCTTCCTGACTCTAGGCTGAGCACTCTTTCTCTGTTTTCTATTTTGACAGTCTATTGTGCTAACCTGTAGAGTTCTTGATTATAACCTTGGATTCCTAGGCTAAGAATATATGTCTGTAGAAGATATAAAGTCCTAAATACTTGTTCACTCAAGCCTTTTGGAACTACAGGATCATGAGTATCTAAAAAGAGTTTTTATTTCCCTTTATCTTAGAAAAGGTGGAGAACTGAAATCTCTGGAAGAGTAAGAAGTATGGGCAAGTATGTTGAGGGATGGTCAAGGGCTCAAAAGCAGCACTGGGAAAAACAGATTATGCTTGAGATTGTGTGTGAAAACAAGACTGTTGCTCATGACTATCCTACTACTATCTTTGGTCTCAACTGTCTTTAATTCCAGGGACTTCGAGGGGCTGAGAAGTAATCTACTTCTCTAAAACATGACCAAAGAGAGATTATTACTGCTGACATAATGGGGTAGAATATAGGACCTGGTTGCCATGAACTGCCAGGGATGAAACTTCTTTTTTCATTTGAGAAGACTATATATCTGTTCCAAAGCTATTTTTTTTTTAATTTTACATTAACATTTTTTTTAATTTAAATTTTTAGAAATTTCACATTTATGTTTATCTAGTCTTTAAATGTCAGCATAAAATTAGGTTAATTGCATTATTGTCTGTATTTTATTTGATCAAGATTAGTTGAGTATAGCCAGCTACACAGGGAAGAAACTCTACATCACTGAGATTTCTTCAAGGGGTTCAAAAACCCAAATAGATTTTATTTATAAATATTATTATGACTTATCCAAAGTAGAGAAAAGATAAAATTGTAGTGAATTTGGACCATCATGGATTCTCCTGAGCAATCTGAATATTGTTGTGCAAAAACAATTATTTATTAGTGTTGAGAGAAAGAGGCTTGGTAAAGAATTTTTCTCTAAATTTCCTCTTAGCCTGCTCATATCCCTGTAATTCCATTTTTTCACTCAGCAAATTCAAATTTAGTTTTCTCCTTGCACTCATAGTTGAAGATTACAACTACAGAGAAGGAGAGAGAGTTTCCTTACTCCTTAAGGGAAACTGCGCTCTCCCCAGATGAAGGTAGAGACCAGATAAATGGTATAACTGGTCTCTTTTTTAGTCAAACACACAAGTATACCATTTCCTCCTTCCTTTCCTACTAATGGCCAATTCATTCTGACTAGTGACACCCTTGCTTATTGCCTAATCCTTAATGACCTGTACATATTCTGTTTTAAGATAGACTAACCACTGGCCAGATAGCCCAAGCACAACAATTCAGTCTTATTTCAGAAATGCTAGGAAGACCCTAATGTTTAATTAAAAAAAAAAAAAGCCTGTAATTCCAACACTGAAAGACTAACTTTTCAATTAAAGATTTGATTCCTGTCTGCTCAAGTACAAATCCTTGTTGGAGGGATCATACTATAAATTATTATTAGTCAGATCTTGTACTCATAGTATGAGGAGGCAGGCTTTGATATAAAGATAGCAAAGAGAGCAGGAAGACTCTGTCCTTTGCTCTTACCATAATTTTTAATACTTGCTAATATCTTAATCAATGATATTTGATTGAATAGATGGTTAGAACAGAAGGATGATAGAGTATGTCAGACATATGGGGGAAGAGAAGTAAAAGAGGCAGGCTAGGGATACCAAAGATAAACTTTTCTGATCCCAGAATTTTCATTGTTTGGAAAAAAGAAATCTAATGGTTTTTATACAAACCTCATATTCCTTGAATTCTCTGCAGACTTTGATACTGTTGATCACCCCTTTCTCTTGACATCTCTTCTTCATAGATTTTCTAGATTTCTGTGACCCTTATTTATTTTTTCTCTTCCAGCCTAAATGCTTCTTAGTTTCCTTTGTGAGATTTTCATCTAGGTTATATCTAACTGTGGGGGTCCTCAAGACTCTGGACTCTCTTCTTTTATCTCTTCCCTTTTTTGCACTTAATAGTATTCTTCCCAATTATACATAAGGATAGTTTTCAATATTCATTTTTATAAGATTTTGAGTTCCAGATTTCTCTAGCTTCCTTCAATCCCTCCCTCCTCCCCAAGACAGCAAGCAATTTGATACAGGTTTAACATGTACAGTCATGTTAAACACATTTCCACATTAGTCCTGTTGTGAAAGAAGACTGAGAACAAAAGGGGAAAACCACAAGAAAGAAAAAACAAAAACAAAAAAAAGTGAAAATAGTTAGCTTTTATCTGCATTCAGACTCCATGGTTCTTTCTCTCAATGTAGAGAGCATTTTCCATCATGAGTCTTTTGGAATTGTCTTGGATTATTGTATTGCTGAGAAGAGCTAAGTTCATCATAGTTGAGAGTGCCCTCTTCTTACCTAACTGTAGATATTTTTGTTGTTGTCCTTATTAGCTTTCAAAGATTCAATTATGCTGATGATTCTCAATTTTTAAAAATATAATCCTAACCTATTTCTTGACCCCTAGCCTTAACTCTGCATTGTCCTATCTTATATCCAGCATGTCCAAAACTGAACTCATTATTGTTTTCCCAAAACCCTCCCCTCTTCCAGACTTCTCAGTTGCAGTTGCGAGCATCACAATACCCCCAGTCACCAAAGTGTTCATTGTAATTTAGGTGATAACCTCAACTTTTCATTCTCTTTCCCATCCCATTTTCAAATTCTTGCCAAGTTCTACCTATTTTACTTTCATAACATTTTTGTATGGACCCTTTTTTCTCCTCTGACCAAGGCTGCCACCCTGCTGCCTTCATTTCTTCTTATCTGGATTATTGGAATAGCCTGCTGATTGGTCTCTCTGCCTCAAGACTCTGTTCATTCCAATGCATCCTTCATTCAGCTGTCAAATTGATCTTAAAGTACAAGTCTGACTTTATTACTCATCCCTTTCCAGGGGCTTTCTATTATCTCCAGGATCAAATTTAAAACCTATCTTTAAAAACCCTTTATAACTTGGTCCCTTCTTACCCTTCCAAGCTTCTTACACCTTACTCACCCTTATGTATTCTTTAATCGAGCAATCTTTGCTTTCTTGCTATTTTCAATGGCTGTATTC
This sequence comes from Antechinus flavipes, assembly GCF_016432865.1. Classification (NCBI taxonomy): domain Eukaryota; kingdom Metazoa; phylum Chordata; class Mammalia; order Dasyuromorphia; family Dasyuridae; genus Antechinus; species Antechinus flavipes. Next base: position 84,044,220 of record NC_067402.1, read on the forward strand.
TATGCCTGGAATGGTCTCCTTCTCTCCCTCCCTTCTTTCCTCCTTTCCCCCTTCTCTCCCTTTCTCTCCTCCCTCCCTCCCTCCCTTTTTCTTTCTTTACCTTCCTCCTTTTTTCCTTCCCTCCTTCCCTCCCTTCTTCTCTTTCCTTGCCTCCCTCTTTCTCCCCCTCCATTTCTCTTCCTCCTTCTCCCTCCCTCTCCCTCCTCCTTCCTCTCTCCCTTTCTCTCCTTTTTTCTCTCTTTCTCTCCCCTTTCCTCCTGTCTCCCCTCCCTTCCTTTGTCTCCCTTCTTCCCTTTCTTTAGCCCCACCTCCCCATGTCTCCTTAGCTCATTTTCATTTCCTGGTTCCTTTCACCTTTTTTCAAGTCCCAGCTAAAATCCTGCATTCTATAGGAAAGCTTTCCCAATTCCCCTTACTGCTAGTGTTTTTCCTCTGTGATGATAGATGATTTATTGTGTATGTAATTTGAATATTGTCTTCCCATTAGACTGTGAACTTCTTGAGAGTAGGGGATGTATTTCATCCTTTGTATCCCTAGTGTTTAGTACAGGGCCTGGCACAAAAGTAAGTGCTTAATAAATGCTTCTTGACTGACTAGCCATGAACATCAAGCTTCTTTATGTATTGGAAATTTAGAATAATGATAAACATGAACATGTCTGTAGTATTAGTAGGAACAAGGTACCATGGGTAAATAACACTTGAGTTTTACTGGTTATGTTTGAATTAGCTTTTGAATTCCTAATTCTTGGCTTGGATATATTTGCCTTTGCCTGTAGACAAAGAAAAAGCCTACCTGTTTCTTGAGGTTGCAGAAACATTGCTGGAACTGAAACAATGAATTCTGAGGCTAGGCCATCAACCAGTTGGTCAACCAATATTATGTAGCCACTGTGCTAGGCACTGGAGCTATAAATACAAAAATACGACAGTTTTGTCCTCAAGATGCTAATTTTCTATAGAGGAAGGAGAGGGATAACATGTTCACAGATAAATAAATGTAGTAGGCTATGTATATATATTAATCCATAAAAGACATATTTTGTAGAAATATATAACATATACAAATATGCATTTTATATATACATGATTTTCTCTCTCTCACACACAAAATAATTAGTAACTAGGAGTGGGAGAATCAGAAAAGATTTTTTGAAAGAAGTGGCCCTTGATCTGAGTATTAATGGAAGGTGGGAGTGGGGAGAAAGGGAGGCAGAGAATATAGACATGAATAGGAAAAGATTCAGAAAAGAGCTCTGGGAATGAAATGGTCTTGACTGTGGAGGTGGTTGGGAAGCAAAGAGAGAGTTTGCAGACTTTGTAATTTTGCCTGGATTTAGCTCCAGGCAAGATGATTACCAAAAAAAAAAAAAGTGCTATGTAGTTTTCATTAAGCTTAGAAACTCATTCCATTTAACTCACACATTGTTATAACCTTGATATCTTTATAAAAGGTTCATTTGCACATTTTCCAAAAGAGTGAAAGTAAAAGTAGCCTAATAAGCTAATCCTTGTTTCCCCAAGTTACTCCTTAGGTGACTGGGAAAACAAGGTCTTTTCTGTCTGGCATCCAGGTAACCTCTTTCTCCCTTCACAGGTCAAAAGAGCTTTCTTTGTAACCACCTAATAAAAAGTCAGTAGCATCTCTGCATTCTATTTTAGATTTTATTTTTCTGATAAAGTCTCTCTTCTTTTTTGGGCATGTGATATTATTCAGCTGCCCTGCTCTGATTTGCTAACATTTTTAACCTAGGGTCCATGAACTTGTTTTAAAAATAATATTCTGGTAACTGTATTCCATCATAATTGATTTTTTCTGTAATCCCTCACATTTTATTTTATGAATTTAAAAAAACTTTATTTTGAGAAAGGTTCCATAGGCTTCACCAGACCCAAAGAGGCCCATGTCACAAAGAAGGTTAAGAATCCCTGCTCTGTTTTATCTAGTTTGATGAACATAGTTAATTGAATGCAGAAATGGAATAAATGGATAGTTTATTGGGTAAAAGATACATTATGGAATACATTGTAGTTTTTCTATGGGCACATCATGCCCAGGTCCCTGATCTCCTTAATTCTGGATTATAAAGTGACACAAATGGTGGAACCTCCACCAGATGTGGATATTTACTTGTTGGGAATATCACAGAAGAGATTCTTTGGTCAGATTGCGGTTAGTCCTGATGCCTCTGAGGTCCTTTCCAACTCAGGGAGTTTTTTATTTTTATTTTTTTTTTGATTCATCGATGAAGCTTCCATGTCTTCATCTGTAAAAAAGCATATTAATGTCTATAGTAAATATTTCCCAGTCATTGGAAGGATCACATGAGATCATATACATGAAAGTCCCTTATAACCATAAAACACAATGTAACTCTTACAAGGAATAGGGGGCATCTGCTTTCCATGAGTTTCATTTCATCTTCATAGTCACCCCAGGAATGGGGTATGATGAGATTTAGTTGGGGAAGATACCTTAAACATCTGTTTTTGATTCCCTCCTTTTAAAGATGAGGAAACTGAGATTCACATAGATTGAATGACTTATTTTAGGTCACTCAAGTAGCAAGGCATCAATAGGAAATGAACTACAGAGATAAAAAAGAGACCCTTTGCCTTTCTTTGTATCCCCAGAACTTAGTATAGTATCTGGCCCATTTTAAACACTTGGTCACTGTCTGATTGAACCAGATGAGGATGGAGGAAACTCTAATAGTTAAGGAAAGCAGTACAAAGGTGGGTTTGGAGCAATACAGATAAGCTTCAGAGAAGTTGTGGCTTCAGAAAGGTTCCCTGAGGTATGATCCTGTTGACAATGGCTTTTTTATTCTTGAGAGAGACTGTAAAAATATGGCAAGTCTTAGACATTGGAGCAATTGAGCTATACGGTTAGCCAATTAAACTAACTCCCTTATTCATTCTTCAGAAACAATATTATATTGATGAAGTGTCCCTGGGGAAAGTGGGAAATTGAAATATGTGTTGGGGGATGAGGGAGAAATGGAGTAGAGGGTAGGAAGAAAGCTGCACAAAGTAGGGCAAGGGACTTGAAACTTGGGGTATTTTAGATTTGGGGTTAGATAGCTTAAATAAAGAGTTGCCCAAGAAAATATGGGGGGTGGGGGCAGGGAAACAATGAGTAGAGAAGGAACTAGAAAGAACTAGACTTGTCCCTAAAAAGAAAAAAATAATCACAATGGTATAATAACGTTTTACATTAAGATATGTGCTGTATTGTATTAATGATATTATTGTAAAATGTAATTGGTTGGAATAACTTTATGTAGAGTATGCCTGTACAGAAATTTCCTCAGGATTTAAGATAGAAACTTTGATAAAGGGTCATAGATACAGAGCCAGAAATGGTTTTGTAATCCAACTCTGTCATTTTGCAGTTGAACAAAGGCTCATGGAATTAAATGATTTGACCAAGGTCACTCAATAAGCTTCAGAGAGATTCAAGCCCAGAGTTTCTGACTGCAGAGTCAGTCTTTTTGCCACTGTTCTAAACTATCTCCAGGGCACATTTCCTTTCTATCATAAAGTTGTGTTAAAGAAATTGAAACATCAGCGCTCATGGAAACAAGCCATTCAGGTATCATTTTTATGTATTTATTTCTAGTAATTGAAATCGTCTCTGCCCATCCTCTGAAAGATTGTGGATTAATGAACATAAATAATATCAATGTTCTTTTAAAAAATTATTATTATCAGGCAGCTAAGTATATAGTGGATGGAGTATCAGGCTTGGACTCAGAAAGACTTGAACTAAAATTCTGAATTAAAATCTAATCTCAGACATTTACTAGCTATGTGACCCTAGTTAAGTGACTTAACACGGTTTACCTCAGTTTCCTTACTGTAAAATGAGCTAGAGAAGGCAAAGGCAAATCTCTTGGGTACTTTGCCAAGAAAATACCAAATAGAAGGAGTCATGAAGAGTACTGCAATAATGGAACAATGACAATATAAATTGTTAGCTTGATCATGGAAGGAGACAAGTGTTTATTTCCAGTGATGTAGAACAGTTTCAATCCATAGTCCATTTAGGGAGAACCAGAGTAGAAGCTGTTACAGGCTTTCTTATTCATTTGACAACTTTGCTCAGAATTTTGGTCTATAATTCTTTTAGGCTTTATCACTTGTCAACATTTTATGTTTCTAATTTGCCTAATGGTTCAATAGTGCTAATATCTATTTCCAAAGACATATATCCCAATCTCTGAATACTGCCTTTCTTTCTTTTTCAGTAAGTACAGAGATGAAAAATTCATTTTAATCATGGCTAGAATTTATTAAAACTAAGAGTCTACCAACAAGAACAGAAACATTTTATGGTATAATTAGATATTGAAGTTTTGCCTCAGGATTGCTTTGAGTAAGAAATGGATATTGAAATTGAAATAAAAATATGGTAGCTTTGATCAATATAAAGAAAAGTAATATTGAAGCATTCAAAAATATAGTCTGAATAATATTCTGGTTTTGTTTTTGTGTCTTTCTTGAAAATAATAACTTTCCCCCAAATCTTTCATATAGTAGCAAATATATTACAGGTTGGCCTATTGCCATATTATTTTTAAATTGGACCTCATAAATGTTTCATGAGGTCCAATTTAATGGGATTGCTTTTCCTGGCAATGAGCCTTTGTGGACAGCATCTTAAACATTGATGCTATTTTAATGGAACTTCAGTAAAAAAAGTTTCCAGGCATTAATAGGTTTATTAATAAATTGCTCAACACCAAGACTACACATCAAGAATGCTCTGAGAAAAGTCTGGAAAGCAATAGTTAGTAATTATGCTCCTGTTTTCTTTTGACAGGTGGCAGAAATGTAAGCGAACAAAACATCAAGCTATTATTAGAATTCCAAAATGACCTTTTAAAGACAACAAAATGCAATGTTATTTGAATTCTTCCTGACAAAGTGATATGATTTTCAGTTACAGATCCTTCTCTATTCTAACTGGGAAAATGGCTCAAATTCACATTTAAATGTGGACAGAATGATATTGAAAAAGAGGGAAAGAATAAGAGTATTTGATATTTTATTGGCTGATTTCTGAATGGCGGGAGTTGGAGAAAGGAGCCTTAGAGGGCAGGAAAGGAGATTGATCTGAGGGTTTGGGAGATAGAAACTAAAAAAAATGATAGCTGGGATTCTAGAGACTATTTTTTTCAAGTTTCTCAATTTTTCTCATGCTTATCCCATTTCAAATCTCCTTCAGTCATTCTATCTAGCCACCAATAACCAAAGATTGTCTTTGCAATGGATAAACCAAATAAGCCTTATATACTGCCTACTATCTAGAATCATAAACATTTCTTTATTTTACAGGTGAGAAAATGGAGGCTAGAGAATTGAAGTACTAAATTTCAAGTATTCTTTCCTCTATATTTAAGGACCTTCACTTGTTTTTTTTTGGTTTGAATTCCTTTGGTAGTCTGGTGAAGCTTATGAACTCCTTTTTAGAGTAAAAATTTTAAATGCATAAAATAAAATATATAGAATTACAAAATAAATTAATTATATTGCAAAAACAGTTATCAAAACAAGTTCACAGACCTCAGGTTATAAGAACCCATGCCAATGAGGGTAATAATAACATTAGAGTAAGAATTGGAATAAAGACACCCTAAATTACACAAGGGACAAAATCCAAAAAAAAAAGGAGCCATATAAATGCATGAGTTACTAAGGGTAAGAGTGGGGAAAAGAGAACTGGAGATTGTAATTCAAAGTTGATATCAGTGGTACCACTGAAACTGAGATTCTAAAGAAAAGTCAGTCCAGAAAGGATAGGAAATTTTGAAGATAAAAGAAAAAACAATTTAAGGGGAAAGAAAAAGGCATGAGTTGCCCAAAGAAGATTGCATGGATACACATCGATAAATGTAAGTTATTTTTAATATTTCTTTTTTTCCCCAATTACACATAAAAACAAATTTTAACATTAAGCAAGTTTTAAGTTCCAAATTCTATCCCTTCCTTCCTCCCCTCAACACTCCCTGAGATGGTAGGCAATCTGATCTAGGTTATATATGTGTAATCATATAAAACATTTCCATATTAGCTATTTCATGAAAGATGACTCAAAAAGCAAGGAAGGAAGGTAAAATAGAAGGAAGGAAGGAAAGAAGGAAGTGAAAAATATTTATGCTTTATTTTGTATTCAAACAATGCCATTCTTTGGAGGCAGATAGCATTTTTCAACATGAGTTGTTGGGATTGTCTTGGATCATTATATTGCTGAAGGTAGCTAAGTCATTCAGAATTTTTGTTGTACAATATTGCTGTTATTGTATACAATGTTTTCTAGGTTCTGTTTATTTCACCTTGTATCAGTTCCTGTCAATTTTTCCAGTTTTTTTCTGAAATTATCCCAGAGAAGGTTGTGTTAAAGCAATACTAGAAGCAAGGATAGATGATGGAGGATCAATATAAAAATGTGATACAGTACTAAAAGAATAGTATTGGGTGTTCTAAAGTGTTGAATGAGTTGACTTTGGTGAGGAAAACTTAAGACAATGAAAAAAATAATTTTTATCTTGGGGAAAAGAGAAACATCAAAAAGAACACTTATGAGGGTAGCTGATAGATGATAATGAATGAGAGAAAAAGTATTACTACTCAACATTTCATTTGCTTTTCTTTTCTTTGTCAATTAAATTTATTTTGTATTGTAAAATACAAAAATGACAAATGGTATATCCAATTTAAATAGGAAGATAGTAACAGAATGCCCAATTGTCCTTGATGACTTGTCATCAGGCAGAGATGAACAATATCCAAGTATTCTGAGCAACTACTAGTGATCCTTGAAAGATTATGTAAACCAGGAGAAATGCCTGATGATTGGAGAAAGATAAATGTTAGTTTGATTATCAAAGGAGAGAAGAGAATGAAGTCCCACTGGAATTTTGTGAGTTTGACTCCTATTTCTGATAAAATTCTAGGAAACATTATTAGAGGGATAATTAGTGAGCATCTGCCATAGAAGATAGTAATCACAGAGTCAGCATGGCTTCCTACAAAACTGGACATGCTAGACTCACCTCATTTCCTTTTTTGACAAGATGACTAAACTAATAGACCATAGGAATGTTGTAGATATAGTTTACCTAGACTTCAGCCAAGCGTTTGATAAAATCTCTTAGGCTATTTGTAATGGAGGATATGGAAAAAGGTGTGGCTAGAGAAGAATGAAGGTAAGTGGATTAAGAACAGTTTTAATGACCACACCCAAATAGGAGTCATTGATGCCAGCTGCCAAAGAGGATGCCAAATAGTAGATCACAAACTATTTCTTAAATAATATGCTCTACATTTTTTTCCCCAGGAGTTGAGTTTAAACTCATTTCCTGAAATAGTGCTTCATGATAGAAATAGAATTATATACTTCTTCTTTTCTGTACCTCCTTCATCCCTTCCAATGACTCCCATGCTTCAGAGCCCATGACTTCATACTGCTCCTACCTGCTAATATTCTTCACTAGGCAGCACTAGGTCTCCTTTATTCAGCAGCATTCCATTCTTGAGATATTTTCTTTTTCCCCTCTTGATTCCTGAACCACCAGTCCTTATTTTGTATTTCATTTTTAAAAGGTTATTGGCTGGTAATATCTGGTATATTTATCTTAGCTAAGGTTTAAATAACATAATAGATACATTGAAGAACATTGACAAACTGGAGTAGTTCAGAAAAATTAGAAGAATTAGAAAACATGACCTAGGGCAAGCTTTTGAAGGAGGTAGTGATGTTAGCCTTCAGAAGACTTGGAGGTGAGAATGATGGACATGATAGTAGGACTGTAGAATCATATAAAGTTGGAAAGGACCTTAAAGATCAAGCCCAATCCTTCATTTTATGGAAGTGTTAACAGAGTCTCAGGAAAATTTGTCCAAGATCAAGCATGTAGTAATGTAATCAAGGGGAAGTTAGGTGGTGCAGTAGAAATAACACAGCCCCAGGAATCAGGAGGATCTGAATTCAAATATGACCCCAGACACTTACTGGCTGTGTGACTGTAGGCAAGTCATTTAACCCTGATTGCTTTCAAAAATGAAAGATAGAAAGATCATACAAGTAGTTAAAGCTATCTTCAAGTGCTTTAAAAGGAGATAGAATAGAGGTTAGACTTCTGTCCTCAAAAGGCAGAATTTGAAGCTTTGGTTGGAAGTTGCTTAGAAGCAGATTTCACTTTACTATAAAGAAAAACTTCACTACTGGTATTGCACGAAAGTGAAAGAGTCTGTCTTGGTAGGTAATAGATTTCCCTGGATGATCAGTCCAATGCATTGATTAAGCATTTATTGTGTGCCAAGCACTATGCTAAGTACTGGAGATACAAAGAAAGGCAAAAATAATCTTTGCCCATAAGGAGACTGATATTGAAATTATGAGCCCTGGTAGATCGTGGTAATACCATACCCCTGAGTGTAATAGGGGTATAGGAAAAAGGGTAATTGTCAGACATGTTGATATTCCTGTTCAAGTATGCTTCTAGATTACTTTTTAGGTCCCTTTTGACTCTAAAATTCTGTATTCTAAGTGTCTTTCCTTCTTTAGAGAACAGTTATATTCTTAACATGAATAAAATGAGGGTTGGACTACATAGGCTTTAAGTTTCCTTTCAGTTATAATGCTCTAAGATTCTAGAAGCTATGTCATTCAAAGGAGTAATATGGATTGGTGTCCCTTAAGGTCTGGAAGCAAAGGCTCATATTACCTTTCAGGTTCTTCATTATGTCTTTGTATCACTGTGGAAAACCTATGTGTAGTTGCCACATGGTATACTGAAGTGAAGATAGAAGGAAAAGGGGGGAGATTTTTAGTGACTTCGAAGAAAATAGAATGACAGAATGTTATGGGCCAGAACTCTGAACTTGAAACAAGGATTCTTACAAGGTATTAACTAAGTGGAATTGATGAGACAATGGTTATCTAGTTTAACATGGTGATTAATAGTCCTATAAATTCAGTATGATTGATTTAATCTTATAACAAATAATTTCCTAGTGATATAATGATTGGTTTATACTCAGTGTAGAGCATATAAACTGGGACAAACTCAGCCAGGGATTCAGAGACAGAGTCATTCCATCGTCTACTTTTGTGGTGGTTGGAGGCTGAAGCACAAACCCTTGGACTCAGACTCACTTCATCTCACACCACCCCACCGTGGTGGCTGGCCTGGCCTCCTGCACTTCCCCCATTGAGAACAAGGCTGGTCTGAAAGGCTCTTCAGAAAGTTGCCCAGCATTAGGCAAGGAGACAATAAAGAATTTGGATTTAGGACTTTAACACTTGGCTCTTCTTGTGGTGATTACTGAATTGAAATGAATGCTGTTCCAAGACCTCCAGAAAACTGACAAGAACACTACAACAGAAATCCTACTAGGGGTTCTTAACTTGAGGTCTATAGATTGGTAAATAGCTTTTAGGGGTAACTGACTTTGGATGGGAAAACAATTCCATCCGTATTGCAGTATACACAATTGTTTTTATGAGGGGGTTCAGGAAAGGCATCCATGTTCCACAATATCCTCAACTACTGCCTTTTTTTATTTCATGAAATTTCCATATAATGATCTCTCCTTTTTTCTAAACTCTTTATATGATATTCTCAGGATATATAGAAATAGGTTTCATTAAAAAAAAACAAACAACAAACCTATGTATTTGGTTCTAATCACTTCTTGCAATACTTCCTAAATTGGTATCCCTGCTCAAATACTGTAAAAAACAAAATGGAAATGTATGTACTGACTTATCCTTGGCACCACTATAAAAACAGAACAGACTTGTATCTTATGGCAATAGTCCGAACAGCAAGAGTCTGTCTTTGTGTTCTCATATCTGCTAGGAATCCCTGTTGTATAATAGAATCATGGATCCAGGGCAGACAGTTGGAAAGAGTTGAAATTTGACTGTGTCAGAAAACATGGTGTTGATTAAGTTCAGGAGTGAAACGAGAGGTAACAAGTGGGGTGTGGAATTCAGCTATATTTATATCCTTTGTGTTTACTTTAAAGAATACAATTACCATTTGTTTTTCAAATTTAGGAACTTGGTGTCAATGAAAGTTAGGAAAGGCATCTCACATCTGTCCTCTTCTCATGGTTGTCACACTGATGACATTTCTTTACTTGCATGATACTCACCTCACAGTAAACTATTGCAGTAGCCTGCTTGTGGGTCTTGCTACCTTAAATCCCTCCCCAATCCAGTTTATCCTTACTCACCTCTCAAAATGATCTTCCTAAAATATGGATCTGATCATAACTATTCATCTCATTTAATAAATTCTATTTCCTTTAGAATCAAATATAAAATTATCAGTCTTAAAAGTCCTTTATAATTGAGATTCTTTTTTCAGTCTTTAATACTCTACTCTCCTTTATTTACTCTTTCATTCAGTAACACTGATCTCTTTGCTATTATGATGGAGAATGTTGGTCCTTTCTAGAACTTTGTTTTTAGTAATAATAGTAGATATCTATAGAATACTTTTGGGATTGCAAAGAGATTTACACACATTATTTTATTTGCTCACCCACAACAGCCCAGATTAGTAAATATTTTATTCATTGTGTCTCATTTTATGGATGAGGAATCTGAGTTTCATAAAGATTAAGTGACTTCCCCATCACTAGTACATAAAGATGAGAATTAAATCCAGCTCTTTCCTGACTGCATCCTGTGTTCCTTCTACTAGAAAACTATACTTCTCAATTGATATTATAATTAGAACAGTGAAAAAATAATCCCTTTTAATTTGTCTATTTGATGAACTCTTTGCTCTGGGATCAGAATAATACATATAATAGAATTTGTGTAATGCACAGTACTGTAATCTACTCATCTCAAAGAGCACTCTCCTCAGGCAGAGATATCACTTAAGTTTTGGAAACTTGAAGGTTTCTATGTGGACAGCAATAAACTTTTTGTCCTTTGCCAACCTGGGGGAAAAATACTGGAGTTAGAGTCAGTATGAAGATCTGTGTTCGAATTCTTGTTTTATCAAAGTATTTGACCTTGGTCAGAATCAAAGAAGTTTAGAGTTGGGAGGAATTTCAGAGATTATCTGGTCTAAATCATGCTTTGACTACTACTTGGTCCTTCTCCAACATATCTGGCAAATGGTTATCCAGCTTTTACTTGAAGACCTCCAGTGATTAACAACCAATTACCACTTAAAACAGTCCATCCCACTTTGGGACACCTCTAAATATTAGGAATTATTGCCTTATACCAAATCCGCATATGGAGAAGAGAAGGTTTTCATCTTACAACTCCAAAAATACAAGGGGATTTGCTAACATTAAGTCTTGAAAACTAGAGCATCTTCTGACTAATAGATGCTTGTAGCTGATCAGTATTCTATAACTGAATTCTACTGATGCATCACTACAAAAATCTATTTATTCACTTCAGTGCATAGTGCCAGAAGGATGCTTCTGTGACCTCTATTATTGGTAATGGGGGCTATATGTTTAAATCCTGTTCTGCCCAATTGGAAGTGCACTCTTGAGTGACCTCAGAGAAGCGGAACATTAACATGGGGTTGCTAAATGCTGCTCTTGACACATTTTTTCTCACTGCAACAACTGTTGTTATATCTGTTATATTGTAAATGCTCCAGCTGGAAGCAATATGGAGCTTTTCATGGGGGGGAGTTAGGGGCATAGCATTTTTATCAGTTAACTGTGCTTTTGATTTTTGCAATTCTCCACCAGAAGTATAACTGTAATTATATGGCTGCAACTTTTTTTATATCAATGATCTACTTTAAAATTCCATAACAATGAATGAACCCTCTGAGAGGAAAAAATTCAAAATTATGAGTACTTCTCTATTCCCTACTTAAATATATGTATGCATATATATGATATATATATATATATATATATGTATATATATACAAATGAATATACATTATATATACATACATAGATACATATATATGTGTATATTTGTTTGTTTTGTGATTTGTCTCCTGGCACAACAAGGAATGCTAATTCCTTCTATTAAACTTCCTAAATCAAACTGGAAAATCCTTTCCTGTTCTTGATCTTTAAGAGAACTGAGATCTCTATGGCTTTGGATTAAATAGCCCTGCCACTTGATACTTCTGTAACTTTGGGTAATTCCCTTAAAATTTTTGTGCCTCAAGTTCCTCATCCAAAAAAAGAGGGCACTGGAATAAAAAGTCCCTTCTAGATTTAAATTTATAAGCATATGATTCTTTGATACTAAGTCTTGAGGTGACTGTGGTAGCTGGAGACAGAGTGTTCTATCTTTAAACAGTTTCAATTGACTAGTTGGGCTGCTGGAGTTTTTGATAAAGCAGAAGTAAGAATTCTTGCTATATTTCTATCATTTTGTTGAGTACTTAAAAGAGAGCTATTATTTATAGGGTTCTTCTTTCATTATTATATTTCTAATTCTTTGGAATTTTCCACCTGTTCCAGTGGCCTTCTCATCCTTGAGATGTCTTCATTTCTGTGGTTGATTCTCTCTTCCTATTGGTGAGTTTTTGCCTAGAAGCTCCATTTGAGAAAACATCTGGGCCAGCCATAGTTCACTTGTGTCCTGGCTTTACTTCTATCCCTTTAGATATTTCTGAGATATCCCTCTCCCTTCCACCTCTGTTTTATGTGTTGTCCTCTGATAATATGTAAGCTTCCTAAGGACAGGACTGTGTAATGGGCTGAGGCTTGAGTTGATGCACTGAGGTCCCAAGCACATGAGGCTAAATAGTAATTGGACCATAATCTATTAATATATATGCTTGGAGAAAGAATGGCCCCCGCCCACTCTTTGTGTAAGTCCTGATGTGTTGTATAGGAAATGACGATTTTGGTGGGTGGAGGCAGGGGAGTGGAAAAGGAAGGGGAAGGAGAGACTGCTTGCTTTTGCCATTGCACGACGACCTTGCAGCTCAGATCTCCCTCTGTGCGCTGGCTTCCTGTTGCAGCTGCCCATATTGCTATCGCAATCCTTATTCACCTCTTCACTTCAATAAAGATTGAAGATTTTTCCCTTAACCTGAATTCCTGACTCCGGCTGATTTTAAATACGCGGTCATTACAGGACTGTTTTTCTTTTTTGCTTGTATTTGTATCAGAATCTGCTATATAGTAGGTGCTTTAATAAATGTTTATTATTGTGTTAAGACATTGTTTAGAAATTATTTTTGTTAATTGTGGTGTGTGTATGTGTGGGGTGTATGTACATATCTATATATGTATATATCTTTGGAGCACAAATAGTTATAACTTTAAGCTTCTTTTTGGTTGTGTTCTTTTGCTTTTTGGAAACCCCAAAGAATAAAGTGTTATGGGAGATGATGTTGGGTCTTATTAATTACCTTGAATATAGAGTCTCAGGAGCACTAAAAAAATCAACAAACAATTCTGGGGAATAATAAATGAAAATTCTTCAAGGAGAAAAAGTGAATAAGAGGCTTTTTTCAGACTTTCTGCAACTGTGAAATGATTAGTGTCTTTTTAAAAATGTGAAGTTAGGTGCAGGAACTGGAGACATTTAAAATGTCAATAATATTACTGACATGTTTCAAATTTTTTTTTTTTTCTGAAATCTCCTTCATGAAGGGCCCTGTATGCTTTGTCCTTATTTCTCCTACTTTTCCATAAAGTTGAAAGGAAGAGTTGTTGACGAGGTACTGACCTGCATTGATAAAGGGAGTTTCTTTATGTGGGAGTTTCCTATAACAATAAAATCATAAGTACAGTTCCAATACTACCTTTTTTTTTTTTAAAAATAAATACCCATAATTGATGTTATAATATTGTCTACAATGTCCTAGTTTCCAAAAACTTAAAAAAAAAATTCTTTCAGGCTTGGAACACATTAGATTGTTAATTTGGGTGACAACGCCTTAGACAGTTCATTATGTTAAAGAATAACAATAACAATAACAATAATAATAGATTTGTTGCTGCCATCAATTAAAAAAAACACAAAATTTTCAGCTTTTAGAATGAAAATTCAGCATCTTTGGAATTTGGGGAAGGTCATGTTCAGTGAGGGGAAGTATTAATATAATTATATATTTTTAGAGTTTGAGGAAATATTAGAGATCATCTAACGAAGCACTAGCAGTTTGTTGAGAGGACAAATCTTAGAAAAATTAAATGACTTACTCAAAGTCATATAGCTGGTTAGTTGTTGATCCAGGTCTATAATGTGAATGTCCTGATTACCAGTATAGTATTAACTCTGCTATATTATACTCTTGGTTTCTCCTCTATTATCAATTTGAATAGTCAAGCAAAACAAATTCCTACATTGACTATGTCCAGAAAAAGTTTTAGTCTTCATTCCAAGTCTACAATCTCTTTATCAAGAGATAGACAGCATGTTTCATTATGAGTCCTTTAGAGTAGTAGTTGCTCATTCTGCTTTTAAGATCTTCTAAGTCTTTCAAAGTTATTTATCTTTAAAATTTATTATTGTCACTATAAAAACCATTGTCTTATTTTTTTCACCTCCAAAGCAATTTATACAAGTCTTCCCATGTTTTTCAGAAACCATTTCCTTAATAATTTCTTATAAATTAATAAATATTCTATCACATTTAAGGATTGTAAGTTGTTTAGCCACTCCCTAATTGTTATGTAACCCCTCAGTTTCCAATACTTTGACCCTACAAAAAAAAAAAAACTGCTATAAATATTTTCATAGAATTTTTGGCTTATGAGGACAAGAGGAAAAGATTTAGTGACTTGCTATGGGCCAAGCATTGTGGTAAGTGTAAATACCTTACTTGATCCTCACAACAATTGTGAGGTAATTACTGTTATAGTCTTTGATTTACTGTTGAGGAAACTGAGGCAATCTGTCAGGTTTAGTAATTTGCCCAAGGTCATACATTTAATCAGTGCCCGAGGCTGTATTTGAATTCTATGCACTATGTCAATTACTTAGGAATACTTTCTTTCTTAATTTATCCTTCCTCTTATTTTTCCCTCTCTCTTTCTACCTTTTCTCTTGTTTACACTTCTTGAATGAAATCCAGTTTTATACCCTACTCTGCATACATATGTATTTTTCTCTTCTTTTTTAAGTTCAGATAAGAGGGAGATCTATTTGTGTATCCCAATTATGTGAAATAATTTCCCTCATCTTTCCTCTTCCTTCTTACCTAACATATTCCTCTCTCCTCTCTTTCTATTCTTCTTTTAAGATTGTTAAAATATTTTTTAAAAGCCCTCTAATTATACTTCCTCTGTGTCTCCTGATAATAATGTTCTAGGGGGATACATTTTATCTCCTCATATCAAAATGTAAGCAGGTTGTCTTTATTTAAGTTTCTTAGGATTGCTATGACTTATCTTTTTGTGTTTCCCTTGATTCATGTTTGAACTTCAATTTTTAAATAGCTTTGGACTTTTAATCCAGAATATTTGGAAACTCTTTATTTCATTAAAGTCCCATCTCCCTCATCTCCACCCCTTAATGTTGCACTTAGTTTTACTGGGTAAATTGTTTTTGACTGTAAACCTATATCCTTTCCCTTATGGAATATCAAACTTTTATCCTCCTTTATAGTTGTAGCTACTGAATCATGTGTGATCCTGCCTGAAACTCTTTGATACTTTGTTTCTTTCTTTCTGGCTTCTTATCTTTTTTCTTTAATCTAGAAACTCTGAATTTTGACTAAAATGTTCCTCAGAATTTTTTATTTGGGGGTTTCTTTCAGGAAGTGAATTCCTCCTATTTCAATGTTGCCCTCCTATTCTAATACATCTAGATAGTTTTCTTTTATGATTTCTTGCAATAGAATGTCTAGGCTCTTTTCTTCTTCTTCTTCTTCCTCTTCTTCCTCTTCTTCCTCTCTCTCTTTCACATAGCTTCTAGATAATCCAATGACGCTTAAATTATCTCTCCTTGGTCTGTTTTCCAGATCAGCTGTTTTCGCTTCAAGATAACTAACTTTTTTCTTTTACTTTTCAGTGCTTTTATTGTTTCAATATTTCTTCTTGTCTCATGGAGTCATTAAGGACTATTTGGCTGATTCTATTTTT
Organism: Antechinus flavipes; assembly: GCF_016432865.1. Taxonomy (NCBI): domain Eukaryota; kingdom Metazoa; phylum Chordata; class Mammalia; order Dasyuromorphia; family Dasyuridae; genus Antechinus; species Antechinus flavipes. The sequence continues at coordinate 84,060,276 of NC_067402.1, forward strand.
CAGAAAATGCATTGCTTGGTTAAAGGTTTTGTATCTTTTGGGCCAAGCTATTAATTTCCTTTCTAATTACTTCTTCTATAATTCTCATTTCTTTTTCATTTTTTACCCTGTGGACTCTCATTTCATGTATAAAAACATTTTCTTCTCCTTTAAAAATTCTAGTTGAATTTTTGCCCAAGCTACCTTTTTCTTTATTGCTTTCCTTGTAGATGTTTTGGAATCATACTTTTCTCTATAATGTATTTTGAATGCTCCTTCATCAGTGGGGTTTTATGATAGAATTATTATTATTATTATTATTTTTGTTCATTATTCCAATCTACTTACTGACTTTGGACATTTTAAGGCTGGGCTCTATACAGTTTTGGAGTGAATGTGTGCACTTTTATCTTACTATTGCTTTTTTTTTTTTTTTCTGGGTATTGAGTATTGCATTATTCCAGGTTCTCAAATTCACTCTGAGGACCTAAAAGCTTTTAATACTCCCAAATACTTCCAATTTTGGTATGATCCAGGACAGTATGATTTCTTCTCTCCTGGTCTTAAACTCTGCAAGTTTCTGAGCTGGGGTTAGGTCTGAACAATAGAACTATGAGTTTACCTCATACCATTAGCTAGTTGGAAAACTATTAGTAAGGAGTAATAGGACAGTAGATTTACCTTTGGTCTTTGATTCCTTGACCTAATTATCTTCTAGTCTGGGCAGGAGGCTGGAACTAAGACCCTAATCTACTGCTTGCTTATGAACCTATTACTTGTTTGGTGTATACTCGAGAATTTGTGACTACTACTCGCCATTTCCTTTAGGCAAATATCCCTTTAGTTATCCTTGGACCTAGGATCTGGAAGTGATAGTAAGCAATGGAATTGCCAGTTGGCACCTATTCTTCCACCTATTCTTCCAATACAAAATTGGGTCCCTCTTTGTTGGATTGGAATCTCTTCTTGACCTAGAGCTTAATAATATCTCCCTGTGTTAGAATGCCTCCAACTGTTCTGCTAAATGTTGTCCTCAGTATATACAGATTTCTTTGTCTCTTTATGCTTAACTAGGTTGGAAAAATAGCACTGTCTTTTTCTTCTTGGATTTCCTGATTGGGCTTTGTGTATTTTTCAAATCTGTTTGGACTTGTTGTGGAGTGGAACTTGGCTCTCTTTCTTGCCAAGATTCTGTCATCTTGACTATATACTTGCGATATTGAATTTTAAAAGAAACTTATAGAGGCTATCATCCACACACACATCCACATCCACACATCCATATATGTGTGTTTATATATATGTATGTATACATATATATAAACACACATAAATATATCCCAATTACATATGAAAATAATATTTAAAAATGTTATAGTTTTGATTTCTAAAATCTATCCTTCCTTCCCTCATTCCCCCCTCCCTTTACAGAGACATTAAACAATAAGATATAGATTATATATGTGCAATCATATAAAACATTTCTATATTAGTCATTTTGCACAAGAAGACTTGAATAAAAGAAAATGAAAGAAAGCAAGAAAGTGAAGAATGACATTCTTGAATCTGTATTTAAACAATATCAGTTTTTTTCTCTGCAGGTAGGTATAATGCTTCATCATTAGTTCTTTGGGATTGTCTTGGATCATTGTATTGCTGAGAATAACTATCATTTTACAATTCTTCCATCAAACAATACTACTATTACTGTGTATATTGTTCTCCTATTCTGTTGATTTCATTTTGCATTAGTTCATGCGAGTCTTTCCAGGTTTTTCTGAAATATCCTGCTTATAATTTTTAACGGCATGATAATATTCTACCACATCCCATCCCAAAGCTTGTTTAGCCACTACCCAACTGATGGACATTACTTTGATTTCCAATTCTTAGACAACACAAAAAAGAGCTACTATAAATATTTTTGTGCAAATAGGTCTTTCCTTCACTCCCTACACTTTCTTTCTTTTCTTTTTTCTTTTTTGATGTCTTTGAGATATATACCTAACAGTGGCATTGGTGGATCAAAGAACATGTACAATCAATTTTATAGCCCTTTGAGCATAGTTCCAAATTATTCTCCAAAATGATTAGATCAATTCACAATGCTACTTCCAATACATTATGTCCCAGTTTTCCCATTTCCCCTCCACATCATTTTCTTTTCTTTCTTTTCCTTTTTTTTTTTTTTTTTTGATCATATTAGCCAATCTACCAGGTCTGAGGTTATAGGTAAGGTAGTACTTCAGACTTTCAATTTGCATTTCTTAAAGAGGTCATCTTGATTCTGAATTAGGTGCAAGAATACTTATGTTTTTAAAGCGATAGAAACTGAGTTTTGGTCCGAATGTCTACATTTAAGAAAAATAGGTAAAAGAAATATTTGTTCTTGCTCACGCTATTTCTGAAAATTATTAAGACTACTTGCTTAATTCACTTTTGTTTTGACTTCGATTGTCATTTGGAGGACAAGTGGATTTTCCTTTCTAATTTCATTCCTTCTAGTAATGGGAAAAATAAACCAAGCTCTGGATACATTTCTGGTACCTGCACAAATCTAATTGTGGTTATTACAATAACAACTTTGTGATTACCACAAACAACTAACAACAATAAATCCTTCTCAAAGTTAAAATGAAGCATGTCTTTAAGGAGGATTATTTAGGTAATGTTGCATGACAAAGCATAGAATATGAATTTGGGGAGCTTGGGTTCGAATCCTAGCTCTGCTACTTACTCCCTGAATGACTTCTTTTAGTTCTTTTATTTGTAAAATGAAGAGGCTGAATAATAAGGGTGAAAATACTATCTTGTGATTCACATTCAGTCCCCATAGTGCTGTCTCTGAATGCAGATGGCTCTCTTCATCATAAATCTATTAGAATTGGCCTGAATCACCTCATTGTTGAAAAGACCCAAGTCCTTCACAGTTGATCATCACATAATCTTGTCACTATGTACAATATTCTCTTGGTTCTATTCACTTCATTTAGCATCAGTTCATGTAAGTCTCTCCAGGTCTTCCTGAAATCATCCTGCTGATACAATAATATTCCATTACATTCATATGCCACAATATTCAGCCATTCTCCATGAGATAGGCACTCATTCAGTTTCCAGTTTCTTACCACTACAAAAAGGACTGCTACAAACATTTTTGCACATGTGGACAACCCATATTGTTTCCAATTCTGCTATGAATGATGCTGCTATGAAATGAAGGAGCTATTATGATTTTTTAAATATGTGGGTCTTCTTTCTCTTTCTTTGCTCCCTTTGGGAATAAACTTAAATTAACAAGGCTATCTCTGGGTCACAGAGTATGTACAGTTTAGTAACTTTTGAGGAATATTTCCAATCATTCCTGAATGATTGAACTAACTTAAAGCTTCATCAAGATTGAATTAATATGCGTGTTCTTCCGCAGATTCTCCCAATACTTGTAATTTTCCCCTTTTTATATTTGCAAATTTGATCACTATGAGAAGAAATTTCAGAATTGCTTTAATTTGTATTTCTCTAATTACTAATAATTTGAAGCATTTTTTTCCCATATGACTGTTTATAACTTGAAGTCTTTCTTTGAAAACTTCTCCTCATATCCTTTTATCATTTATCTATTGGGAAATAGCTCTTATTCCTAAAAAATTGATATAATACAAACACATACAAACACACAATCACACACACATATTTATGATATGAGATTTTTATTAGAGAAATTTACTCCAAAGATTTCTCTCTAGTTACTAATTTTTCTTCTCACTTTTATTGCCATTGTTTTGTTTGTGAAATTAAAATAATTTTAGGTAATCAAAAGTGTCCCTTTTTCTCTTCAATTATCTTTTCCATTCCTTCTTTGATCACAAACTCTTCTGTTATCCATAAATGCAAGAGTTAATTTCTCCCTTGGTGGTCTTTGATTTCTACTTTTGTTTATGATATCATCTTTTATATCTAAGTGATGTAGTCACTTAAAACTTGAGTATGGCCTAAATCTTATTTCTGTCAGACTGATTTTTAATTTTCTCAGCAGTTTTTATCGAATAGTGAACAATTACACCTATATTGTTGAATTTATTAAACACCGGTATACCAAGTTTATTAGTGTTGTGTCTAATGTGTCTAATTGGTACTACTGATTGACCTTTTTATTTCTTAACTCATACCAAATTGTTTTGATTATTATTGTTCTATACTATAGTATAGTTTGAGATCTGTAACTGTTAAGTCCCCTTCTTTCTCATTTTATATATCTTGACCTTTTTTTCCTTCAGATGAATTTTGTTATTGTTATTGTGTAGTTTGATTGTATGGCACAGAATAAATTAATTGATTTAGGTAATAGTATCATTTTTATGCTGCTGGCTCAGCCTTCTCATGAGCAATTAATAGCTCTAATTATATAGGCCTATTTTAAATTTTGTAAAGCATACTTTATAGTAGGTTTTTTATAGTTCCTTTATGTGTTTTGGTAGTTAGACTCCCAAAGAATTTTTTTCATTTCATAGTTTTTTTAATGAAATTTTTCTTTCTAACTTTTTATTCTGAATTTTGTAAACAATATACAGAAATGCTAATGGTTTTTATGAATTTATTTTATATTTTAGTTTTTTTGAAGTTATTAATCATTTTAGTAAAGTTTACTTTCTAGAGTTTTCTAAGTAAACCATTCTTTCTTCTGCAAAAAAAGGATTTTATTTTCTTTGTACTTAGTCTCTTAATTTTTTTTCTCCACTTATTGTTATAGTTAGAAATGTTAGCTAACATTACAACATATGTAAGTGGTGATAAAGGACATTCTTGATTTATATCTGATCATAATGGAAAGGACATCCACCTTTAATCTTACTGTAAACTTCCAAGTTATAAACAATTACTGATTCTTACATTTTGTGAGCAGCTGGTAAGGAAATGGATACCATCTTAGAAAGGGTTTCTATCTTTTTGAGGAGTTAAGTCTGGAAATGGAAAGAACATCCTATATTACATGTAAATTATGCTTTGGATTTTAGTATCATTTAACTCTGACTAAATATATTTCTAAAGTAGTGACTTTGATAAAAGCAGCTCATTAAGTCCTTGATAATGATTAGTCATTAAGGACATATGAGCCAAATAATTTGATTGATAGAGATGCAAATTCATACCCTGAGATGAATTTGAGAAACATATATTTAGGAATCAACCATGTAAAATATGGAGGTAATTGACAATCAGATTCTTTCAGATATTGATAGTGAAGAATGAGCAGATGGCTAACATCTACAGTGACTTCTGGTATTAAATTGATTATATTATATTAAGGGTGTATAAAGCAAAGTGACTTTGGCACTAATATTGTCTTTTTCTTCCACAACTAGGTGGTATATAGATAAGAGTACTGGACCTAGAGTCAGGAAGACCTGAGTTGAAATAAGCCCTAGACACTCACTAACTCTGTTTTCCTGGGCAAGTCATTTAGTCCCTACCTAGCTCAGTTTCCCCATATATAAAATAGGGATAATAGCATCCATCTTCCTAGGGCTGTCATAAAAATGAAATGAGGTAATATTTGTAAAGCACTATATAAACCTTAAAGTACTATAGAAGCATTATTATTTTAAGAGATAATAAGAATAATTTTTAATCCTATTGCTCTTTGATGGTTAATAGGAAAACCAGGGATAGCAAAGGAATATAATCTATAGGAGAAGAAAACAGAAAAATGAAAAGAGAAATAAACAAATAACTGTATAAATTAGATTATAGGGATGATTATAAATTAGATTATAGGGATGATTATTGGAGATGACTCTGAAGGATGACTCTGAAGGGATTCAGGTGCCAGGAATGATGGAGAATGAATACATAGGAATAAAGCTGAATTAATTTTGTTCAGACCAGGATGAAATAGAATGAGGACAAGACAGATATTTCATGAAGAAAATATGCTTCCCTTTTGGGATGTCTAATGTCAGTCAGAAATGCTGAAAGAAAGAAGACAATATGGAGAACTCAGAATGCTAGAGCTTAAAAGGACATTGGAGATCATGTACTTAGAATCTTAGAGTTAGAAGGGACCCCAGAGTCTATCTAGTCTGACACAGACATGAACAGAAATTCCCTTAGCAATATATCTGACAAATGTTCATTCAACCTTTTCCAATCATTTCATTTTATAGCTGAGGAAATTGAGACCCAGAGGAGTTCCACTATACTTGCAATGATTGTCTTGAAAGTGCCACAGAAAAGGACTAATGCAGATGTTATGAAAATAGAATAAATATGTGAAATGGAGATGCTAATCCTTGGAGTACATTGACAAGTGAAAATCAAGTAATGGAAAAATTATAAAAATTGAAATTAAAGGAGAGAGTGATCCCTATGTAAAGGGACATAAGGTAGTGAGAAGAAAGGAAAGGGCAAATTTTCTAGAATGATTTGAGGGAAATAGGAAAGGAAAGATTTTGAAAGTAAAAAAATAGACAAATTACAAGTAAATCAAGAGAAAAATATCTAAAAGTTAAGTAGGTAGGGAGATTTTTAAACTATTCAGAGAAAGCATGAGATCAAGAATTAGAGTTAGGCTGGGGGTCCCTTTAAATCCCATTGACAGAAGTAAAATTGGGAAATATTAAGGTTAAAATCACCATGGGAAGTTAGATAATGGATTTTCCCACGAAGTGCATTGCTTATATAGCTCACTACTGAATTTTATAAGAAATAGATTGTTTAAAATGATCTTTTGGTGTGTTTTCTTATGCAGTTTTGGAAAACAACAAAACCACACAGAGATTCTGACTTTTTGCTTAAACAGGGCACAATGACGATATTAGGATTTGAAGACTCTTGATACAATTGAATGAATTTACACAGTAAAATATTTTGGGGGATGTTTTTCAAAGATGAATATTAGTAGCTGGCAAACACACTGGGAAGATGATAAATTACTTGAGATTCACTTAATCTCTCTGGGCCTCTGTTTTCTCATCTGTAAAATGAGAGATGATTCTAAGAGTGAAACAAATTAAAGTGGGTGACATGAATGAGTGAGCCAAAAAAGATTTTGGAAAGGACAAGATATCATTTTGATTTCAAGTGAATCCAACGGATGGATCATTGTGAGATCATTCAGCAAGTATTTGTTCATTTATCTCCTACTCTAAAGGGTAAAAACTATTGTCATATACACATGTATTTGGGTTCTCTCACTAAAAATCTTTGAATAATGACAATATATGTGTGTGTGTATGTTTGGATGTATTATACACATACACACATAAACACACAAACACATATATGTATGTATATAGTTGGTTGGTGAAAATAAATGTACACCGTAAGGTGTAAATGAGAGGCATATACTAGGAAATGATGAAGAATGTGGAATTAACAACAATTGACAATCAGATTCTCTGTGATACTGACAATGAGGAAGGAACATACTGTCTGATATTTAGGGTGATCTCTGTATATGTTTATATATAGAGAGATGAATTTATATATATAGAAAGAATACCATGAGGTTTCATTTTATATTTTCTTCTTTCTTTAGGAAAAGAAAACACACAAATCATTGATACAAATTAGTGTCAGACCTTCTTTTTTAAGTTGATTTTTAAAGAAAACAAATTTCTTTGGTTTGGCAATTCATGAAACAAAGAAAAAAATTATAATAGCCATTTGTTTACACAGCCTCCTTTTGATTCCTTTAGTGATGATGGCAAAGTGATGGAGACAAAATAATGCAAGTATATATGGATGTGTATAATTTATATGCACATCCACATATATTCTTACACTCATATGTACTCAATAAAGACATCCTTAATGAAAAAATGTAATCAATTTCTAAAATTTTCTTTTTCTTTTCTTTTTTAAAAGTATTTCTCAGGAAAAAAAATGAATGCCAGTCCTGAAAAGGTTTTTGCCTTTGTGAGTAGCTGGGCCTGGGGCTGGAATATATATTCTATGTTACCTTAAGTTATGCTTCTGGTTTTATTACCATTTATCTAATCTGATTAAATGCTATTTCTTAAGTGATGACATTGATATAAGTAACTCAATGATACTTAGCTCTCTATGGTACATGGGAGTGATTAGAGGGGCATATAAACCAAGTAATTTTATTGGTGGAGATGCAAATTCACAACCTGAGATATATGCCAGGCATATGCATGGTATAGAGATAATTACAAAACTTCTGCTCAACAAACAACAGAAGTCCCTCAGTTGTGCATGGCTAACAACTGGTCCTAACCTTCTCTTTCCCACTCTCCCCAATTTCTTCATGAAACCTGTAAGAGAATATCTGCACATGTTTCAAGGACTTGCTTACATAGGTTAGTCTACTTATGCAACACCTACTTTCTTATTTCTATAAAATTTGTCCTTTATACCATATTTTAAATCTATTTTTAAAAAAGCACTTCCCACTTTGTTTATGTTGGCTTGCTTTGAAATGTACTGTAGAGATCTTTGGAAAATTTCTACATCCAACTTTTACATATTAATGTAATTACCTTCATTCTTTCTGTTTATGTCTATCATGAGCATGGCAAAGATGAAAAATATATGCAATAATATCCAAAAATATGTTGACTCAGTGATGGTTGGCAAGGATTTTACATTGGATAGTGAGTGCTAACAATTAAATTAATTTTTATAAATTATCTAGAGCCTGTGGGATTATTAGCACTTTCTGAACCCTTTCCCTTTATTTTGTCTCTTCGTTTTGCCACCATTACTGTAGGAGATAAATGGGGACTACATAGGAAATAGGGACTACATAGGCCATTTTGAGTATTTCTTTGTTTCATGGATTGCCATAATCCTCCCCCCCCAATTGTTTTCTTTGCAAATAATTTTAATAAAGCCCCACAATATATTTAAATCATTAGTTTGAGGGTTTTCTTCTCCTAAAGGCAGAGGAATGAGTAAGATGAAATCTTTCAGTATTCTTTCTAGTTTTAGGATTCTAAAAAGATTAGCTGCATTAATTCTTGAATAATTGAAGCTGAATCTTCACCTCAAATAATCCATCTACTATATCACAAGACATTTTTAACCATTTGATTCTCAGGGATTACAGGAGACTGATGTCTTTTAGGATTTTGAAAGAATAATTTCCACTCATGTAACCTTTAATCATAGTTTTGGTTTACTAAGATATTATGTATTGTGGTCTAATGGAAAGGGAAAGTTTGACTTTTGACCCTATTTGATAATAGAACTCACGTTCTTTAATGCTTTTGTGTTACTTTAGAATCTCCTCCTTTTATAGGATACATGTAACTAAAAATTCTTTTAAAAAATTACATGGCAAATACCCTATGAACACATATAGTAGTTATTTTATATTCTAATAAATCATTTAATAATATGTAGAGGGCTGAAACTCTGTATGATTGATTTAAATAAGGTGTTAACTCAGTGGAATTGATAAGACAATGATTATCTAGTTTAGCATGGTGATTAATAGTCTCTAGTTCAGTACATGTACTTAGTATTTAATATAGTTCTACAAGATGGACACCTATTCTACAAGATTTCACTCCTATGATGATGTAATTATAATAGAGTATATAGGAAGCCAACAAGGACACAGAGAGAGACATTCCATCTTTGATCAGGCTCCTGGTGGCTCTCCTCCTTTCTGTACTTTGGGAGAGATTAGTATAGACTTAGGAGGGCTTGGAGACAGACTAGGAAGGGGACTGGAACAGACTGGGGGAAGACTGTGGCTGGAGGCTGGAGCACAAGCTCTCGGACTGAGACAGACTTCAAGATAAGAGACCATTGTGGTGGTCCTCCTGCCTCCCCCACAGAAACCAAGACATATTCCTGAGGACCTCAAGAAAGCTAGCCCAGGTCCCAGGCAAAGAAAATAGACTATGAAAGAGATAGTAAAGATTTTGGACTTTATCCCTGGCTTTTCTCATGGTGATTACTCTGCTGAAAGGAAGGCTGCCCCAGAAAACTCCAGAAAACCAACTAGAACCTTACAATAACAATCACAATTGATTTTGCCATGTAATTCTCTAAGTTATTTGCTATATAAATTTTATATATTTTTTGTAATTTATATGACTGAGATTTTAATCTTTTGATTATGGGGCAATGATTATATTTTGTTGTTTAGTCATTCCAGCAGTGACTCCTTGTGATCCCATTTAGGTTTTTCTTGGCAAAGATACTGAAGTGGTTTGCTATTTCTTTCTCCAGCTCATTTTACAGATAAGGAAACTAAGGCAAACATAGTTAAGTGACTTGCCTGTGACTGTATACTATATTTTATTGATTCATTGTATTCTTATGATATAATAATCATTAGGTCAGATCTTGCTATGTTAGCAGGACACTCTTTAAAACAATTGTCTTGATATAATTTGAATATTTGGATGGAAATAAATGTATTGGTATTTACTCAACAATGAATAGTAATTTTGATCTGGGAAATAACTAGAGTGCCTAACTTTCTCTCATCTCTAAAGTACCTTACTTTAAAGGTTCTGGCACATTCCCCATGGGGAAAAAATGTACATTTTTTTTTTTTTGGTGTAGTTCATAAATTTTCTTTTTTATTAAGAGAAATTGGCTTGTCTTTTTCAATCATCATTTTATATCTTCATTATACTAACTTCAGTCCAAGTTATGACCCAGTAGTTGAATTGGTTCATTCTTTGTATTTGTATCTCTAGTACTTTATACAATACCTGGCATATAGTAGGTACATATTGAATACTTATTGATTGATTAGTTAGGTTATGTCTTATTTTCCTAACTTCTTTTTTTTTTGTTTGATTCCAAAAGAGGAACCTTCCTAGGTTAAAGAAATTTTTGTCTAGTAAATCATTTTTCCCTGAATTTCTAAAATTGTGGAAGATATTCTACATGCTACTTGACACATTTTTTTGGGGAGTGGGCTTATAACATCACAACATTATTCAGAAGTGATTATAACATTATTCAAAAGATTGATTTACTAAACATGTAATTTTATGGTTTAAATTAATAATAGTGTATAGTGTGGAGTTCAATGACAGTTCCCCAATGGTCAAGACCTATCATTTAAGGACTATTAATTAGCCATTAAGTCATTCACTTAGCTGACCTGTAGATCCATCAGATTGATGGATAGTAGAGACCTAAATGGTCCTAAAAGGTATTTTATTTAACTTTCAAAAATTTTCCAGCAAAAATTGAGTAGATATGAATGGAAAGGAAAGAAAAAGGAAATGAATAGAAATAAAAGTTGATGAGCTTAGAGAATGTTTTGTACTTTTCTGGCTCCAGTAGATATTGAATATTATTTCTGCCTTAGTTATTTTATTAGGCTAATAACATGACTAGTTAAAGTAATATGACTAGTACCTTCATTCCTTGTCTATAAAAAGAAAGAATCACAATGATTTTAAAAAAAAAACAGATCTTTGATATGTAGGATATAAAGCATAAATTTTAATTGCACTTCATTTACTAAGTGCTGCATTACCTCATCCTTTAGTTTTAACAATGGATTTTCTATAAATCTTCATATAGCTAAACATGATAAACTGCTCAACATATCATAGAACATGGCAGTGCTTATTAGCACTTGAGAAGTTATTGATTGCTTATCTTGATTAATATTTTATGGGACTCTATAGTATTAATTCCAAAGAAGAGACATTGCAGGTTCTATACCTTTTGAGCTCATTCATAGTTTCTGTTTCAATTATAAGATTTCCTCTGTGTAGTGATTTTTAAGTGATTATGACCTTTTGGGTATAGATTGTTCTTTCTGTTTATCAAGAATTAATTTTTTAAATTAAAAATATCACCAAGAAGTGAGAATCATGAAATGGCATAGCTGCATTCTATTTAACAGTGAAAATGAATCTTTGGGAAAAGGTATTGCTAAGTCAGTAGGTTTGCAGAATCACAATATGTTAGACAAACATTCAGTGTTTTAGCTTTGGATGTTGATGCTTGAAATATTTTCTGAAGGACATCTGTAATAAGTGTAGAGGTTTTTAATGTCAATGCAAATATAACTTTCCTTATCAGTTGGTATTTAGTCAGTGGGATTTAATATCAGGGAATCAACCCCAGAGACTTTCATTCAACCATTATTGATTTATTCTTTGGAGCCGAGTCATTTTTCAGAGTTTTCCCATTAAAATGTAAATACTTTTAGGGAAAGAATCTCACCTTAATCACTGTCTATCATTTGTAGGAAAGAAACTCTAGTTGGATACAACTTCTTTAATTCAGGGAAGTGAGAAAAATTGAAGTTGAATTGCTTTCTTTAATTCTGTCTAGGGCTAACTGATTTTGAGTTTTGGATTGTTGAAGATACAGTGCCGTTGGCTACCCCTTCTTAAAGGGACCACAATAGATGTTCTATTCAATTGTCAATATTCTATTTGTGGTTATTGCCTTGGACCTCTATTGGATGAAATGAGTTTGAGGGCAGTTTCATTTTTTAAAAGAGATTTTTAAGTAAATGGGTTTGTCACCAAGTGCACAACAAATACCTTTGGCCTGATAAATTTCTGTTGCTGTGTTGGCATTTTGTCCATCAGTGTGGGATGAAAAATATGGGCTACTTGAACTTGAAGGACCTGTAAGTAGGTTTTCCACATTGATCTCAGACTTGAAAAGGCAAGATATTAGGTACACCCATCCTTCAAACTAAACACACACACACACACACACACACACACACACACACACACACCCACCCACAGAATTTTCAGCTTATTTCTCTGGCTCTTTTGCCTAAAAGAGATATAAAATAAAATCCCAAAGAATCAATTTGCTTGAGTAGTGGAATGTGTTGGTTGGTTAACTAAATATTCTAGCAAACTAATGATTAAGTAATGAAATACTGTTTCAACTTTCAATGAGTAATTTGTTTTAAAGTATTTGGGTGCTTCTTGAAATGTTATCCCACTTCTAATCAGGGATTAAGAAAAATAATTAATCTTTTTTTGGAGGTGAAAGGTCTTGAGCTACATGATGTTAAATATGCATTCTCTTTGCATAGGAACAAAGATGAAAAAGTTATAGACAATTTGGCTGATTTCAGGTTGTCCACCAGATTTTAAAAATTCCTATCCTTATGTTCATTTCTTGTCACTTTGTGATAACGGCAAATATTTAAAAATTCTGACTAAGGGTCCATTTAGTTAGATTCTAAAGATTACAGGTGGGCTCCAGATTTTAACAAGCTTAGAGTTTGGTTGGAGAAACAGGATGTAAGTACATGGGCCTATAAGAGTTATTCAAGTGGAATAGAATTTAGATACCACCAAATCCTGGTCAGGTTAGCATCTTTGCTCTGTTGCTTATTTCCTATCTAACTTTGGAAAAGTAGCTAAGTTTCTCTGGTTTTCCAGTTTTTCTTTCTTTAAAATAAAGAGATTGAACAAGACAGCCTTCTAAGGTCCTTTCCAATTTTGATGATTTTTATTTTCCAATATGATATAGTAGTATAAAATAATAATACAAGAGTTGTGTTATTTTACAGCATTGGATCTTTTACCAAATATGTAGCAATAAATGCTATCTTTCTAAAGAGAAAAATAAGATGTGGTAGGAATTCATGGAAAAAAAATGAAAAGTTGCATTTTGAAGGATGGGTAATATTTAGATAGATAGAAATGAGATGCAGGAGCATTCCAGGCAAGGGGGAATGACATAAATATTTCTTTATTTTTTTTCTTTCTGGTGCATTCCTGGGGGAAAAATGTTATAGGAACTCAAATAAATAAGGACAAGATTATTGTGTCTTGGAATCCTATCTAGCATGCATTTTATATTTGGGGGCAAGATGTTCCAAAGAATCTTAGAGCCTCATGGGTAGAAGAAATTTTAAATTCTCTAGCTCGACCTATATCTGAAGTAGTGCTTTCTTGATAATATTCATGTCAATATTCATGTTACTTTTTCTTGAATACCTCCAGTTATGGGACACTTAATACCAAGTAAAACAGCACTTTCTTCTTTAGAACACTTAGTTTTTAGAAATGTTTTTCTTCTTATTTTGAACTGAGATCTGCCCCTAAGAATATTCCAGTCATTGCTTCTGGTTCTTCCTGGGGCCAAATATAAAACCTCTTTTTCTTGACAACTTTTCCAATATATTTCTCTTATTGGTCCTCTGATAAGGATGCTTATCATTTTTATAATCAATTATAGATGCTTACAATTTCTTGCCTTAGGTGGTAAATATTTGAGATATTTTCATTACCCTAATCATTTTCTTCTAATTATATTCTAGCAAATAAATAAATATACTTTCTGAATCCTCAAAACTGAAAACACTAGCCTAGAAATGGTTTGATCAAGCCATACTGAGACAATAATCCCTCTTCTTTTAGAGATACTGAATCTGTGAATGCAGCCTATTCTATCATGGGCTTTATGAGCTATCTATCATATTTGACTTATGGAATTGTAAACCTTCTGGGCTCATATGGTTCCAAAAATTGTAGCTATGTGTCATCATCAAGAAAATATAAGGGTTAAGAGTATGGACTTTTATTAAGGAAAAGAAAAAAACCTATGTATAAAAATAATTATAACTACTCTTTTTTTGTGGCAACAAAGAACTGAAAACTAAGAGGATTCCTACTATCCTTCAACTGAAGAAAATATGATATGTAAAAATAATAAAATTCTTATTGTGTCACAATAAATGAAAAAGGGATGATGTTAGAGAAATTTGAAAACAATCATTCAAAGAATAGTGAGCAGAATTAGGAGAACAATTTATACAATAACAATAACATTATTAAAAATGAACAACAATGATAGACTCTGATCAGTGCAAGTGATCAAACATGTGAGAAAGAAATGCTACCTGTTCTTTGACAGAAAGATGATAGACTAAATATGCATGAGATACATATTTTAGAATATGTGAGAATGTGTTTTATTTGACTAGGCACATTTGTTAAAAAATTTGTTTTTTTTTTAAATTTTCAGTTGATGTAGGAGGTAGATAAAATAAAACCTTGTTAATTGAAAAAAATTACATTTAATTATAAGAAGAAAAAAAGGATCTCTGCTAGAAGCAAACAGCTTAGTAACACTGAAAATATCATCAGAATTTCAAATGTAATACAGCCCCAATATTCATTCAATTATGGCTCAATCTGTATTGAACCAATTTAAATCTTTATATAAGATTTTTTTTTTCTTCCTTGCTCTCTAATTTCTTTCTAAGTCTCCCTCTATACTCCTAGTGGATTATCTGACTAACTCTATATCATAATTTGTATATTATTTTGCCTCTATACAATTCATATATATATTACTAGACTAATTTCTTTTGAGTGACTTTTGAGAAGGCCCAATCACATTTCACTATGCTAGATATAATCAGTAGAATGTCATCAAAGATGAATGGCAGGTATATATAGATTCTAAAAGTGCTAACAATGATTTGAATGCAAGAAATAACTTCATAGATTTGGAGTTGGAAGGGATCTTAGAAACCCCTATATCCAACCATTTTATTTTAACAAAAGACCTTTAATGGTCAAAGGAGTTAGATTACTTACACATCTAGAATCACTTATCTAGTGAATGAGGTTTGATTTGAAATCAATCTTCCTGACTTCAAATCCAGAATTCTATCCTTTGAGCTAAGCAGAATTAAAAATATTAAGTTCATGATTTAAAAAAATGAAGTAAGCCTGAACAATAAGCCAGGTAAGCACTGGTATTCATGGAATATTAAAAGAACTTGGAAGAATTTAAATATGTGGGAGAAAAATTCCTTGGAGGGTTTAATAGAAAGATATCAACAAACATTACACAAATTGAAAAAGCTGATGAGACCTCTGAATTATGATAAAAGATTGAAATATAAAAGATATCAACAAAAATTACACAAGATGAAAAAGCTGATGAGACCTCTGAATTATGAGAAAAAATTGAAATATAAAGTCCTTTAAAAAGCCACAATCCAGGGTGTTTTTCACGTGAGTAAATGAAGCTCAGTGTTAATATAGCTCCTTAGTTTTAGGTTTTAGCTTTAGATTTATCTCAATTAGGAGAACAGGAGCCAAAATTTCAGAAAAATGGGTTTTATGTTTTCAAGGAAGGCAATATCATCTGGGATCCAAATTATGACTTACTTATGTTTTAGACATTCCTTGGCCAGTGACTCTCATACATTCATGGTGGACAAATTTTATGGGACTATTCCTAAAGGAAAGAGAATAATGAATAGACTATGGCTCACCAAACCTGCTCTGGATCTGCACAATCCACCTGCTTCTTTGTAACTAAGATTCCCCGAGGAAAGATGCATTTTACCTATTTTCCCCCCATGTAACATTTTAAGGCTCACCATAATTATAGATGAAAAAAATCATATACTAGAAGAAATCTTGGATCACTTCTAGTCTTAATCATTTTATATAGGTTAATTTGGCTGAAATAGAGGGCTTGTGTAGAGGATTTGTAAAAAATAAGTTGCTAAAGATATTTTTAGATCAGGTTGAAGGGTGGGGCATCTTAAATGCAAAGCTAAATTACCCAGTTATTTAAGATTGGTTTGAAAAAGGAAAGGAAATGCTGAAAACTCTGTTTTAGGAAAATTAATCTTCTGACAAAAGAAGTCCAATTAAAGGGTTATTGTAACAATGTATACATAAGATAATAAGACATTTGAACTATGGTGATAGTGACAAGAATAGAAAGGACAGATCAAGATTTTTCATTTTTATGTACGTGAAGAATCCCTTTGGCAGTCTGGTGAAGTCTATGGACCTCTTGTCAGAATGTTTTTTTAATTTAGTTCTTTTCAACTAAACAAAATTTGATTTTCTCTCCCATCTTTCCTCCCCACCCCTGCCATAGAAAAACAAACAAATAAACCAAAATCCTTGAAAGAAATATGAATCATGAAGCAAAAATTCTGACTTTGGACATATCCAAAACTGTGTGTCTCTTGCATATTTTGTTCATTGTCTTTCTGTCAGGAAGTGGGTAACATTAGTCATTAGTTCTCTAGGCTGAAATGATTAAAATTAAATCTTTCAAAGTTGATCATTTTTATAATATTATTGTATAAATTAGTTTTTGTTGTCTCATGAAGTCATTAACTTCTAATTGATCCATTCTAAATTTTAAGCAATCTGTTGCTTTATAACAAGCTGTTAATTCTCTTTCCTTTTTTTTTTTTTTTTTTTTTTAACATGAGCTAGTGCCAGAACACTATACTAAGCACTGGGGATACAAAGAAAAGCAAAAACAAAGCCTCTTCTCTCAAGGAGCTCACATTCAAAATGGGGTGACAGCATGTAAATAAATTTGTATTTACAAGTTATACACAGGGTAAACAGAAGGGAATGCCAAAGGAAAGGGGATGAATAGGGATTGGAGGAAAGACTAGGAAATGTTTTGAATGCCTTTGAATGGTCCTTTTCCCACCATTCTATCTCAGCTGCAAAGGGGAATAATTATTTATCCTCTATATCTAGATTCATACTTAATCTAACTTAATTGTCTTTGTGATAATATTCTTAGATAGCATTCCACTAGAAAGTATATTTTGATATTTAACTTCATATTTTCACTCCCAAAGCCAGAGATTGCATCAAAACGTAGGAATCTGGGTAAGAAGAGTCTTGTAGAAAAATTAAATAGCCTTTGAGTTTTCTTTCCTTCCTTCCTTCCTTCCTTCCTTCCTTCCTTCCTTCCTTCCTTCCTTCCTTCCTTCCTTCCTTCTCTCCTTCCTTCCTTCCTTCTTTCCTCCCTCTCTTCTTCCCTCCCTCCCTTCCTTCCTTCCTTTTTTCCTTCCTTCCTTGTGATTGTCTACTTCACCTATTCCAGATTCTTTATTCTTCCATATTCTGACCCTTCTTCATCTAACTTCCTCTGAAATAAGTTCTTTCTGTTCCAAATAGGAAAAAGTGTATTCTTTGCACAGACCATCTTGTTCCTTCCTCCATCTTTGACCATGTTATGAGCATCCTTCTTCTCCTATCTACTTAACCAAGACCTATTCATAGGAACATTGGAATTGCCATACTGGATCAGAACCATCATCTATCTAATCCAGCATTCTTTTGCCAGTAGAAGCCTTGAAGTACATGTCATTATGAGGGTATGATTGTTTTTTCTTGTGTCAACATTTACAGTAAAGCATATTCTAAATTCCCTTAATAGTCATATGTCTGGCATTTATTAATTGAGTCACACACTTTTGGAAGCCATTTATATTTGCAGGCTTCTGATCTTATTCCCACTTATGGATAATGATGTCAGGGACCTTAACAATATCTCTTTAATTTGAGCTGATAGGATGAAATGACAAGAGAAGGCATTTCAGGTGAGGAAATATATATATATTTACATTATATATATATATATATATATATATATATATATATATATATATATATATATATATATATATATACAAAAAAAAAAGTGAAATTTGTTAGAGACAAGCTTCCCCCACCACAGTATTGTGTTATGTTCCAATTAGAATTTCCCAGGGGAAGGGAGCACATCTTATGAATCCATTCTCATTAAAGAATTCATCCTTATCCCGATCAATAATGTTGAAACCTGTTGACATTACTGAATCTGTAATTGTCCTCATGTATATACTATGTGTGATATGAACAGTTTAAAAAGTCCTTACCTTTCAATTGGTTAGTGCCTATTGAGCTCCAAAAATGACAGATTCTCTATTGATAATAGAATTATGTATATTTTATTCTTATTAATCTCACTATTTAGAGACAGATAAGACACATTGTCATTATGAAAATAGAAAACTAAACTTTATTGTGTGATAGGAAGATGTATTTTGGCTTAGATATGTAATGCTTATTTTCTGATAATCCAAGATAAATTTAGGAAACCTTTGGAATATCTATTATCTAGGAAGCTGCTGATTACATCTACTTGAAAAATTTAATGCCCTTTAGTGTTTTTGACTTTCTTGGCTATTATTGTTGGGAAATGAAAAGGAAAATGGTCACTTTTTCTAAGCAGAAGCATTGCAGAAAAAAAAGTCATTAGAAAGCAAAAGACTTTTTATAGCTGAGACCTTGTGCTGGAGAGTTTAGGGTGATATTACCCATGAATGTGTTAAATTAATTTTCACTTACAGGGTAACCCATAATTCTCATGGGCTTTGGTTGGACTTAATGTTTTCCTGTCTTCTAATGGACAGTAATTGAGAAGGATCCATCATCTAAATTATCCCTCAGTTCAGGACATCACTTAGAAAAATGGGACCATAAAATGGAATCTCCATGGGAAAGAATCAATCTGTAGGAACAGGTGAGTTTCAAGATGAGACACATCTAACTTTTATCTTTCATGGAGTATATAAAGCTGTTTGGGGAATTTGGAGAAAGATTACATTCCAAGTAGATTTGTATCCCCTTATTTCTTTCCTGTGTTTTCTGAGCATTTGTTTTTTACACATGACCTACAATACTTATCAAATTCTACCTTATATTTTGTGCACATCATAAGTCAATTACTAGATTGTAACCTTCTTGAGGGCAGGTTCTAGGTGTTCTTCATCTCTTTATCATTCCTCACTACAGTGCCAAACAGTGTTGTGATCAACAAATGTTCAATAGATCTTGCTGAATGTAATGCTCTGGTTGTGATCTAATAAGGATAAGGTGCTATAGGAATATGATCTCCATAGTGCTGATCCCTAAAGCTTCATTGATGGATAAAAAATTGTATTACTCTTAAAATTTCCATATTTGACTTGGTTCATGGGAAACATCTTGTTGAAGGGAGTCATTTAAGCCTCTATTATGCTCTTTCAAGTAATTAAAAAAATTTAACAGACAACTACAGTGAGATCTTGTATGCTTTATACCTCTCTGCCAAAAGTGTAAGATGAAAATGTGGTCTCCTATTGAGAAAATCATTTGTGAAAGCCTATTTCATATTTTTATTAAGGATATATTTAGTATGTAGGATTATCTTCATGGAGATTTTATAGAGATGAGAAACTTGGTACCTTTTTGAATTTTACTGCCCTAATCACATTCCAGTGAAATCAGCACAATAACATAATAATTATTAATAGTCTCATGACCTTTTAACATTTTTTATAAGTAACATAGATGGCATCATTATCAAATCTATAAATGATTCAGAATTACAAAAGATACCTAACCCTCTGAAACATTCAATATCCAAAAGCATTTTCATAGGATAGAAACTTGGGTCTTATCCAATAAGATGAAATTTAATAGGCCACAAAGCTATGCAGCCCAGAGAGTAAATAGGTATCTACACATCCATGTGACATGTTCTATATTGTGACTGCCCAGGGCATCATGTATGTGTTATAGAAGCATATCTTCTAGGAAAACTAAAAGCTAATTCTATTAGATTATGCCCTAATTAGACCACATATGATACACCATGTTCTGGTCATCTCAATTTAGGAAGAACCTTGATAAATTGGAAAACAGAATAATGAAGGGACATAAGTCCATGCTGTATGAGGATTAGTTGAAAATAGGAATATTAATTAAGTGAAAAGAAGATTTGTCAGTGACATGATAGCTGTCTTAAACACTTGAAAATCTGTCACATGGAAGACAGATTAGATTTACTGTGTTTGGTCCCTGAGGGCAGAATTCAACAAAAGGTAGAAGTTGTAAAGAAACAAATTTGGGCTTGATGCAAGGAAGGACTTCCAACAATTAGATCTTTTCTGAAGTGGAATAGGCTACCTTTGAGGTAGTAGGTTTCCCTCACTGCAGGTCTTTTTGGTGTGTTATAGTGATTATTCCTTTTCGAATATGAGTGGATTAAATAGTGACTAAAATCTCTCCCACCTTTCAAATTCTGTGGTTTTATGATGCATTTCAAACAGATCAGACTGTTAAACAGTTCATATAAGTTTGAGGATCTAACAAAAAAAGGGAGCCTCTAGGATGGATGCATTTATGCGTATAGTTGGTAGAAAAACAGGGGTGACTCTTGCAGTTTCCTTTGAGATTCAGTGTAAATTTATGTTACTGCATTCAAATATAATCCCATCAACAGGTGAATCCTTTGGAATTGGTAATTATTTCTCAGGAAATAGTAAGATGAGGGTAACTCTGTAATAGCAATTTTCCTTTCTTACCCCTGAAAGTGTCTGTAAGCCACAAATTCCTGTCAGTCCATACAATGAGAGATCTGAATCAATGTCTTTTTAAACAGCATGGCCAGAACTGCTTCCTGGTCCTCTTAAGCATGAATTATTTTTGTTATATAAAAGTCACTCTTCTACCATACTGTCCCTTGAAAGTACTCTGCTTACTATATATCTCATATCTTTTTTTTGCCTTGTTTCCTATACCCAGACTGTAGCGATTGGTTATAGTCTATTGTTTCCTACTGGTTTACATGCTGCTTTATAGAATCTATTTTTTAAGGGGCAGCAAGAGGGTACAGTGGATAGAATGCTAGACCTAGATTCAGGAAAACTCATTTTCACGAGTTCAAATTTGGCATCAGATTCTCATTAGCTGTGTGATTCTAGACAAGTCACTTACCTCTGTTTGCCTCAGTTCCTTATTTGTAAAATAAGTTGGAAAAGTCAATGGCACTTCATTATCTTTTTTTCCAAAATCATGGAATCATGAAGAGTTGGACATGGCTGAAAAATGACTGGATGACAGCAACATAATTTATTCTTTAACTTTATTTTACATCTCCATTCCCAATTAGATTGGAAGCACCTTGAGAATAGGAATACCATGTCTTCTCTTTTGGTATTTCTCCCTATCTACTCTAATGCTGTGTATAAGATAGTATCCAATAAATATTAAAATGAAAACACTTTCTATTCAGGTCATTGCAAACACATTATACCACTTACATATTTTAGGTTCAGAATTCTAAGGCATTTAGTAATTTTGTGGTTGATAGCATCATATTTCTATAAAGGCACTGATGTCATGGCTTCTTGTGTTTAATTTTAATTTTTTTATTGTTTTGCAGCAACTCTGACATTGTTTAGTGTTATTATTCTGGCTGCTTAAGTATGCATCCTCACATCCCATGATATCACAACTCATTAATCAGGCAACAGGCTAGTTTGAATGAGATCACAATGTGGGATAATGCCAGTGTTCCTGGAGTCTGATTCACCAGGTGATTTTTTTCCCCCATGTGGTCCTAAAAGAATAAATAGGAACAACATCTGATAACTCAGTCTTGAACAAGCTATTTAATCTCTCTGCAATAAGGGTAGTTGATTCCTAAAATCCCTTCTAGTTCTAAGAAATGTAAACCCATAAGCTGTGGGATAAGCTTAAAATATAATGTGTGTCATTATATGTGGCCATAGATTCATAGATTAGGAGATGGAAGGAGTCTTGGATATAAGTCCAATTGCCTTATATTGTAGATGAGGAAGTTGAGGTAAAGTGACTTTTATGAGGCTATATGGCAATGGTGGAGTTAAATTTTGAGCTTGGGTCCTCCAACCTTAAATCCTGTGTTTTCTTTCTCTGGTACCATCCTAAATAGCCTTTGTGGAAAGGCAAGAACTAAAGGGATAGCAAAGTATGTCTATAGAGTGATATTTTGTAGTCAGTTTCTATTCTAATAATAAGCAGACATAGAATCGTAGTACTAACAGGAATTACTTTTTTACTTTCCATAAAAAGGCTCCAGGATTTTTATCCCCTCTAAAAATGCAATATATGTTCAATTTATATTTAGTATACATATTCAATTTCAATTCAACTTAGTTCAGCAAATTATCCTGGACTTGGAAGCAAGAAGACATGGATTATTCTGTCTCAGAAACTTGGACAAAACACTTATCTTTTCTGAAGCTCAATTTCTTTATCTGCAAAATGGGGGTAGCAGTATCATCTGTTTCATAATGTTGTTGTAGGAATTAAATGAGATAATATATGTAAATGCCTTGCAAATTTAAAAACTTAATATAAATATAAATTTCAGTTGTTATTAATAATGATAATAATGTGTAATAATAGTAAGGAAGATAGAAAATGTAGATAAGGTTCAATCTTTCTCTTGGGAGTTTTTGATAATACTGGTAATTTAAGTGCATTATTTATACCACCCCATTTGCATAAATTTGCAAGCAATGGATCAGAGGATCCAATTTTAGGTATAACATACTTTATAATCAAGAATCAGAGATCTTATTGGTGTTGGTTTTCCTCTTCTGAGGCAAATAGCAGCTTTTTATTGCTTTAATAAATTATCTTCACAGCTTTCTCACTTGGGATAACTTGCTAGAGCTTGTGTTCCACTGGTAAAGCCTTCCAGATCATAAGGTCACAGTACCAAGGTCAGACACTGGAACATGATGTTAGTCCTGGTAGAGAATGTTAAGTAGTGTAGAATGGATTTTGGTTCAATTCAGTTGTATTTAGATTTTATATTTAGGTAGGATAGGCAAGAAATATATAAGACTGGTGTCAAATTGATCAAGGCTTGAAGAAATAGAGACAGATACTTAGAGATCTGGCTATGAAGAATTTTTCCTCCCCCTCTTTTTCTATTATTGTTTCTGTTATGTCACCACCTTTACCCCTTTGCTTATTTTATTTTTTCACTTTGAAGTGTGGGAACTGGAAGGAATCTTCTACATGGGGGCATTGGGAGGAAAGGGAGCTATCATTTAGGAGATCTTGACTTCAAAGCACCTGTCAGACCACCTTGTTAACTGACTGGATAAAGAATCAAAAAATTTTCTATCCAATAGAAATTATCCTCTGAAAAGAACAGCAACAGTATATTTCAATCAGCCACTCAATAAATATTTATTTATCACAAGTTATTTGTCCAGCAATATTAGGGAATGTAGAAAAGTATAAGGTATGGCTCCTGCCTTCAAGGATTGTTCAAGTTCAGGTGCAGAAACAAGAGTAGTGTGCATAAAACAATTAGAGAAAAATGCCACTTTTAGGGCACTTAATCAAAATGCAATAGGAATTCAGAGAGGGGAAATGTCTATTCATTGTGGGTAGGCATCTATATTCCCAATGTAGAATGACATATTAAGGCCTGCAATAGAAAACAGAGGTTTCTAAGAAGATTATTTAGATAATTACTTTTGACAGTAAAATTTAGAGTGGAACAACTACTAGGGCCGGAAAGATAAGGTTTTAAATTCAGTCTCTATTGCTTGCCACTTTTGTGATCATAGGGTGTAGTCACTTACTTTCTTGAGATTTAGTTACTTATCTGTAAAATAAGAAGCAGTGGGACCAGATGGCCTTTAAGGTCCCATCTAATTCTAGGTCTATGATCCTATAATATCTTCTTTCAGAAATTGAATTTTGAATAGAGTTAGATCTAATTAACTTGCTTTCCATATATAGTTCTCTCACTGTAACATGGAATTATGGAAATTTAATAATGATGATTTAACTGTTTTTATATAATGGTAATGATGATGGAAAGAAAAGCTATGTTAATTTAAGGTATTGTTATAGATTTCAATAATGGAGTATACAGTTCTTAACTGATTTTTTTTCCAGCAAAAATAGTATTGACAGAAGCAAAATAGTCAGAACAGGTATAATAGGAATGGTAGAAAAATGGAGTGAGGCTACCAAACTGAGAAAACTCACTATCTCTTAAATATATCTTTTTAATATATTATCATCTTTCTGTGATCTACTCCATCAATTCAAATCTTTCCTATCATTTAAAGCCCAGTTTAGCTCCTCCTTAAAGGATATCATGATCATTTGAACTCACAGTTAAGTATTTCTTTTCTATAATCCTATAGCCCTCATTAATAATACTTCCCATTCTGAAATATTACCAAATATTTATTGGGTACTATTGAGGACTATTTCTAGGTGCTGCCATAAAATCAGCATTTTTTTGGGACTTTGGAAGTCTGAAAAGTAGTATAAGAAATGGGCTCTGCTCTCATGAAGCTAACAACTAGTTGGAGGGACACATTCATGTGACATATTAATTAACAATTCTGGAGCTAAATTGTAATATGATACATAAAAGAGATGTCATTTGGCAGGAGATGATTAAGTACCAATCAGGAGATGCAGATAGCAACCACTATGAGTTCAGAGGAAGAGAAACTCTTTTGCTGTTTTGTATTATTAAATACTTCACATTCCTATTTTTTATTTAAATCATATTAAATTCCAGTGGGCTGGACAGCTTGCATTCTCCCAAAGTGCCTAGAAATGTGACCACTCTGCATTCTCTAAATGCATAAATGAGTGAATTTGCTAGAGGAAACCAAGAATGAAAATTCATTAAAAAAATTTAAATATGTGTATAGAACAACTGTTTAATAGCTGCCTTCCCCATTTAGTAGTATGTCTGCATTTATTTTATTTTATTTTTTTTGCTGAGTTAATTGGGGTTAGGTGACTTGCTCAGAGTCACACAGCCAGAACATGTTAAGTATCTGAGGCTGGATTTGAACTCAGGTACTCTTGATTTCAGGGCTGGTATTCTATCCATTGTGCCACTTAGCTGCCTCCCATTTGGTGTTTAGTAAAACCAAGTCAACAAGCATCTATTTAGCGTGTATAAGACATTGTGCAAAATCCTTCAAATACAAAGAAAGTCTCCCTTTCCCCCCAAAAAACCCTCAACCCAACAAACCAAAAACTCAGTCCCTGCTCTAATTTTCTAATGGATGAGATGCCATATAAACAAGTTATTGTATAGATTATCTTAGTGGAGAGACATGAGAATTGAGGGAAATTGGAAAAGGTTTCTTGCAGAATGAGATTTTAGTTGAGAATCTAAGGAAGCCAGAGAAGCCAGAGATGAGGAGTGGGGAGCATTGGGCATGAAAAATAGCAAATGGAGCCAGTGTCACTGAAAACTAGAGGCAGGAAGTATTTCCATATCTTTGATAAAATCATGAAAACTCACTTTGTCATTCAATATTATTTATATAAAAAAACAAATTCTTGCTTGATTTTAGTTCTAAGGAATGGAATGTTTTGTCTTTATGTTGTCAGAAAATGAAAATGGCATAAATCTAATGTGTTTTCTTCCTTTCCTGAGTTCCCAGAAAACTTAGAACCAAATTTGATTAAACATGTTTCAATGAAAGGTAGGTGGGTGCCCAAGTACATTTGCTTCCTAATCTTTTTTGAAATAGATTCTATCCTATCCTCAAATATCTCCTATTTCATCATATTTTCATCTATAAATGAGACATATCCAAATCCCTTCATGAGCAGACTAATGGAACGCAATAATCAGTTCTTTGACAGAGCCGACAAACACCGTTTTGATATGTTAACCATTCTTAATAAGTACACCAGCCATCAGCTAAATGAACAAGCCATCAGGAGAGAACAGAACTGTCAACACTAGCACAATCTATTCAGTTTTATCCAGTCATTAGCCACTTAAAATATAATGACTATTTTGAGTGTTAGGCAAGCCCTGAGGATCATTGGTAATGTTTTTCCCCCAGATAAAGATCTTTCTGTCTCTCCCTGTTTTAATAAACAATATTATTTAAAAGGATTACTGTTTTCTCAAATATACTTTTATTGTATCCAGGTGCTATAATTTCTTCTAATAGAGTATTTTTATTCAATTTTATATTGTAAATCACTGGAAAATATGATTTACACAAAAGGTCTTTTTTTTTTAGCTAAAAAAAAAAATGCTATAAATGCCAACAGAGGAGGAACCATACCTTCCATTTTTTGTGTGTGTCCCTGACAATGCCCAGAACTTAAATATAAGTACTTTCATTTAGTGAAAGATATCTGTGATTACATGAGTTATATATATCTATAATCACATAAATTTGTTTTTGACCTAAGAGTTATAGTAGGCCGCCTTCAAGGGAACATGATTTTAGTATCCCTCTTATTCTTTTTTGTTCCCATCATGGAGACCTGTAAACGATTAGGACACATTAACTGTTGATGTCATTTGGGATTTGGATGTTCAGAGTTCTAACAGATGTGTATTTTTTTGGGTGTGAGTGTGAATATTATAACCAAAGAAAGTATAGTTTTTAGTAAGCATTCTATTATACAATTATTTGGACTGGTTCAGGTATTCTGAAGAGCAGTAAGGCAAGATGCAACTGAAATCATGAAACTGATCATATCTCTTTCTCTTTGGTGATTCCAATGTTATTATTTTGTTCATAATACATCATAAAAAGGTAAAAAAAGACTGAAGTTGTATAATTAATGTAAGTACATTATGATGTGTATCAAAGTATTGTAAACAAATGCTATGGGAGTTCAAAACAGAGATGGTTAAAATTGACATTATTTAGACAACAGAGGTAGTAGATAAATATATTGACAAAAACTGGTGCTTATACATATCATGAATTAATGCCTATATGCATAATGAAAGCCTGCCATCTGTTTGAGCAATTCATGTTTTGACTTTGTGGATAAAACTGAGCATCAAGAGAGCAGGAATGCATGGTTTATCCAGAGCAGGGATATATTCTTCTTCCTTTTACCTTATTACAAGTGCCCCTTGCTATCTACCATTTTCATAGGAAGCAGACTAAAATCAGAGATTAATTTCAATTTAATGACAAGAGCATATTTGACATCATACATGAAAATAAATTTGGTTAAATGTTTATGTATTATATAATTAACCATTATGAGTAATTTTCTAATATTACCTTTATAGTCAAAGATTTATCTCTCCCTCTCTTCCTCCATTATCTTCATCATTACCAATCTTCTTCTCTTTCTTCTTTTCCTCTTCCTTCTTCTACTCCTTTGCCCTTCCTCTTTCTTTTTCCCCTTTACCTTCTACTCCTTCATTTTCCCCATTCCTATCATTTCATCATTGTGGAGAACTCCTTGGTGTAAAAACTCCCCTAAGACACATTAGCAACTTATCTGTCACTTCTAATTTCAGAGCCTTGGCAATCAAATGGAAAGTTTATGATTTGTCTAAGATCATACAGCTAATATGTGTCAGAGGAAGGAAGTCCTCTGACTCCAAGCCACTGTTATTTGCCCCATTGCTATTCTACCTATTAGTATTTCAAAATTTTCAAAATACTTGATTTTTTATGCCACAATTTTCATTTCTCCTCTCTTCATTAGAATATTATAAAATCTGCTTTTAGGAGAGAAAATACTGTATATAACACCTATAATAATACTACTGAGTTGAGTTGGAAGGTTGATTAGAGGCAGTAAGTGGTGCATTACATAGACTTCTGGATTTGAAGTTCTTAAGAATTGAGTTTAAATCTGGCCTTGAATACTTATTGAGAGCAGGTCAGTCACTTACTCTATCTTTTATGCTTTAATTTCCTCATCTGTAAAATGGGACTAAGAAAAGCACCTACCTTCCAGGACAGTAAAAATAAAATGAGATAGCCTTTGTTAAGCATTTGCAAACCTTAAAGCACTATGTAAATGCTAGCTATTATAATTTTGAGATGGTTTTAGAGAGCTTTTGATGAGCCAGAGTTGGTATGCCACAGCTTCTCTAGTTACTTTATCTATCAGCCTTCTCTGCACATATTTGCTATGTATGTAATTCTCTTGACAATTCTGGTGAAGGAGCCTTTCTGAAAAGTCACAGTAAAGACAACACTATGTTTGTTTCCTGCTGTGTCTCTATTTGCATGTTAATGACAGATTAGTGCCATCTTTCCCAGTGTCCTTACCCAAGGGATTCCCGATTATGTATTGTTATGGATTAGTTCCTCTTCATTTAACATTTAAATAGATATTTTCAAATTGTTGCAAAATTATAATGGTATATTTGCTTAAGGCACTTAATTCTGATATTAGCAGAATCCTTCAATTCTATTAATTATATGTGTTGTATTTGGAACAATTTTAAGAGTTGTAATACCAATCCACAGTTGGGTCTGATTCACAAACTTGTATGCAGGCAAAAATATTCAGAGTAATAACAGGAAAAAAAATGTCAGTACCTAAAGGAAAAGGAAAATAGCAGACTTTTAGGATTCATATCCATAAGTTGTTGTCCCATCGATCCATCTTGAAATTTCCAGAGTTATTTATAAAATAAGGGAAAATTAGTTTTTGAGACAGAACCTTACAGACTATTATTACCTTTTTCCAAAAGCAGACTGAAAGAATATCAATAATTACTGACCCATATGTCTATTTTCCCATCTTTCAAAATATTTAAGAGGATAATCCATGTATAAAGGTCAGAGAAGGAAACAAATTGAGTTCCACAAATGACCGATAACATCTTTTCAGTCACATGTAGATAGTACAAGATCATGTATTCATTGTATGAATTTCTCTTCTGATTTAATATTAAGAATAAATACTTCATTTGGAATTTACATCTTGTAAAATGCTGAAGGAGGTCCTGTAATTTTTTTGTGGAGGGAGCAAGGTACTATAACTAAAATTATATATTTTAACATTCATTCAATAACCATTTGTTAAGACCCTCATATGTGGGAAGACATTTTGTTAGATCCTTAGAGAGATATAAATATGGGGAAACAAGATAAAATATAACTTGCCTTCATAGAGTTTAAAATCTAAAAGCATTATACCATCATAACTCATTTATTGATATGTTCAACTTTACATTGCTCAGAAATCTCTCACAGTTATCTTTCTGTGACTTTCTTCACCACAAAAGGATTACTTCACTATCTGTAATCTCATTTCTTTTCTCATCACTCTGAAACTGATCCTTCTAAGATTACCTTTCATCTCTTCAATGATAAATCAAGTATGCTGTTATTCTTTCCAGCTTCTGGTCCCCATTCGATTTTGTTGACCACCATATCCTCAGCCCCATTCATTCTCGTCTTGAAATTCTCCTTCATTATACTATTTTGCTTCTTTGGCAGTCTGTCTTTTCCGCTGGTTTTTTCTCTCCCTGGCCCTAAGTCTACATAACTCACAATATTCAGTTTTTAGTTCTATGCTCTTTTTTTTTTATTCTTCTTTCCTCAAACAACAAACATATCTACTCCTACAACTTCAATTGTTATGTTTTTATTGTCTCTATCAGTTATGCTGCACTCTAATTACATAAATTGTTCAAATGCTTTTTCAGTCATACCAGTCTGAACTTGCATGCTTTTTCCATATAGTTGCTCATTGGCAACTATTAATGCCTACTACATGAATCTCTATGAACTTTGGGTGGCCTTCAATTTGAACTCTTCAGAGACTAGTATTCAGTAACATACCACTATACATGATCACTAGAAAAATATTATTTTTTTTAAATTAGGCTTTATTTTAGGCACAAGCTTAAAGTTTCCTTAAAAGAACTTCATTTCCCCAAAATCACCCTACTTGCCTTTTTCCTCTTTTTCAGTGTCTATACAAAGAATATATTGAAGATGGAAGAAGAATTTATAGATTATCCTTCTAATTATATATGATACTCAATAGGCAGTTTTCATCCATATAGTTTTTCCTATATGGTTGATTGTCAAACTTTCTCAAGCAATTTTTATTTGACTAAAAAAATTAATCTGTAAAGCGAATCTGCTTGAAAGACTCTCCTCCAGTAAAGTGTCTTTCATGGATATGTAAAAATATGCAAGAGTTTAAATATATATAACTATGTTTATAAATTGTTGATTAGCAATATCAAATGATGCATAAAATAGGGAGAAACTTTGCCACTATCAGAAAGGACATCTAATATAGAGTCCAAATGGAATAGGGATTCCTTATAACTATAATGTCTTCTAGATGTCCCTATTTATGAATGAATGTGCTTATTATCGCCAACCATACAATACTCTAAGGCCTCTTAAATAAGAATAAAAATTGCTTGAGAAAGTTTGACTGATAAATTGAAATATTGATAAAATTGATAAAATCTATATAATCAAGAAGTAGTTTTGATGATAGTTGCATTATTTACCAGGCATAGAGTAAGGAAACATGTTCAAGAATGCTTAGAGACTATAGAACTATTTTGGTGGTTCAGTTTGCTCTACTCCATAAGAACAAATGGGGATGCAAACTCAGGTTCACTCTCTTATTTCTGTACTCTTCTGCTCCTTTTTGTTATCAGCATTATCTATTTGACTCTCCTACTCAATCAAGACTACCTATTGGTTCTGCAAGAAAATATTAGTTCTTCTTGTTAGTTTGTAAACCTCTACACAAGCTGATCTCAATCTGTCTTTCCAGTCTTCTTGAATATTACTTCCACTTCTACCCTCTCTGTTCCTTATACATGGTCCTTCATCTCCCAACTCTATGGTTTTGCAACAGCTATGCCATATGTTTGGAATGCACTTTTCCTCAACTCTGCTTCATATATAATCTCTCTCTTTAAAGTGCAGCTCAAGTGAAGCCCTGTTTTATTCCCCAAACGGTTGGTGCTCTCTCTTCCAAATTACCTTGTATTAAACTACTTAATGTATATTTTTATTCATTATATATGTGAATGAATATGTATATATTCAAATATATATACATATACATATACAAGTAAAAGCATGTATACATAGTACATATATCTTTACTTGCCTGCCCTTAGAATATAAGCATCTTGTGAAGAGGGATGATTTCAATGATTTTATTAGTATTGCTTATATTATGGCAGCTAAATGATGCAGTGGATAGAGCACTGGGCCTGGATTCACAGAGTCCTGAATTAAAAAATAGTCTTAGACATTTGCTAACTGTGTGACCTTGAACAAGTCACTTAACCTTTGTCTCAGTTTCCTCAATTATAAGATGAGGATAATAATAGTATTCTCTCCCTTTCTTCTTTCTTTCCTTCCTTCCTTCCTTCCTTCCTTCCTTCCTTCCTTCCTTCCTTCCTTCCTTCCTTCCTTCCTTCCTTCCTTCCTTCCTTCTTCCTTCCTTCCTTCCTTCCTTCCTTCCTTCCTTCCTTCTTCCTTCCTTCCTTCCTTCCTTCCTTCCTTCCTTCCTTCCTTCTTCCTTCCTTCCTTCTTCCTTCCGATCCTTTCAAGCAACAAAGAAAAAAAATGGGAAAGGTGAACCTGGAAAGCAATCTTCACTCTGAATTGTTAGAGTTGATTTGCTATTGTCTACCTTCTCCCCGTTTTATTGGCTGGATACTTGATTTCATGTTGTATTCTCAGTGATGTGAAACACACCGTTTTCAGTGCCTACAATATTCTAAGTAAGTGCAGTCCCAACCAGATTAAAATGTAATTGGAAAATGTTTAGTAAATTAAAAAAAAACCCAATAAAACATAGATATGTTAATTTGTGTAAATCAAAATGCCTAGTAGGGATCTCGTTCTATTTGAGTTTGACTGGTATAGAGGAATTCTTTCCACCTGGTTAGGTAAAATTTCTGGTTAGGAAATTCTTTTCACCAGTACTACTATTCTACAATTCACAATTTCAGGGATTTGCTTGGTGCAATTGCATCATGATCTCAAAGTTATCATGGGCCAGAAACCAAACTTGAACTGAGATCTTGATTCTGTGGAAATCTCTGTCTTTGCCATGTGATGCTACCTTCCCAGCTGCTTTTGGAATTTTAACTGTGTTATATGCATTATATTTCACAAATCACATTACTCCACAAAACCTTAAAGTTTAGAATTAAATCTTTGCTGAAAAATTGCAGAATTTAGTTAATTCATGTACTGATCAGCACAAGATGTCACTATTGTGCTTGCTGTAGAGATAACAGTCTTGTTGAAATGTGGATGCCTGAAATGTCCAGCCTCTGTGGGCCACAGGGAAATAATCAGAAAATCTGTTCTTGGACATAAATCACAACACATTATTGGGAAACCTTAGGTGAGATAAATCAAAAGCTTTTTCTTTTTTTTTTTTATTGGGTTTTCAATCACTCTTTTTAGTCACTTAAAAAATATAGTCCATGTTGTATTTACAGTTTGATGGTAAGGAGATGTTTAACATCAATGTAAGAGATTAAAAATGACAAGTTATATAGCAAAGAGTGTGAAAAGGTGTTTATACTGACATGTAATATCTGAGTTGATCTACAATTCAATAATAGATGCCATAAATCTTCAGGTGATCCACATGATTCTGCCTTAGGTAAGTTAATATGGTATGTCAAAATATTTAAAAACTCTGTGCTGTCCTTCACATATAAAGGTGATGGTGCTGACCTTCCAGCTGTAGGATGTGCATTCTGAATTTTAGTCCTTTCACTAATGCTAAAAGATTTGTGACATTCATTCCACCATCCCTTCATCAGATTCCCCCTCTATGTTTCCAATGTCAAACATTTAAAGAGAAAGTTGACCTTCACTGCATTTAATACTTTCCTTTTTCATTCTAAAAATGTTATCTGCTGGAACTGTAGTCACATGGAAAAGGGATAAAACTTACTCTGCTTGGTTTAAGAGAACAGCACTAGGAGCAATGGGCTGAAATGTTAAGGAGGCAGTTTTCCTTAATTCATACAACTATACTTTTAAATAAAGCACTAAGCAAGATCCTGAGTCAGATTCAAGGATCCCAGCACCATGGAGTTTATAGTTTAAAGCAGAGGTCAGCAAATTAAAGGACAAACTTGGCCCCTATTTTGTGAGCTAAGAACAGGTTTAAAAAATTATTAAAGCTTTTTATTTACAAAACATACGCGTGGATAATTTTTTTAACATTGACCATTGCAAAATCTTCTGTTCCAAATTATCCCCTCCTTCTCCCCACCTCCTCGCCTAGATGGGAGGTAGTCCAATACATGTTAAATATGCCAAAATATATGTTAAATCCAATATATGTTTACATATTTATACAGTTATCTTGCTGCACAAGAAAAATTGGATCAAGAAAGGAGAAAAAAAACTGGGAAAGAAAACAAAATGCAATCAAAAAACAATAGAAAGAGGGAGAATGTTAAGTTATGGTCCACACTCAGTTCCTATAGTCCTCTCTCTGGGTGTAGATGGCTCTCTTCATCACTGAACAACTGGAACTGATTTGAATCATCTCATTGTTGAAGAGAGCCATATCCATCAGAATTGATCATTGTATAGTCTTCTTGTTGCCATGTATATAATGATCTCCTGGTTCTGCTTATTTCACTTAGCATCAGTTCATGTTAAGTCTCTCCAGGCCTCTCTAAAATCATCCTGCTGGTTGTTTCTTACAGAACAATAATATTCAATAATATTCATATACCATAATTTATTCAGCCATTCTCCAATTGATGGGCATCCATTCAGTTTCCATTTTCTTGCCATTACAAAAAGGGCTTTCACAAAGATTTTTGCACATGTGGGTCCCTTTCCATCCTTTAAGATCACTTTGGGATATAAGCCCAGTAGAAATACTGTTGGGTCAAAGGATATGCACAATTTGATAACTTTTTGAGTATGGTTTCAAACTGCTCTCCAGAATGGTTAGATCCGTTCACAATTCCACCAACAATGTATCAGGGAAACAGTGTTTCCCATATCCCCTCCAATATTCATCGTTATCTTTTTCTGTCATCTTAGCCAATCTGAGAGGTGTGTAATGTTATCTCAGAGTTGTCTTAATTAGCATTTCTCTGCTCAATAGTAATTTGTGGCACGTTTTCATATGACTACAAATAGTTTCAATTTCTTCATCTGAATATTGTCTATTCATATCCTTTAACCATTTATCAACTGGAGAATGGCTTGAATTCTTATAAATGAATCAATTCTCTATATATTTTAGAAATGAGGCCTTTATCAGAATCTTTGAATGTAAAAATGTTTCCCCAGTTTATTGCTTTCCTTCTAATCTTGTCTGTATTAGTTTTGTTTGTACAAAACCTTTTAAACTTAATATAATCAAAATTATCTATTTTGTGATCAATAACGATCTCTATTCTTCTTTGGTCACAAATTCCTTCTTCTCCACAGATCTGAGAGGTAAACTATCCTATGTTCTTCTAAATTATTTATAATATCATTCTTTATGTCTAGATCATGAACCCATTTCGATCTTCTCTTGGTGTATGGTTTTAGGTGTGGGTCAATGCCTAGTTTCTGCCATACTAGTTTCCAATTTTCCCAGCAGTTTTTGTCAAATAGTGAGTTCTTATCCTCAAAGCTGGTGTCTTTGGTCTTATCAAACACTATTCATTGACTATTTTGTTCTGTGAATCTAACCTATTCCACTGATCAACTGCTGTATTGCTATGAACAGTTTTTACGTTTTAAAAAAGTCAATAAAACTTTATTTTAAAATGAAAAAATCATGTTGACATACAAAAATAGACCAGGAACTGGATTTGTCCCATGTGTGGTTTATTGCTGATCCCTGGTCTAGAGTTCACCTCAGTATTAAAAAAAGTCTTCCAAACAATTAGGGCTTTCTAAACGTAAAATGAGCTTTCTTAAAAATTAATGAATTCTATTATTGCTAGTAAAAGCACTAGCTCGATGGTGGCCACTTATCAGAGATATCGTAAGGGCTCATTGAGACTCGGGCAAGAAGCAAACTCTATGATTTTAAAAATTTTATTAAAGCTATTTATAAACATAAATGTTGTGATCCACACTCAGTTCCCACAGTCCTCTCTCTGGGTGTAGATAACTCTCTTCATCACTGAACAATTAGAACTAGTTTGAATCATCTCATTGTTGGAAAGAGCCATGTCCATCAGAATTGATCATTGTATAACTTGTTGTTGCCATGTATAATGATCTCCTGGTTCTGCTCATTTCACTTAGCATCAGTTCATGTAAATCTTTCCAGGCCTCTCTGAAATCATCCTGCTGGTTGTTTCTTACAGAAAAATAATATTCTATAACATTCATATGCTATAATTTATTCAGCCATTCTCCAAATGATGGGCATTCATTCAGTTTTCAGTTTCTTGCCACTACAAAAAGGGCTGCCACAAAGATTTGTGCACATGTGGGTCCCTTTCCATCCTTTGAGATCACTTTGGGATACAAACCCAGTAAAAACACTGCTGAGTCAAAGGGTATACGCAGTTTGATAACTTTTTGATCATAGTTCCAAATTGCTCTCCCCAATGGTTGGATTTGTTCATGAACTATATGATTTTTGACATCCCTTCTAGCTCTGAGAGTCAATGATTCTAATGAAATAAAAAAATCTCAGCAATTTTGAAATAATTTATTTTAAATAACTTTGTATTATATTTGCATATCATATTAAATTATTTCATAAACTGACTAAAGTGAGGAAACTAAAACTTACTTGCCCAAGGTTAAAGACCTAGTAAGCATCTCAGGCAGGATTTCAACTTAGGTTCATCACTCTATCCAATACACTGCTTTGTTGAATTGTGCAAAGGAAGCTATATATCAGGACCATTGATTTAGATATGAATGAATCCTCAGTGTAGTATTGAAGGGATTTTTAAAGTATTGCTAAGGATCTGAGAAATAAACTGAAGATATTTGGAACAATATAAGATATTATATTATTTGGAACAATATAAAATATTATATTATTGCCAGCTGAAGACTAATACTTGCAAGAGAAAAGCAGATCTGGGAAGTAAATAATTAGCTTAAAAAAAAGGTTTGGTGTTTGAAAACAAGCTTTGGATTTCTGTGCCACAATGTAAACTATAATATGATGGACTCTTGACTGGGGTGGAATGTACATTAGTGAATACTCATAATTTTATTTACCAAAGTATTATAAAACTAATGAAACCTATACTTTTAATTAGAAAGGTATAGCAATGGGAATAAACCACTTATGTCTATCTTACCAAGTTATATGCCATAGAGGATAGAAAGCATAATAAGAATAGCAATAGATATACTTAGAATTTCACAAGCCACAAAATCCAAGGAAGAAACTAGCAATGGAATCCATGCCAGCAGATGTCTATATATAAATGCACAAAGTATGGATAAAAATCTGGGTGAATTAAAGATCCAAATAAAAAGGAGGCAAATTTGATATCATAGGTATTTGTCTATTGATATCATAGTGTCTTGTTGGGAAATATACTTCTAGAAGTCCATAGTGTATCACAAGGAACAGAATAGATAAAGGGGTTAGGAGAAGTATACAATAGTATTATAAATTAGGGAGATATAATCATTTGAGGAAATCCCGGAACCAGAATGGGAAAGCATGCCGGAGCATTGGGGTATAAATTGATGGAGCATGGGAGTAGAATTAATAATGTCATTGAATATACTGTAGACTAGGAACTAATAAACTTTGCCCTGTTGGCTGGCTGTTTGGCCTTTTTTTTTTTTTTTTTTTGCCTATTAAGAATGGTTTTTATATTTTTAAGCAAAGTTTTATGATATTTAAAAATGCAGAAACATTTATGGTACATATATTTTGTAATTGAATCAGGCAGGAAGGCAAATATAGCATATACATAGCATATTTAAGTCACTAAAATAGTCCTCTTTTATCTCTAGGCTTTCTGGGTTTCAATTTTAAATGTAATCCTTTGTATTTCCTTTTATAAATTCCTCTGTCAACGGCTACGCTACGTTTTTGCCTAGTCAGAGGCCCATTCAATGCAGTGAGATGAAGAGCAATCAAATAACCTATGTTGTAAGCATTTTCTAGCTATGAAGCACTATATATTACTTGGTAATCCATTATTATAATGGGCAGTGTGGTATAATGGAAAGCCTGCTGGCCTTAGAGTTAAGAGCACTTGAGTTTGAGTTTTGCTGCTGAAAGTTACAAGCTATGTGGCCGTGGGCCAATAATTTAATTTTTTTGAATTCCAGTTTCTTTATCTGTGAAACGGAGATAATAACATATTGTTGTCCTCCTCACCATTTAATGCATAAAAATCTTATATCATTTTCAGAC
Source organism: Antechinus flavipes (assembly GCF_016432865.1). Classification (NCBI taxonomy): domain Eukaryota; kingdom Metazoa; phylum Chordata; class Mammalia; order Dasyuromorphia; family Dasyuridae; genus Antechinus; species Antechinus flavipes. The sequence continues at coordinate 84,097,925 of NC_067402.1, forward strand.
TCTATAAACGTGAATCATTTTTATTTTCCCTGGAGGCTCTGGAAAATTTTAAAGCCCAAGTTATTCTTCTCTTGCTCTGTGCCCTCAAAATCCTAAAGGCTGATGATCTGCTAGGCTTTGATAATTAACTCAGACATGTACACCTAGGTGTCAAGCCCAGGCTCTTTTAGCAAACATAGTGGGGGAAACCCCATAGACCTTTGACAGCAAACATGGAAAATATTTTACCTCTTTCCACATCTTTTTTAGACTTTTTACCAGGGGTTTCTGGCCACCAAGAAGTCTAGCTTCCGTGAAGCATTAGTTCTTGACATGGGTTTTGGTTTTTCAGCCATCTTTAGAAGTGTTCATCTGACTCTTTAGGTATTTTTCATGTAGGTTATAAACAGTTGTTGCATATGAAGAATTATCAGCAGTGTCAGGAAGGGAAGGCTCTATAGGAAAAGGGGACCAATTTCTCCTTTTCTTAAGAATTTAGGGGAAATAGGGAATGTACAGAGAATTCTAAAGAAATTAATGGTACATGCCCTGAAGCTATTCTACATAAAAGAAGCAGGAAGCAACTTGTTTAGTGGTTTTGTGTTTACCCTAACACTTCAGATCTGAAGACACTAAAAAGTAAACCAAATTCATTGGTTTAACCTCAATCACCTAGTAGCAGAAGCAGGCTTAGAATAAAGACATACAATTGTGGTGGTAACCACCTAGTCAGCCAAGCTTCTTTCAATTGTGAGGAGATTTCAGTGCCTTTCTTAAATCTTAGAGGAGCTCTTCAAGATTGTAATTTTGGTCATTTACTAGGATATTAAAAAAGAGCTGTAGGTATTTGATCATTCATTTAACAAATCCTTATTGAGGATGTATTAGAACCTATAGAATATTAAGCTCAAAATGGGTGTATTTTGAGTTTAGTATCCTAAAAGGTACCTCAGGGGACACAAGAATATCAGTAAAAAGTATTCTTGCCCTTCAAAAATTTACAATTGAGTTGGGAAGAAGGCATATAGAAAGAAATCAAGGCAAGATATGATAAAATAATATTAAACAACTGGCATAGACAACGTGTTTAAAGGAAGGAGAGAAAAGTCATTCTTACCTGGTGTGATTGGAGTAAGACCTTAGCTCATGCTTGAAGTTTGGATTATACTTGGAAATATGTAATTATGTGAAAGAAGAATTTGAACAAAGTGGGGAATTCAAGGTGTATTAAGAAGACAAGGAGCCAATAGAATGAGCTGAACTATAGTAAGAAATAATTATGGAGTAGACATTGCAGAGGCTCTGGATTTATTCTGCTGAGACAGAAGGTTCCTTGAAGAAGGTCAGGTGACAGGGGATGTAATGTTAAAGGTAGAAAGAACCCAAGAAATTTATCTATTCCATTTCTCTTATTTTGCAGATGAGGAAACTGAGTCCCAGAGAGATAAAGAGAGAACTTCCCAAGCTCACATAACTAGTTAGTAGCAAAGTTAGGACTAGAATCCAGATTTCTCAATGACCTGGTAAGTAACCCAACTTCTGGGCACTTCAGAAAACTCTCAAAGACTGTAATTTGCAGAGAAAGTACTGATTTGCATATGTAGAAGGAACCCCTTAACTAGGAACTTTCTGTGCCAGTGAAATCACACTTAAAATTTCTATCCCTATCCCTTGTAAGAAATTGTAATGTCTTGAAAAATGGATACTGAGGATACTTGAAATAATCTTGTATCAGTTTGGATGAAGGGATATCTAGAGAAGATTAAGAGAGAAATAATGGTATCTTCCAATAGTTGGAGAATTGCCATGTGAAAGGAAGATTAATTCAATTCAGCAAGCATTTTTTGAGTACCTACAATGTATTAGGCAGTATGATTAAATTAGGTATTCAAAGACATCCCATCCCTGGAAAAACAATGTATACACAAATAAGTAGCTGCTTGGCCCCAAAGGGCCAAGCTAGGAGAAAGCTGTAGAAACTGGAAGGAAACAAATTTCAGCTTAATATACTGTGTTTCCCCGATAATAAGACCTATCTCGAAAATAAGCCCTCCCCTTACTGTGTAAGATTCCTCTAAAATAAGCTCTCCCCCGAAAATAAGCCCTATTGAGATTGCTACTGTAGTGAAGGTGATCCCCTACGCTACACACTATATTACAGTACCCTCTGTATGCACCATTCCTCCTATTACCCTCCCTTCCCTCCCCTCCCCCTAGTGAACCAAACGCTGTGCTCCTAGCTGCATCCAATCAGAGCTGCAGCAGTGAGCGTGTCATCCTGTTCTTTTCCAGTGATTTGCTTGCTGGCGCCATTGAGAGCAGTGCCAGGGAGGAGAGCTGAGGCAGGACAACATAAAAACCCGGTATGTAAGTGAGAGTGAGGGGGCATGATGGAGGATAAAAGGGGCACTCAGGGAGCATTGCTGTCAATGTTCATTAAAATAAGCCTTCCCCTGAAAATAAGCCCTCTGGTGTTTTTCTGTGCAAAAAAAATAATAAGACAGTTTCTTATTATCGGGGAAACACGGTAGGAGCTTCCAAATATTCAGGACTGTTACAAAGTAGGATCCTCTTCCTCCTTTTTCTCTCTCTTTTTCCTCCTCTTCCCCCTCTCCTTTATTTTTTAGCCTTTATATAATACTATAAAGTTTGCAAAGGGTTTTTAATGCTGTCTCATTTCATCTTCAAAGCAACTGTATAAGGTGGATGCTATTTTAATACATTTGTGGATGGGTAGGTACAAATTGTGTCACTACTAAGATGTTTTTGGATACATATTGCATCTTTCCTTTGAAGAGCCCAAAGTCTCTTAATATAGATGTTTTCTATTTGTCTAACAATTTGTGAGATTTTGAATAAGGAAGTATTTACCCCCATTTTGCAGATAGGAAATCAAAGTTCTAGCAATTATTTTCTTAGATCGCTTGATTTTTAGTCCAATATTCTCTCCACTAGGTGATGCTACTCTTACCTGCACCTATCTTCAATGTTTTGTGAATCTAAGGAATACTTTTGATAAATGAACAAACCAAAGCAAAGGAAAAAATATCAAGGTGTGTTGGAGCTTTGAATAAGACATTTGAGGAAGATTCATAGAATTCCCTGCTAATGAGGGGAATTCCAAGCATGCCCAAGAAACATCTTTCATAATGTTTGGTCTCATGTGAAGTTTTGTTTTTTTGCCAAAGTATTTTCTAGTGTGATGCCAGATCTCATGTAGTTAGCGTACTATGTGGAAACTTTGATGGTTGATGAGTTCTTCTGATGAGAACACAAAGGTAGAGAAACCTCAACATGCCTGGTGAAGGTAAATAGACACACTACTCCATAATGGGATTAAATCATGGCTTGGTGTAAAAGTAACTTGGTAGGCACTGTATGACTTTGGAACAATTCACATGAAAGTCAACAATCTGAAACCTGTTACACCAATGAAAATATCTTTATTCTCCTGAATAAATTACAGGTGGAGCTTATCTGCCATAGTATCTCTTTTGAAGCTGAAAGCACTAAGATTTCTTCATATTTTTGTAGATACCTAAACAATCTTCAGTCCTTTGGACCTGACACAGACAGAAACTATTCTATTCCTATTGCCTGTCATCTTCAGTTTAAAGAGGTGGTTGATTGGATGGTAATTTGGCAAGTCACTCCAGAAAGGGCAATAGTCTGATTACAGGCAGGTAGGTAGGCAATAGGCATTTATTAAGGCTTATTATGTACTAGATGCTGAGGATACAAATTAAGCAAAAATAAAGTCAGTTTCTGCTCCAAAGGAGCTCATCTTTTAATGGGGGAATGAGCATATGAAAGGAACTGAAAAGGGAAGTGACTTATTTAGAGGTATGGTAGTGAAGTCTGGGTAGTCAGAAGCCTAGGTGGGAAAAGACAGTAATAGGATATGGTTGACCTGGGTTCATTGCCTTAGAAGGAATTCACCAATGCAATAAAGAGACTGGTATGGTGGCTTCAGAATTGAGGGGGATTTCAGAGTGAGATGCTAATAGAGGCATGGTGTCAAAATCTGGTCTCAGAAGCATAGCTGAAAGAGGAATGAAGAGAGAAATTCATTGCTTTCCTCTACAAGGGTCTCCTCTCTAGGGAGTTTCTGGTGTGCACTGCCTCCAACTACATGCAGAAAGAGATTTCAGTGATATTACAAATGTCAGAATGGTTATATAAAGGCTGACCCCATTTTTCTCTGTAAATCTGGAAAGTGAGAGGTCCAGACGAGTTACAGATGTAAATGCTTCATGGTAGTTCATGAATTACTAGCAAAACACTTTACCAACTTCCTCTCTGCTACAATATGACTATATTTCTTGAGACATCATATATTTGTTACAGAAAGGTCAGAACTCAAGAGGTCTCTCCTACATAGGCCAATTACATGTTTATGTACTTCATGCAAAATATTTATAGTTTGTATTGCCCCCAAATTTGTAAGTACTTATAAAAATAATATATTAATTTAAGAGAAAAAAAATGCCAAGAATTCCTAGGTACATAAGGAGCAATTCATTATTATTTTAGTAATTTTTGAATAAGCTACTTGAAAGCACTGTTAACATTTCTATTACCTTTGGATTATTTTGAAGCCTTTGACTAGATATTCCTCTAACATTAGCAGATATATAAAATAGATGCAAGCATAGTTAAATACTCAATTACTTAATATCTAATAGAAAGCAGTTTTTCATGGGGATGTTAAGCAATTGAGTGAATTGCTTAATATCCACATAGAAAACTGCTTTCCATTTAAAACATGACACCAATAAAGTAATGTAAAAATTAATTGATATAATATATGGCATCTTCTAGTGCAGGGGTTCTTAAACTTTTTGATCTCAGGATTCCTTTTCATTGTTAAAAATTATTGATGGTCCCAGAGAGTTTTTTTCGGGGAGGTTATATCTATCAATATTTCTCACAAAAGAAATTAAGTGACACAATTTTAAAATAGTTATTTTAAACTAGCAATAATACATCCATTATGTATTAATAGGCATAGATTATATTTAAAAAATTTTTTTCCAAAACAAAAAAATTAACAGGAATGCATTGTTTTTACATATTATTTTGCAAATCTCTGAAAGATTAGAAAAAGCATGTAATACGTATAATCTAATTTAATCTCTAGAAGAGTTGCAAAAATATAACTGAATAGAAGGATTTTCAAACCTGCTTTTATATTTAATATGTTGCAAATTGTTATTTTGTTTAAAGCATATGAAGGAAATCTGATCTCAAAATATATATACATATACCAGGAAAAGGGAGGAGTATTTTAATAGACAAATAACATCTTAGTATTGTTATGAAAACAATTTTGATTTTGCAAAATCTCTGAAAGTCATTTCAGACCCCCAGGGTTCTTAGCCACATTTTAAAATAATTTCTCCTGGATTTTTTTTCCAGGTCAGTTGTTCTTCCAAGGAGATATTTCAAATATTCTTCTATTTTTTTTTATTCCTTTAATTTTGTTTGATTATTTTTGATGTCTTATAGAGACATTAGTTTCCACTTGCCCAATTCCATTTTTAAATTTATTTATTATTTTTTAAAAAGTGAGCTTTTACACTTCTTTTTCCATTTGAACATTTTTTTTCCAGTAAATTTTTGTGTATCTTTTTCCCTTTTCGAAATGCTTTTCAAGGCATTCTTTTCTTCACTGAATTTTTGTGCTTCTTTTACCATTTGGCCTATTCTGTTTTTTAAGGTGTTATTTTCTTCAGGGTTTGTATCTCTGTGTGTATGTGTATTCCTTTGCCAAGGTTTTAATTTTTTTTAACTGATTTTTTTTTTTGCATCACTCTCATTTCTCTTCCCAATTTTTCTCTACTTCTCTTACTTACTTTTAAAAATTCTTTTTGAGCTCCTCCATAGCCTGAGACCAATTAATATTTTTCTTTGAGATTTTGAATGCAAAAATTTTGGCTTTTTTGTTTCTTCTGAGTGTATGTTATTTTCTTTGTTACCATAGTATTTTTCTATGGTCAGATTTTTTATTTGTTTGTTCATTTTCCAGCCTATTTCTTCACTTTTAACTCTGTCCTAATATGGGACTCTGTTTTTGGAATGGAGAGGGCATTATCCCACGTTTCAGGTTTTATGCAACTGTTTTCAGAGGTATTTCTGGGGACTTATAAGTTTTCAGTTTTTCCAAGGTGGTATGATCTAGGAAGAGATGTGTTTACTATACCTCTGAACTTGTGTACTGCTTTGTAAGTGACCACACACATTCTTTTTAACACTGGAACTTGACCAGGGTCCCTGCTGCCCTATGACCCACAAATTCTGTTGTGTTAGTGTTCCTGCTAGCACTGGGACTAAGACCCAAAACTGCAAGCCAGATCCAAGTTTAGGCAGTAACAACAGTCAAGGAACCCCTGTCTGTGGGCTGAGAGGTCTATAAACTGTCCTGGCTGCCATGGATTCAGTCATCGCTAAGTATGCTTCATTTTCCTGGGGCTTGGGTCTGTGCTGATCTGGTTTGCACTGATGTAGTCTGCCCCTCTCTTACTATGGTGCAACAGACCTTTCCTGCAGATCTTCTAAATTGTCTTGGGCTGGAAAATTATTTCACTCGGTCTTTTTGTAGATTCTGCTGCTGTAGGATTTGTTTAGTAATTATTGAAAGGTATTTGGAAGGGTTTAGGAGAGAACTCAGGTGAGTCTCTGTCTTGATTCCACCATCTTGGCTCCACCCATCATCAGCAACATTTTTAGAACTGCTATTCTAGGAAGACAATTTAATCCTGATAAGCCTGCTCTTAAATCCATTCTCACTATTCCTGAAAAGAACTGAGAATGACTTGCAACTTAATGTACCAAACACTTATTAATCACTTGTTATATATAGATAATATCAAATTACATGGCTCTATTAAAAAAAAACACATTGAAGTTCATGTCATGGAAACTCCTCAATTACATCAAAATTTGGACTTGGTAGGTGTGACATTTTCAATGTGTGCCAAGGAGGATAGATTCTGGTGATTTTGAACTTGAATTTAGAGGTTAAATTGAATAAATGGATATTTAAAAATGCTCTTTCTTCAGACAACACATTGAACATAAATTATCTGAGGAAGTTCTGTCTGTTTCTGTCAAGAAACTTACTAGCATCTTGAAATCAAAGCTTAATGGGAAAAATATGTTCAAAGTAATTAAACTTTAACCAATAAGGAAAGTGATAAGGATTGAATCTGTGATTTCATTGACACCAGGAAACTTCCTCTTCTAAATCAGTTTAGCACCTTTTCTTCAACTTATAATCTTGGAAAGCTGCCTAAAAGCATGAGAAGGTAAGTGATGTGCCTAGGGTCATTATAATATGGAATTGGGACTGGAAATCAGGTTCTCCTTGTTTTAAAGCATCTATCATATTTCCTCTTTCAGAACTACAACATGAGGCATAAAAGTTTTGGGAAATAGTGTAACAAAAGGACAGTACCTATCACTCTAAGGCAGTTATAGAAAGATGAATATTCCTCATCAAAAAGGAAGAAGATTAATAGATGCACTCAGAATATGAGATAAGCAGGTCAGAAACCCACAGAAATATTTTCAGAATTGACCAAAATGACTTCATAGAAAAATCAATCAATAAACATTTAATAAAAAACTTGCTATGTGTCAAATAGTCAGATAGGTGGCACAATGAATAAAGTTCCAAACTTGGAGCCAGGAAGATTCATCTTCCTGAGTTCAAATCTGGCCATACATACTTACTAGCTATGTAATGCTGCACAAGTCACTTAATTCTGTTTCTCTCAATTTCTTTATCTATAAAATGGTCTAGAGAAAGAGATGGTAAAACACTCCAGAACCTTTGCCAAGAAAAGTCCAAATGAGATCGTAAAAAGTTGGACATGGCAGAAATGGCTGAACAAAAATAGCAGCAACAACATGGGCCAGGTATTGTGATAAATGTAAGAATAAAGACTATCATAACATTGGATTGGTTGTATGTTCACTGAAAATGTTTTGCAACTGGATGGAACCTATGAAAAAATTAAAATCCTAAAGGGAATCAAAAGACCCTCCAAAGTTCACATCCATATGAACTTGAGCAATAATAAATTGATGAAAAAGTATTGAACAAATGACTGAATTATATGGATTTATTTATGGAAATAAAAGTGATTATAATGGAAATTTGAGAACAGGTCCTAACACCAGAAATAAGAAGGCTTATCCTTAAGGATCCCAGACAATGTTTATTACAGATTATGTAAATTGTAGAAATTGGGTAACACATCCAACCCAAACTACTGAACATTCATTATGTGCTTACTAGGTACTAGGCATTGTGCTAAGTGCTAGTAATAAGTATTAATACATTTAATAAAAAGAAAGACAGCCCTTGCACTCAAGAAATTTACAGTATAATGAGAGAAAAAAGTGAGTAGGAAAAAAGGAGACAGGAAAGTGATTTTGGGAATGGAGGAGACTGGAGGTACCTGGTACTGATATATCTTGTTCCATGACCAAGATGACAAACAGATGGAAAATGAAGTGATTTGCAAGTCCATTTTCTGCCTAGTATGAAGAAGACATTGGGAGGAATTTGGTATGCTAGTCTTTAACTCTCCAATTGAAAGGGAGAGGAAGCAGGAAAGGAGGTATCAATCAAGATGAGAGAGCAGTATGGTGGTGAGTTTAGAAGTGATCAGTTTAATCCTAGGAGGGGGGTATCTTGTTCTGTATAGATTGAAACTAGGTAAAGCAGGGGATATAAAGTAGGCTGGGGCTTCATCATCACAAAGGCTTCAAAAACTTAGAACCTACTGAATACCTACCAAAATATGATCTAGGGGTTAGAATTATGGAACATAAGTGTATATTGATTAAGAACTGACAATTTTCTATTACATATATAGGCCTCAACTTTGAAAACTCAGCTGTCCTGAAACTGAAGCATTATGATAGAGCAGACTATTGATTAAGTAAACAATATAAAATCAATCCATGAAAACTTAAAAATTATGTTTTTGTAGATATCACCAGATCAAACACTCATAATTTCCAAGATATATGGAATAAAAAGCTTTCAAAATGTAAAGCTTTGGTAAAAGATGTCAAACCATGTTGATGTTGATAGCATTTCTGTCATTCTGTCTGCTATTAGAGTTTTACTAAGAATGCTTTCAGTGAGCCTACAAAAGAATGATCTTGAATTTCAATGTTCTATTCAATCATATAAAACAATTAAATTATCCACCTGTGAAATAGTATAAAATATAAATAAAATAGTTTCAGGATAGTGAGTTATCCCAGGATAATTTGTCTGAAAAAAATGAGAATGGATATATAATATTTGATAAATCAAAAGTGTTACATTGTATATGTTTTCTTTCTTGATGTCTTACCATATATAATCATTTGTAGTAATTTTCAGATAATGTTATTTATTCCTTTTGGGTTATCTTCATGGTAGTTAATATGATGGTCTTCACATAATACATGCTTAGGAAATGGTGGTAATGATTGTTTTCAACTTTAAAAACACAAAACACTTAAGCCCTTGGCATATTTGTCTCATCCATCAAATGAGAATAATAATAGTTAGGTTTGGGCTACAGGGATGATGTGAAGGTAAAATAAATTACAGATAGAAAAGTAAGTGGAAAAGGTGTAAAAGTATTATACTAATGTCAGATATGAATATTCTGTAGGATTGATACCCTGTTCTCATCACACCAATAATACAAGGTCGAATCCTCATTCACTATTCATTCTTTCACTATATTAAACATTGAAAACACTTTAAAAAATTTTCAGATTGTTGAAATACAGGTAGATGAGTATTAGAATGAATAACTGTTCTTACCCTTTGTGGCTATTACCTCATGGAAGCCTTTCTTCTACAATTGTCAGAACAAACAAATGGGAATTTAATTGGAAAAGAATAATTATTATAATTACAGCAAGCCACACAACAACTAGCGGTCCCCAGTCCTGAAACATTCTCCTTTCTCATTTCTGCCTCACAGCTTCCTTCAAGTTTAAGCTAATGTCCCACTTTCTGTGTGAAGCCGTTTCCAGTCCTTTTTAATTTAAGTGCTTTCCCTCTTGAGGATTTAACCTGTACACATCCTGTTAACACATAATTATTTACATGTTGTCTTCTCCATTAGACTGTGAGCCCCATGAAACCAGAAATTGTTTTTCTTTAAAAAAACTTATTCCCACTTAACATCATGCCTGGCCATAGAGTAGGAAGTGGGCTCACTGGCCAGAACTACATGATATAAAGTGTAGCTGTTAAGCCTATTGGCTGACAGATTGGCCAGGTGTGGGAGAGGAGATGAGGGGGAGGCTGAAATTTCTTGCCCTTTCTTCAAGGGCTGGCTAGTTCTACCTTTTGAACATCCCAGGCAAGCAAGAGTGCACCTTTTGTTCTTGAAAGTCATAGTAGGAAGTCTTGGAGGGTAAAGGAGAAATTCAGACAAAGTGCTCTAGGAATATTTAATAAGAGAACACTTTCATTTGGGAGGATCGGGAAAAGCTTCATTGATAATGTGATCACTTCTGAATCTCAAAGGAGGATAAAAATTCTACAAAGCAAAAATGAGGAGGGATTGCATTTCAGGCATGTAGAAACAGCTTACACAAATGTATGGAAGTTGGAAATGGAATCTCAAGTTTGGGGAACAGCTTTTTGTTGGGGAACAATATGTTTTGGGGTCCAGTATAGCTGGAATAGGGAGTACATATGGAAGAAATAAGATTGAAAATGTAGACTGGAATCATCTTAGGGAAGACCTTAAATGTCAGAGTAAATAGTTTATATTGATCAAAGATACAACAGGAGGGCACTTTTTTTTGAGCAGGAGAATGGCAGGATCAGACTCATGCCTTAGGAACATTATTTTGGCTGTAATAGAAAGTATTAAAAAGTGAGAATGGAGACAAAGAAATCATTTAGTAGATTATTATGATAATCTAGGCATAAAGTGATCTGAACTAGGTAGGGTAAAGTGCATGGTCATCAGTGAACAAAAAAGGAAAAATAATGGAAAAAAATTGTAGGTGTAGAATTGCCTGGATTTGCAAACTAATTACGTTTGAGCAGGTGATAGGACAGAACATAACATTGAAATTTGGAACCTTGGTCCCTGGGAAAATGGTTTCTGCAGAAATAGAGAAATTCAGAGAAAGGGGAAGCTAGGTGTGGAGAATTTTAAACATAGTATGTTCTCTAGCCAGCAGGAGATTTCTAGCAGGGCTCTCTGGTTAGGAAAAAGGAGAGGTAATACCAGATTTATCCTTTGCACCTAGGTCAAGATGAAGCCATGAGCATATGGCACAATAATGATATATGTGTTATTGTTAATATGTTGAGTTTCATTCTTTTCTGCTCTTAAGTGAATGAATGGAGGTGGAATGGACAAGACTATGATCTTGTGGGTTTTTATTTTTTGATAATATTTTATTTTTCCTCTAGATACATGTTAAAATACATTTTTACATTTTTTAAAAAAAAGTTTTGAATTCCAAATCCTCTCCCTCCCTCTTTCCCCTTGTTTCTTTCTGAGATGGCAAGCAATCTGATATAGGGAATACACATGCAATCATTAAAAAAAACCCCAACATTTCCATATTAGTCATTGTGTTCAAGAAGACTTGAACAAAAAGAAAGAAAAAGAAGGAAGGAAGGAATAGAAAAATAGTATGCTTCCGTTTGTATTCAGACAACACCAGTTTTTTCTCTGGAGGGTGATAGCATGTTTCATTATGAGTGCTTTAGAATCTTTCACAAATCTTTCACAACTTAACAGTTCTTCATTGTAAAATATTATTTTTACTATGCACAACATTCTGGTTCTGATCATTTTATTTTGCATCAGTTTTATTGTCTTTCCAGGTTTTTCTGAAATCATCTTGCTTGCCAATACTTATAGCCCTGTAATATTTCATAATAATCATATACCACAGCTTGTTCAGACATTCCCTAACTGGTAGACATAACTTTTGAGTTTTGAAAGGTCTAGGTATCTAGGAACTGGAATATATTTATTTATATATAATATACATTTCATAGTTTACTGATAGGTGAGCCAATTGGAGATGCCACTGTAGGCCTAAGCAGAGCATTGTGGAATATAGCCCAAAGATTCTGGATCCTGCAGCAAAGGATTGACTCATTTAAAAATCATATCACATTTTAAAGTGAACATGGTGTGATAAATACTCTGTAGCAACCACTTTAAATATGAGCCCATTCTGAATAAGGATCAAAGGAATAAATGGGAGAGTGTACTTCTTGTTTGGGGAATGATTTTATTTTGTGCCTTATTATTTCATTTCAGTAAACATCTCTTTGTAAAATCTTTTAAAAAATATGTCTGGTAGGTGACTGGAGTATCTGGGAGAAAAATAACATTTACTCTTTCTACCACTTACTTGGTATTTCCTCCTGTAGTGCTTCAGATTTCTCTCATAATATTATTTTACAATTCAGGAGTATAAAGCTGCTTGAATTGGCTTATGAGAAGTGGTTGTTAAATTTTTAGTGTAAGCATTTATTTACTCTCTAGAAATTGGCAAGTACTACAAACCAGGAGTTGACATTATTCCATTGATTGTCTAGATTTAAGAAAGTCATGGAAAAAATAATAATGCAGATTAAAAAGTGTGCTGCATGTGCATTTTATTTTTTGGAGATTTTAAACATTCACCCATACTCCTGTCTTATATTATGATCAAACTTTTCTTAAATGCATGCTTTGTATTCAAAGCTTGAATATAAGTGCCTATATGCAGGGACCATTTTTTACATTAAAACAAATCTTCTATGGCACTTATGCATAGGATTCATAGATATATATGGAATGGAATATAGAATCAATAAATATTTATTAAATAAATATAATAATTTATATTATTGTTAAATACTTAAATTGTTAAATTATTTATATTATTGTGCATTTTGAGGGTTTCATCTTTGGGTCATAAGTATTGACCAAATTCACATAAACAATGAAAAAGTCAGCATTTTTAAAAATGCACATTAATTTTTTGAGTTGATTTAACTTTTTTTGGAGATAATAAATTTTCATAGTTATAAATGAATGGCATACTATACCTTCTCAGGTATCAGATAAGATAGGAAGTGTCTAAGGCCAGATTTAAATTATGGTCCTCTTCACTTCAGACAGTCCACTGTCTACTGCATCATCTAACTGCCAAAAGTGGAGAGAAAATGAGAATGGTTTTCTCTCCTGTCCCAATTCAAAACTAAGACCATTTTGTTACATTGCAACTGGGATAGGAAGACTTGAGTTCAAGCATACTAGCTATTTGATGTAGGGGCAAATCACAACCTCTGAGACCCGTGGTTTTCTTATCTATAAAATGGGAATAGTAATGGTTATAGATAGACAAATAGATACAAATTATAAACACAATAATGTGTCATATAATGATAACATAATAGCACAATGTATTATTACTCTTGTTATTGTAATGATATTTCATTTGGTTGTTGTGAGAATCAAATGAGATAATGTTCATAAAGTATATAGAATGGAATATAAAATCAATCAATATTATTATTGAATAAATAGAATTATTTACATTATTGTTAAAAACTTACATTCTTAAATTACTCATATTATTGTGCATTTTGAAGTTTTATCTTTGGACCATAAGTATCTGACCAAATTTACATAGACAATGAAAAAGGATTTTTTTTAAAAAAGCATATTTATTTTTTGAGTTGATTTAACTTTTTTAGGAGATAGTAAATTCCTGTAGTTATAAATTAATGGCATACTGTACTTTCTCAGGGACCTGACTTCTCTCATTTCTTTCCTTCTGGAAGAGAAATTTCTTTCTGGAAAATTATTGGGTTCCAGCTTCAGCATAGCGCATTATTATTGTTCTTATCACTACTATTAGTATAATATAAGACCTATGCCTCCAATTATATTGTTTTAAAATTTTTCATTTTTATTCCATGGGAGGAACACTAGTGTAGGAATCAGTCTCATAGGAATTAAACTAGGAAGGGGACTTAGTGTTAGAAGATATGGGATCAAACCAGACAATAATTAACTCTATGATTTTAAGCAGATCACTTTACTCTCCTGAAAATCAATTTCTTCACATGTCAAATGGAAGTAATAACATTTCTGCTGCCTCCTGCAGGGAGAGGGGAAGTTTGTCAGAATTAAAAGAGAGAATGGTGGAGCAAAGCTTTGTTACCATAAAGTATTGAATTAGTATAAATTATTACTATAATCACATTTAATTGTGTGGTAGACATTTGAGTAAGGTAATAATAACAGCTCACATTTAGAAATGATTGTAAGATTTTCTAAGGACACCCAAGGGGCCTAGTGGATGGAGCATTGGGCCTGGAGTCAAGAAGACTCATCTTACTGAGTTCAAATCTGGCCTCAGGTGTGTGACCCCGAGCAAATCACTTAACTTATTTTTTGATTCAGTTTTCTTATCTGTAAAGTGATGTGGAAAATGAAAGGCAAACGACTTCAGCATCTTGGCCAAAAAAACTCCAAATGGAGTCCCAAAGATTTGGACACAATTGAAAAAATTGACTAAACGAAGTATAAGATTTGCAAAGCACTTTATGTACATTATTTCATTTGATCCTCATAACAATCAAATGAAATATCATCACAACAAGAGTAATATGATGTGCTATTTATGTTATCATCATATAATGGCACATTATATATGTTTATAATTTATCTCTATCTATCTATAACCATTACTATTCCTATTTTATAGATAAGAAAACCAAATGTCTCAGGAGTTAAGTGACTTGCCCCCACATCAAAAAGCTAGTATGCTTGAACTCAAGTCTTCCTAACCCAGACACCACAATTAAATGATCATAGTTTTGAGCTGGGACAGAGGAGAAAGCCATCCTCATTTTCTCCTCACCTTTTGGCAGCTAGATGATGCAGTAGATGATGGGCTGTCTGCAGTCAAGAGGATCTTTAACTCAGACTCTTCCTATCTGTGTGATGCTGGGCAAGTCAGTTTACCTCAGTTTCCTCATTTGTTAAATGAAGGTAATGATAGCATTTATCTACCAGAGTTGAGTATCTTGTGAGATAATAATTATAAAACACCTAGCAGAATGCTTGGAAGTATATGTTAAGTGCTATATATGAATTAGTTATTATATTTATTACCTGCATTCAAATCCAGCTTTAGACACTTATTTAGCAAAATAATTTTTTAATTTCCCCCAAATATATATTTCCTGAGAGCCTGTTTTTGTTATCATTTGTGCTTTATTCTTAATATCAGGGTGTTGATGCTATGGCAAGTAAATTAATTGGATTTAAGTGAGAAAGAGCAAGGCCACCTGTCTTACTTTCCCCTCCAGCACCATCTGGCTTGATAAATATCAAGATAAATGGAGATGTCCCTGGATGAAATGGGAGACCTTGGTCTTTTTAAGTTAAGATCTTTAACAGGTCTCAGTTTGATAAGGCTGCCCATTCAGTGATTAAGCTTGGATAGCAAATGAGGCAAAAAATCTCTATTTCGCCTACTACACACAAAAAAAATCTAAATAAATAAATAAATAAATGAATGAATCTGGGAGTAGAGATCCTCAGGGTTTCTGGCCAAAGCAGAAAGGACAGCTATTCACTTTAGATCTGAGTCAATCAGGTTTTTCATCATGATGAAATGAGCCTTGACCTGGGACCTGTTGGCCAATTAAAATTAGATTGGTTTTGGTTTAAAGTCTGTCCTGAAGAAAGAAATGTAGCTAGTAACCCCCAAGATATCTTGGGAAGGTTCAGAGGTGCAAAAGAGAGAGAAAAAGTGCTTTTAGGAACGTATGTGGATAATAGTATGATACCCTATATGGATAGAGGAAGGAAATGAGGGAAAGAGGAAGGGAATGAGTGTAATATTTGGGCTAGCTTTCTGGAGGTTCTCTGGATGGCCTTGGTCTCAGCAGGATAGTTAAGAATAGAGTCTCAAGTCTTTATTCTCACAATCTGTCTCCTTCACAATCTGTTCACTCTGACTGACTGACTCTGTCCCCAGTTCTCTCAGCCCTTAAATACCATATTACAATTACATCATTACAGCATGTGTGAACTAGAGAACCATTACATCACCATACTAAGTACTAAGAATATGTAAACTAGAGAACCATCATCTCATCAATCACACTGAGTTAACACCTTGTTGTAAATAAGTATCCTTGTTTTAAGTATACTTCTCCAGAGTTTCTGCCCTCTACAAATGAGGAGCAGGGAGAAAAGAAGAAAAAAGAAAGAAATAAGGAAGAAAACAAGAAAGAAAGGAAGGGAGGAAGAAAGAAGGAAGGAAGAGAATAAGAGAGTAGGGAGAAAGGAAAGAAAAAAAAGGAAATAAGGAAGGAAGGAAGGAAGGAAGGAAGGGAGAAAGGAAGGGAGGGAGAGAGGGAGAGAGGGAGAATCAGCCCAGAATAGAGACAGTTCTAAAATTCTGGACTTAGGGTCAGAATTGTCTAAATGTAAATTCTGTCCCTGACATTGTATCTTTCTAGGCAAGTCATTTAACTTCTCTAGGCCTTAATTTCTTAATTTATAAAATGAGTGTGTTGGACTATATGACTTCTAAGGTCTCTTCCAGCTCTAAAATTTACGGCCTTTCTATTTGTAACTGTTTCCCTAGAATGGAGAAAATGTTTTGTTTGTTGGACAAAAGCTTCATAACAGTGTGTCCTGGAAGATGGTGACCTCCAGATTCTAAAGGCCCCACAAATTGAGGTAATGGTGTGCTGGCCAATGGAAGCCAGTTCTTAGGAACATGGACAGTATTCTTGGCTTCTTATAATTCTCTCAGGTGGAAGAAATGTGAGTCTGTTTTTGTAGCAATCACTTTTAGTTTGAGCCCAATCTTTCTCAGGGGTTAGGGTAAAGAAAAGAGAATGCACCCTTGGCTCAGAGGGTACTGGTGAGTAGACATATGAATTTGCTATATCTCTTCAATAAATATCTCTTTAGAAAAAAGCTAAAAGCTAATGTGTTTGTTGGTTAACTTGATAGTGGAATTTTAATCATGGAGTCCATCAATGATAGAAGGAAGATATTTGGTATAATTGATACTTGATAGTAGGAGAAACAAAGGAGAATAATAGTTAAAGCCAATAGTTATAGAACTCCATTGCCCCTCAGCTATACCCCTAAGAAACTTGAGAAAGAATCTTTTTGTAGACTTGATTTGCCAGTGAGAGTTGGGTTAAGATCCAGAGAGTTGATAAAGGCTCTATTCAAACAGCTTCTGATATGTGTCTCTGATTTCTAGGCATCAGCCTAGCTAAGGATAGAGAAACTCATCACCACAAGGTTGGTTACTAGGTAGTGTTTTCTTAGTTCATGAGTGTTCCTGAGACAAGTTATGAGTTATAGTGCCTTCCTCCAATCTTTATTTCCAGATATGTAAATATATTTTAAAAAATCAACTATAACTAATGATTTTGTCAAAAATCAGTCCTGCCATAGGAGAAGAGTGCATTGCCAGATGGTGTCTGTGTTTGAAAGAAAAGAAGAAGAGAAAAAAAAAGTGAATACATTAGATAGAAGTCTATGGGAGTTCCATAGTTCATGGAAGCTATCTTCAATTATTATATGAAGAAAATAACTTGATCAAGGTCACATAAGGAGTAAACAAGAGAGGCAGCATTAGAATCCAGGTCCCCTGACTTCAGAGATAGTAATGTTAGCTTAAATGCTGGAAGAGTTCAGTAGGCTCACCAAAGTGCCTGGCCCATCTTTTCAATTACTTAACTAATTAATATCTTATTCAATTAAAGATTTAGGGACTAAAATTCTATTGTTTAGACTTTTAATTTACTGATGTTGAGATATTTTACAGGTGTACCAAATTACTTTTATTTCTAACTTCATCATCTGGCAGACAATCAATACCCCTAAGCATATTTCTGACATTGTTTGATTTTGTTTTGAAGAGAGACTGAAAAAAATGAGTTTCTCTGGAGATGGGACTATATTTAGTCTTTGTCTCTTCAAGCTTTCCTAAAATATGACCTGTCTGACATTTAGGAGTTGTGCCTCTGACACCTGGTTTTTCTTTACTAACACCATTTGACCAATAAGCAAAGAAAATTTTACTATGGATTTCTTTTTTTTTTTAAAGCGAGTCTAATGAAGAATTTGATTCTGAATATGAGATCAAGAAAAAAAATGTCAAGTAAGGATAATAAAACTAAAAAGGACTAAATCAATAACATTAGAGGACTAAGAATACCTAAATGCAATTTTGGAGAAGTAACAAAATAAGTCAGAAGAATGTGAAAATAGAATTAGAATAATGGAAAAAGTATACAAGAACTCCAAGGACAAACAAGGAAAAGAACAGGAGAAAAGAAAGGATAATTTTATTGGTGAAATCAGAAAGAATAAATGTAATAAAATTATTGCCTCCAAAATTATGTCATGTGAAAAGGGAACACATTTGACAATGGAAAAGTATTAATATATTCAATAGACTCAAGAAAGTTTAAAAATGATATATCCCATTAAACCAATACAATTAATCATCTCCTATGTGAAAATAATTCTTCCTATCTCCCCCAAGAAAATAATGAGCTCCTTGATAGTAGAGACTATGATTTTGCTTTTATTTGCAAACTCAACATTTAGTGTAATCTGACACACAATAAGCGCTTAATAAATGTGAGTTAATTGACTGATTGACAAGTCACAGATTTGTTTGCCTTAAACCAGGGTCTTGTTCTCAGGTCATTTCATTTCTAGTTAAGGTACCAAGTCCATAAGTATTTATTCAGTGCTTACTAAGTACCAGGCACTGTGGTTGGAACTGAAAATAATAGTACCAGAAGATTTCCCTTAAGAAGGTTTCATCTAATGGGAGAAGAGAAAGCAGAAAAAGTAGGGAAAGTATGAAGGTACCTGACACAGAGGCCATAATAGAGAAAGTCTTGTAAAAATAAACTACCAGTGGTACTTGGGGAAGAATGAAGACTTGGTTAGCTTGTGTTTCCCATAAAATGAAGATTCTAGGAAAGAGGCAGAGGATGGAGGAGCAGAGGGTACCTCCAATGTGAAAAATAATCTAGAGGTATAGTGAGCTTTCAGACAAAAGAGGTTTCTTTTTTAAAAATATTTTATTTTATTTTATAATAACTTTATATTGACAGAATCCATGCCAGGGTAATTTTTTTTTACAACATTATCCCTTGCACTCACTTCTGTTCCGATTTTTCCCCTCCCTCCCTCCACCCCCTCCCCTAGATGGCAAGCAGTCCTATATATGTTAAGATATGTTGCAGTATATCCTAGATACAATATATGTTTGCAGAATCGAGCAGTTTTCTTGTTGCACAGGGAGAATTGGATTCAGAAGGTAAAAACAACTCGGAAAGAAAAACAAAAATGCAAATAGTTCACATTCATTTCCCAGTGTTCTTTCTTTGGGTGTAGCTGCTTCTGTCCATCATTTATCAATTGAAACTGAGTCTTTGTCAAAGAAATCCACTTCCATCAGAATACATCCTCATACAATATCGTTGTCGAAGTGTAAAGTGATCTCCTGGTTCTGCTCATTTCACTTAGCATCAGTTCATGTAAGTGTCTCCAAACCTCTCTGTATTCATCCTGCTGGTCATTTCTTACAGAACAATAATATACCATAACATTCATATACCACAATTTACCCAGCCATTCTCCAATTGATGGACAACCATTCAATTTCCAGTTTCTAGCCACTACAAACAGGGCTGCCACAAATATTTTGGCACATACAGGTCCCTTTCCCTTCTTTAGTATCTCTTTGGGATATAAGCCCAATAGAAACACTGCTGGATCAAAGGGTATGCACAATTTGACAACTTTTTGGGCATAATTCCAGATTGCTCTCCAGAATGGTTGGATTCGTTCACAGTTCCACCAACTATGCATCAGTGTCCCAGTTTTCCCGCATCCCCGCCAACATTCATCATTATTTTTTCCTGTCATCTTAGCCAATCTGATAGGTGTGTAGTGGTATCTCAGAGTTGTCTTAATTTGCATTTCTCTGATCAATAATGATTTGGAACACTCTTTCATATGAGTGGTAATAGTTTCAATTTCATCATCTGAAAATTGTCTGTTCATATCCTTTGACTATTTATCAATTGGAGAATGGCTTGATTTCTTATAAATTTGAATCCGTTCTCTATATATTTTGGAAATGAGGCCTTTATCAGAACCTTTAACTGTGAAGATGTTTTCCCAATTTGTTGCTTCCCTTCTAATCTTGTTTGCATTAGTTTTGTTTGTACAAAGGCTTTTTAATTTGATATAATCAAAATTTTCTATTTTGTGATCGGTAATAGTCTCTAGTTCATCTTTGGTCACAAATTTCTTTCTCCTCCACAAGTCTGAGAGATAAACTATCCTATGTTCCTCTAATTTATTTATAATCTCGTTCTTTATGCCTAGGTCATGGACCCATTTTGATCTTATCTTGGTATATGGTGTTAAGAGTGGGTCCATGCCTAATTTCTGCCATACTAATTTCCAGTTATCCCAGCAGTTTTTATCAAATAATGAATTCTTATCCCAAAAATTAGGATCTTTGGGTTTGTTAAACACTAGATAGCTATAGTTGACTATTCTGTCTTGTGAACCTAACCTTTTCCACTGATCCACTAATCTATTTCTTAGCCAATACCAAATGGTTTTGGTGACTGCTGCTTTATAATATAATTTTAGATCAGGTACAGCTAGGCTACCTTCATTTGATTTTTTTTTTCATTAATTCCCTTGAGATTCTCGACTTTTTATTGTTCCATATGAATTTCGTTATTTTTTCTAGATCATTAAAATATTTTCTTGGAAGTCTGATTGGTATAGCATTAAATAAATAGATTAGTTTAGGGAATATTGTCATCTTTATTATATTCATTCGGCCTATCCAAGAGCACTTAATATTTTTCCAATTATTTAAGTCTGACTTTATTTGTGTGGAAACTTTTTTGTAATTTTGCTCATATAATTCCTGACTTTCCTTTGGTAGATAGATTCCCAAATATTTTATGCTATCAACAGTTATTCTGAATGGAATTTCTCTTTGTATCTCTTGCTGTTGGATTTTGTTGGTGATGTATAAAAATGCTGAGGATTTATGGGGATTTATTTTGTGTCCAGCTACTTTGCTAAAATTGTGAATTATTTCTAATAGCTTTTTAGTAGAATCTCTGGGGTTCTCTAGGTATACCATCATATCATCTGCAAAGAGTGATAGTTTGGTTTCCTCATTGCCTACCAAAAGAGGTTTCTATGGTTTGAAAGAGAAAGTTCTATGGAGAAGAGCCAATAATAGACTGGTAAGGAATATAGCCATCTAGGTTGGATCAAGGCTAGATTTTAAAATAATTGTCATTTATCCTAGGATTCAGGTGACCAATGACTATTATTGTTCATGCTTTAGAGTTCTCCATCGCAGGTTCCATACTTCCAGGTTTCATGCTTCAAACTTGTGTTTATTCACTATCTTTATTCAAAACTAATCTCTTCCATGTCCTACTAGACAGAGTTCTGTCAAATGGCTGATCCATGTGACAAACTAATCCATACCTAGGTTTTCATAAGTTTTGATAATTTAATGTCACTTTTAGTCAGCATGAGTCTATTATTGCATCATATTTATTTAGTGCCTCTTCTTAAGGGTCAGGGTTCTACCCTCCAAAACTGGCCCATTGATTTAGGGTACTTTCATGCTTCTTGCTCTAGGTAAAGATTACAGTGTTTGTCATTAGTGTAAATAATTAATGTCTTTTAGACCTCCTCCTGACTTCATCCCTCATTCTTCATTATTCTATATGTTGTACTGTTGAGTTTCTGGAACAGATACAACAGTTTTATGTGTATGTACAAAAATATGTTCTAAGGTCAAATATAAATTATTTTGAATATCTATCTATCTATCCTACTGTTCCCCTTCTCCATTAGAATTGATAATTAGGGATTTGACAATAATTTAACAACAGAACAAACTTGCTCTGTATTTTAAATACCTTTTACTCAACTGGGATTCTCTGAAATTCTTTTTTTCTAAATTAATACATATGTAGATCAAAGATGATAGCGCCAAAATGAACTTTGAGAAGTTATTAAGTTCATCTGAGACTATAACACACATTCATGTTGGGCCACATATTTATAATACTTGCTCATGCTAAGTAATGTGGTATTCATATTCTATCTTGTCCTCTCACCTCAAGATAAGCATAGGATCATAGATTAAGAGCTGGAAGGGACCTTATAAGTCATTGAGTCTGATTTTGCTTCTTTTACTGATAAGGAACTGAGGCCCAAGGAAGTTAAGTGACCTGGCTAGGACTATCCAGCTCATAAATATCTAAAGCAGGAGTTGAACTCCAGTGTTTCTGACTCCAAGTTTGGCATTCTAAGACTGTTTCCCAATGTGAAAGTTAATAGAAATTGCATACAATTTTAATTCTTAACTTCATTCTTGTTATCCTACCTTTGTATGTGGTGAAGTGAGTTATCCATCTATGTCAACAATACCTATTTTCTTCCTATCTTCTGGGATGTTATAGGGGGAAAAAAAAAGAAATGTTATGACTTAAATGACTTCTTCCTTCTCCTTAATGGGAATAATTTACTTTTTTCTTACCATTAGGATTAAGTACAATAATTTACAAGACATTAGCTATTGGCAAGTTCTCTTGTTATTTTTCTTCTAAGAGTAACAAGGTCATCACCTTCTTAGTCCCATTTTATAAATGGGTTCTGGGGATAGGGAAAATGAATTGGATGGGGGTTGAAACGAATTACTTGAGATGGGAAGAAAGGGTTTATTTATTTGTAGAATTCCTTACCACACTTCAGTATAAAGAATTAGGAACTGGACTAAGATGATTTGTAGTTCAAATGACTATGACTGGGCCATTCAACTTGAGATATGGGGTAACATGAATAGTTAATAATTGAATTACCATCAATCCTTGAGAGAAAATTGAAATGAAGCAGCATTTTTAGATGCAGCATTCCTATTCTGAGAAAATATTCTTGGAGTCTCGACTATAAGGCAAAATAGGTTTTCACTTGGAAGGGGGAAAAAGTAAAGTGAAGATGATTTTGGAAACAAACTCATCCATTATCTTTTCAGCTTGCAATATGGTAGTTTTTTCACTGAACTCAACAAGTTCTGTCTTGGTTGAGTGACTACAGTTGCAGCATTATCCTAGGGACTCCTCTTTTTCTTCCTCTTCTTCCCTTTTCCCCCTAAAATTGGAACAATTTACTTCTTCTCCTGAGTGGTTCTCATTTTTGATATCTTGAAGTATAACTGAATTTTGAAAGACCATTGTGTTTAAGATGGAGTTGCTTGATTCTACCTTAAAACCCAAATTACTCTGGATTTCACTAAATGACCAATAACTTTCCCAACTCAAGCCTCAGTGGCTCATTGTTTAGGTTTTGGTGGCTTAGAATGAATGTAAATAACAATTGTTTTCTATTTTGGCTAGTCTTTTCCTTGCAGACTGATAACCTCATGAAGGTAAAATGACCCTTCTTTTTTCTCAATTTTTACCTTCCCCTTATTCATTGGATGGGAGTGGTTTTAGACAAAATTGAGACCTGGGAAAGATTTTAAATTAGAAAGGTCAAGGTCACCCGCTGCATTCTGGGCCAGTTAATTTAACCTTTGTTTTGTCTTTGGACTTCCCTGACCCTGAAGGAGAGAGTGAGATTGAAGACTTTGCACAGTTCTGCCCCACTCATATTGAATTCATATGCTGACATTGACATCATCCTAATGAAGCCATTGGTCCTTGTTAAGTAGGAACAATATATAGGAAATACAATAAGAATATAATGCACATTTTTGAGGACTTTATAATTTTATTAAGAAGAAAGAACCACACTCACAGAGAATATTTACATATGTGAGAATGGTACAAACAAGAATCATACAAATTCAGAGCAGGAAGAAATCAGTGAGGGTGGGGAATTTTTGATTCAGGAAGAACAGAAGGATTTGGATAAGTAGAGAAAAAGTGGAGGTAGAAGTAGGGGAAATTATTTCAGTTAGGGGGCAGGAGTGTACTTATTTTTACAGAAAATAATGAAGAAGCCATCTTGGAGGCTCTATGTTGGAGAATAAGGGGAGAAAATAAATTTGAAGAACTAGGGTGGGGTAAAATTGCAAAGAGTTTTAAATTTCTAACCAGCATATTCTTTGGATAATAGCTAACTACTAAAATTATTCAAGCAGGAGTATGATTTGATATACTGGTATTTTTATGAAGATTAATCTTGTGGTTGGACAGTTGGTGTTGAGGGTGAAATGGGCAGGATGTTGGAGTCAGAAAGATCAGATGGATTTTCAGTAATCCATTGTAATAACATTAAAATATCATATAGATTTTAATGGTAACAATTAAAATGGAAAGGAATGAATGAGCTATTTTGACCAGATCAATAAATGAAAAGAGAGATCATAGCCTGATATGAAAGGAAGAACATTGGATTTAGAGTGATATGATTTGGTGTTGAATCCTGTCAGTACCCCTTATTATCTATATGACCTTTAAGGGTAAGTCACTTAACTTCTCTAAACCTCACTTTCCTTATTTATCAATTGAAGGAGATGGATTAAATGACCTCTCTGGTCCTTACTAGTTCAAAATCTATGAACCTATAGGATATAGGAAAAGAAAGGCTTTTGAGCTTTGGTAAATGAGAGAGTGGTTGGGTAGTTGACAGTTAGGCAACAAACATTTATTAAGTGGCTACTGTATGCTAGTCACTGTGCTAAGAAATAAGGAAAGAAAGAAAGGCAAAAAAAAAAAAATAAAGATCCTTTTCTCAAGGAGCACATATTAAAAGGAAATAACATACAAAGGATTATGTTCAAATAAGATATATGCATATATATGTAATAAATTAGAGATAATTAAGCTAGTGGTATCCAATTAGTTTTAAATTAAATATGCTTTCCAATAATATTACAAATTTAAATGAATTCAAGGTCATACACAATATCCCTCCACAAATGCCTTATTCTAATGCCTCAGAAATAAGGGAATTAGTTAGAGAACTGGTATTAGTGGAGAAGATTTGAAATTTAGTGTTAATATGCAATTCTGGTGAGATGCCCAATTGGAGATATTTAGTATTAGTTAGGCTTTAGCAGGGTTAAGAAAGAAAGAAGTCAGAGTTAAAGATAAAGACTTGGGAATTGCCTTAAGAGAAATATTGGTTGAAGCCATGCAATCGGCCTCATGTTTTGAGGGGAAGACAGAAATAAGTATAGGAGAAGAAAGAGGAGCTCTAGAAGGAGACAGAGAAAGCTCAATTAGAGTGTAATTCTAGAGGTTAGAATCCTCTTGCTTGTTTTAGGCACTTAACAAATGTTTTCTGAATTGAATTATAAACTCTACAAATCAGAATAATGCTGTGTTTATTAGCCAAGGAAGGAAAGAAAGAGTTTCAAGGACAATATGGTAAATAGTGCCAAATGTTGCAGCAAAGTTAAGGTTAGTGCTTACTTCAGCAGCAGATAAGTCTAAAATTGGAACAATACACAGAAAATTAGTATGGCCCCGTTCAAGAATGACATACAAATTCATAAAATCTTCCATATTTTTAAATACATGGTTAGGAACTGAACAGAATAATTAAAGATGAATACTACTGCTTAAAATTGTTGAAGATTATGAGAACAGACAACAGATCTCTAAATTTAGTATTTAGGAAGGTCAAGAGTGACTTTTGGAAGGGCAATTTTAGTACAACAGTGGTTGTGGGCAACAAGATTGTAGGGGAATAAGGAAGAATAAATGGTGTGGAAACAAAAGAAGGGAGTGTACATCACACACCTTTGAGAAATTTTCAGTGAAAGGGACTAGAAAAACTATAAGAATGTCTACTGGTGGTGATAGTGATCTGTAACAAGCCAAGTGAAGGACTTTTTCCAATATGGAACAGATATACACATGATAATAAGGAGAAGAAAAGGGGAGAAATTTAGATGAAGGCACAGAAGAGAAAGGGATCAAGTTGGGGACTAAGGTCTTGAAATGATTTTTACCTTATCCCAACATCACCTCAAAAAATAAATTTTATGGTCTGGTAGTCCCTTCAATAATTTGGACCCTGTCCCATCCATAATGACTCATCTGTCTACAAATGCTGACTGGCTATTCAAGTCACTTTGTTCCTTCACTATAGGTAACTATCATTGAGCCAGCTCTGCTGTAAGTATGTATATGAGCATGTCAGCAGTTCAAAAGAAATTAGAGAATGGACCTGGAGAAAATCCCAGTCCTAAAAACAGTGTTGTAGCCATTCTGCCTTCCCTCCTTAGATATCTTTTTAATGGGAATTCAATTTGTGTCCCATTTGCCTCCTGCTATAGATAGAATGTACCAAAGAATCATAATGAATGTAAGTGGGGCTGGTGGAAAATATTGAGCTCAACTGTAGAACATTTTTTAACGGGGCTAATGAAATGGAGGCAGTTGTAGCTTGGAGGATAGAAAGATGATCTATCGAGTCAGGAAGAAGACCTAGGCTCCTAGGATAATAAATTTAGAGGTGGAAGGGAAACTAAGGCCCAATAAAGTTAAATAATTGTCCAAATTCACATGGGTAGTGAGTGACAGGGATTTCCACTCATATCCCATGAATTTAAGTTTAGCATTCTAAGAACTTTGTCTATTGCTTCCTTTCTACTCCTGACTGCTCTTTATTAGCTGGGATAAATCATTTAACCATCAACAGCCCAGGTATCTCTCAAGACTATAAGAGCCAGGTCTCTAAACTTGGTATTTAGGAAGGTCAAGAGTGACTTTTGGAAAGGCAATTTCAGTGCAATAGTGGTTGTGGGCAACAAGATTGTAGGGGAATGAGGAGGAATAAATGGTGTGGAAACAGAAGAAAGTGCTATGTTACAGCTTCTGACCTACATTGGCAGGAAGCAAGTTACTTACAGTTCTCTATAGCAATTAAGTCAGCTCTGATAAAAAAAAGAAAATCAAAACAAAAAAATCCCAACAAACCAGAACTGGAAAGGTGAACCATCATGTATTTCATGTTGATGATATCTCCTATAAGGAAGTAAAATCTACAGAGCAATATTTTATAATGAACCTGGGGGCTTTTAGATGTTACTGATTGCATTTAAGGAAATATTCTGGCGCTCACGTCAGAGTGTTGTACCTCCAATGACGGGGTCTGATCACTATGTTTTTTGATATTTCAGTAATTCAAAATTTAAAATTTAGTTAAACCCCTTTGGACACAGTCCAAAGTAGTCCTGGGTTAATATTGAATTCTTCCTTGTCATAGAAGCAGTGGTTCTCAAAGTATGGTCTAGAGAATCCTGGGGATCTCTGAAACCCTTTTATTAGAAGATCTACAAATTCAAAAATAGTTTTTATTTCCAATATGGTAAATGTCTATAAATATAATCCAGATAAACAAAAACACTTTGGAGAGATCCTCAATAATTTTTAATAGGATAAAGATACTGAAAACAAAAGTTTGAGAACCACTGTCATAGAGTGTTACAGCAGAATTCCAGTATCATCAGACCTGGTTTTATTTATAAATAGGAGAGGCAATAATGTATCTGGTATTGTTTTAGAGATACTTAGAAAGACCTTTTGCCTATAAACATGTTCCTCACTCAGGGACTTGAAATTCAACTTTTAGGATGGGAGTTCTTAACCTTTTTTTTGGTGACATATATTGGTTCAGTAGTCTGGTAAAGCTATGGACTCTTTCCAAGAATAGTGTTTTTAAATGCATAAAATAATACACATAGAATTATAAAGGAAACCAGTTATGTTGAAATAAAATTATCAAAATGAAAAATAAAAATAAATTCATTGATTCTAGATTAAGAACTACTGAAAATGCCTGTAATTTTGGCAGGGGTAACATTAAATCAGTGATATCAAACTCAAAAAGGAACTCTTCTAGTGTAGCATATTGACTTAGAAAACCACAAATTAACATTATTATGTTGTATTTCTATTTATTTTGTTAAAGTTTTCCTAATCACATTCTGCTTTGGGCTTCCTGCAGTAAGTTTGACATGTCTGTATTATTTCCTTATCAACTTAGTGCATGTTACTTTATCAAATCTTTTTTATTTATAAGGGCAGAATAACATATTGGATACTTGGAGTGAAGAAGAGACTCTGAAAAGGGAAAAAATATTGCAAAGAGAACATTACGGATCTGAATAAGTCAGTCAAACTTACAGTCAAACCAATATAGTGAAATGTATATTATTGCAGAAAGGGAAATTGTATAATTATGATATCAAATGGTCTAAATATTAAAATCTTCCATTTTTTTCTACTCGTGCTACCCCATCCCCCCAAAAAATCCTGACAAAGGGAATTTCAGGGTGCAATAGTTGGAAAGAATTATAAGAATCATAATATCTCAACTTTTTATTTCCTGGATGAGGAAACTGACATCCAGGGAGAGAAAGTGGCTTATCCAAAGTCATTGAGTTCATGATACCATATTTGAGGTGGGATAAAAAAAATTTTTTTTTAATTAAAGAAAGAAAGAAAGAATATTTAACATAGGTTGTTGAAGGAGAGTAGAGGGTATAATTGGACCACAAAAGTCCAAGAAAAGAAGAATGGCAGGATGTGACAAGAAATTTAAAGTGATCTGGCTCTCTTTCAAAGCCTGTAAAACATGTGTAAAAAAACATCCCTGCATAGTAGTTCAGGAGCAGGTAGGGTAGGCTAAGCCAAATATACAGAATGCAAAGTAAATATATTAAAGTTTGTGTTAATGTGTAACTATCTCTGGTACAAGCCCTTGCAAGGGATTGCAGGTCCTCGCCAAATATGAATATGACACTATGTTTGTTACTTACTTACCAGGATTAATATTCAAGGTTTCAGATTCCTGCCAGGAGAACACATGAGTCAAAGAGAGGAATGAATGCCTGCTGCCCAACCATGTGGAAAAAAAAATACACACACATGTCTATATACATAATATGTATATGTATAAGTGTGCATATATGTGTATATATATTGCATATACACATATGTATAGAGGTCTGACAAACTGAATGCAAATTCAAACTGAATGAAGATATAAGGGATGACAAAAGAGACAGATGGGTCAATCAAATTGATGTTATAATTGTAGATATATAAATATGAATGATTGTTTATAAGGGACTAGTTGAAGAAGACTCTCCCTTAAGAGGAGTCAAGGGGACTAAAGGAAAAAGACTATATCCAATAGGATAATAGATTTGCATGAGAGTATGAAAAATACCAATTTGTAGGAAAAAGAGAAAAAACATTTATCTACACTGTGTAAGAGATTGAATGGAAGAACAATAACTCTTAGTAAAATCATAGAATCATAGATAGCAATATTAGTGATGAAGGAAACTTGGAAGTTATAATCTAACCTCATCAATTTACTTAGGAGGAAACTGAAAATCAGGGGAAGAAGTAAGATGACTTGTTCAAAGTTATACAAGAGCAAGTAAATGGCCAGGATTTGAAAAAAGATCTTCTGGTCAGAGCTTTTCTGTTATATCATGGTAGGCTCTTCCCCTAATTTTAGATGGTGTATATGTGGGAAAACTGAGTCTCAGAGATGAAGTGACTTGATAAAAGTCATAGAAACAATAATCAGCAAAACTGGGGCTTGAACATAGAATAATTATAATGTTCCATATGAGATCTGATTAGGATAGAGAGAACATAGTGGAGCTGTCACCTTTCTATTTCTGGAAGCTATATTTTCATAATACAACCCTTTTTTGAGGCTACTGCATCAATTTACTTGCAGTCCTCTGAAGCCTCAAGATTTTTTTCAGAACAACTGTTGTCTAATTATTTTCTCTTATCTTTACTTCTGAAATGTGATTTTGTGTGTGTGTGTGTGTGTG
Source organism: Antechinus flavipes (assembly GCF_016432865.1). Lineage (NCBI taxonomy): Eukaryota > Metazoa > Chordata > Mammalia > Dasyuromorphia > Dasyuridae > Antechinus > Antechinus flavipes. Next base: position 84,127,826 of record NC_067402.1, read on the forward strand.
TGTGTGTGTGTGTGTGTGTGTATGAAAGTTTTTATTCTTATTCCTACTGAATCCTAAATGCTCTGCCAAGATTTTTTTGGATCATGACTCTGTTATCCAGTTATCAGCTAAGTGACATATGGGAGAAAAGGAGGGTAATCTCCCCCTTAGATTACCTCCCATTTACACTTCACTCCACACACATGCACAATACACATGTGTATACATACACATATGCATATGTACTGTATGTATATGTTCATGTATATAAATACGCATACACATATATACACATTTATATCCGATAAATTCATAATTATTTGCATGTTGTCTCCTCCATTAGAATGTGTGCTCCTTGAGAGTGGAGATTGTGCCTTTTTTTTTTTTTTTAATAACTATACTTCTTAACACATAATGCTTAGCATATAGCATAGATAGCTGTAGCATATAGCATATAAATGCTTGTTGACTGATAGAAGAGACAGGAAGTAGAATGATGTTCTAATGAAATTGTCTTATAATATATTAATGTATTTTTAACCTGGCTAGGTTAAAATCTAGCCCCACTAGGACAGAACATATTGCTGGTAAGATCTTGGTGCTAACAAAGTCAAAAATTGGGAGTTTTTTCTTCATTATGTATTTGATTCTTTAATACATTAAAAATGGAAATATGTCCTCTTTTCCCCTTCCTACCCCATCAGATTAGCTTGAGTCCCCAAAGAGTAGTGTTTCCTTTATTAGCAGTAAGGGTATGTGGTCAGAGCAGCTGTTTGATGGCTCTATACCTGGGCAAACCACCAGGTGGTTCTCTAATCTTGCTATGCCTGCTTTCTCAAAAGAGCATACCTGAATATGCCCTCTCATTCCAGCCTAAAGTTACCAGATCATTCATACTATGTAGGTACACAGATAACACCTACCATGTCCCAAACTTTGTACAGTCTTTATGTTTTAAGAGTATTTTGATATTCTAATAATTCATGATTCTGTTTTAGCTTGTATTTCTCCCCAGTGGATCCCAAACTCTTCACTTTCTTCCTTAATGTATCCCTAAAGATCTCATTCAATTGTCATATAGGTTAAATTTTATTTACTATGCTGAAAGTGAAAATAGCACTTCCTGACTCTTAGCTCTTGTAATAATTACACTTAAGTTCTAGTTGGCCACCAAGCAGATCTATTCAGCTCATTATACTGGTAAGCTAATAACTATTTAATAACATATATTAATAATATATAATTCTTAATGATACTATTCAGTACTCAAGGTGGGTACCTAGACATACTCGCATGTACTTTCTCCACATCATTTTGCTCATCCTTGTATGTCTAATAAAGTTAGAGATCTGATGTTGAATCAAACAATTAGTACTTCTATGGATAAGATTAGGAAATCACCAGCCTCTCCTGCTACCATCCCCCAGTTTTGTCAGCTTATGAAATCAAATTCCTGTGTTTTGCCCTGGCATCTTAGACTTGCAATAGAAATTCCAGGAAAAAATATTGATTCTTGGAAGAATGAGACATCTCAAAGTGTTATATATACACCCTTTAAAAGTTCCACCAAATTGTAAGAGAATTCTTAAGTAAATTGGGGACAGAGTCAAGCTTAAAAGATTAAGTAATTTCAATTATATTAAAAAAAGATTTTTACATAAACAAAATCAGTGCAACTAGGATAAAAAAGGAAGCAACTGATTGGAGAAAATTAGGCATAGAGTATTTTTGAAAGGGTTTGATATTTAAGACATAGTAGTAGTATATTACAGTATATAAATATATGACATCCCAAGCTATTTCTCAACACTTAAGTATTCAAAGGTAATGAACAAAGAAATCTTAAATGATGAATCGTAAGTTTAGCAGTCATATAAACAATTGGGAATTAAGCTAAGAAAGACTAAAATATCCATGCTCTTTGAGGAAGTTAGGTGGCAAAGTAGATAGAACACTGGACCTAGAGTTAGAAATACCTGAATTCAAATGTGGCTTTAGCCATTTATTAGCTGTTTGATTCAGGGTAAGTCAGTTAACCATCGCATACCTGTTTCATCATCTGTCAAATGAGGATAATAATAATACTTCTCAGGGTTGTTTTGAGCAATAAAGAAGATAATATTTTAAATACTACTTAATAATAAATAATATTTAAAATTAAAATCATGTAATACTATAGTAATGTTAATTATATTAATATTAATAAAATTATAATATTTTGAAATGATTTGCAAACTCTAATGTGCTATAAACATGTTAGCCATAACCATTATGTGATGCTGGGCAAACTATGAGCTTGTCAGGGGCCTGGGCAACTCTAAAATTTTATGCTGAAGAACAGTTAACTATTTGCATTGACAGAATGAGTTTTCTATATCTATGAAATTAAAATTTTGGGACAAAAACACATGCATGCATGCGTGTATGTTGTGTGTGTGAATGGTATAAGGCTGGGGATTCTCATGCCTTGAGAAAGGTTTGGGCTAGGCATAGGATATGTGAAATATAAGAATTTGAGAGAAGGCACAACATTATTACTCTATTTTTATCTGTTTCCACTTTATTTCTTTTCCTCTTCCTCAGTTAACATCAACCAAGACATTATTAATTTTTTCATAAAAGTGGTGGTTGAAGAGTCAAGAGAATGGTTATTGGAGGCAAACTTTCCACTGGTCTTCCTTCACCTTTCATCTGTTTTCATTGTCAAATCAAAAGCCAATGGAGTAATAGGATGGGGAGCACTTTGGGAGACTTTCTCTAAGGTTTGATTTTGGCATTTATTCACCTGTCAAGAAAGTTAAGGTCATGATTTATACCAGTTTCTAAAAAACTTGAATGCTTGAAAACACCTAGCATAGCTTTCATTGAACTAGATTTTGTAGTTGTTGTTTCAGTTGTGTCTAACCCTATTTAGTGTTTTCTTGGCAAAAATATCGAAGTGGTTTGCCATTTCCATCTTCAGCTCATTTTACAGATGAAGAAACTAGGGCAGACAAGGTTAAGTGACTTCTTGATGATCATACAACTAGTAAGTGTCTGAGGCCAGATTTGAATTCAGGAAAATGAGTCTTCCTGACTCCAGACTTGGTGCTCTATCTACTGTATCACTTAGCTATCCCTTAGTTAGATGCCCCTGAATTAAAGTAGCAAAGTGATCTTGAGAAGGAGAAGGGCTATGAGAGGTAGAGGAAGGAAGAGTGAAAAATCTATTAGACCTACTAGCCATTAGATGCCTTATGAGTCTTCTGTTTGATCTAGAGCCCAAAGGTTGGCTTAAGATCTCTCATTTATGTCTGCAATCAAATAGGATGGTACTATATTGTGATTTTTATAGTGTAATTATGTCATTCATAATTAAGTAGAGGCATCTTATATTCCCTGAACTATAACAGCTCTGTATAAGTCAGACATACCATGGTTAGCCTTTAAAGCTGGATTTTGTCCTAACCTTAGACACTTGTATTAGAAATGGGTTTCACACATCAGATTCATCAGCTACCTGCTTTGGACTGGCAGCTGAGTAGGACTACACACAAACATCTACTCTCTGGAGGAGTGGGGGAGGGGAGGGAAACACCAACAATGACAGTACTGGCTACCTGATACTCTTCACAGTTAGTTTGAATAGATAAAGCCACAAGTCTCTTTGTGTTGAGAGTAAAGCATTCAGTCCTCATCTCTATGGTACTTGACTTGTAGCCAAACCTGCACACCCATTGGGGAAATGGCCCCACCCTTGCAGCAAACAGATCCCTCTTCCCCCTTTTTATTTTCCTTTTAGAGAAATTATAATTTATAATGGTAGAATTAAAAATATAGAGAAATGACCCTGTTATGGTATAGAAATGATAGGCAATGAGTTGACAAAATGCAAGGTTTTCTGTTTTTAGTAGTAAATGAGAGAGCTATTTTATGTCAGATATATTGGTGCTAGTTTTTGGTTTTCATCCTAGGAAATTCCTTGTGACTATGAAATAATAGGTCCATGTTATCTCCATAGTCCCTTAAAAAGAACTTGTAAGGTTTTTATGATTTTCCCATATGATCCAAAATGGTGAAGGGCTAAGCTGAAAATTATGAACATATTGATAGAAGCTGATAAGTAGTTATAGAAGACAATGTAAAATCCATTCCATTGCTACCATGACTATCAATTCAAGTAATATAATTTAATTCTTAGTAGACTAAAAATTGTCTTATCTGCAAGGTATGGAGAATTAAATTACAAAAAAAAAAAACCAATGAAACAGCCCCTGCCTTTAAGGAGTGTTTACATTTTATTGGGAGTAGAATATATCACTTATAGAGAGATAAATACAAAGCAGTCTGAGGTGGAATCATGGAAGGTAGTAAGTTGAATTTGAAGGAAAAGAAGACTCCTTAAAGGCAGGGGAAGGTAACCTCTTCAAAAACCCAGAGGGGAGATGGAATACAGAGTAGAATACATGATTGGCAAGAATATGACATGCCTAGAAAGACAAATTGGACCCAGATTTTGGAGGGATTTAATTGTAAAGTTGAGGAAATTTGGTTATGAATATTGAGGTGATAGTCACTGAAGATTTTTGAACAGGGCAATAACAAGAGTCTTATCTTCCTTTAGAAAGATTTTAGTAGCTATGTGGAAGATGGATAAAGATAGAAAGCAATTAGACCCATTGGGAGGATATTGTAATAATCTTGGAGAAAAGTAATCATGTCCTGGTCCAGAGTATTTGCTTTAAGTAGAAATAAAGGAATGGATATAAGGAATTATATGAAGAAGTGGTATAAGTAGGACTTTGCATCTCAACTTATTTTAGGATTTCTCATTAAATTTTTTTTCTCCTTAAGCTTCCTAAAGTTTGTCCTTGGAGAGACTAAGCCTAATATAATAGAAACAAAACAAAACAAAACAAACAAAGAAAAAAACCCACTAAATTTCTAACCTGAAGAACCTCTGTGAGCTTGGTCAAGTGTCTATTTTTCTGGGGCTCAGTTTCCTCATCTATAAAATTAGAGGGATGACTTTAACATTCCTTCAGGCACTAATGATTGGTCATTCTATTTCCCAAAGTGTTGAAGAAGTTAAGAAATAAAGCTCTCACCTCTCAGCTTAATGCATTACATCAGTTGGCAGAAAAAAAAAAGTTAGTATTGATCGTGGTTATTGATTATATGAGGAGAAAAAAATAAAACTGGATATGTAGAAGCTTATGTGGGTGAAAAACAGAAATTGGATCCTTCCTTTCTTCACATCAAGACTCTGATTACTGTAATTCTATAATGCTATTGTTGTTGTTTAGTCATTTTAGTCATGTCTGACTCTTCATGACCTCATTTGAGGTTTTCATGGCAAAAATACTGGAATGGCTTGCCATTTCCTTCTCTAGCTCATTGTACAGATGAGCAATGTAAGGGAAACAGGGTTAAATGACTTGCTCAGAGTCACACAAAGTGTCTGAGGCTGGATTTAACCTCAGGATAAATTTTTCTGACTTAGGTCCAATACTCTATCCACTTTTCCATTTAGTTACCCCTAACTTCATAAGACCATGCTCAATTCAGTCCTCTTTTATGCTTTGTGATGAACTCTCTTCTTGAGAGTAAATTTGGTTTAAAGATTTGAGATGAAATTTCCTATTGGGGTGATGACCAAATCCTGAAGCATCCTTGTTAGCTTCTTCATGTATATTATGGAAATGTGTTTCTTCACTGTAACAGAATATACATTTGTTAAATTGGACTTTTTTTTTTTTAACATTAAAGACTTTTGTCTGGGCTCAGTGAAAAGGTGAGAATGGATAGAGTAAATATGGGCAACTGATAACAGTCATTAAGATGTTGAGGCACAGTTGAGAAGATATACATAAAAATATAGCCATGGTAGAAAGGACATGGCATTGAAATACAAGTTTTATAGAAATCTTAGTTTAAAATGGTTTAAAATTCCTTGTGAATTTCTGGTGTTTTGGCTAAAACAAAACAAAACAAAAATCAGGAAAACTAAATGCACTTAGGAATTACATGTAAGACGCAGATTGTGTGTATGTGTATGTGTGTGTGTGTGTTTCCTTCCTGTGCAGTACTCACCAAATTTTCCCACCAAGTGATCTGTTGTTAACGTGCAGGAAATCCCAGTCAATGCTCATTATTTGGTGAAAGAGTGACAGCAGACACCGCAGCACTCCTCAGCAAGCATCCACCTGCTCCCGTGGTGTCTTTTTAAAGCGAGTTCAGCTTACCTCTGCTCCTCTTAGTTTTCCTTTGCTTAATTGCAGGTGATGATTCAAAAAAAGCCTTCACCTGTTTTTGTGGGGCTTTCATCTTTCGCAGACAAAGCAGGCTGGGGCTTGGGCCTTGATCTGTGGCGTGCTTAGGGCCTTGGGTATTAAAGGGGTTGGATCAGCCTCAGGCTTTTAAGGTTTTTTTGGGTTAAATTGATGAGCATGTATAATAAATTGAAGCTTTGTTGTTTGGCAGAATTTTTTCCCCTTCAGTATTTGTTATTCTTTTATCAGTTGAGACCTGGGAGTACCTAACCTTCTTCTCCTACCTCTCATCCAAGTGAATGATGCTGTCAAAATGAGACTTTTTAAGTTTACTTTGGAATTTAGAATTGGTTGGGATAGGTTTTGATATTAAAAAAAAAAAAGCAAAACACACACTAGCATCCTGATTACTTTTAAAAATGAACACTATATTCAAGAATCCAATTTTTCAAGGCTTAACAAGTTGATAACAAACATGTAACTGTGCTGGGATGGTGTCCAGACACCTGCTCCATGGACAGATTTCAGATCCTATGTATCAGGTCAGCTTGGACTGATAGAAATTTGATGTGGAGAAATGACTATTAGAAATTGCGTTGATTTTATGAAACATCCTAAATCGGAAGTCAGAACAGTTAGACACTTATAACACCTAATCAATCAGATCTGGATATCTAACTTCAGATAAGTTTTCTTGATATTAGGTACTTTTGAGGTTAAAATAAGATTGCATTTGTTTCCATTTCCTTAAGCAGAAAAATAGGCATTTTGTGTGTGTGGTATGTGTGTATGATATGTAATAATATTATTTAAACTGCATTTGTAGATTACTTTTAAAGAAAAAAAAATCTTCACTATAAATTATTAGAATTAGGATTTTTTTTTTTAACATTCCAGGGGCAGCAGTTATTTTCAGGAGCCTGTGAAAATACTCCTTGAATATACAGGGGGATTGGAGGTAGTCTTTTGATTGAGAATGAGTATAGTGAGTTCTCTGAGCTTGTCAAAATGCATGATTCCTTTTGTATACTTCTTTGTAAATAAAACAGAAGGCATTCTTCCCTTCTTCCTCCTATCTTCATTTTCATTTGTTATAACATGAAGCCTAATCATATCACTTGGAAATAATATGAAAAATTTGTGCTCTTTTACTCCATTGGGTTTAATAAGTTTGGATGTATTCCAGTTACAAAGCATTAATCACACTTAAACTCACGTCTTGATAGTTCATCCACCCTGAGTATTCATGTCAGAGACATAAAACAATCTCCTTTAATGCCCACAGTACTCTTTAAATTGAGCTCTTGCCATGGTGTGTTAATAAAACTTGCTTTGTACTGTGGGGTTGGGGGTGGGGATTTTTTGTGTTATGTAAAGTGTTTTGGAGGCGAGTTTTTCTTTCCTGTACTTTCTAAACCAAGTTTTAAAGGCTTTGCAGAATTATATGAAAACTTATGCAACAAGGTAAGCACAGACTAAAGAAGGCATTAGTCACACCTTGGCAGAGTGTCCAAGAGTTTGATATACATCAAAGGGATGTAGAGAAATGTGGTCCTTGCAATCCTACAGCACTCTTTATCTTGGTATTTCCATTTGGGGATGACAATGAAATTGGACGCTTGTATTTGTCTGTTTTTCAGCACATGGGTATAATGTACATTGATCTTACAACTTATTTTTCTAGAGAGTAGGGGCTGGAGGGGCTTAAACAAGGAACAATTCTGTCCATCTTTAGAGGAAGTTTCATCTGCTCCTCAGATTTATTTCATTGGATTGCCCCCGATACTGGTCAGGCTAATACTTTTTCCCCATGGCAAACAACAACAACAACAAAACAAAACAAAAAAAAAAAAAATTTAAAGAATAGATTTGTGTTTTGGTGTAATGAAAGTCATAGTACCACAGAATTAGGGAATTTAGAAATCATCTTGCTCAACCCCTTATTTTAGAGATGAAGATATAGACCCAGAGAGGTTTAGTGAACTACCTGTTATTACATTACTCTAATTTGAATGCTCTTCTCATCGTGCCATAGATGTAGTAGCTCCCAGGCTGCTGATGTAATGGTCTTTCCATGTTGCCTCTTATACTGCTGAAGACCACTGCCCTTAGAGAATGTAATTACAGGCTGGAAGTCAAGTCTGAGATATATGAAACCCTTATCATACAGCATAAGATAATTTGTGACCAACTACTAAACGAAGTCATATGAACTATGTTCTATGTGTTATGGACATTCTGAGGAGTGGGAGATAGTAGGCACCAGAGTATTTCTTCATGTGTGAAACAATATTTTGCAGTGGAATAGTCAGAGTTTTGTCCTGAAAGATTCTGGAATTACTTCAGGAATTGTAGAATTAGTTTGGGATCCTATGCTATGAACACCAATGTCAGGGTCTCTTCTAGGGAATCTATGTGAAACTGACCTTTTTTTTTTACTTGAGAGAATTTATGTCCAATGGATTTTTCTACTTCCCCTTTGTGGTGTAGTGAGAATAACAACAGCTAGCCATTTATATAGTATTTTAAAGTGTGAAGAGCACTTTATGAATATTATCTTATTTGGTCTTCATAACAATTCTAAAAGGTAGGGAGTCATATTATTTTCATTTTTACAGATGAGGAAACTGAGTCACAAAAAAATGAAGAGACTTGTCCAGTATTGTACAGCTAATAAGGATCTGAGGTCAGATTTGAACTCAGATCTTTTTGACTCCAAAACCAATGCTATGTGCATTTCATGTGCATTCAAACAATAATTGATATCAAAATTACATACCCATAAATATATATGTTTGTGTGTATGTATGTATATATATATATGCACAAACATTTTATATAATTTATTGATGGACTTGTAACATATAATATTGCAATGGTGGTTCTGTCTACTTTTTAGAGGGACTATTATTTAATAGTCATTATTCACATATGCTTCAAGATTTGTAAAGAACTTTACATAGATTATCTCACTTAAGCCTTACAACAGATCTGGGAGATAGATAGCATTATTATCCTCATTTTACAAATGAGGAAACTGAAGCAGACAGAAGCTAAGTAACTTGCCCAGGATCACACAGCTAATATGTGTCTAAGACTGAATTTGAACTGAGTTATTCTTGATTCCAGGCCCAAATTCTATTCATTAGGCCACTTAGCTGTATCAAGAATTTTGATTTCATTCATGCCAATTAATGTGATGTTGCAGACTGCTGGGGGCCTCTGAACCTAGGCAAGAGAGACAGAGAAGAAAAAAATGGGAGGAGGGGATATAAGGTGAAAGCTTTATATTATATTGTGACTCTTTAAAGAACCATACAAACCATACTTTATGAGAAATTAATCAAAATGGCAGAATAGGAGGAAGTAGTAAAACTCAGATCTCTGACACAGCTACTCCTTAAAAACCTAGAAGGAAAAAACCTCAGACTATGTTCTTATCAGGAAATACAAAGAAAAAATCGCAAATCCTTTTTTCCTAGCCTAGATTACCATAGAGAGACAGAGTTCTTTGGACACTTGAGACTGGCTTGAGCCAGGAGAGCACCCACATGTGGGGCCTTCCATAATGAGAACTGAGCTAATCCTGGATCCAACAAAGAGAGACCTGATGAGTGCAGGGAGGAGGAATAATTGCTAAATGTCAGCTCTGTTGCTCAAACCCACCGATCCAATGTAAACGAAGGAGAATACATATGGGGGAGAACTTTTAGAGGAGGAGGACTAGCATAAGAAGTGATTGTGGGCTTGAGGTATATTCTAGGCAAGGAAGAGGAACAGAAGCAGAAAGAAACTATGGAAGCCTGATCCTGGATCAGAATCTTGGTTTCAGTTTCTAGCAAGATCTGAAACCTATAGTTGAAAACCAGGGCAGGCCGTCTAGACCAAAAAGGAGCATGGTATTCTGTTGTTTAGAACCTGAAGAAACTTCCAAAAAAACTGATGATAGCTAGGGTTAGAAATTGAGATTACTGGAATTCCAACCCCAAGCAAATGTAGCGCTGTTTCTCAAAATCAAATCCAGTTCAGGACCTTGCAAAGGCTGGACCGGAAAGGCAACAATCAGACTTCAACCTGGATTATTGAAAGAGAGAATAAAAGAATCATGGAAAAAACCAACTGTTTAGGACTCTAAATTTCCAGATCAGAGAGCAAAATAAAAATAGAGTTTATTAGTCATCTTTTGAAAGAAAACCTGAAATAAAACTTTAAAGAATGTCATAATTAAACTTCAAGTAAAAGAAAAAAAAATATAGCAAGTAGCCATAAAGAAAGAGTTCAAGGATCATGGAACCTTGGTAAGAATCATGCAAGATTTAGCAGCACTATAAAGAGGCAGAGGGAAATGAATATGAATTGCAGAAGGTAGAGGATATAGGCTATAATGAAAAATAGCCTACTAAGGAAAATTGAGTAAATTGTATTTTATTAGAAATATCTCTTATAAAATAGAGGATTTCCAAGATTTTCTAATGAAAAGACTGGAACTGAATTACCAACACAGAAATAAAGATAAGCAGTTAAATTTGTGTGAGCAACTAGGAAAATGTGATACCAGCATTCTTGAAGAACTAAATGACATGAGGGATCATGGAAGGAGCCAAATTAAACAGAGAGGAAAAGAAGAGGGAAGAGGAATACATTAGGAAGAAGGGAAAAGGGAGAAATTCCTATATAACTAGGGTGTGCAAATAAAAAAAAAATTACACAAATAGGGAAGAAGGAGTGGAAGGGATAGGGGACATTAAGATAAGAATATACACATAGAATTGTGTAAAAAAATACATTTCACTCAACTGGGAAATGGTTGAGGGGAAACAGGGATGTGGGAGAGGGGGCAGCTAGGGTTAGAAATTGAGATTACTGGAGTTCCAACCCCAAGCAAATGTAGTGCTGTTTCTCAAAATCAAATCCAGATCAGGACCTTGCAAAGGCTGGACTAGAAGGACAACAATCAGACTTCAGCCTGGATTATTGAAAGAGAGAGAATCTGTATATCAATTAAAAGAAACATGGAAACACATACACAATGAACTCTAAGTAGGAAGATGGATCATGAAAAGGGGTTAAAAATGAAATGTAGAAAGGATTAGAATTTGGTTTTTTTTCCCCCTCAATAGTATTTTATTTTTCCAAATACACATAAACATAGTTTTCAACATTCATTTTTGTAAGACTTTTGTGTTCCAAATTTTCTTCCTCCCTTCCTCCCTTGTCTTTCTCTTCCTCAAGGCAGCAAGCAATCTGTTATAGGTTAAATATATGTAAAAGGATTAGAATTTGTGATTGGATTCTGGTAAAGGGAAGGGAGAAGGATAAAGTAGAAGAATCAAATTACATCAAGCATAGTACACTGGTGTTGCATACTTTTTCAATAATTATCTTTTTTTGTGTTGTAAAGTGACAGGAAATAAAGGAAATAAAAATATAAGATAAAATAGAAATGCAAAATTAATCATTGTAACTGTCAATGTAAATGGGATGAACTCTTTCATAAAATGGAAAATAGCAGAATCAACTTACAAAGAACACATTTGATACATATAGATTCCCACAGAATTTTTAAAAATGAGGCTGGATAAAAATCTGTTATATTTCATATGAAATGAAAAGGCAGGGGTACCAATTATCTTAGACAAAGCATTATAAAACAGATCTGATTAAAGGGGCTAATCAAAATTATGCTGAAAGCTACTATAGATGATGAATCATATTCTTATATTAAATTTCATAGCATCTAATTATTTTTCAAAAAGTATGAGTTACAGGAAAAAAATAAACATCAGACTATAATAATGGAGAATGTCATTATACCTCTTTCATAGCTACACAAATGTAACAAATTAAAGACTTGAATAGAATTTTAGAAAAGTTAGGTATAATGAAATTTTGGCAATTATTGAATAGGAATAGGAAGAAATATAAATATTCTCAGTGTATATGGTATCTTTGCAAAAACTGACCATACATCAGGGCATTAAAACACCATAAACAAATACAGAAAAATGGAAACAAAAAACTACATTTTTTAATGGTCACAATATAATAAAACATATTAACTAAAAGGCCACTGAGGAAAGAATTAGTATTTCTAGATAACATGATCAACATGATGTAGGAATAGTCATTTTTTCAATCTTCATAATTTCTTAGCCCTCTCCAAAATAGAAATTATGAGTAAGAGATAAAGAAATAGATATATTTTAATCTATTAAGTTTTCTTCTATGGATATTTTGGCTAATATCTTTTGAATTATCATGGTTCTATAGATGTTCCTTTTTGAAGATTCTGTTATGCAAATTGCATAACAATCCCCAGAGTATTGAAAGACTTCCTCAATGGTTCCTTTTTTGCCTCTAGAATAAAATAGAAATTCTTCTTCAGTCTGCAATTAAAAGACCTCCATAGTCTGGTTTTCTAGCCCATCTGTCCAATCCTGCTTTATTTACCACTCCTTCATGTACTATACATTCCAGCCAAATACAAATATTCTCTCTGTTCCATTCTTATCTGCTGCCCCTCCTCACTTACTCACAATGTGTCTCTTTACTCACAATGGATGCTATGCTTGGAAAGGGTTCCTTATATCTCATATTCTGTATCTTGAAGTCCAAACCTGCTTTCAAAGCTTTTTCCAGGTGTCAAGAAGCTTACTATGCCTCCAGAGAGAAAGAGAAAAGAGAGAAAAAGGGAGAGAGGAAAGAATAGAGAGAAAGGAAAAGGAGGAGAGAAGGGGAAGTGAAAAGAAGGGAGGAGAGAGAAAAATAACCCTACCAGACGAGTGCAGGTGACTATTGTTAGTCTGTCTGCCAGGGACAGAACGATGTCAGTGAAGTCATAGGAGAAAACAAATCCAGTACATCTTTAAGTACTACCTCTAGTATAGTCAGTTCACATAGAATCACCTTCTTTTTCTTACCAGACTTCGTACAGTCATATCCTCAGCAAAATTGAGTTTTAGAAATAAAACTATTTTTTATGCATTCTGTGTCAGATCTGAGGGGAATTTGGGAAATGACAAATTCTGGGTCAGTTTTGGATTAAGGAGGTCCAAATCCCTTAACAAATACCTGCCTTTTCAATTCAATCTTATAACTCATTGTTGTTTAGCTTTCTGACATCTATTAGTTTTGGGAAGAACAAGGAATTATGCTCCAATTACAGGCAGCTAGAAAGTAATGAGAGGGCAAAGTATAATTGTGATATTATCTATGATAGTCAATCCAGGAGATCCTAACATGCTTCATTTGAAACCTATTACCTTCTCTACCCCAACCAGATGAAAGTGAGGTCTCCCTCTTCAAATTTCCCATAATACTCTGCCTAAGATTTCCTTCAATTCTCTTAATTGCTGCATTCTTCCTTGACATGTAGCTCTTTTTGTAATATTTCCTTCCTCTTGTTAAATTAAAAACTCCTCTAGTACAAATTTATACATAGTAGCTCCAAATGTTTTTTTTTTTTTTTTTGGATTGAGTTGAGGATGCCCAGGATCCTTTATGAAGTATCATCTAGAAGGTGTGACCCATTAAGATCATTTGATATTTGGTGTCTAATGAAAGAGACACTTTATAAGATTCTAGATCAATCTATCAATTAACATGCATTTATTAAGTTCCTGTTGCATGCTAGGCATTGTGCTTTGCATGGGATTATAAAGTCGAAGTGAAATGGTCCTTGCTCTCAATTTGCATGCTATGGGAGGCCAACATGCATGTACACCCCTATGCACACACATATACTTGTATTTATGTACACACACGTGTGTGTATGTGTATATACATATACACAAGCACACACACAATAAATAGAAGATGATTTTAGTAAGAAGAAAACTAGCATTGTAGGGCAAGGGTAGGGGGTGGGGAATCAAGGAAAAGTCTCACATAGGAGCTGAATCTTAAAGGAAACAAGGAATTCCAGGAGATAGAGGTGAGGAGGCTTGCTGAATAAGTATGGTGCACAGCCAGTAAAAAGAAAATACTTAAATGAATAATAAAGAAAACCAGTTTGACTGGATTGCAAAGTGCATGAAAGGGGACTACTATTTAATAACTGGATAGGTAGATTAGGTAAAATTGTAAGTGATACTAGAGTTTATATTTAATTCAGGGGGTAATAGGAAGCCATTGGAGTTTCTTGAGAAGGGCATAGACATTGCCAGACCTATGATTTAGGAAAATATACTTGACATCTATATGGAGGATAGATTAGAATAGGGAGCAATATGTAGCAAGGAGACTAATTAGGAGACCATTGAACTAGGGTGACTATGTGGTCAGAAAGAAGGAAATGAAAATGAGAGATATGAGTTAGAAAGATGAGTTAGAAAGATGTGAAAAGGATATGTGGAGCGAGAGTGAAAGGTTGAGTATAACACAGGTTGGTAACTTGGATGTCTGTAAGGGATGCTGGTACCCTCAACAGAAAAAGATAGGTTCAGAAGAATGGTGGGTTTAAAGTTAATGGGTTCAAAATTTTGGATCTGTTTAGTTTGTGATGCCTGATTTGGGGGAAAATCAAGGACTTGAAGGGAAGTCAGAGGACATCTAGTTCATCTCTCTCATTTTACAGATGAAGAAATTGATGGCTAGCAAGTTTAAGTAACTCATCAAATAGCTAGTAGATGTCAGAGGCAGGATGTGGATCCAGGAACCTATATCTTCTGATTCAAGAGCTAGTGTTCTTTTCATTGAATCATGCCAGTTCAATGTGGACTTGATATATTTTTAAAATTTAATTAATCATACATTTATTTAGAATACAAGACCTAAATTGCCCTCTTGCAGATAAGGTCAATAGGTCTATTATGTTTCATAAGTTTTGTGAATACATTTAGGGGAAAAATATTGATAACTTCTCACGAACATGGTTGCCTTTGGCATCAAGAGAAGCTTCACACATTTGGAGAGAACCAATTTTAACAGCCAGCCACCATTCAAAAATTTCATATTTCCAGAGAGGGACTGTCACTATTTTCTCAGAGAAAATATGTTCTTCAGTCATGTGTGTATGTGTGTGTGTGTGTTTTATATACAGTCAGAAAAGTTATAAATTGAAGCTTGGCATTTCTAAAAGTGGCAGCGTAGCCACCAGCTGGGAAAACCAAAATCCTCCTCCACATTCATATCAGTCTAAAAGTATCTAATGTTTTTCCTAAAATGCCTTAAATGTCTTTGGGGGAAAAATTCTCCACATTAAAATATACTTCTCTGAAAGCTAGATAGTCTTTATATAAAATTTGATGGGGTTTGGTCATGATGGGGAAGGCATTTTTTCTTAATATCTATTAGATTAGTATTGTCTTATATTTGCTGAATTGGCCCCAAGGGGATAAAGTTCATTTCTGTCCCTGACTTATTCTCCCTTTTGCCTCTTTCTGATGGCACCTTAATGCCTTCTAGAATTCCCAGGCACTAGCATTTTATCTTGCATTTTTTTAAAAAATTAAAATCCCATATAGAATCATCCCCAAAGAGTTAGCAAATATTTTAACACTTAAAAATGAAAAAGAAAACCTCATCACTATTACTTTATTTGAATTTTTTAATATTTCAATTTCTATTTTTAAGATTGAAATATAAAAATAACCCATAGCTACTGTTCTATATTAATTTTTAAATGTAACAAGAACTCATGAAATTGTAAAAGAAAAGCTTTTCTATAAAGCTTGGAAATGATATCATTTCCACTGGGCTGAAAGGGTAAAAACAAAGTATAAAACTGAAGGAAAGCAACTTGAGTATAAAAAGGGTATTCCACATTTCAATCACAATTAATAATTGGAAAACTGCTCTATGCCATGATACTTTTAGCAGCTTCTTTATCTTCCAATAAAGTTATCAGTGTAGAGTAATTTGCTACTTTTATTAATTGGAGTTGGAATATGGAACACTCTTCTTACATGAGGAAAGCTGAATTTCAATTGAATTCAACAAGCATGTATCAAGTATTTGACTATGTGTCAGATAGCACATTAGGTGTTGAGAATCCAAAGAAAAGAAAACATAAGAAATAGTTCCTGCCCTCAAAAATATTACATTCTAGTAAAACAAGCTCTAACTGAAAATTAAACAAAAAACAACTGCAACAACCCCCTCTATATGTCCCCTTCTCCCCCCAGGCAATTGGGTTAAGTGACTTGCTCAGAGTCACACAGTTAGGACATGTTAAGTGTCTAAGGTCAAATTTGAACTCGGGTCCTCCTGACTTCAGGGCTGGTATTCTATCCACTGTGCCACCTAACTGCCCCAATCCTCTCTTCATTAGAGCATTTCCTATTCCTACCCTACAGAGAGCTGAAACTCCAAAAAGATAGCTTGAATCAGACAACTGAGCACTTAAGACTAATTATCTATTCAATGTAAGATAATGGCTCTATATACATATTTAGATGAGATGGTAATGTGATGGCTCTTCTCACCATTGGTGCTTGCTGAATGTTTTGGTGGTGAGATAATTGTAGGGGAGGATTGGAGGGCTGGGAAAGAGAAGTCAGAGTCACTTGGTTGCAGGAAGAGGAGGAGAAAAGAGACTGGGAGATTCCGGACTCCAGAATCCAGGATACATCTTTGGCAAGCTATGTGGCAGCTTGCCTTTATTCTTCATTTCTCTCCCTGAAGACCAAGGACTTTAATTTATCCTGACTCTGGCTGACCTTGAGGCCCTCCAGGGAGCTAGCCTGTACTTTATACTACCCCATGATCAAAACAATTGCCTCACTTAGCAATAATAATAAACTCAAGGCCTTTGTCTGAGGGAACTATTTGGGAAAAAAAGCATCATGGTGGGTATCCTAGATTAGGAATTGGTAGGACAGGGTCTGAATCCCAGTTTGATTATTATTTCTGGGACCTTGGCTCTCTTATTTATAAAATGAGGGGATAGGACTAGGTGGTCTAAAATTTTCTTTTCAACTCTAAATCCTATAATAGGTTAAAAAAAAAGAACAAGAAATATGAGGCAGGCAGTATGGTTTGATAGCCATGGAAACATGAAAGTATCATTACTTCAGATTTGGTGATGGCTAGGATAACTGGAAATCACAGGTGTGGAAGATACTTAGAACTTGGTGTATATTTTTATCAGTTGGCTTTAATTAGTTTTGAGAGTCCTATGATATGCACCTAGTGTGCCTGGTAGGTAATACATTATGATTCCATCTTATTTCTCCCACTTTGGGCTCAATGTCCTTAAAATGCTTCTCGCCTTCTTGGGGTCCTAAACCATCACCTTATACTTGCAACCTGTTCTTTATAGAAAACATTTCTCCCTTCCTCCCTTATATGAATTTACTCCTATGTAGGATATGAATGTTGATCAACATAAAGGAGATCCAAAACTGTCCATTTTGAGTAGAACAGATTGTGTGACTATTTTTCCACTCTTGAGTTATTTGTAGAGCAGAACAATTTGCTTACTAGGAAATAAGAAAGAGCCTTCCAGGTTCTGCAGCTCTGTACTATGTATAACGAGAAGTAGAAGCTCCCTGGACTGAACTGCCCCTACCTCTTAATAACTAGGAAAACCCAAATCCAGCCTTTTCTATTTTTTGCTGACTCATTTTAGGAGTAGAACCACCTAAAAACTAGAACTTAGAGATCAGTTGATTCAGCCTTCTCATTTATAGATAAGAGAACTAAGGCTCAGAAAAGTGAGGTGATCTGGCCACTGTCACAAATTAAATACAGCAAAAGCCACATTGACTAAAAAGTGATTTTTTTTTTTGTGGGGTGAAATTGATTTTAGTTTTCCATCAACTTCTATTTTAAAGACATAGGTCATCTCTTTCCTCTAAAAAATCTTCAAGTATAATAAATTGAAAATATGTTTTGAGTAAAACTGTGGCCAGGCCTCTAGTTCTCTGAATTTTATGGTGTCAACAAAAGACTCTATAATACTTTCAGCACTTTACAATACTGAGATTTTTCTATATTGGAGATTTTTTTTTTTAAGCCATCATGCCTCCTCCTTCAACCTTTACCTCAAGTCTTATGTTTATCTCCTAGGCCTAAGGATCCCCTAATTCCACATTAAGAAACATAGCAAATTTATTTTCTGACTTCATCTTTTTAATTGGAAGTTATAATTGAGTGAACAGTCTTATAGTACACCCCTTGCTTTCTGACATATGATTGGGGTGGATTAGAGTAGCCTAATGGTTGTTGTTATTAAATGGTTTTTCAGCCATGTCTGAAATTCTATGATGATCCCATTTGGGTTTTCTTGGCAGAAATTCAGGAATGGTTTGCCATTTCCTTCTCTAGCTCATTTTACAGATGAAGAATTGAGGCAAACAGGGTCAAATGATTTCCCCAGGATCATACAATGAGTGAGTGTCTGAAGTCAGATTTTTATCTCAGGACGGTGTCTTCCTGACTCCAGGCCTAGCACTCTACCTACTAGGTCATCTAGCTGGAGTGTCCCTGGACATTCCTGACATCCTGAATATTCCTTAAATTCTAGAGTACAGATTGTCGAATGAAACTCTTTTACCAATTTTGTAAATTATTTCTTCTTTTAAAAAATGGGGTTAACTTAAAATGAAGCATATCTACAAGACTGCACAGGAACACTTCAAGTAGATGGACTCTTAAGCAGATGGATAAAGGAAGAGAAAATTTCAAACTAATCAGTTCTGCTACTTCTTTGCAAGTCTGAAAAAGATTAGTGGGAGTTTGGGTTGCCAAATGAATTGAAGCAAGATTTCTTTATTTCATTAATCTATTAAAACATTTCCTTTTAGAAGCAGTTGGGTGAGGTAGTGAATAAATTTTAAATTAAGAAGACCTGAGTTCTAATTTCTTCTTAGATACTTACTTGCTGTGTGATCCTGAGCATGTCATTTAACCTCTGCCTCAATTTTCTCAACTATAAAAAGGGGATCATAATAGTGCTTACACTATTTGCCTACCACAAAGGATTTTTGTGAGAAAAAGATATTTGAAAAGCATTTAACACAGTGCCTGGCACATAGTAGTTGTTTAATAGAGGCTTGCTTCCTCATTCATTCTTCTCTTCTTTCCCTTCCTTTTCCTCTTCTACTCTCCTCCCTTCCTCCTTCCCTCTTTTCCCCCTTCTTTCCTTCGCTTATTAAAATAATCTAGAGTTATATATGGAAGCAGATTATCTTTAACTCAAATTTGCTCCACTAGAATTTTGGGTTTTATAATTCTACCATCAAACTCATCTGATTTTGTGGTAGAGCAGGGATATAATTACTGTTTTATCCCAATCCTAAATCTGTGGGTCTGCCTTCATGAGCCTTTACTACTCTTCTCTATTTTCTCCAACCAGAGAAGGGGCAAAAAGATTCAAATCATTTTAAATTGTTAAGATGAAAGGTAAATAAAATATTTATCTGCTGGCCAATTGGATGGGGCTAGGAAAGCACTGATATAACCAAGAGTAGCATTTCAGGCTATTAAATTTACATCTCCCTGTTCATTGCTCAGTTACTCAAGATTCATTATCTCTTTGCTTTTCTAGACTTTGGTGTTAGGATTAGGTAGGATATTTAAGTCAGTGACAAAAAGTCTAAAGGATCTGATATTCTTGAATTTTGCTGATAGTCCTCTGAGAAGGCTTGGTGGAGTGATGATGTAAGCCTTACCACACCCAGAGCATCATCACACTCAGGGTTGGGTAGAAATAAACCAGTTAATGCATGGGGAACAGAGAAGCTTTTCAAATGAAATCTTTTCAGTAGCTGTGTCTTCCTTGTAATATAAAAGCCCTCTAATCCACCTATAGGAATCTTTTCTCCTGCTGATGAAAAGGTATTTATAAAGGAAAAACATAAGGGTTCTCCCCCCTCTTTCTCTCACGTGAGCCCACTGTGATGAAATTTCACCCCAACCCCTTCCACAATTTCCCCCAAATCCAGTGACTCTAACCCAGGTGTTTCTAAAGTGGCTTAAGGGTGTGTGCCTAAGTTCTCAAATCATTTTAAAAACCAAAGCATAAGCTCAAAGTCTATAAAACAAGGAAGGGTTTAGGTAGAATGAATGTGGCTTTCTTCATCAAACCCCAGAATGTCTATAAGTAGGGGTCCCTGCTTGAAGAAAATAAAGTTTAGAAACAAATAAAAAGGAGTCATGAAAACTCCACATTAATATAACATTTTGTGGTTCACGAAACACTTTGTTTGCATTAACCCTGTGAAACAGACAATATGATTATTATTGTTCCGATTTTTCAGAGGAGAAAATTGTATTGGTGGCAAAGTAAAATGACTTGTTCATGGCCATGGGTTAGAGCCGATTTTTTGTTTCTAGGGCTTGTGTTCTTCTCATACCATATGTCTACAATTATGTTATAAAATGGAACTTACAGATAGTGCTAAAAGATTTTATGAAGATAGTGCTAAAAATGTGAACAGCTTTCTTTAATATATAATGAAAATATTAAATGAAATTAAGATGTCTGGGGATAGAGACCCCTTTTATCTTGTCCTTAAGTTGACATTCTATAAGAGAAGACAATTGTTATGTTCCTCCATAGAAATAGTATATACTAAGTTAGTGGAATTAAAACTTTGATCCTCTTACAGCCATTATAATGTTTTATTTTCCCATACATCAGTGGATTTCTGATGTAGGTACTCTCTCAGTAATGCAAATCACAACCCATCAATGCTATCTCATGTTGTGTAAATCTTGTCTAGGTTCTTTCACTAATCATCTGTAAGGCATCCATTTAACCACTGGGGATTTCCTCCAGATCTCTGAAAACTAAAATTGAGCTTTACCCAAAGAGCATTGGAAAAGAACATAGATGTTATAAGTTTGAAGTGAATGATGTGGTTGTTATTATGCCCATTTTATAGACGGAACTAGGTGGTGTAGTGGATTGAGCACTGGAGTCAAAGAGATCTGAATTTGAATCTTGTCTTGGACATCTACTAGTTGTGTGACCCTGGGCAAAGCACTTTACTTCTGTCTTCTTCAGTTTCCTTATCTGTAAAATGAGAGTAATATAGCATCTACCTTGCAGAGGATCTAATAAAATAATGAAGTTCATTGTGAACTTTAAAGTGTTATATAAATGCTAGATGTTAGTATTAGTAGGAGAATTATGGGTTATGACATATTATTAGTGAATAAGTGTAGGAGAAAAATGGTGTAAAGATGCCATCACAGGGTAAACTACTAATGTGGTGAAAGTAAAGAAATAACCAAAATGTTCCATTGTTATCTATGAAAAAGATGACTTGTTAAGATCTTTATTTACTTTAATTTTTTTTTAAGGTTACATTCTTTAAGAATGCTGGAGTGGGATGGGAATTTGCAGTTTTTACATGGATTGAGATTTGTGAAATCAAATCAAGAAACCAAGAATGATGGGTAAGGAGTCAATGCTTAGAAAAAGTCATCATCCCTGAATTATATTTCCTCAAACAATTTTATTTTTAAATTTCTTGGAAACTTTAGCCTGCCTGGATTCCATTTCCCTTCCGTATCCCATTCTTCCCTTTCTACCACACTTCCTAACCCCCAATTCCCTTCTACTGTGATACCCATCTCTAATTTAGGATTAATTGCAAAACCTAGATGAGCAATTGAAAGACATGTTGTCTTTGTATGGAGGAGTTTCCCCTGTAGGTTGCAATGCCATTAATTAAAAAGACACCTTACCAAAGAGTACACCAGATAATATGCAACTAACTGACTTCTGGAAATATATTCCATCTTCTTTCAACTTCCCTCTTCCCCTCTACTACCAACTGTGATATTGAAATTATTCAACATTGCAAGCACAAGTCAGCCCTTGACTTTGTGTTTGTGACTGTATGGTGGTGAGAAGCTATCATCATGTATTCATTTGTTGATCATATTCTTATCTTTTTTGTAATGATTGAGCATCATAATATAGCTTTGGAAGGTCTTATTCAATAATTTTATTAGGGAGAAAAACCCCTGTTTTGATATGTTCAATAATAGAGAAAGGATATTCATGACAATGATGCAACATATCACATTTAAAAAAACATTATTTAAGAAAATTGAAATTGCAAAATGATTAATCATACAGAGGAATTCCTTTAAAGAGTAAAGTCATCTCAGATGTAAGGCAAAATTGGCATAATGGGAATAACATTTCATTTAGAGGACTTAACTATTGGCTGCCTGTGTGACCTTTTGGGAAAGTCATTTAAACACTTTGGGCCTTAATTAATGATAAAATGATGGTGGTGGGGGACATTGACCTTAGTCTCTAATTTAAAAAGTAGATGTCAGAATGAAAAGTTCTGAATATATCTGAATTGGTGTTTCAAGCAATGCTACTGGGCTTTTGTCTCCTGTCATTTCTCTTCAGATGCATTGCTTTTCACTCCCACCTTACTTACTGGGCCTTGTAAGAAAATTTGGGAGAAGGGTAGATGGGATGCTGATAAATAAAAATGGAAAAAAGGTGAAGCTGCACAATTCTCATTTTTCTGAGCCATTGTCAATCAAAATTGAAGAATCATGGATAGTAGGATATATACTATAAAACTAGAAAAGGACAAATGTTTTGATTTTCAATAAAATGGAAGACAACAATATGGAAAACCATTGGTTGGGAGCTTGACTTTGTTTCCTGGTATATCCCTCTGCACTACCTCCCTAAATTTGAACTTACACTCTCAGATGGCTAACATCTTCAGTCTTGGGTACCATGTGAGACTATACTTCTCACGTTGTAGCTTACAAGTCTGGCCCAAACAGTTTGCTTTCCTTTTGCAGTCATTCAGCAATCAAAATGAACTTTTAATAAAGGCATTTAGTAAGGTGACATAATAAAAAGAGAGGCTTACAAAACTTCCAGTATCTCCATAAACCTGGCCTACAACACACAGACAATGGCTATGGGAAGAGTGGGCAGTAATATGAGTATGTGGTGTTGAGACACATGTAGGGGTATGCCAGGAGTCACTTGAACTGGCTCCAAATTGTCTAATTTTCAGTGTGCACTATTTATGCCTCAGAAAAAAGCAAATGCTATAAACCAGAGCTTGAATTATTGTTTTGCTGATTGTCTAGACACAGGAAAGTGATGGAAAGATCTTTAATAACATAGATTATATTTAAAAATTTGTTGAGAGTACGTCTCTACTCCTCTCCAGTTATTAAGCATTTATCAATATATCTGTTGGGGCATACCTGTGGGAAAGTCATATGACCAATGCTTCAAGAACTGAAGGGACTGAAGCCCTTTCTCTCTTATGGAGTCCTCATAAAGGTGTCTCCTCCTGTCTGCTATGGTTTTCTCAGCTGGGATCCCAAGATCTGCTCCTTTCTCCCCAGCTTTACTCCCATTTGCCAGGGCTAGCTTTCTCTTGACAATGTAGACTTTTATTTTTTTTCCCTGAGGGATTGGTGTTAAGTGACTTGCCCAGGATCACACAGTTTAGAAGTGTTAAATGTCTGAGGACAAATTTGAACTCAGGTCCTCCTGACTTCAGGGCTCATGCTCTATGCACTGAACTACCTAGCTACCCCTAGACTTCTTCTTCTTCTTCTTTTTTTAATGCTGCCAAAGGTTCAGTTCCTCAAGGAAACTTTGTTGAGTAACTGTCTCTTTGTATCTATATCTGTCTGGAGTTTGTATCTGGTTCAACTGTATCTCTAATTCTCCTGAACTGCTATATGGAGTGTCTTTGGGGTAAGCAACCTTTGCAAATAGACACTGTGGATAATGGGGGAAGGGAGGTAAAGAAATTCTCTCTCCTTCTGCCCCCCAATCTCCAGGCATCTTCCCTGCAGTCCACCTCTGGCTCATACAGTTGGAATTTCCCAATGTGTTAATTGATTCTGGTTTAGTTATTTAAATATTCTCCAGAGACAAGACCAATTATTGTTTGTCTAATTTCAAGATACCCCTCTAATTCCATCAGAGAAAGGTGTTCCAACTTCATAAGGCAATAACAGAGTATTAATATCTTGTTAACACAAAAATACTTCTGTCATCTGTTTCTACCTAAGAATGATGGGGAGAGAGCAATTGGTCAGGGTCCAGCTTACCTTGGGAAAATTCTAAACCAGATCATTAAAGAGATGGCTGTTGGACAGCTAAGAAATGCAGCAGTGACTATAAAGAGCCAGCAAAGATTCAGCAAGAATGGGTCATGCTAGATTAGCCTTATTTTGATTTTTGATGGAGTTACTAAACTACCACCTCAGGAGAATACTGAAGATATTGTTTGCCTAGATTTTGACAAAGAATTTCATAAAATATCTCATACTATACTTGTAAAAGAGTAGAGAGATGTGAACAAATTGTAATTAGAAGGATTCAGGTAAAATGGTTGTAGTCCTTGCAAGCAGGATTTGTTTCATTCCTGGTATTTCCTAGCACCTAGCACAAAGCCTGGAATATAAGTGCTTATTGATTGATTGTTTTCTTGTTAAATATCAACTTGGCCAAGAGTCTCCAGTGGAGTGCCTTAGGGATGTGTACATGATCCAATGCTGTTAACAGTTTTTAGGCAGTGACATGGATGGAGGCTTAGAGAACACACACGTCAAATCTGCTGATGGAACAAAGTTAATTGAGCTATTTAAACATAGACTAAGGGATATTTAGAATCTGGAAAGAACCAGGCAGATGAGAGTAGATTTGTCCAACATGTATAGTTTGCTATACTCCTCAGTGCAGCCCAAACAGAGAAGAAACTATAATTGGGAAATATTTAACAAAGTAAGTAAAGTACAATTGAATATTGTAATGGGCTGAGGCTTGAGTTGATGCACTGAGGTCCCAAGTACATGAGGCTAAATAGTAATTGGATCATACTCTATTAATATATAAGCTTGGAGAAAGAATGGCCCCCGTCCACTCTTTGTGCAAATCCTGATGTGTTGTATAGGAAATGACGATTTTGGTGGGTGGAGGCAAGGGAGTGGAAAGGGAGAAGGAAAAAGAGAGACTGCTGGCTGGCGTCTTGACACAGCTGCTTGTATTGCTATCGTGACCGGCCCTTCACCTCCGATCCCTCTCTGCTAGCAGGATTCCTGTCGCAGCTGCCCATATTGCTATTGCAATCCTTCTTCACCTCTACTGAGAATTCTCTCTACTGAGAATAAAGATTGAAGATTTCCCTTAACCTGAATTCCTGACTCTGGCTGATTTTAAATACGTGGTCATCACAGAATATAGATAATGTTTGCATGTATTTTTATAAGTCAGTGTGTATCTCACAGAGATACTTATGCATGGTTTGGTGGCCATTACTATTTGATTTTGATACTGCTGAACTAGAATATTGACTTGAATCTAATATGATAAAATTCAGTAAGAACAAATGTAAAGTCAAATTCAAATGCTTAAGTCAAATAGGAAAAACATCAGGCAGCAGTCCATCTTAAAAAAAAAAAAAACCAAAAAACTGGCAAGGCAATTTTAAATCTCTTCAAGCTTACTATGATCTCTTAAAGCTTTCTTTTAAAAAATTATCTTTTCAGCTTATAAATTCTGTTTTCCCCTTTTCTCTTCTGTTCCCCCTTAAAAAAAAGAAACAGAGCCTTTGTAACAATATACACAGTCAAGCAAAATAGATTCCAATATCAGATGGGATATACACATATGTATACATATACACATCTATCTTCCTTCCTTCCTTCCTTCCTTCCTTCCTTCCTTCCTTCCTTCCTTCCTTCCTTCCTTCCTTCCTTCCTTCCTTCCTTCCTTTCTTTTTAGCCTCACTTTCCCAAACTGTAAAATAGGGAAAATAATACACCTATCTTACAAGGTTGTTGCTCAGGATCAAATGAGATGATATTTGTAAAATGCCTTGAAAACCTTAAATTGCTATATAAATGCTAATTATTATTATTTTTATTTCATTTAGCATTACTGAAGAAAAGAACCTATTTGGATCTAATCATAAAGAATGGAGAGAAAAGAATTAAAAAAATACTGAAAGGAGCTAAGAACAAGTTATTAGGCCAATGGAGGTTATTAAACTTCTGGGGATATTGAAAGGCTTGGTAAAATAGCTAATATTTGGAGTCAGAAGATCTGGTTTCTGGTCCAGAGTCTGCTACTTACTATATAATTGTGGGCAAATCACTGAATCTTTCAGAGTATTTCCACATCTGGAAAATGGCCCATAGTGCTCAAATGAGGATCAAATGATGCAAACATTTTTAACCTTGCAAAGAACCATACAAATATAAAATACTACTATTAACCTTCACAATTGTGCCCATCCTCAGTCTACAATACATATTTGCTTGGATGTCCTAGTTGCACCTCAAATTCAAAATGTCCCATATATCAACCTAGTTATCTTTTTCCCCAAATCTACTTCTCACTCTAACTTTACAATTACCATCAGTGATACTTCTATTCATTTTATACACATTGACAATATTCCTGATGAGAATATTAGAAGGGAATAGGCAAGTTTTTGCAAGAAATAGTTTGGAGCAGAAAACATTTTTGTATTACATAACTGACAATATGTAGCTCATACAAGATTCACTGTGCTTATTGTGTACTGATTATTAATTAAAATAGATTTGGCAGGATAAAATAGCACTATCAAGTCTCCATTATGGCAAAGTATCTCCCATCCACATGCCAAAACTTTACTTGATTCATTGAAATCCATAGCAACAAAAATATAATCTTTTCTGATCATCAACAACACCAGCAAGACTTTAAACTTGGAGATGTATGCTCGTCAAAAGTATTCATCTTTGTGAAGGACAGTCAGTGTGGTGTCCAAATCAAGGAGAGATTTTCTGTAGATGATGGGAATCTCCATTTGCTCCTGTTTGCTGATGACATTGTGCTGGTTGCATAAAGGATTGGAACACCAAATGCTTCTTAAATGTGATCAATACAATTTCACTTAAAAATGAATTAGATTAGTATCTCCAAGGCTCAGAGACTGCACTGATGATTACAGCTCTGTAATAACATTGATACTTTTAAGAAAAATTTAAACTTTGGGTTTAAGTACATACAAGGGAATAATTTTAAAAGACCTCTTCACTTTCTGAATCTTGAAGCTCATTAGACTTGAATATAAGAAACATGTGTAATGTTTTTGTATTTTTGAAAACAGTTACTTGACTTTTTGGTAACTACTATGCAGAAGATGTATTCTGAAAATGTGGGGATATAGATCCATTTGTAGATCATCAAAACAAACATCAAGGAGTCACTGAAGAAAATGATGTAACAGAATTATCTCCAGTTTCAGATCACAATCAATATTTAACTCAATAACTATATATCAGTTTTGGCTAGGAGCGAAAAAGATCTTCACAAAAGGACATGTAAATGAAAATAAAGTTTATAGTTTTGACAATCATAAAATGAATACAAAAGGACCTAAGGTGTTTAAGAGTACTTTATGTCCTATGATCACATTTTAACTCCATGAATATAAAAATTGAGTCAAGAAAGGACAATGCACTGATGATCTTAGATTTTGATTGTTTTTTTTTAAAATCAGACTACTTCTACATAATTTTATATAGTTGTTTTAAAATGTGTTTTTAGTGATTTAAATGAATGAAAAATTAAATATTATTAAATAATTTAATAAATATATTTTATATACTAACTAAAATTTATATACTGACTAAAACAAAAGTGCCTCATATATTTTGCTTTCATGTAATATAATGTAGTGTGGTAAATATCATCCTAGTTGACTTCTAATATACTTTCCAATTCTCTAATTCTATTATTTAGAGAGCATGTACTAAATACAGAGCCTGTGCTATTCGCATTACACATAGAAAGTAATGGAGTGTTATTCTCCATTTCTGCTCCTAAGAAACAGTTATGTTCATCCTAGATCCCAAGACTTTAGATATCACAGTAGAGGAGATGCAGTGGAGCTTTGGAAAATGCACTAGTTAAGAGTAGAATTACACACATCTTCTAGAAAAAGGATTAACTTTGCTGCACAATATTCTTGATTAGGATCCAGAAAAATAGAAGCAGTGTAACTTGACACAAAAAACCAAAGGATATCCTTATTATACTTGAAAAGGTACATTCATGAGAAGATTCTTCTTAAAGACCTTGCATCATAAGCTTATATAAATCAGTGCATTTTTCCTATAAAAATAGAAAAGCTGTATTCACTCTTCAGAATTTTGTATTTGTGACTATCCTGGGAGTGGAAGTGTGTAGAATAGATCTTTACATGGCTAAAACATATTTTGTTCAGCCCAAAAGTGTGTCCTTGTCCCACAACTAACTGGATTTCTAATTATTTTCAGAAATGAGTATTGTTGAGTGTTTACCTAGTTAGGTATCCTTCATAAAGGAGATCCCCACAATAACACATTTATTATTAGAAGAATTAGGATCTACCAAGATCCTGATAATTTTTGTTGAACTATAACAGTTCCAGTTTGATTATAAGGGTAATGCAGTAGAGCTTTAAATAAGAGGAATATTTATTTCAAAAAAGATAATCACAAATTTTCAAATGCTCCCCTCCACACATGGGAGGAGGCACAGTCTTGCTTCCCCCTTGCCCCATCTCAATCCCTAGGGAGGGGAAGGATATTAGGTTCATAATTTAGTGGGATTCCCTTCGAGCACAGTTCTAGGTTCAGGACTAATAGCTTTGTTGGCCTTGAATCCCAGATATTCTGGCTTCTCAGGGCTTCCACATCAGGCTTTCTCTTGCAATCTTGGCTCCAAGGATTCTGTGGCCGGAACAGCTGAGTTTGTGTGAATCATTTGTGAGACTTGAAACTGAGGACAAAAAACACGGAATAGAAACAAACACCCCAAAGCCCATTTCCGAGACTTGGGGTAAAAGAAGGTGAGCACAACCAAAAGGATCATGAAAAAGGAGAATAGAAAGAATTTTTGAGGTAGTTCTTACTAGTTTTAAAGATGCAGACAGAGAAGTTACCATGGCAACTGGTAGGAGATACAGTAGGATCCATATTAGGCAAATTGGATCCTAAAACCAAAAGTTTACAAAACTAAGTTACACAAGTTAGGAGCTAATTTTGTATAATGATAAATTGCACAAACTTATGTCATTTTGAAATGTAGTGAAGCTTAGGGGAAAGGGAACTGACCACAGTTAGGAAAATCTGAGTTCAAGTCCTACTGCATTAATTACATGCCCATGTATAAAGTCACATTCTCTTAGCACTCCAGGTAATCCTCTAAGTCTATAAATTTCAGAGCAGGAGCTGAACTGCTTTGCTAGAGGAAATTTCATCACTGGGAATTCCTTATACTAACCAAATCTACAGGCCATATTTAAAAAAACCTGATGTTATTGTATCAGCTCTGTGGCTTGCCCAAGCAAAATCATTTGTACCATATGGATAGGCCACTCTAACACCCTCAGCTCCCATATTTATTAATACCTAATGCTTCCAGCATTGACTAATATTAATGCAGTTGTGCTATAAAATCTCTGGAGCTATCATTAAGCCAGGCCATTATTATTCTTCCCTGCTAATTTGATTAAATGACTTGGCACCAAGAGAGAACTTTGTAAGAAAAAAGGCATGAGAGGAGTTGGTTATGTTGTGTAGTCTCAAACAATTCTGCCATCATTGCATCATTTTGACTTTGGGAAGAAACACATTAATAAAAACTAGGGCTGAGTGACCACAAAGTGTCCCAGATATAGCTCTTTTTTTTTTAGGGGTGGGGGAGAAAGGGAACCTAAAGCATAAGATCAATCCAGAATTAAAAGAAAAAGGTGTTTTAATAATTCATTGTAGCTAGTGTCTATATGGTACTTTAGGCTTTGTTAGGAATTTCACATATCTCCTTTGATTATTTTAACAATCACATAGAGTAAGTACTATTATTGTCATTGTTTTACAGATGATGGAACTGAGGCTGAGAAAAGTTTTTTTTTTTGTCTTTTTTATTTTATTTTATTTTTTTATTGAGGCTGAGAAAAATTAAGTGACATGCCAGGGTCACATGAATATTAAGTATCTAGGGTGGGATTCAAACTCAGACCAGCACTTCATCCACTATGTCGCTCTTTGGAAATATATGAAGTTGCCTTATCTGAAAAGAAGGAAATAAATATTTATATAGCACCTACTATATGCCAAGTATATGCTAAGAACTCTTCAAATATTACCTCAGGTCTTCCTGATTTAAGGCCTGGCAATTTATATATGTCACCACTTAGCTGCCTCTACTATGGCAGACAGAATTAGTCTCTCACTGGTTCGGGTTCATATCTACTGGAGAGTTCTTTTGTAAATCCCCCATTTTGCATAATTTTGCCTCATGCAACTTTTGAAATCCACCTAGGTTTAAATGAGGAGTCTATGAACTTAAAAATAATGGGTAACTGTGTTTCACTATAACTGGTTTCCTTTGCAATTCTATGCATTTTGTCTTACGTACTTCAAAACATTATTATGAGAAGGGATCCATAGATTTTGCTGGACAGCCAGAAGGATCCATAACACAAAAAAGGTGAAGAATCATATCTTAAAAAGTGTTTGGTAACTGATTAGATTGTCAGCTATCACTGTGCCAGTAGAAATGCAGACAAAGAAGAGCACAAAATCATTCAAAAAACAAATCAACGTTTGATTAGGACAGAAATGGAAAAATAGACCAATAGAAATATTTCCAGCAGTATGTTGTCCCTCAAATGAGTATCTTCTTCTTCTTTTTTTTAACTTTAAAGTGTTCTTTATTTATTTTTTTATATAGCTTTTTATTTACAAGTTATATGCATGGGTAATTTTACAGCATTGATAATTGCCAAACTTTTTGTTCCAATTTTTCCCCTCCTTACCTCAACCCCTCCCCCAATAGCAGGTTGACCAATACATGTTAAATATGTTAAAGTATAAATTAAATACAAAATAAGTATACATGTCCAAACAGTTATTTTGCTGTGCAAAAAGAATCAGACTCTGAAATAGTGTGCAATTAGCCTGTGAAGGAAATCAAAAATGCAGGTGGACAAAAATAGAGGGATTGGGACTTCTATGTAATAGTTCATAGTCATCTCCCAGAGTTCTTTCGCTGGATGTAGCTGGTTCAATTCATTACTGCTCCATTGGAACTGATTTTGTTCGTCTCATTGCTGAAGATGGCCAGGTCCATCAGAATTGCTCATCATGTTGTTGAAATATATAATGATCTCCTGGTCCTACTCATTTCACTCAGCAAAATGAATATCTTTTACTTCCCTTTTAACCAGTACAGTTTAGAAAAGATCTTCTGTTCCAGACCCTTGTCAGAAATATTGAGAAAGGGGGGAGGCAAGTCTCTACCACTTAGGACTCTCTTCTAGAGAGTTAGCTTCTAGCTGGCTGTCTTAATTCAACTTGCTTGTGGTAATCACTCCATCCCTGGCTACGTCTTTTTCTGTATTGTATATTGTACAGCTAGACTCTGAAAATCTTGGTTGAATCCCATCGAACTCAGAATTTATATTTATTAAACCCATGTGGAGCTCCTTTCCTGCTTGAATCAATGATTTAGGATCTTCTAAGGTTTCTTCTCTGTTTCTTTACCATGATGACATTTCCTCCATACTGACCTAGTATCTCAAAGTGATTCAAAGTTCCATCTCACTTGCAGTCAGTCCCACAGTTAATGTGTTTCTTAATCAGATAGGTCTGTGCATGAAGAAGTTTAGACTTGATCTCTGTTGCATTTTTATTTGCAACACTATTCCATATCCAAGGGATCTCAGATCCCTTTTGATTTAATTTTTATGTACATTTTTAGTGCTAGAACCTATTTAATAAGATCATCTGATTGACCCTCTTGCTACAGACCAGATAAGTATTAATTTTTTTTTTTGCAGGTGAGGCAACTAAAACTTTTATATAGATTATCAATTAATAATCAGCAAGTATTATTAAATATCTACCATATACAATGTTTGGAGGATAAAAGTACAAAAAATTCAAAAACCTTATATTGTACTTACTCACTTACTTACTTACATTGTAATGAGGTAGAGAAGAATTGGGCAGCGCGTAGAGTGCTGGGCCTCAGACCCTCACTAGCTGCATGACCCTTGGAAAATCATTTAGCTCTGTTTGCCTAAGTTTCCTCATTTGTAAAATGAGCTACAGAGCGAATAGCAAACCATCCCAATATTCATCCCAAATAGAGTCATGAAGAGTTGTTCACAATTGAACAACAAAAAGAGAAGTAAATATAAAATGTACATAGAGAGTATAAATATAAAGTTAATAAGGGCAGGGAAAAAAGCATTTATTAAGCACCCGCTATATTCCAAATACTATGCTAAGCAAACATTTGGTCTTATCCTTCCCATTTTGCTGATGAAAAAACTGAGGTTCAGAGAATCAAAGTACTTTGACCAAGATGACATGACAAGTACATGGCAGAACCTGGTCTTGAACTAAGGTCCATTGTAATGTTCTGTTCTGTCCAGTGGACTTGATACACACATAGTGTATGTAGGACACTATAGAATGTGTACAAGAATCAAAGAGATTCATGACATGGTATCTGTTTTGAAGGGCTAAAATAAACATATAATTATAGCTAGAATTTATATGATAATAGCTAGCATTTATATAGGTTTTACAAACCTATTTTAAGGTTAGCAAAAAAAAACCCTAAAAATCTTTGTAAATATATTATTTTCTCAGCACCTCTAAGACATAGATGCTATCACATTCCCATTTTATAGATAAAGAAATCAAGGCAGGTAAAAGTTAAGTGATTTGTCTTGAGTCTCACAACTAGTGTCTGAGGCTGGGCTGAACTTAGATCTTCCCATCTCTTGGTCCATTTATACACTGTGCCATCTCTCTGTCTCTCTCTGTTTCTGCCTCTGTCTGTCTGTCTGTCTCTATCTCTTCCTCTCCCTTTTAAGAGAAATAATAATATGCTAGTATAAGCTAAATGCCTAATTATTGGCCAAGACAATATTACAGAAGTTCATGAATGTCCACCACCATAGCCTCAGGTTATTGGACAAGACTTCATCAAGTAGTAAGCTGGACATGAGCTAGGTCTGGATAGAAGGATAGAAATCAGATAAGCAGAGAAGGCAAGGAGAAGGGCCAATCAAAGGTCTTGAAGTGAGAATGAATGGTCTTGTCATGTTCTGGAGAGAAAGAGTAGATCAGACTCTTTGGAACGGAAAGTGGGAATAGATGTGTAATAGAAAGTGTGTATGGAAGTAATTTGCTAAGGAGTTTGAATATTATCCTATAGCAATACAGAGCTATTAATGATTTTTAAGTAAGAAAGTGAAATGCACAAAAGGAAGATTAATCTGATAGTGGCAAGCAAAATGGATGAAAGTAAGGGAAGTTTGCAGGAGAGAAGGGAAAAAAAAAGTATTTCCTTCTGGGCCTAATTATGACTTTGCTGGTCCAGTGCCTCAGCTTCTTCCATGAGTATGAAGTGGTCAGATGAATGTATCCATGGTCAATTAAACCCAAATGAACCTTTGCATATCCAATTAAGCTCTCAAGTTGGAACTTAATAAGGGCATTTCATTCACACATATGTATGTAGATTAAATTGCGTGTGGGCCCTGACATTTCAGGAAACAAATCTAAACTGGCCTCAAAGCCATGTATATTTCTTTCATCTCAATTTATTTTTGATTTTCTAACCAATTCTTTGTACATGATTTTAAGTGTACCCTACAGGCAGTTAGTTTATTGCTACTTATAGCAGTACTTTTTTTATGAAAGCTTCAATTTGGACTGTTGGTTTCTGTGCCAAAGAAAGCTCACTAGCATCTCCTCTTGGAAAATTCTTTCATAATAATAATTTTTTTAAAAATGTAAGAGGCAATGAAAGTTAATATCTTTGAAAGCAAGCTTGTTTTTATTATTTGTAGAACTTCCGGATTCCCTCTTCAAAATAAGATTATTGTTGGCTAAACTATGAATAATTTCCAAGTTTGTTTTCAGGCTGTGTTTATTTTTAGTAACATTTTTGGGATTTAATGTGATGAAAGACACCAGTTGTATGTCTTTTTTTTTTTTTTCCTTCAAATTTCACAGCTTCAACTGACAAAGGAAATTAGTGTAACTTTCTCAAATGTGTCCTCTTTCTTTGTCAATGCACCAGATGGCGCTATGTTGCAGGTTCTTAAGACTGAAATTAACTTTTTATTCTATAAATGATACTGGTAAATTATAGCTTCTGAGATCCAAAACTCGTGATTGGGTTAGGAATTATGTATGTGGAAAGGAGATTCCAGTGTTACATTTAATAAATACTGTCTTCCAACTTTCTACTCTCTCTCTCTTCTCAAGTCACTGTACCCAGGAGATTTTTCCTGCCCTAAAGAAAACTGATCTTCCTGGCACAAAGTTCTGTTCAAATAGGTGATTCAAAGGAGAAGTCTCTCACTATTTTTACCCTTAGGTTAAATAAAAGTGAGTTGAAAAAGTAATTCATACTAAGATGTTAGTGACTGGACAGGTTATCCCTTCTAGGATAATTTGCATTTAAAAGAGCTGCTGTGAAAAGGATCCAGTATAAAGAGAAAAAAAAAAAGACTCAATAATGAAGATATTTCTGCTCTGAGTAGGAAGAATGACTGATTCTGCTGCTTCTTTGCTCCTTATCTGAATAGAAGCTTAGAAGATATATTTATCTGCAAGGCAGATGTGCAGCCCATATCTCAATCAAGATATACTTGCTTTTCTTTGCCTCCTTAAGATGTTCTGAATGAAGTTCAACCATCATACCTCTAGGATAAACAGCAATGTCTTTATGAGATTGATTTGAAAAATGAAAAGACAATAGGGGATTGGAGAAGGAATAAAATAGAAACTATGCTACAAGAAAAGACATTTGAGTAAATACCAAGAATATTGTATCTGATATATTTGAATCTCAAAACTGTTATTTATCATTGTTGCTAAAAAAAGAAAAAATAGAAATGCAAATTAAGACAACTCTGAGATACCACTACACACCTATCAGATTGGCTAGAGTGACAGGGAAAGATAATGTGGAATGTTGGAGGGGATGTGGGAAAACAGGGACACTGATACATTGTTGGTGGAATTGTGAACACATCCAGCCATTCTGGAGAGCAATTTAAAAAGTTATCAAACTGTGCATACCCTTTGATCCAGCAGTGTTTCTACTGGGCTTATACCCCAAAGAGATACTAAAGAAGGGAAAGGGACCTGTATGTGCCAAAATATTTGTGGCAGCCCTGTTTGTAGTGGCTAGAAGCTGGAAAATGAATGGATGCCCATCAGTTGGAGAATGGTTGAGTAAATTGTGGTATATGAACGTTATGGAATATTATTGTTCTGTAAGGAATGACCAGCGGGATGAATACAAAGAGGACTGGCGAGACTTACATGAACTGATGCTAAGTGAAATGAGCAGAACCAGGAGATCATTATATACCTCAACAATGATACTGTTTGAGGATGTATTCTGATGGAAGTGGATCTCTTTGATAAAGAGAGCTAATTCAGTTTCAATTGATCAAAGATGGGCAGAAGCAGCTACTCCCAAAGAAAGAACACTGGGAGATGAATATAAACTGCTTTCATTTTTGTTTTTCTTCCCGGATTATTTATACCTTCTGAATTCAATTCTCCCTGTGCAACAAGAAAACTGTTCGGTTCTGCACACGTATATTATATCCAGGATATACTGTAACCTATTCAACATGTAAAGGATTGCTTGCCATCTGGGGGAGGAGGTGGAGGGAGGGAGGGGAAAAATCGGAACAGAAGTGAATGCAAGGGATAATGTTGTAAAAAATTATCCTGGCATGAGTTCTATCAATAAAAAGTTATTAAAAAAAAAGAAAGAAAAAATATACTGCTGGCATTTCAAATTAACAGAGTGAATTCCACTGATAACTTTGCAACCTATGTTATATATTTTTTCGCTACATATTTAAAAATTTTTCTCATTTTCATAAGTTCATAGATTTTTATATTTTATTTTTTAAGTTAAATTTTGTTTTATTTTTAATTCCAAATTCTCTTTCTCTTCCCCTCTCTCATCAATTGAATCAAGAAAAATAAGTCATTACATATATATGTATGCATATATACAAAACAATTTCTACATTAATCATATTCAAAAGGGGAAAACAGCAAGAAAAGGAAATTGAAGAAAATATGATTTAATCTTTTTCTGTATATGGCTAACATATCTTAGTAGTCTTTTAAAATTGTTGTTGATCATACTAAGTTTTTCAGAATTGATTCTCTTTATAATATTACTGTTTCTGTAAAAATTGTTCTTCTGGTTCTACTCCCTTCCCTTTCATTTATTCAAGATTTCTCCCCTTCACATTTCTTTTAGTAAAATAGTATTCCATCCCTATTTAAATACCAAAACTCATTTAGACATTTTTCAGCTGATGGACATTCCTTCAGCTTCCAATTCCTTGCTATCAAAAAAAAAAGTTGCCATAAATATTTTTGTACATATGAGCCTTTTCCATTTTCTTTGATTTTTTTAGGGTAAAGACCTAATAGGTTATCACTAAGTCAAAGAATATATATAGCTTGAACATAGTTCCAAATTACTTTCCAGAATGGTTGGTCTAATTCACAACTCCACCATCATTGGTGTACTTATTTCCCTAGATTCATTTTATCATTTGTCATTTTCCTTTTGTTGTTATTGTTATAGTTGTTGTGTTAGCTATCTATTGAAAAATCAAAAAAGAGATGGTACTTCAAATTTATTTTAATTTGCTTTTCTCTAGTGTTTAGCCATTTAAAACATTTTCCTCCATATGGCAAAGTTATATATGTTATGAGTTTGTTATGGCTATAACTTTGCATATGCAAAAATGTTCTAAATCACTAAAATTTAAAGTTAAAGTTATGAAAGGAGAATTATTAACAATCTCATATGCAGGTGATACAACTCTGATGGTAGAAAATAAAGAAGAATTAAGTAGCCTCTTGATGAAGATGAAGAATAAAATAAAAAGGACTGGCTTGAAACTAAAACAAACAAGGTTGTAACATCTGATTCCATTACTTCCTGACAAATAGAGGGAAAAGAAATGGAAGCAGTAACAGATTTTATAATCTTGGTCTCAAACAATGACTACAGCCATGAAATTAAAAGATGCTCATGGAAGATCCATGAAAATTTCCATGGAAGGAAAGCTATGGCAAATTTAGACACTATACTAAAAAGCAGAGACATCACCTTGCTGACAATAGCCAAAGCTATGTTTTTATTTTTATTTTTTATTAAAGTTTTTTATTTACAAAACATATGCATGGGTAATTTTTCAACATTGACCTTTGCAAAGCCTTCCATTCCAAATTATCCCCTCTTTCCCCCCATCCCCTCCCCTAGATGGCAGGTAGTTAAATGCATGTTAAATATGTTAAAATATATGTTAAATCCAATATATGTATACATATTTATACAGTTATCTTGCTGCACAAGAAAAATCGGATCAAGAAGAGAGAAAAAATGGGAAAGAAAACAAAATGCAAGCAAACAACAGAGAGAATAAGAATGCTATGTTGCAGTTCACACTCTGTTCCCACGATTCTCTCTCTGGATGTAGATAGCCTTCTTCATCATTGAACAAAAAACGTGAGAATACTATGTTGTGGTCCACACTCAGCTCCCACGGTCCTCTCTTTGGATGTAGATGGCTCTTTTAATCACTGAACAATTGGAATTGGTTTGAATCATCTCATTGTTGAAGAGAGCTGCGTCCATCAGAATTGATCCTCATATAGTATTGTTGTTGTCTTGTACCATGATCTCCTGGTTCTGCTCATTTCACTTAGCATCAGTTCATGTAAGTCTCTCCAATCCTCTCTGTATTCATCCTGCTGGTCATTTCTTATAGAACAATAATATTCCTTAACATTCATATACCACAATTTACCCAATCATTCTCCAATTGATGGGCATCCATTCAATTTCCAGTTTCTAGCCACTACAAACAGGGCTGCTACAAACATTTTGGCACATACAGGTCCCTTTCCCTTCTTTAGTATCTCTTTGGGGTATAAGCCCAATAGAAACACTGCTGGATCAAAGGGTATGCACAATTTGATAACTTTTGGGGCATAATTCCAGATTGCTCTCCAGAATGGTTGGATTCGTTCACAGTTCCACCAACAATGCATCAGTGTCCCAGTTTTCCCGCATCCCCGCCAACATTCATCATTATTTTTTCCTGTCATCTTAGCCAATCTGACAGGTGTGTAGTGGTATCTCAGAGTTGTCTTAATTTGCATTTCTCTGATCAATAATGATTTGGAACACTCTTTCATATGAGTGGTAATAGTTTCAATTTCATCATCTGAAAATTGTCTGTTCATATCCTTTGACCATTTATCAATTGGAGAATGGCTTGATTTCTTATAAATTTGAGTCAGTTCTCTATATATTTTGGAAATGAAGCCTTTATCAGAACCTTTAACTGTGAAGATGTTTTCCCAGTTTGTTGCTTCCCTTCTAATCTTGTTTGCATTAGTTTTGTTTGTACAAAGGCTTTTTAATTTGATATAATCAAAATTTTCTATTTTGCGATCAGTAATAGTCTCTAGTTCATCTTTGGTCACAAATTTCTTTCTCCTCCACAAATCTGAGAGATAAACTATCTTATGTTCCTCTAATTTATTTATAATCTTGTTCTTTATGCCTAGGTCATGGACCCATTTTGATCTTATCTTGGTATATGGTGTTAAGAGTGGGTCCATGCCTAATTTCTGCCATACTAATTTCCAGTTATCCCAGCAGTTTTTATCAAATAATGAATTCTTATCCCAAAAGTTAGGATCTTAGGGTTTGTCAAACACTAGATAGCTATAGTTGACTATTCTGTCTTGTGAACCTAACCTTTTCCACTGATTAACTAATCTATTTCTTAGCCAATACCAAATGGTTTTGGTGACTGCTACTTTATAATATAATTTTAGATCAGGTACAGCTAGGCCACCTTCATTTGATTTTTTTTTCCATTAATTCCCTTGAGATTCTCGACTTTTTATTGTTCCATATGAATTTTGTTGTTATTTTTTCTAGATCATTAAAATATTTTCTTGGAAGTCTGATTGGTATAGCACTAAATAAATAGATTAGTTTAGGGAGTATTGTCATCTTTATTATATTCGCTCGGCCTATCCAAGAGCACTTAATATTTTTCCAATTATTTAAGTCTGACTTTATTTGTGTGGAAACTTTTTTGTAATTTTGCTCATATAATCCCTGACTTTCCTTTGGTAGATAGATTCCCAAATATTTTATGCTATCAACAGTTATTCTGAATGGAATTTCTCTTTGTATCTCTTGCTGTTGGATTTTGTTGGTGATGTATAAAAATGCTGAGGATTTATGGGGATTTATTTTGTATCCAGCTACTTTGCTAAAATTGTGAATTATTTCTAATAGCTTTTTAGTAGAATCTCTGGGGTTCTCTAGGTATACCATCATATCATCTGCAAAGAGTGATAGTTTGGTTTCCTCATTGCCTACTCTAATTCCTTAAATATCTTTCTCAACTCTTATTGCAGAGGCTAGTGTTTCTAATACGATATTGCATAATAATGGTGATAGTGGGCAACCTTGCTTCACTCCAGATCTTACTGGGAAAGATTCCAATTTTTCCCTATTGCATATGATGCTTACTGATGGTTTTAAATATATGCTCCTGACTATTTTAAGGAAAAGTCCATTTATTCCTATGCTCTCAAGTGTTTTTATTAGGAATGGATGTTGAATTTTATCAAATGCTTTTTCTGCATCTATTGAGATGATCATATAGTTTTTGTTTGGTTGGATATTGATATAGTCAATTATGCTAATAGTTTTCCTAATATTGAACCAGCCCTGCATTCCTGGTATAAATCCTACTTGGTCATAGTGTATTATCCTGGGGATGATTTTCTGTAATCTTTTTGCTAATATTTTATTTAAGATTTTAGGATCAATATTTATTAGGGAGATTGGTCTATAATTTTCTTTCTCTGTTTTCAACCTACCTGATTTAGGTATCAGTACTATGTCTGTGTCATAAAAGGAGTTTGATAGGACTCCTTCAATCCCTATTTTTTCAAATAGTTTATTTAGCATTGGAGTTAATTGTTCTTTAAATGTTTGGTAGAATTCACATGTAAATCCATCTGGTCCTGGGGATTTTTTCTTAGGGAGTTGGTTGATAGTTTGTTCTATTTCTTTTTTTGAGATGGGACTGTTTAGGATATTTACTTCTTCCTCTGTTAGTTTGGGCAAGCTATATTTTTGGAGGTATTCTTCTATTTCATTTAAGTTGTCAAATTTATTGGCATAAAGTTGGGCAAAGTAACTCCTAATTATTGCTCTAATTTCCTCTTCGTTAGTGGCGAGTTCTCCCTTTTCATTTTTAAGACTAAGAATTTGATTTTCCTCTTTCCTTTTTTAAATCAGATTTACTAAGGGTTTGTCTATTTTATTGGTTTTTTCATAGAACCAACTCTTAGTTTTATTAATTAATTCAATAGTTTTTTTACTTTCAATTTTATTGATCTCTCCTTTTATTTTTAGAATTTCAAGTTTAGTATTTGACTGGGGGTTTTTAATTTGTTCCTTTTCTAGCATTTTTAGTTGCAAGCCCAATTCATTGACCTTCTCTTTCTCTATTTTATGCAAATAGGCCTCTAGAGATATGAAATTTCCCCTTATTACCGCTTTGGCTGTATCCCATACATTTTGGTATGATGTCTCATTATTATCGTTTTCTTGGGTGAAATTATTAATTATGTCTATGATTTGCTGTTTCACCCAATCATTCTTTAGTATAAGATTATTTAGTTTCCAATCATTTTTTGGTCTACTTTCCCCTGGCTTTTTGTTGAATGTAATTTTCATTGCATCGTGGTCTGAAAAGGATGCATTTACTATTTCTGCCTTACTGCATTTGAATTTGAGGTTTTTATGTCCTAATATATGGTCAATTTTTGTATAGGTTCTATGAACTGCTGAAAAAAAAGTGTACTCCTTTCTGTCTCCATTACATTTTCTCCAGAGATCTATCATATCTAACTTTTCTAGTATTCTATTTACCTCTTTGACTTCTTTCTTATTTATTTTGTGGTTTGATTTATCTAATTCTGAGAGTGCAAGGTTGAGATCTCCCACTATTATAGTTTTG
Organism: Antechinus flavipes; assembly: GCF_016432865.1. Lineage (NCBI taxonomy): Eukaryota > Metazoa > Chordata > Mammalia > Dasyuromorphia > Dasyuridae > Antechinus > Antechinus flavipes. The sequence goes on from NC_067402.1 coordinate 84,169,122, forward strand.
CTGTCTATTTCTTCTTGCAGCTCTCTTAATTTTTCTTTTAAGAAATTAGATGCTACACCACTTGGCACATATATGTTTAATAGTGATATTGCTTCATTATCCATGCTACCCTTTAGCAAGATATAGTGCCCTTCCTTATCTCTTTTAATTAGATCAATTTTTGCTTTAGCTTGATCTGAGATCAGGATGGCTACCCATGCTTTTTTGACTTCACCTGAAGCATAGTAGGTTTTGCTCCAACCTTTTACCTTTAACCTGCATGTATCACCCCGCTTCAGGTGTGTTTCCTGTAAACAACATATTGTAGGATTCTGGCTTTTAATCCATTCTGCTAACTGCTTCCTCTTTATGGGGGAGTTTACCCCGTTCACGTTTATGGTTAAAATGACCAATTCTGTATTACTTGCCATCCTGTTAACCCCGGTTTATGCTTTTCTCCCTTCTTACTCCCTACCCCCCTTCCCAGTATTAAGCTTGTGAGCACCACTTGCTTCTCACAGCCCTCCCTTTTTTTAGTATCCCTCCCCCCCTTAGAGTTCCTCCCCCTAACTTATCCCTTTCCCTCCCAGTTACTGTATTCCCTTCCACTTAGCTTATTCCTTCCCTTTTCACTTTTCCCTTCTCACTTTTCAATGAGGTGGGAGAAGTTTCACCATAGATTGAATATGTCTAAAATTTGTCTCTTAATGCCAATTCTGAAAGCAGTAAAATACTCACTATATTCATCCCTCTCCATTCTTTCTCTCAGATATAAAAGGTTTTCTTTGCCTCTTCATGAAATGTAGTACCCCCACTTTCCCCTTTTTCTGGTACAATGTCCTTTCCACATCTAGTTTCTAGAACAAGGTATACATGTATTCTTTATACGTCTTTATAGCCGAAATATAGTTCCCAAGATTAATCTTTACCTTTTTAGATTTCTCTTGAGTTCTGTGCTTGTAGATCAACTTTTTTGTTAAGTTCTGGCTTTTTCATCAAAAATAGGTGAAATTCGCTTACTTCGTTGAATGTCCATCTTCTTCCCTGGAAAAAGATGCTCATTCTCGCTGGGTAAGTTATTTTTGGTTGCATACCAAGTTCCTTAGCCTTTCGGAATATCATATTCCAGGCCCTTCGATCCTTTAATGTGGATGCTGCTAGATCCTGGGTGATCCTTATTGTGACTCCTCGATACTTGAATTGGGTTTTTCTAGCCGCTTGCAATATTTTTTCCTTCGTCTGAGGGTTCTGGCATTTGGCCACTATATTCCTTGGTGTTTTGATTTTAGGATCCCTTTCAGTGGGTGATTGATGAATTCTTTCAATGTCTAATGTATCCTCTGTTCCTATGACTTCTGGGCAGTTCTCTTTGATAATTTCCTGGAAAATAGTGTCCAGGCTCTTTTTTTCATCATACTTTTCTGGGAGTCCAATGATTCTCAGATTGTCTCTCCTGGATCTGTTTTCCAGGTCTGTTGTCTTCCCCAGAAGGTATTTCACATTCTTTTCCATTGTTTTATTTTTTTGGATTTGCTTGACTGATTCTTCTTGTCTCTTCGAGTCATTCAATTCCAATTGTTCAATTCTGATTTTTAATGAAGTATTTTCTTCACTCACTCTTTTAAAATCTTTTTCTAATTGTCCCATTGAGTTCTTTTGTTCTGTGGAATTTTTTTCCATTTCACCAATTTTGTTTTTTAGAGAGCTGTTTTCTGTTTCCAGTTCACTAATCCTATTTTTCAAGGATTTTATTTCTTTATCCAGTCTCTCTTTAAATGAGTGGGATGACTTCTCCAGATTCTCTTGCCAAGCCTCCCTCTCCTTTTCCCATTTTTCTTCTAGCTCTCTTGTGAGAGCCTTTTTAATTACTTCTGTGAGGTTCATCTGTGCTGAGGAACAGATGATCTCCTCCTTTGGGGATTCACCTGGAGACTGTCTGTTTTTAGTCTCCTCAGGATTTAAAGTCTGCTCTCTTTCTGTATAGAAGCTGTCAAGGGTTAAAGTCCTCTTCAATTTTTTGCTCATTATGTCAAAGAATCAAAGACAAACTAGCAAAGAAAAAAAGAAAAAACCCCTAAATGGAGTCTGCTTTTTTGGGGGAGGGGCTGGGTGGTGTTACCGAGCTTCCTCTACAGACTGCGTGGGGGGGGGCAGCAGTGAGGCACTAGCCCTACTGTGCTGCGCCTGCGCTCTGAGATCCCAGAGCGTGCTGAGACACTGTGGGGGGGGGGGAGGGAGGAGGGGGCGGCCAGGTCCCGAGAGAGACTCCAGCTGTTTGGGGTTGTATTCTTCGCCCCGGTGTTTTTAGCTTCTCTGCTGGGCTGCTGGCTTGCTGCCAGGGCAAAGTAGCCAATCCTGTAGCAAAGCTCTCTCCACAGAGACGGCTGCGATCACACCCCACCCCCTCTCCAGTCTGCTCCGCTGTGAGCTGCCTGCCGTGCTCTCAGCTGCCTGCCTGCACCCTGTGCCCGATCCAAAACCATCCCAGCCCTCATGTAAAAACAGACCTTTCTTGGCGAATCTCAAGGATGGCTTCTCTTGGTAACTATTTGTGAGGTTTTTTTTTCAGTCAAGCATCAATTCAGAGGCTTGTAATGAAATGGATAGTGAGAGAAAACACGGAGCTACACAGCTATGTACCTCCTCTCCGCCATCTTGGCCGGAAGTCCCCCAAAGAGTGATTTTTCCTCAAACACAATAATCTCACAATTTCTTAGTCTATTCCATTCTAGTGACCTCCTCCAGTGAGAATGCTATGTTGTGAACCATATTCAGTCCCCACTGTCCTGTCTCTGGGTGTAGATGGCTCTCTTCATCATTGAACAATTGGAACTGGTTTGAATCATCTCACTGTTGAAAAGAGCCACGTCCATCAGAATTGATCATCGTATAATCTACTTGCCACGTATAATGATCTTCTAGTTCTGCTCATTTCACTTAGCATCAGTTCATGTAAGTCTCTCCAAGTATCTCTGAAATCACTCTGCTGATCATTTCCTACAGAACAATAATGTTCCATAATATTCACATACCAGGACTTATTCAGACATTTTCCAATTGATGAGCATTTATTCAGTTTCCAGTTTCTAGCCACTACAAAAAGGACTGCCACAAACATTTTTACACATGTGGGGCCCTTTCCCTTCTTTATGATCTTTTTGGGATATAAGCCCAGTAGAAACACTGCTGGGTCAAAAGATATACACAGTTTGATAACTTTTTGAGCATAGTTCCAAATTGTCCTCCAAAATGGTTGGATTCGACTCCTCTTCTTACTGTTCTATACAGAAATAATCATACAATTGATATCACCAACCCCAATAAGTGATCCCCTTCCACGTCATGAACTCTGAAATCTCCTTTTCTGACTACAATCTCCTAGCATTCTACTGTTCCTTATGTCTTATTCCTCCTAAATTGATTCTTTCTCATAACTTCCAATACTTCTACTCTTCATTTCTTTCCCAAGATATCCTTCTAGCTCTGACTTTATATTCCTCTTTGTCCAATATCGACTCGTTAGTTAACCAGTTCAGCTCTATCCTATCCTTGTGCCCTATTCCTTTTGCCCCTGCTGATCTGCCATATCACAATCTTGGATTATTCCCACCATTTGCCTCCTCCTTTCCCTGTTCATGCTGATTAATAGTGTTGGAGGAAATCACATAATTATATTCACTACCAATTTATGTTATCTAATTACAATTGGGTCCTTACTACAGCAAGGTAGTCTTTTTACTCCATCTTAAATGATTTTTTGTCTCATTCCCTATAGCAAGTGTTCCTGATTTCTTTCTTTTTTTTTTTTCTCCTGATTTCTTTTTAAAGCTCTTATATTACTCATCACACAACTATCAAACCTGAAAACCTTATCCTATATTTGACTGGCCATTAACTTCTCTTCCATTCTCTTTGTGTCTTTATGCCTCTACATAATTCCCCATTCTTTATTCTAATCTCTGATGAAGAGATGTCCCCTTTCCTCACCACAGTCAGCTCCTTTACAAGTACCCTTTATCCTATCGCTTCTTTACTTATCCAGCTGATTTCCCCTGTAATCTCCTTCCAATCATCATTCTCTTTCTACTGAATGTCTTTGCTGGTTTTAAACAAACCAAAGTCTCCCTTGTTATTAAAGAAACAAATGAACAAGAAAACAAAAAACTTCACTAAACCCCATCAGGCCATTGTCCCATATCTCTTTTCCTTTTCTCAACCAAACTCCTAGAAATAGTTGTCTATATTAGTTGGCTCCATTTTCTCTCCTCTCATTCATTCCATAATTCTTTGCAATCTGACTTCCAACCTCATCACTCAACTAAGATTGCCCTCTTCAAAATCACTAATATCCGCTTAATTGACAAATCCCATGACCTTATCTCAATTCTCCCTTCTGACCTGTCTGCACTCAAGTTGGCCAACCTTTCTTCCCAAATACTCTTTCTGTTATGATTTTTTTCTGACATTGTTTTTCCTTAGCTCTTCTCCTACCTGTGTTTTTTAGCTTCTTTGTGGGATAATCATAGCATACCTTCTGGTTAAGGATGTATAATAAGAATCTTTCCTAGCCTTTCTTATCTCTACACTGCTTTTCTTGATGAGCTCATTAGTTCCCATGAGTTTACTTATGTTGTTTGTCCTTTATTCTTGAAGAGGACCATGACAGCAAAGAGGGGATGCCATGACAAGCAGGTGAATTGGGTCTAAGTGAGAGAGTGCTGTGCAAGGTCACTTGTCTCACTTTCTCCTCTAGAGCTATCTGGGTCCAATGGTCAGATATAGATTAGGAAAATCCAAGATGGCCCTAGATGCAGTAGGAGACCTTGGCCTTTTTAAACTGAAGTCTTTAACAGATTTCAGTGTAACCAAGGCAAAACTCAACCAGTCATTAAGGCTAGATAAGAAATGAGGAGAGAATGGCCTCTTTTACCTAGTCCAAAAAAATCAATTTGAGAGATGAAGATCCTCAGGGTTTCTGGCCAAAATAGAAGCAATTGCTATTTACATTCACTCTGAGCTAATCAGGGTCCAAACAATGACCAGTTGGGGCTTGGCCTGACATGGTGCCCTTCAACCTCTGAGAATAAAGCTGGCCTAGAATTGGTCAGTTGAAAGAATGACCTCCCTCATTCTCTCCCTCTCCTTTCCTCTCTCTCTTCCTCCCTCCCTCTCTTCCTCTGTTCTTCCCTTCCTCCTTCCTTCTTATTTTCTCTCCCTCCTTCCTTTCTTCTCTTCTTCAAGTCTGTCCATATAGGGCATCATACAATTACCTACATTTGCTCTTGAAAGCATTTTTTCTCTTTTGTACCTCTGAATCCTCTAAGTTATTTTGGGGTTTACTGGTTAGATTTCTTTCTGGAAAAAAAAAACAGGGCTTAAACCAAAACCAATTTGATTCTAATTGGCTACCAATAGATCCTAGGTTAAGCCTATTTGGTCATTGTTTGAGTCATGATTGGCTCAGATTGAATGTAAAAAAAACCCAGTCATTTCTGCTTTGTCCAGAAAATCTTCCCCCTCTCATATTTATTTATTTAGATTTTTTTTTTGGACTAGGTGAAAAAGGAGATTCTTTCCCTCAATTTTAATCTAGCCTCAATCACTGAATTGGTGTGGCCTCAATCAAATTGAGACCTGTTGAAGACCTTAGCTTAAAAAGGTCAAGGTCTCCCATTTCATCTAATGCCATCCTGGGCCACTGGACTCAGAGATGATGCTGAAGGGGAATTGAGGCAAGTGACCTTGTGCAGCCTTCCCTCACTTAAACCCAATTCATTTGCATGTCTTCTAGAATGAAGGACAAACAACCTCTGTGAGTGTTGGTCAATCTATGAGAGGTAGAGTGATTTGGGTTTAAGGCATGGTTCTTAGCAAAAAAAAGAAAATAAAAAAATCTAGCCCACAAACCCCAAGATATTTAGCAAGGTTTCAGGGATAAACATTTGCATTTCCTTTGGGCAGAGCAACCTCAGACAAGGATATAATGCCTCATGTGCACAAAGAGAAGACACTCTTAGATAAGTACTTCCAGCTGCAATCTCTCTCCTGAGTGTCATTAACCTCCTATTAGATATTTCAAACCGAATGTCCCATAGGCATCTCTTGACATGTTTACCAGTTGGACTAAACTCATTATTTCTTCCCTAATACCTATTCTTCTTCTAAAATTCCTTATTTTTATTGATGATAATAATGAGGTCCTGAATGGTTTATTGGATTTAGAGAAACTAAAGAATTGATCCCTGAGGCAAGCAAGCAAAAGTCATTGATAAGCGATCAGTTTAGCTCCATGGTCCCACTCTCTGGGGAGATTGTTTAGTCTGAAATCCAAGTTATGTCAAATCCTTGAGACCTACATTCTGTAGAGTAGTCTCTCCTTGCCATGTTCTGTCAGAAATCCCAGTTATGTCCCTGAGCTTAAATTTTCCCTATAAAATTTACTTATGGACCATCACATGGCTGCTGCCCTCCTTTGGGTCAGTCCACTTCCACACTGTCTTGTGGTGTCTTTCCCCAGGCCACATGGTATCTCTCCTAATTCCACCATGCTTCCTAACCCCACTTCTCCTTCTCATAGCTAGCTAACCCTTTTGGGGTGCTATGTCTCTTTTAGCAACTTGTCTTTTATATGCTCTCCCAACTCTTTCATATTTACCATTCAGTGTCTATTGTATCCCTTCATTTTGTCTGTAACCCATTTTCCTAAATAAATCTACCTTTTGCCAAAAACAATGGACTATGTGAATTCTTCTTCACATGACCAAACTCCAACTTTTGGTGCCTGCCATCATCTGATATCTACACCACCTACATCATCTTGGTCCTTGAACCACAACATTTGGTGTCAATCCTCCCACCATAGATCAGATCATTATTACCATGTTCCAGTCACCCAAATTTGCAGTATTGGCACAGTCTTGGACTCCTTGATCCCTATTATTTTATTGTGTCCTTACAATAATCCTGGGAGATATATAGTATTAATATTACCATTTTACATATGAGGGAACTGAGGCTGAAAGAGGTCAAGTGACTTGCCCAGGATCACATAAGTGGTAAATGTCTGAGATTGGATTTCATGTCAGCTCTTTCTGATGATACTTGCTGCTCTCTCTAGTGTACCATTTAGCTACCTCTTTGGAGGGAAGAAATCTGTAATATAAAGCTAATTGTAGTAGATGACATTAAGAAGGATGGTGAGTTTTTTGTGTCAGAATGTTGAAGTGAGATGAATAGATGAAGCAATGGTGAATACATATTCTAAAGACCATAGTAGAAGAAATTTCTTTGGCCAAATTGTTTTTCTCCATTGAGAGGTTTTGTTAAATGATTCCTCAGTCCTCCTTAGTTAGCTATATGAAAACAGAATTTTAGTCAGTTGGATCTTCTTGTTATATGATATATCTGAATCTGTGGTTTAGATAAAAAGTTCATTTTACTAAAAAGGAACTAGATGGTTAGTGGATAGAATACTGGGCTTAGAATTAGAAGACTGAAGTTAAAATTCAGCCTCAGATAACTTATTGTGTGATCCTGGGTCCCTCAGTATCTTTTTGAGTTGGAGAAAGCAGAGCACTATGTCTAGGAAGACCAAAGTTCAAAGGTGGACTCAGCTACTCATTAGCTGTGTAGCTAACAAGTGACTTAACCTCTGTCTTAATCCACTGCAGAAGGCAATACCAAATCACTCCAGTCAGTATCTTTGCTAAGAAAACTCCAGAGGGTCATGAAGAGTCAGACATGACTCAAAAACAACAAAATATTTTGGAGTAGGTTCCTTATAGAGTAAAGCCATGTTTCCACATGTTGGTAGATAGACAAAAGTAAGTGCCTTGTGATCTGTTTGTGACAACGTCTTTATGACATCTTCCCAGGCAGAAAGGTTTTCCTAGTAAGGGAAAATATCATCGGCATGTCTTAATCTGCATATTTGTACTTTTGGAAGTACTGAATTGTTCATTATTTACATTGTGAGTGGGGATGGGAAGAATGGATCTGAGTTGTTGCTTAACTTATTTCCCCCCCTGAGGCAATTGGATTAAGTGACTTGCCCAGGATCACACAGCTAGGAGGTGTTAAGTGTCTGAGGTCAGATTTGAACTCAGGTCCTTCTGACTTCAGGGTTGGTGCTCTATCCACTGTTCCACCTAGCTGCCCTTGTTGCTTAACTTAAATTTTAAAAAAAATTCTTCACTAGATAGCTTGAATTTCCATCAATATCCAAAATACAGGGTCAGGCAAAGCAAGACAAAGAAAACAAGACACAATACACTCAGCACAATCCTTGAGTTACTTGATCTGAGTATAATCCCAATTTCTAACAGGATTCATTCATCATCTTTAAGTCTCAGTTTCCTCACCTGTATAGTGAGAGGTTTGGAGTAAGAGCTTTAAGATCTCTTCTAGCTCTAGAGCAATGATCTTAATATCCCAACCTACACAAGAAAACACAAACCTTTCAAAAAGCCCTACTGAGGGAAGGGGTTCTGTTTAAATGGTTCTTCTTTCTTTCCTCTGCTGGATTCAAAACATTTCTTTCATTTATTAATTCCCTACTAGTCACAGTTGAGAAGACAGCTGTGTTATTGTATTTTCATACCTTATAGATCGATAATCTGAGATCCCTGTACTCTGAATATATGGGTAGATTTCAGGGAGTTGATGAATTTGCATGGGAAAAGAATTTTATCTTTACTTCAGATTAATTTTTTATTTATATTTATATTTACATATAATATAAAAAATATATATATATAATATATTTTATTTTATGAATTTGCAAAACCTTATTCTGAGAAGAGGTCCATAAGTGTCACCAGATTGCTAGAGGGGTCCATGACACATAAAAAAGCTAAGAACCTCTTCTTCAGAGAGAGAACGTGATTTCTAGAATATAATTCTTAGCAGCTGATTTTCTATGACTAAATTCCATGTAAGAAAAGGAGTTAGTGGGGCTGTGGAGTTGTTATATTGGAATTTAGCAAATTTAGTAAGCGTCTTTCTAAAGGTTTTGGCTAACAGAGAGCAACAGTAGCTTTTGTCTCAAACCAATTGTAGGAATAATAAAGCATAGTCACTGCTAAATTATGTCTTGGACTAAAGAAGCTCTCTACTATTAATTGGATCTAGGCCCTCTGACCTTTTTGCAGGAAGCGAACTAAAGGTATAATAATTTTTGTGAAGATGAGCTTTCTGTACTTCCAGTAATTTTTTTTTTAAACACTGAAATCATTTCTGGCCATTGAAAGAACTCTGACTTTTCTGAGATTAAAAATGGCTCTGATTTTCAAGGTTGTTACCCATTCCTTTCCCCGCCTTCTCTGTATAATAGGTAAAACAGGTGAATGAGCTCCAAGGTGAGCCTCTATCTAATACCTTCTGTATTAGAAGAATAATACAGAAGCAAAAATCTAATGAAACAAGAATCCTGATTTCTACTAATTAAGTACGAAATGGCTTTATTCCCTCTCTTCCTACTGAGGGTCAAATGAAAGTGTGTACGATAAAGTACCTTCTATCTGTAAAACACTACATAAAGGTGAGTTATTATTACTCTAAGTCTACACAGAAACTAACTGCAAATGACTGCTACATATAAATATCTTTACTCAATTCTTCCCCCGCCCCAAGAACATATGCTTAATATGAGGTATTTCAGTTACTATAAGATCATTAATTGGTGTTCCACCCACCAATATAAATAGCAGTCCCTCATTAGATGTGCTTATCAGATATCATTATAGCCATCCAAAAAAAAAAATCATTTTATGGCCAACCTTTTTGTCTTGGCTTTTCTGGATTTAGGCAGATTAATTCTTGAAAGGATTCTAGTGATGGAATCCACTTAAAATATTTCCAACTTTGTAGGATCAGCCAAAGCTTGTGTTTCACTGGGAAGTCAAGGTCACCTCTAGACTATGAAATCTCAGAGTTGAACTGAATTTGAGGTTCTTAAACTCATCTCTCTGTGTCTCTCTATCTCTGTCTCTTCTCTGTCTCTGTCTCTCTCTCTCTCTCTCTCTCTCTCTCTCTCTCTCTCTCTCTCTCTCTCTCTCTCTCTCTGTGTGTGTGTGTGTGGTAGACTCATTTGTCAATGTGATGAAGTCTGTGGATCCCTTTCTCCAACTAATATTTTTAGATTCTTAAAGTAAAAAAACCAAAACAACAACAAAAACATTTCTACAAAAAACATAGAATTGCATTAAACCACCAATTATATTAAAATACAGTTACAAAAATACTTTTTAAAAATCAAGTTTAAGACCTCAGATTAAGAACCTCTCACTTAAACCAGGATGTTATAGAGTCTGAAAAAAATGATTAAGAGTTAAATCTTAAAAGTTTTTCCATTCCTTTTGCCTCTTATTATTTGGTCAAATGCTACTTGAGATGAGATTTGGTATCTTTAAGGCTTCAATAAATCAAAGTCTTTTCAGTTGAGCTCTAAATATCTTTACTAACTAAACAATTCTACTTCAGAGAATACGACTCCTTTGGGCTGGCTATATTGTTCGAATGCCAAATGTATGCTTGCCAAAAAAATCCCAAAACTATTTTATGGAGAACTCACTCAGGGTAAATGCTCACAAAGTGATCAGAAAAAGCAATACAAGGGTACTCTCAAGAACTTGGAAGAACTTGAGTCAATTGTATGACATGGGAGACACTGGCACAGGACCACCTAGCAAGGCATGCCCTCATCAGAGAAGATGCTCTAAGAGCAAAGCAGAATTGAATTAGCCCAAAGGAAAGGTGAAATTCTCAAAATTAAGAGAAGCCATCCCAAATGTTCATAGGGACTATTTGTGTTCGACCTGTGGCAGAGCACTCCGAGTTTATATTGATCTGATCAGCCACAGTTGGACCCACTGTAACTTGATTCTAACATAGTGATGTTATTTTAGTCCTCTTTGAGTATGAGGGACAACAATCAAATCAAAATCTTTTTAGCTGGGCTCTAAATATTCTTACCCAATCCTATTATGGTATTAGGCTAGCCAGTTTGAGATTTTTAAAAAAGTTACATAGGAAATAATAGGATTCGGATTCAATCAATAAAGCAATTGTGTGATCCTGGACATATCTTTTAACCTCTGTTCTCCTCAGGTTCTTTATCTGTAAAATGGGGATAATAATAGTACCTATTTTAAGGGTTGTAAATGAAGATTAAGAGAAATATCATATATAAAACTTTCCTAAAGTCACCTAGGTATACCTATAAAACATGGAGTCAGGAACTGAATTCAAATCTGGCTTTAGATATACTAGCTGTGTGATGCTTGGCAAGTCACCTTAACCCTCACTGCCTCAGTTCCTCATCTGTAAAATGAGCTGGAGAAGGAAATGGCAAACCATTCCACTATCTTTGCCAAGAAAAATCCAAATGAGGCCACAAAGAGTTGGGCACAACTGAAAAACAACTAAACAACAGAAGCTTTCCAAAATCTTAAAGCACTGTATAAATAGTAGCTTTTATTAGCTATCACTGCCTGCCAGATACTGTCAGATTTGGGGGGGGGGGACACAAAACCAAAAATGAAATGTTTTCCTAGAGGAATTTATGTTCTATTGGGGAAAATCCATATATTAATAAGATGGTGAATTATCCACATGTTAAATTTGCACACCAGTTCTTCTAGTGATTCAAATGTGTTGTCTATATCATGATTTCCATCGTAAGTCAAGATACAATAAATATTTGTTAATTTGGTGATTAATTAATACAAAGTGGAGGAATATCACAAACAAGATCTTATTCTACTCAAGTGGAGAAAAGGATCCTAGGATTGTAGATCAGGAGATGGAAGAGACCTTAGGGATCATTGAGTTCAATTCTCTTCCATTTATAGATGAGGAAACTGAATTTCAAAGACATAAATGATGTGGGATTCATGGGCCACAAAGTTAGGAAGTCTCTGAAGCAGGATTCAAACTCTCTAACTCTATCTTCTACTTCAGTGATTCTTAAAAGTTTTGGTTTCAGGACCCTTTTACACTCAAAATTATTGAAAATCCCAAAGAGCTTTTATTTATATGGGTTTTATCTGTTAACATTTACAAAATTTTATTTTATTAATTCATTTAAATAATATAGTGCTTATGTTAAGAGAAATAACATTTTAATGAAAATAGTTATGTTTTTCAAAACAAAAAAATTAGTGAGCAGAATGTAGTATAATTTTATATATTTTCACAAATCTCTTTAATGTCTGTCCTAATAGAAGACAGATGGTTTTCCCTATCACTGCTTCATTCAATCTGTTGTGATGTATTTATTTTGGTTGAAGTATATGAAGAAAATCCAGCCTCACATAGATATGTAGTTGGAAAAGGGAGGAATGTTTTAATAAGCAAGTATATACCTTAGTGTCATTATGAAAATAATATCAACCTCCAGAACCTCCTGGAACCCCAAGAGTTCTTAGATAACATTTTGAGAACTGCAACACTATGCCATGCTCCCTCTTCAGAGTCTGTTTTGAGCAAGATTTCAGAGTTGGATGAAATCTCAGAGGTGCGGAAATAGGGGAAGTAACACTAGATTTAAAATCAGGGGAGATGGGTTCAGATCATACCCTGGCTGCTTACTACTTGTATGATCTTGTGTGACCTCAGTTTTCTCATATGTAAAATGAAAGGAGTTCTTCTAGAAGATCACCTTAGTCCTTTCTGTTTCTACACTTAAGATGCTATGATCTAGTCTTATCCCTTTATGAATAAGAACTTTTTTTTACCTTATCTCTGTCTGAATGTCATAGGGAACTCACCATCACCAGAAGTTTTACTTTTTGGATACACTCTAGACAGAAAGTGGACCAGATTACCTTGCAAATTTATTTCCATTTGTAAACCCTGGGCTGACTCATCAAATGCATTGGTCCTTAAAATGGGAATTTGAAGATGACCTGCAGAATGGTATCCTACAATTTATTTTGTATTGATTTTATTTTTGCATAGTTATTTCTATGTTAGCTCCTTTGTTAGATTGTGAGTTCCTTGTGAGCAGGGATAACATAATGTCTGACACATAGTAGGCAATAATGAATGCATATTGGCTATTCTCAGAGACTATCTTTTTTTTTTTTTGCATTTTAGTGAAGCACAAAAGTAAAATATGTGTGTCTAAGTACATATTCCTAGACACAAGTATGTTTATTAAATAGCTTCCTAGACAGGAATTCATTTGTTTATCATGTATACTGGTATAGAAATAGAAAGATAATTAATAGCCCCTATGAAATGGAACTACGTATTTTTGAAGGCAAGGGCATATGATAAGCAATTACTCAGACTTCTGCTAACTGTCAAAGGTTGTTTCTAAGTGAGGTCAACAAGATGTTGACTGCATGGTTGGATGCTTTATTTGAAGTAAAGATGTGTGATCTTTGAATGGAGTTATTAATGATGTGACAAAAATTCTTGGAAAAAAATACTCATTTCAATCGTAGCTACAGTGAAAGTCTTGTACTAACAAGTTAGCTGCCAAAACATACCTTCAGGGAACATGATATTAGGCTCATGGATATTTGTTGCAAAAATACAAAACAGGAAAAGCAATAAATCTGTTAATCTTCTCATCCCTTTTGCCCTAGAATTGGAGCATAATAGATAATATATTCTCTGTAATTACACAGCTATTCATTTTCTTAATTAAATTAAAATTTCCTTTTGATAGTTTGTATTCTGTTTGCATAAATATGGATTGTTAATATATAATCAAATGAAAATTTTGTTTTAAGCTAAATCTCTCTCTATTCCTATATCCTCTTTTGTCTCCGCAGATAAATAAAATGATCACTGAAATGGTATTATAATTGGGTTGAGATGAAATAACTCTGCTGTTAGAGGGTAAGTTAAAAAGTTTGGACTATGTCATTCTGAAAAGACAACAGCTAAGAGTAATAATATCAACATGTATGAAATTAGGAAGAATATGAGAGAAAGATATAAACTATCCTTGTAGATTTTTGATTTGTAAAAGAGGTAATAAATACACTCTGAAGTTTAAATAAGACAAAATTAGGATAAACAAAAGGAGGTACTTCCTTTCATAGAAGCCAATAAAGTTAGGGAACTTGTTACCTCAAGTGGGTCTATAAACTGAAAACACAAATATTCCTCTAAAATTTTGGGTAAAACTAATGTATAAAAACTCAATGGAATATAAGTTCCTTGAGGCACTCATCCTCAGTGCCTTTTGCAATTTTTTTCTTCAACTGTGATTTCACTAGTTGTAGAGAAATAACGGGGAGGAAACTTCATCTATCAATATAGATCAACTACTCTTTTACAATCACAGTCCTAGAAGCTTACATATTTTATTTTATTTCTGACTCTGAGATCAACTCTCTCACCATTCAGTTTACACATGGTAGGTACTTAGTAAATGTTTATTGAATTAAAATGAATTGAGTTGAATAATGGTCTGTTAGAGAAAGTATGAATATCTCAGACCTATAGGAGACCCCAAACCAAATCTTCGAGGTTTAAAATCGGGCAAAACAACTACATCTTTCCACAATCATTTTTTTGTGTCCTAGTCAGAGACAAAACTCTCCGCTGGGCATACCTTGGGTCTGACTGACAATCTCTGTGTTCTGATGCAATTAGGTAATGAAAGTAATGGTATTTGAGCTTTAGTTCTTTTAAAAATAATTTGAAGGGCATGCTTTAGCAGAAAATGGGAACTGGCTGTTCTCTTATTTCTTCTAGTCTACCTCACAGAAAACATTTAGTAGTCGTAATTTAATGATGTTTGACTGACCTATAGCCATTATGTAAGAGTAGACATCCCTCCCATCGTGTTTTTTCATCATCTTTGCAAAATTGATGCACTTCTCTAAATACACAGACAGCCAGGAGCAATCAAATTCTGGGCAAAAGAAGTGGAGAAGAGCAGATAAATTGCTTCTTCTCTACTCCCCTGCTTTATATTTTTGCAACAAATATCCCTGAACCTAACATTATAGTTTTTGCAGCAGCTGTGAAATATTTTTCCATTTGTTTATAAGATAGCAATATATGTATGCACTGAATTTGTATGGTGCACATATCTATAAATATATGTAAGTAAAATCTGTAAAACTTAAACAGCTTTCCTGAGACCATGAAACAACAGAGACAGCTTTGGATTGTTTGTTATGCTCTGTTTCAGACTGTTAACATTATAAAAACAACAATCTTAGTTTGAAGGGAGATAATCGGAGCTTATTCTGATTAAAAGGAAGCAAAGTATTTTAAGTGGCTGGTGGGTGAGGGGAAGACAGGTACTGCCATGATATCTGATAGGTGGGATCTTAGCTTGTGTTGACAGCTGAGGTTTAAGAGAAAATGCTGGGGAGTAAAGAATGTTATTCTCTCCTAAAACATTCAGCTATTTGTTTGAATATTATCGGCATTTTCAAGAGCATTTTTTCAAGCATGTGCACAACTTCAAATATGTAGTCTAACAATGCAACTTTTTTGGGTTCTGGAAAAATATCCTGCTGTAATCAGAAGTTGGAAATTTTATTTAAAAAAAATCTTACATGTTTGAAAGGTGTTGCCCTTGTCCCTATGTTCAACTATTTCTAAATAAACCAGAGTCAGAGAACAAAACATGGCAAATGTGAATGAAAACTTATTTGGTGTCTGCCTATCTGGGAAAATGCTTATACAGAGAGTCACAATGTAGGGATTTCTGTATGGAGAAAATTTATTCTTGCCCACCTAATTTCATGTTTATAGTGGCAGGAGTGACCAATGGTGAGACATTCCTTGGAGTATGTTTAGATGGTAGTTATATAGAGCATACATAGACATTTCCAATCTAGTTCCAATACAATATATGGAACTTTAGGGAGTTGGTTTTAGGCAATGAGTGACTGGTATGGAGTAATGGCCAAAAAAAATCTAATTGGTTGTGGAGCTGGAAGAACAGATGACTTAGGAGGCACTAAACCAGAATTAAATTCACATACAAAAGGGACAGTGCCATTATAGTAATTACTTTGTCTTCATTGTGGCAAATGAAGTAGAAATGCTTTGAGCTGCCTGGTTGGGGAATAGCAACAAGTTTTTTTCTCTCACTCGGTTGCCATATATCTGCCAGGTATTTGTGAGTATACTTTGCTTATTTTGCTGTTTTTTTTTTTTTTTTTAAAATTATTATTAATATTTGTATTTGTATTTGTTCTTTCCTGATCTTAGGCAGCTGAATATTGAGAAAGGAAACTGACCAGATTATGACCATATGAACTTTAATGAGTTAAAAAAATCAGTAGAGGTTCTACAGAAAACTAGTCAACAGAGTCTGCCAGAGATAGTAGCAGGGGCTGATAATAGAGGATTTATGTGGAAAGACAGTCATATGAGGATGACAACACCTTCAGGGATCCTTATTCTTAAGGATAGAGAAAAATAGGAAAGCGTCCAATCTTGAAACCTGAAAGAACTACACTTAAGAAAAAAAATCTGATGAGGACTCCATAAAGTTATAAAAAGGACTTTCAGGGCTAGGTTTTGGGAGATATTCCTTGGCTAAATGTGTTATCTATATTTGTACCTCATTGCTTTTACTTGAACTCACTTTTCTTAGAACCCTTCTGTCTGTAATGGAAAGTATACCCCCTGATAAATGGTTATGGGGAATGTTTTGTAACTAATGTTTTTCTTCTACCTCTTAATCAGTCCCATTTGTTTAAGTTAATAGAATTCTACTGATTGTCTGATAACAAGGAACATACCAAATGGAGGCTCAGGAATGACAGTGTAGAAATGCCATTTCTACATATGAATGGGAGTGTGAATTGGGAGATTAAACCCAGAGGGACTGTTTCATGTAGCTATGTCTATCCTATATATGTTCTCTTCAATAATGCATGGAGTTTTATATTCATGGTGTTTGTAATCCTTTCATTGACAAAGATTTTTGTCATTCAGTTGGTTTTTTAGTTGTGTCCAACTCTTCATGACCTCATTTTAGGGTGCTCTTGGCAAAGATACTAGAGTAGATTGTTTTCTTTTCCCTGATGATGCCTTCCATTCGTGTGAAGATAACTATCCAAAAGAGTTTGTACAGATGAGAAAAGATGGTTAGGTGGCACAGTGGATAGAACAATAGGCATGGAACCAGTATAACTCATCTTAATGAAGAGAAATCCTGCTTTTTAGACATTTACTAGTGATCCTGGGCAAGTTGTTTCACTGTTTGCCTCCATTTCTTAGCTGTAAAATGAGCTAGGGAAGGAAATGGCAAACCAATCCAGTATATTTGCCAAGAAAACCCCAAAATGGAGTCATGAAGAACTGAATATGACTGAAATGACTTAACAACATAGTTAGGGAAATAGGCATGGGAATGGTCTTAGAAATGATCCCTTCCATGTGCTTATTTGTTGTCTAAAGGAAAGAGAATTTAAATGATTAACCCAAGGTCAAATAGTATTTGTCAGAGCAAGAGTTGAACCCAGGTATTTCTGGCTCCAAGGCTAGTTCTCTCTCCATTATGCCATGTTGCCTTTCACTATGCTAAATAATAATAATAATAATAATAAACACATATACATACATATATACACATACACATATACATATATACACACATTTTTTTGAAATTTGAAAATCACTTTACACATATTATTTAATTAGATGCTTATAACATTTATTTACAGAATTAAAATCTGGGGACAACATTTTAACACTTAAAAAGGGTTTTTTTTTTGCCTTTTGATTTAAAAAAAGCATTGATTTGGGATTTGTTTTGGCTATTGAAAAATAGTTTTTTTTATTATTTTTGTCAGTATCCTATTATGACGCAGCTTATTACTATGAAACAGATTTGGATATATTCTGTATATTATTATTTAGATCTATCTGGCTCTTTCACTCCATTAGGAGACCTGTATTTCTAGGTCTGCTCTTGTAAAGATTGTATGTGTCTTCTTGGCCAAAGACTTGACACATTCTGCCTTAGAATAAGGACTTATGAGCAGAATACTTTTGTTGTGTTTCTGCCAAAGGACTTTAGTCCCCAAGTTAAGAATCTGGCAGAGAGAAATTGCCATTGAAATTAGTATGATAGGTTCAGATTCAAATGAGTTCCTTTCAAAAGTTATTATGTATTCTGGAAATAGATCAATCTGCTTCTGAGAAAATTGCATAATGATCCTCCAGGATAAAGACTCTTGTCTTCCCAAAAAACTTCCTTTTTGCAGTTCTCTAATATACTCATCATGTATTATTCTGTGTTATAGTTATTTGAGTTTTTTTAATCCTCCTTCCTAAATGAATGTATTACCTAGATTGTACAATTATCTCAATATCTAACAATGCTCTGCATTTACTACATATTTGATGAATGTTTAAATCAGAGGTTAGCAAACTATGGTCCACAGACTGAAGCCAGTCTGCCACCTGTTTTTCAATGACTACTGTTCAATAAACAAAGAATGGTTTAGACTCTTAGTCTAAATTATTTTTTTTTGGCAGGCCTCTCTTCCCAAAGCACTAATTGCTTATAGTGTAAATCAAATTAGAAATTTAACTGAAAATTTAAACTAAACAAGAGTAAAGAAATGCAGCAGATTTTTGGCTTCCTGTAAATAAGTAAGTTCTGATCTTAGATAAAATTGTAAAGTAGGTGAAATTGGTCTTTGGCATCTGGGAACTTTTCCTTCACATTGGTACCATCTTAATTCATGTTCAGTGCTCTCCAGTGTTCTCATATTCCTTCTTGATTGCTCAGGAACAAGCACATACCAAGCTTGGGGAGGAAGCAAAGAACCCCTCTCTTTCTGTCTCTGCCTCTCTGTCTCAAGTAAGATTCTTCTTCAGTAATCTGTCTCATCCCAGTTTCAATTACCATCTGTGTTTAAATATAATGGTATGAATTCTAAATTTGGAGTCAGATGACCTGGAATTGATTCCTGAACTTGATTTTTTTCTACCTTTATGACCTTGAACAAGACTCTTCCAACTCTCTTGACCTGATTTCCCCAACTATAAAATGAGAGGGTTGAGTGGAATGATCTGTCAAGTTCCTAATAGCTATGGTCTTAGTCTATGATCTTATACTCCTTTTGTCCTCATGATGAGAAGCTTTGGTGGAATTAGGGGAAGATAGAATTAATTTTGGACTAGGGTTATTTTGTCATTCTTCTCAACATAAAGCATAATCACCTGTTTACTCCTGTAAGTAAGGTCTTCCCTGGCTACCAATGAGAATAGATGGATCCATAAGAAAATTTTTTGAGCTATCTCTCTTCTCAGTCCTCTTTACTAAAGTGAGGAATAAAACCGGAATTTTAACTCAACATCAAAACCAAAATAAACAGTAGCAACTATGTTTTGTCATCCTTAGCTCTAGAGTCCATCTTATTTGAAAAACCAATGTTTGGTTTGGAAGGGACCTTGTAGAACAAGTTTAATCTTTAATTTTTGTAAATGAACGAATGGAGTCTTAGAGAGACAAAATGAAGTATCCAGATCATTCAACTGATGAGCAGCTGAAATAGAATCCTGCATATCTTCCTTCATTTGGGATTCTTGAACTGTGATTTTTGTGGCTTCCAGAATATGGTTCCAAGCCAGTTTTCCAGCATAATTTCCCTTTACTCTCCTATTACAACTCTATATTCTGTCCAAATGCTCCCTTGGGTACTTATTGAACTTTTCTATCTCTGTGCCTTTGCTCATGTGCTTTTCTTGCCTATTACTCTCTCCTACTTTCTTGTCATCTTTTATTCATCTTTTTACACACCCTGATAAAAACATCCGGGAAAATGGGATTAACCTAGGTTGAGGGTTACTTACAAGTCTCAAACCTATCAATGAGTTAGGGAGATGTCTACTTTCCTATGTAAAGACTTTCCCCAGTTGGAATGGGTAGATGAGAATAATTTGTTCTAACAGCCATAAAAACAATTGAAGCAGTTGTTATGAAGTGCTTAGAAGATAGTCAAAACATTAAAGATGCCAAGGTCATCCATTGCATTCTGGGCCATTGTTAGTCCTCTTGATTTTTGTACTGCCACTGGACTTCAGTGACTCAGGAAGAAAGAGTGAGGCTGACTACTTTGTGCAATGAACACTTAAATCCAACTCACATGGGAATGAAAACATCATAATATCATTAGTCCTCTTCAAAAATGAAGGATGAACAGCATTCTTCAAAGCCCAGGTCAAATAATGAAACCTTCCATTATCATCTTATCCTTAGTCTGAAATCAGATAGAACTGGATTTGAAATCCAGCTCTGCTCCTTATGCCCAGTGTAACCCAAGACATCATTTAAACCTCTTCATATCTCAGTTTTCCTTTTGTAAAGTGAGGTAGGCATTATTATTATTTCTACTTCTCAAAAGGGGAAACTGAGGCTGAGAAAGTATGGCTTGTCCATAGTCACAAAGCTAGTGTTTAATGCAGGATTAGAATTCAGAACTTCCTAACTCCAACTCCAATTGCTCTGGATGCTATATTGTAGAAGAAATTCCAGACTAGTTGTTAGTG
The DNA here is from genome assembly GCF_016432865.1 of Antechinus flavipes. Classification (NCBI taxonomy): domain Eukaryota; kingdom Metazoa; phylum Chordata; class Mammalia; order Dasyuromorphia; family Dasyuridae; genus Antechinus; species Antechinus flavipes. Next base: position 84,189,588 of record NC_067402.1, read on the forward strand.
GGATTAGATGATCTTAGAGGTATCTTTTAATACTGAGATCCTTTAATTATAATTCTCAAAGTGCAAATATAAATGTCAGTTGGTACAATTATTGTTATTATTATTTTCTCAAGGCACTACAGAGATTTTCAGTGACATTTATTGAACATCTTTTTCATACTGGTCTAAAAGATTAATAATTAGTTGGCATTAATTCTAAGGGTTTTTTCGCACCTCAACTTAAACTCCTTGAGATCATGGCCTATATATTACATCTCTTTGTACCCCCATCACTTATAATGATGTAGGTAATGCATAATAAATGTGGGTTTGTTGATGGTGATGAAGACAATGTTGAAGAAGAGAAGACTGACTACAATATGATATAATCTTTCTAAATCTAGGATGATCTCTGCTATCTCCCACATATACCACCCTTATTTTAGGCTTTTTCTTATGTACTTTCTTCTGAAATTCCTCTCATCTTCCCCTTGCTCTTTGTGAACCTTATGAATTCTTGAAAATCCAGCTCAAGTCTCACTTTTCCACTGAGCCATTCTATGGAGAATGTCCCTTCCCCACATTTATGTATAGTTACTATTGTACTATCATACATTTAGCTTCTATTTCATCTATTGGCTTCATAGGCTGGATTCTACCATCCCTCTGCCATCTAAACAATAACTTTCCTCATAACAAGTACTCTCATTTCTTTTGTGTTGGCCACGGCACCTGACATGGTGCCTGGTTGTTCAGGGAATTTACATATTTATTGATTATGCAATAATTTGCTAAATATCCACACAAACTTTATTTAATGATGTCAAATACAAGGCTGGATAATAATCTCTGTTGCTAAGTGATAGTATGTATATCTCCATGTAATAATAATAGCAATCATTTACATAACACTTGAAGGTTTTGCAAAGTACTTTACAAATATTATCTAATTTTATTTTTATGATAATCCTAGGAGGGAGGTGATATTATCATCCTGATTTTCAGATACAGACAGTGGTTGAGTGACTTGCCCTAGTTCACACAACTGATAAGTGTCTGAAGTAAGATTTGAACTCAGATCTTCCTGACTCCAGGCCCAAGGTTCTCTCATTGCACCATCAGGTGCCATTGTGTTATCCTTATACCTTTGCCATAAACGGAAGAATACTACCCCAGGGCTTAACTTTTCTCTCTTTGTCCTTGTCGTCGTCGTCGTCGTCGTCGTCGTCGTCGTCGTCGTCGTCTTCTTCTTCTTCTTCTTCTTCTTCTTCTTCTTCTTCTTCTTCTTCTTCTTCTTCTTCTTCTTCTTCTTCTTCTTCTTCTTCTTCTGTTGGAATCCTTACTAACTGCTAACTAGTTAGAGTTGATCTCATTGGAGTTCAATGAGTTCATACCTCCCTTGAAGCTCACTATGGGAGATATGAACTCATTGAACTCCAATGAGTAAAGGTATGAACACAAGCCATGTATTAATTAGTTCTACTTAGTACCTTGTTTCAGGTTCTGCCCAAAACATCTTCTTGTAAGATTAGATCAACTCTAATTAGTTAACAGTTAGTAAGGATTCCAACATTCTTCTTCTTCTTCTTCTTCTTCTTCTTCTTCTTCTTCTTCTTCTTCTTTCTTCTTCTTTCTTCTTTTTCATCTTTTTTCTTGTTCTTCTTTTTTCTTCTTGTTCTTCTTTTCTTCTTCTCTCTATCTCTGTCTGTCTCTGTCTCCATCTCTCTATCTCTCTGTCTCTCTGTTCCTCAAAGGCAGGGCCCCTTTGGCAGAAGAACTCCAATCCCCAGAGAAAGAAGAAGAAAAACAGAGAAAGGTGGGTTGTCTGTGTTAAAGTTACAGAAAGAATTGTCTCCAGGTACAAGAGAAACAAACAAGTAGTGAAAGGAAATTTTTAGTATAGGAATGTTAATTATCCCAGATGGTATCCTAGGCTGAGAGGTGAGAATAGTCAACCTTTCTTTAGATGTATTGTTGTACTCTGATTCTCAATTTGAAATTTAGCATCTGAAATGCATATGGAGCAATTGTACATACTAAAAAAGAGAGCATCTCACTTTTCTAGATCTGTAAAATGGAGCAAGACTATTTGCGTTACCAAGTGGTAAAGATCAAGGGAGATAATATAAAGAATGACTTTTATAAGCTATTAAGTATTATGCAAATGCTGGTCATTGCTATCAACCATAACAATTAGCTTCATAACAGGAAGAGGTAATGATATTTAGCTGAGTTTACTTCTGTTACATCTTCACTTCAATGGAGAATCCATGAGGTGATTCACTTTCCATCTTCATTAACTCCTTGACCTTTTATCTGACAGTGTGACTTTGACCTCTTGGTCATCACTGCCAATTGTGAGATAGGACATGGAAGTACATGTCAATTAAAAATGGGATCAAGAGTTTGAAGTCATTTAGAATAATAACACATTGCTCTTAGACCTCTCTGTTCATCCATGTACTGAGAGTATTCCCCAGTCATGAGCAAGAATACTAAAACAGGAAGACATTGGCTTCTGAAGAAAAGACCAGTTGAGGACCTTCTCGTCCATTCAGTATGGAGTCAGAGGGAAACTGGAGATTTTCATATCATAGTCTGCAGAGGAATGCTTCGAAATTTGCCTTGTGAAAATTATGCTCATCATGAATGGTTTTATATAATCCTTTCATAAAAGAAGCAATTCTTACCTTGATCCTGTGGACCCCTTTTCTATGAATAGATTTAAGGGGTATTTGTCAACTTGGATAGGAAAATGACATATTTGTTGACACGGTTGGCTTCCTTTTGTAATTCTTTGTATTTCTTTTACTGAAGCTTATTGAGTGGCAAGATGACACAGTTAGCTATGTGCTTTATGAAAATCAATATGGCAGTAGTGCAGTGTGAATTGAAATAGATGGGCCAGGGAGAGTAAATAATTTCTAGTATTTATTCTAGTATTTAGCAAAGCATTTACAAATATCTCATTTTATCACCATTATACTCCTAGGAGGTAGTACTATTATTACCTCTATTTTATATTTGAGACTAAGAAATATTAAATGACTTAAGGACCACATAGCTAGTAAGAAGGCTGGATATTAATTCAAATCTTCCTAATTCCATGTTTACTGTATTCTACCTATCTGTCTACAATGCAATGTAGAATTTTTAGAGAGAGGAAAGCAAGGATGATAATGAGCTTGTGAACCTGGGTGAGGAGGGAAAAAAGCCAAATATAGTACAGTCTCTTCTAGCTGTTAAGCCCTACAGTTACCCAATGTGAGGGTCCATGATTAGACTAATCAACTGTGATTTTCCCAGGACAGTTGCTTCTTAAACCTCAGAATCAATTCCTAAGTTCACATTCAGACAGTCATCAAAGAACCTCTACACCCAAATCATAGGTTTTTATTTTTTTCATTCCCAACAACCATTTAGTTTTAATGTACACATGGGGTGTGGGGTGACTTTTAATTTAATAGTAAGTTTTTAAAAATTCACTTTGTTTTTAATTCTTTACTATGACAAAAACATGCTGCAACAAACATTTTGGTGTATGTGGGGACTTTCTTCTTATCTTTGACCTCCTTGGGTTCAGCATGGAAAAACTTATATGAACTGGTGAAAAGTGAAGTAAGCAGAGCCAAGAAAACAATTTGCATAATGATTACAACAATGTAAATGAGAAGCATAACAACTACCAAAAAAAAGTGAATGTTGTAAAATTACAAAGAACAAGTATAGCACCCAAAGAAAAGATATGAAAAGATATCCCCACTCCTATGGGAGGAGTGGATAGGAGGCTCATGACTGTAGAATATTACACATAATTTTATATTTTTGATGTATTGATTAGTTTTGACAATTTTTTTTCTTTTTCTTCCTCTTTTTCATCAACGATATTATTTGTCATGTGGGACACTTTTCTGGGAGGAGAAAGGGAAGAGATACTGGAAGAAATTTAAAAAAAAACATTAAAAATAAAACATATTAGTAAAACTTTTTCTTAAAAAAATCCACACTCTCTGGTGCAATTCTTTTCCATTTTAATAAATATTAAAGCCATTTTTGTAAGCTATAATTATTTTTAGACATTTTGTTTTCCCTATATCAACAAAGTATCTCTTATCCATAATAAAAGGGATGATTTTAGAGAAACCTAGTAGGACTTATAAAAAAACTGATGCAGAGTGAAGTAAGTGGACCCAATTTATAGAATAACAGCATTCTAAAGACAAACAACTCTGAAATAATTTGAGAACTTGGATTAAAAGAATATCAAACTTGATTCTAGAGCACTCCTCCTGATGAAGTGCTTAACTCTTGACAGAAAAATCATTGATTCAAGGGGCAAATTTAGACATATTCTTTTTGGACATGGATAATGTGAAAATGTGTTCTGCTTGACTACATATATCTATATATATACACACACACCTACACAACACATACATACACATATATATTTGTTGCAAGGGTTTTTGTTTTCCTTTTTCTCAATCTAAAGGGAAAGATGGAAAAAGAAAAAAAATTATTAAAAAATTAAAGAAATTTTTAAAAAGAATATCAATTACAAAAGAAAAAAACGAGAGAGATAATAGACTACTTTTAGGGTCTTCTGATCACTGATTTCATGTGATGCATCAAGAAAGGAAGGGGAAGCTAGGTATCACAGCAGATAGAGTACTAACCCTGGAGGCAGGATGATTCAACTTTCTGAGTTCAGGTCTGGCTTCAGAAATTTACTTACTGTGTGATGCTGGGAAAGTCATTTAACTCTGTTTGCCACAGTATCTCAATTGTAGAATAAACTAGAGAAGCAAATTACAAATCATTTCTTTCCCAAGAAAACTCTAAATGGGGTCACAAAGAGTTGGATATGAGTGAAAAACAACTGAAAACAGAAAAAAGTCAAACAAGGAAATGAATACTCACCAAAGGTATTCACCATTGTCATGATGGATATGCAATAGAGTTGAAATTGAAGAGAAATTTACTGTCAAATCTTCAAAATATCCTTGTAATGGGTAATATTTTGTTTGCTAGATAAAATCTCAGAATTTGGACAAAATCCATAATTGATCAAAAAAGTTTGGCTCCATAATCCACAAAGATATTAAGTGGATGAAGAATACTTATACCCTGGACCATGTTAGTCAATTAAATGGACAACCTAGAGTGCTGATCCATCATATACATACATACACACACACACACACACACACACACACACACACACACACACCTTGGACAGATCCTGTATATGAACGAAGACTAAGGAGCAGAATTATACAGGAGGAGGAAAGTGGGCTAGATTGGCTATTTAAAATTATAGAGCTCTGTCAATGATTCTAACTTTTCCATGAAATGAAGGGCCATCTTTTTTTTAATAACAAAGTTCTAGGGATGCTATTATGTTGCTGTAAGTCAACATTTCAACACAATTTCAAAGGATCTCTCCAGAGGACAATGGAGAGGCATGGTAGCTATGAGCAGACAACAGGACTTAATAAAGATTTGTGACAAAGAAGTGGATTAAGTAAGTTATTAGTGAAATGTATGATTGATAAAAGACCTAACTAGTCATATAGTGAGAGTGAGGAGTAACTGTTCGTGTATAAACTGAATAGTCCATTTCAGAATATGTGTGATGAATTTATTAAAGGAAGGGAACAAAGACAAGAATCATATGGGAGAGCAAGTCTAAATGGATTATAATCTACATCTTTGGACAGAGCACACACCAATGAGATCATTGATTTATTGGTCAATTGGCATATCAAGTATGAACTGATGTAAGCAGTCCCATATTAGATGCTTATCCTCTCATTCTGTTGTTTTATCTCTTATTTTGTATTGGCATAAGAAAAAATTTAATAAATTTAAATGCCCACATAATTTTTAGTTGTATTATCCTTTTACATAATATCATATTCACTTCAATTTATACCTGTTAGACTAGTATTGTGGATAATGGGATGCAGTTTGATATATTAGAAAAGAGCATTAGATATGGAATCCAGAGATGAAGGTTCTAATCTTAACTCTCTACTTAACTGTAAAACCTTTGGCATATCACTTCTCATCTTCAGACTCAGTTTCCTCATATGTAAAATGAAAACAATGAAGGCTTAGTATATCTGTTTCTTAGGGCTTTTGTGATATTTGAAGGAGATAATATATGAGAAAACCATTTATACATTATGAAGTACTATTAAATTCAAGGGATTAATTTTTTTTTTAGTCTAGGGATCTCTGCTCACATGGGTCAGTCATTTAGCTTCTGGGTTCTTACGATTTTTTGAAAAAATCAGATTTCTGAAAGTTTCTCAAGAATTAAATGAAAAGCACTGAATTTTCCTAAAAGGAAATTTTTGTGCCTGGGGAAAAAGATATAGGTGAAGTAGGCTAAAACCTATATGGAGCGATTTCAGGGAAGAGAGAAGATTGTTCATTTTATCATTAATGCTAAGGTTGAAAATGCAAATACTCTTGGGAAAGGCAAAAGAGTTGAAAGAGTCTCATTCATATTAACATTTAAATGATATCAGATCATTGAACAAGGGGATCCAGAAGATGGGATATCAGCAAGGGGAAAAAATTGAATTCTAGGGAAGGCAAAACTTTTTTTGGTCAGTTGTGTCCAACTCTTTGGGATCTCATGGATCATAGCCTGCCAGGCCCTTCTCACTATCTCTCATAATTGGTCTAAGTTCATATGTCAGGGACAGACAGCAAACTTCTGACAGTTCTGCCAGTGGAATTTCCATTATTTGTGTTAAGAAAACTCACTATTTCTATGTACATACACATAAAACACACATGTGTACATGCATGAATGCATAGTTTAATGAAGGGCTGAAAAACTGCCCTCCATTTAGCATTTAAAACTTTTTGTAATTTGGCTTCTTCCTACCTTACCAGTCTTTATTTGTTACTCCCCTCCACACTCTTTGATACAGTTATATTGACTTAATTGCTATTCCTGGAATAATCTCCTCCATTTCCCATGTTCTTCCTCCCTCTGTGATAGCTATTCCCCATGCCTAGAGTGTTCTTTCTTCTCATCTCTGCTTCTTAGAAACCCTCCCTGGTTCCTTCAAGACAGCCTTTTCTAGTCCTTCCAGCTGCTAATGAGTTCTCATTAGATTATCTTTCATCCTTCCCTTTCTCCCCTTTTATTTCTCTCTTCCTCCTCCTCTCTCTCCCCAATCCCTCTTATTTTATACATTTATATGTTGTTATCCCATTAGAATGTGAGCTCCTTGAGAGTAGACACTGATTTCACTACTTTATTTGTATCCTAAATACTTAGGACATGGCACATAGCATATTAAGTACTTGACAAATGCTTGTTAAAATACTGACAGTTAAACATATTTCTTTGCAATTGAGTGCACATCCTAGGAAGTGCACATTTGTATAGAATCAGTACAAAGCTAAAGAGAAAACTGGTTTTGGGACCCTGGAAAAGCCTGTTTGAGTCTTTGGTTGCCTATTAAAAAAATGAGCCTCATATTCCTTCCAAAGCAAAAACACAATGGAAACAACAAAGATAGAAACAATATAATAGATAATGGAGCTGGGGGTAATTCATGTTTTAACAAGGAGATTTATCTCTTTCCCGAAGGCTATCATCAGTTTACCAAAGGAGTGGTGTCTGTGGGAAACACAAAGGAGAAAAAAAACAAAACATTTTCCCGACACTGTGAGGCAATTCAATTTCCAGTGAGGCAAGTCGATAATTAACAACTCATTACTAACTTAACTACATGAATTCATTTGGCTGACTGAAAACCACATTCCAATTCATATAAGGCAAAATAAAGCAGGATTTAAAAAAAAAATCATGTCTCCCATTTTACCCCTAACCCTTCAAAATAATAAAATAAAATATAATATAATTAGCCCCGGGCTAGAGGATGGCCCTGCATGATGGTCTCCACAAGAGACAGGTTTTAGGAATTATTAAAAAATATCTTTCTTGCTCTTTCTTTTTTGCCATTGTATTACCAAATGCTTTGTAATTAAATCACTGCCCACTTTCTCAGAATAACCATTACTTTAGGACTCAGATTGGATTCCATTTCAGTGTGCCTTGTCCAGTGCAAGAAGACCATGGTGTAACTCTAATTTGATTGGACTCAGGAGTTGTACTACTCAAGTGAGTGATAGAATAACATTTTTGGTACTAGGATGCGCCAAATGCACTAAAAATAAGTAATTTCCTCAGATTGAAATTGTCTAAGGCCAGAATGAAAAAAAAAAAAGACTAACTTTAAAAAACAAAGCAGGACTGCTTTGGTAATTGACTCAAAAATTTGGTAACTTTTTTCCATTTCTCTCTTCCAAACATTCTCTTGTGGTTGTGCAACTCCTTCATCTCCTTTTTACTAGTGAAGTAGTAATATATAGGAAAATTATCTTCTAAAGATGTTTGAATATTATCATGAAGGGTATTCGTAAGCACTGAAGCATACAAGTCAAATTAGGGTCAACAAATATTTATTAAGCACCTATTATGTGTCAGTTACTATGTTGAGGATAACTAGGTCTGCTCTACATCAAGGTCAAACTTGATCCAAACAGATTAAAATGTATATTCTAGCTCAAGAGTTCTTAGCCTTTTTTATGTCTTGGACTTCATTGGTAGCCTGGAAAGCTACCAAATTCATTGTGAGCATTCACGCTTCAGAAACACCCAAATTCTACAAATCAGGGTTTGATTTATTGATTTTTGGGTTGTCAAAATTTAAGAAAGTAAAGGGCTGCTAGGTGATGAGATGGTGAGTACTGGGTCTGGAATCAGGTAGAGTGTACCCAAATTTGATCTCATGTTCTTACTTTCTCTTTGTCCCTGGGCAAGTCACTTAATCCTGTTTGCCTCAGTTTCTGCATTTGTAAAATGAACTGGAGAAGGAAATGGCAAACTATTTCAATATCTTTGCCAAGAAAATCCCATATAGGGTCATGAAGAGCCAGACATGTCTGAACAAGAACAGCAAAGAAAGTGATAGAGGAAAGGTTAGTAATATTGCTTAAACTTAAGTGTCCTAAATATATTCCCTGCCTACCTCTCTCTCCCACAGCCAATTGTTAAAACATTTACCAACACTTTCCTGGCTCCAATCCAGAGTGATCTTCTCTGAATTCATTTCATCATTTGCTTTGGCACTTGGTGGTATTTTGTTCTTATTTTAGGAAGTAAGTGGATTATGAAAGTAACTATTTCACATGTTTTTGATTTTTCTTCTCCAACCACATAATAATCTCCTGGAGGGCAGATAGATTTCTTTTGCCTCCCCTCTCAATGACTAGCACACTGGTGGGTACAAACACATTCAGGAGATCCTAAAATTATAGTTGGAAGAAACTTCAGAAGAAGGCAGGAAACAATCCTATTTTAATTATTTGTTCTGGGTCAGGCACTATGCTAAGTATCTAAGATCCAAATACAAACAAAACAATCCTTACCTTCATGGATCTTATAGTCTAATGGGGTAATACTACAGATAAAAGGGAGTTGAAAAATTTGGGTAAGGAATATGTGAATTAGAGGTATGGTGTAGTGATGAAGTCTAGAGAATTAGAAGCACAGGTAGGAGGGAAATGAATTATTACCCATGGTTGCCATCTCCCATATATAGGTTCTTTGGAAGGAACTCAAAGTGGGAGAAGGAGCCCAGTGTGGCAGAGGAATGTGCTAGGGTGAAAAAATTTAAACTACTAAGGGAAGTTTCAGCATCTACTTTTCCCTCCCCCCAGTTCAAGTAAGGAAACTGAAGTCTAGAGAAATGAAGTGATTTTCTTTTTTAAGGTCACATAAATAAAATTTTTTAAAAAGGTAGACCTGGGACTGCAACCCAACTTCTTTGACTCCATCAAATCTCATTTTAGTAAATATTTGTTTAGTGAATGAATTGGCAACTTGAAATATTTAGAAATATTATCTAATAATCATAAATAAATGAAATATTTAGAAGTATGGGATGTATTATTATGTATTTAATTCTGTCAACGACCATGTGAGGACAGTAGTCTTTCATGCTTTTCCTTATTTTACAGATAAGATCAGTGAATGTCAGGTTCATTGCTAGAAGTCACATTGCTATTCAGTGGCAGAAATGAGGTGTGCATACAGGTTTTTTTTTTTTTTTAAACTTCTGGTCTATTGTTTTTTAGTCTCCTTACTCCAGTGTGTGTGTGTGTGTGTGTGTGTGTGTGTGTGTGTGTGTGTGTGTGTGTACATCTAAATGCACATCTATATTCTTCACTAGAATGTCCTTGAGGTCAAGACACTTATTATATCTTTGTAATTCTATTTCCCTCAGTTGTTAGAATAATGTATTTTATATACCATGTAATTAATTGTTTAAAAATTCCTGTAATTCAGAGTATACCCTTGTGCATTTTATAAGTCTGTGAGTTGCCTGAGGTTACTAGAGATTATGTAACCTGTCCAGGTTTAGCGAATCACCATATGTTAGAGGTGACATTAGAATTCAGATCTTCTTGACTTTAAGACCATCTCTTTTAAAAATGTAATATTTTATTTTCTCCAGTTACATGTAAAACAAATTTTAAACATTTGTTTTTAAAACTTTGAGTTCTACATTCTCTCCTTTTCTCTTTCCTCACCCCATGTTCCCACTGAGAATGTACCCATGAAGTTATTTAAAATATTTCCATAGAAATCATATTGTGAAAGAAAATCAAAGATCTCCCTTTCCCACCAAAAAAAAACCCTCAAGAAAAATATATTTAAAAAGAGTATGCTTCAATTTATATTCAGACAAAGTCACTTCTTTCTTTGGGTATGGATAGCATTTTTCATTCTTAAGTCCTTAAGTTGGATCATTGTTTTGCTGATTCATAGATGATCAAACCATAACATTGTTTTCATTTTCTGCATGGTACATTTCACTTTGCATCAGCTTATGGACGACTCTTCAGGTTTTTCTGAGAGCATCATGCTCATCATTTCTTATTGAACAATAGTATTCCATCATAATCACATACCACAATTTATTTAGTCATTCCCCAGTTGATGAGAATCCTCTCAATTTCTAATTCTTTTGCCCTGAGAAAAGAGCTTCTATAAATATTTTTGCATATACGTATAGGTCTTCTTTTCCTTTTTCCTTTTAAAAATATCTCTTTTGGGACACATGCCTAGTAGTGGTATTATTAGGTCAAAGGGTATGCATGATTTTATAGAGCCAACTTTTTAATCTTCTGTTTAGGAAGCATTTGTTGAAGAATAAATAGATCATTCTGATTGGAGAATATAGAATTCTTTTGCCTTTGTATTTATGCTTTTCTGGGCCCATTTTATTCCAAAGGGTTGGTTGTCTCTTAACAGCCCCAATACTGACACATTCAACTGTGGGATATGGCAATATATTAGTTTTAGATATGACACAAAATTTATTGGTAGAACATAAGCTCCTTGTGGCCGGGAATACAAAAGCTTTGTTTCCCATTTCAGCCATTTCTGTCTTTTCAAGGAAGGGCTTCCCTAAAGCAGAAAATATCTCTGATCCGCTTCATAAGGCAACTCAGCCAAAAAGTCTTCTCTGACTTGTCTTAGTGAGCCAAGTCTTCATCCTACGTAACTCTTTACGATAGTTTATATAGTGTTGCATAAATTGAAAATCGAGCCTAAATAATCCCTTTCTATCCTCACTACTTCTACCCTTTAAATATCTGAAGATGTTTATCATGTCTTCACTTAGTTCTTGATTAGCAGGGCTGTACACACTTAGCTCCCTTAATCTTTCTTCCTAAATCAATCCCTGCAGCCAGCCCTTAATATTGTTGTTACTCTCCTCTCCTCTGAACCTCGTCCAAATTGTCTATCTCTCTTGTATTGAGCTGCCTGGGCTGAATAAGCTGAAAGCTGTCTTACAAGTACAAATTCTCTAATGTCTTGCAGTGTTGTAATACTTTTGCCTAGGCTACCTAAAATCCTTCTACTTCCCTCTCCTGCCTTGTCACTCTGCACTTTCAGATCTAATTCCCTGCTCTTTTTCTTTTAAAAAAAAAATTCTTTAAATTTTAAATATTCAGGTTTTTCTTTCTTTTATCCTCTTTTCTTTTCTCTTTTATTCTTTTCCTTCTTCCTCTCCCTCCTTTCCTTCCTCCCTCCCTCCCACCTTCCCTCCTTCCCTCTCTCCCTTCTTTCCTCTCTCCCTCCCCTTCTTCCTTCCTCTCTCCTTCTCTCCCTCCCCCTTTCCCTTTCTTCCCTCCTTCCTTTCCTATCTTCTTCTCTTCCTTCCTATTTTCCTCTCTTCCTTCCTTCCTTCCTTCCTTCCTTCCTTCCTTCCTTCCTTCCTTCCTTCCTTCCTTCCTTCCTTCCTTCCTTCCTTCTTCCTTCCTTCCTTTCTTCCTTCCTTCCTTCCTTCCTTTCTTCCTTCCTTCCTTCCTTCCTTCTTCCCTTTCTCCATTCCTTCCTTTTCTCCCTCATCTCTCTCCCTCTGCTTTGTTGATTGTATAGTGGAATTGGCATTAGTGAAAACTCTGGAGCCCCACTCATCCATCCCCTTCCTGTTTTTGTTGCAATACTTTTCCTGCCATGCTAATGTTTACAGCTTCTGATATTCTTTTTCAAAAGACAAACTCAAAATATGATTCTTAAACTATAGTATTAAACATGGTACCCAAGAAGGAATTCCTTTCTATGTCCTTGGTTGAAGGCCTTCTGTGAAATTGTAGCCAGTATACATTTATTCTCTAGAAAATGACTTTGGTCTCAAAATAAAATTTTATGACACATTTGCTCATGCTTTATTATAATTTATACACATAAAATGTAATCTATGACTGGTACTGTTTTTTTTTTAATTAATATGGCATATTCTATCCCAAGGACTTATTTTCCAGATGGGGATTGAAAGAGGGATGAGGAAAGGGATGACCATTGCGAGAGAGCTATGCATTCATCACCTTGGATACAGAAGAAAGGTGGTATTTGTGGTATATGGATAGTCATTATAGGGTAGCTCTTTAATTTTCTTTTATTTCTCCAAATTTATAGAATCAAAAAGTGAGGAAATATCACCCCTCTTAACAAAAATGCTATCTAAATACAAGTTTTTCAATCAGTGAGACATTTGTTGAATGATTAATATATTTGGATTAGACACATTTGTCATACAAATTATTTAGTATAAATATGTACATAGCTACAAATAATTTCACAAAAATTGGACAATTGGGATAATTTACAAATGATGCCCTATAAATTACCTTTGAAACACTGGACAAAATGAGTTATAAATTTTAACAACTCTTTGTCTACTGTGGATACCTCAAAGAAGTAGGAATTATTTGCCACTCTCCCTCTCTTGACTTTTACAATTCTTTTCAGATACTGTGTTAGGCTACATCTTGATACCCATCAAAAAGGTATGGTCAATTGTCACTGCTCAACCAATAACCAGTCTTCACAGTGTCCTAGTTTCTGATAATTTCATTCATTTTCTCTGTGGATTTGCTCTCTGCTTCTTAATTCCTGTGCTTGTTTAATTTGCCCATCTTGGCATCCATCAGCACTAATCTCAGGTAGCCTTTAGTTTCTGGTTCTGTCTCGAATCTGACAGTTGTAGCTCCTTTCCTAGATATTGGATGATTTTAGAATGCAAAGAGACCTCAAAGATTACCTTCTTCTAACCTGAAGCAACTTTCCTTCTATAATACCCCTAGAGAATGTTAATCCCATGGTGTTAAACTCAGAAACAGGTCCTTGCAGGCCTGAATATTGTCTCAGAAAGCCACAAATTAACATTATCCATGTTATATTATATTTTTTATTTATTGTGCTGAACATCTTCCAATTACATTTGAATGTGGTTCAGGTCACATTCTAGAATTTTACAAGAAGCAGAACTCCTATCACAAATTCATTACTTCTATTGGAAAGTTCTATTTTAAAAAATATTATTCAGTATTTTATTTTCCTAATTACATATAAAAAGTTTTAAACATTCATTTTTAAAACATTATTTTCCAAATTCTCTTCCTGTCTCCCTCCTTACTCTCCTCAGTAAGAAGGTAAGCAATTCAATATAGGTTATACATCTATAGTTATCCAAAACGTATTTCTATATTAGTCATGTTATGAAAGAAAACATGGACCAAAAAAATCCCTCAAGAAAAATGAAGTAAAAAAAGGAAACTTCAGTCTGTATTCAGATACTATCATTCCCTATTTGGAGATGGATAATATTTTTCATCATAAGTCCTTCAGAGTTGTCCTGGATCATTGTATTGCTGAGAATAGCTAAGTCATTCACAGCTAAGCATCTCACAATATTGCTGTTATTTTGGACACAGTACATGTCATTTTGCATCATCTCATGAAAATCTTTTCAGATTTTTTAGAGAGTGTCCTGCTCATCTTTTCTGACAGCACAACAGTATTCCATCACAACCATACAGTATAATTTTTATAGTCATTCCCTAGTCTATGAGCAGCTTCCCAATTTCCAAATCCCTGCCCCCAAAATCTCTGTCACAAGAAAAGTGCTGCTATAAATATTTCCATATGTATAGATCCTTTCCCCCTTTTGATTTTTATCTCCTTTTCTGTAGAGACTTGATAGAGGTCTCCAAATAAGTCACGAAGAGTTAGAAACAAGCAATAATGAATTATATAATGATACATAAATCTGCATGGCATCAAAAATAAATCATTTCTATTGCATTTATATCAACAAACATGTTTATAAGGCTTATCACCCTAAATAATTTGCATTGAAAGTATTATATAAGGTCAATAGGTAGAAGAAGGCTCCCCAGCAAAGGAGAAGAGATTAGCAAGAGATCATAGATAGATTTATAAATCCATTGCTAGAGAGAGGGACCATGGTGATGAGGTCACATATGCTGAAATACAAGTACATAAAATTAATGAAATATATATTCTTTAGTCATATTTGCATAGCTAGCATTTTTATTGTTCTTTAAGATGTATGAATATATATATATATTTTTACAAATATTTCATTTGATCTTCACAACAACCTTCAAGGAAATGTTATTATTATCATCCCCATTTTACAGGTGAGGAAACTGAGGCAGGCAGAGGTTAGGTGGCTTGCCCATGATCACATAGCTAGTAAATGTCATTTGAACTTACATCTTAATGACTTCAGGTTGAGCGCAATATACATTATATCATCTAGCTGTCTGGTCCCAGGAATCCAGGAGAAGAGTGAGCTACACAAAAACCCAATGGAAGCTTTATCATTGATGGCATATTATGCAGACCATAATATGAGAGAGTCTGAGGTGGATGGATCCTTTGAGTTTCACAATTGGGAGCTGCAATAAGTCTGAAGCACGTTAGGTGTCCAGCGCTAATGTGATGAGCCCCCTGGGAG
This sequence comes from Antechinus flavipes, assembly GCF_016432865.1. Taxonomy (NCBI): domain Eukaryota; kingdom Metazoa; phylum Chordata; class Mammalia; order Dasyuromorphia; family Dasyuridae; genus Antechinus; species Antechinus flavipes. Next base: position 84,204,935 of record NC_067402.1, read on the forward strand.
CAGAGAGTTACCAGGCTGCCAGCGAACTAATCAGTCATGATTCATTATCTCTTGTGTTTTATGAGATTGTTCTCTACCTATCATGTCATTATTTTATTAAGAGCTGGATTTATTTGGCAGTGATTTCTAGGGTTGCTCTTCTTTTGGGATTTGAATATAGGATTATCCTTGAGGCTGATATATCTGGAGCCTGGCTTGGGGCTGGTGTGGTTGCAGGGTAAGAGATAAATTGGGGAAAGTTTGTGGTGAGGTAAAGTATGAAGTGAGGTAGGAAATGAATGTCCTGTCCAAATAGACAACCATGGAGCTGGAAACTGTGTGGTTCTATACATAGATCTATTAATGTAGGGGATGAGGTCAAAGGAGACAAAAGAAAGAAAGAGAGAATTTATGGGGAAAGTATTTATCTGCATCCCAGAGTCAGGCATAGGCGGGGAGGGATTAGTTTTCTCACATTTAAAGAAAATGTTGCAAGAATTCCCTTCCATCCCAGAAACCTAGAGAGCTTCTAAAACCCATTCCAATTCCTTACCACCATCTTCCTCCATCCCTTTGCAAAGTATTCATGTGCTAATCGTTAACCTGTTCACACTAAACCATGTTTTCATAATGTTCTCTTTCTTCTCTCCTGTTCCATCATCTGCCAGACTTCATGACCAATTTGTCAGCAAGAACTTGCAATCCCAGAGTCTCCTATCCAGTAATAAAAAACAAAATAAAATTAAATCAACAACAGACCAAACCCCTCCCTTTCCCAAACAAAAAACATACCGCCATATCCCAAGGCCCAAACCCAAACAACAACCCCAAGCCAAAAGTGATTCCAAAAACAAGCCATTGCTTGGTTTCTGTCTTGTCATGTAAAAGTGTATCTGTTTCTCAGATCTCTGTTTCTGTCTCCCAGTCTGGGTCCTTGTCATCATATTGTGAGAGACCAGGTATCAAACTCTGGTCATGCAAGCTGCCACAAAACTCCAAGTGGGTGAATCTAATTAAAATGTAATTGAGATTAACTAAATAAATAAGAGTACAATACAACATAGATAATGTTAATTTGTGGTTTTCTAAGTCAATATGCGGCCAACAGGAATCTGTTTCTATTTGTGTTTGGCTGCTGTCCTATAGGGTTATACAGTCTGTGTTCTGGTATCAGGAACTGCACAGTTTGATTTTTATAAAGGATCCTATTCAAATCTTTCAAAGTTTACCTTTAAGTATAGAAATAGCAAATTGTCCTGGAAGCTCAGATCATAGAATCATAGGAGTCTAGATTTGGAGTTGGAAGAGACACTGGAAGTTATCTGTTACAGTCTCTACCTTGCTTTTTATAGATGAGAAAACAGGTTCTAGAAAGGAAGTGAATTGGCTAATGTAACACAGGCAATGTTAGTCGAAAGCATTATTTGAACCGAGCTCTTCTGATTGCAAATTCAAAAACCTTTTACCCTATGGTGTCAAACTCAAAACCACAAATTAACATTATTTATGCTGTATTGCATTTTTAAAAACTCATTCTGTTGAATAAGTAGTTTGTAAAATATTTTGTTTTGTTCCCAATTATATTTTATGTCGTTCAAAGTTCAGAAGTTTTGCTGGCCTCTTCCATCCCAGGAGGCAACTGTGAGATCTCTACTAAAAAGTACCATAATGTTTCTCTTGCTTTTAGTTACTCCTTGATTATGGGAAGGGGGGTGATGATGGGTTACATTCAGTAACCCTTCTCTCTTCTTTAGCTGACAGTGCTAAATAAAAGACTATCAGTTCCTTAGGATCAATTCTAACCTCTCTATCCCTGTGCAGTAGGGATCTCCTCCTCTGCCCAGTTGAAGAGAATGGAAGGGAACAAGCACTTCTTTTTTTGTTTGTTTCTAAGAAAAAAAATTAATTCATGTATTAATGAAGCAATCACTAGAGTAGCATCACAGTAGCATCTTATGATTTTCATCATCTCTCTCCAATTGACATAAAGGCATTATCTACTATAGTCATTGAATTATGCAATGTCTGGATGAATCAAGGAAGACAAACAACACTTCTCAAGTTCTTACTATGTGTTAGACCCTGTACTAAGCACTTGACAATTCAGCTATGTCAGACTCCCACTCCTAATTCATTTGAAGTTCTTAACCAGCATTTGCATGACCATAGAGGAACAATTCTTTGCTGGACAGATGAAATACAGAGAGAGGCAGAAGTAGAGAGAGGGAAACAGCCAGATAGAGATATACACACAGGAAAACAGAGAGGGGGGAAAAGAGACAGAGATATTGAGACACATAACATAGTGAGAGAGAGATGGGCAGGAAGAGAGACAGAGACAGAGAAAGAGACACACAGATACAGAGAGAGACAGGGACAGAGAGAGATACAGAAAGAAGAGACAGAGGTAGTGAGACAGAGAAAGGAGAGAGAGAAAGAGAGAGAGAGAGGAGAGAGAGAGAAGAGAGAGAGAAAGAAAGAGAGAGAGAGAGAGAGAGACAGAGAGAGAGACAGAGAGAGACAGTCTGAGAGGGAGAGAGGGAGAAAGGCAGATAGAGAAACACACAGAGAAAAACAGAGATAAAGAGAGGGGGGAAAAGAGACAGAGAGAGAGACAGAGACAGAAAGAGATATATAGAGAGACAGAAAGAGATATATAGAGAGAGAGAAGAGAGAGAGAGAGACAGAAAGAGATATATATATAGAGAGAAGAAGGGAAGAAAAATATATAGAGAGACAGAAAGCAGAGACTGAAACAGAGAGAGAGAGAGAAAAAGAAAGAAAGAGAGAGAGAGAGAGAGAGAGAGAGAGAGAGAGAGAGAGAGAGAGAGAGGATTAAAACAAATCATTATAGCCATCTTAGAAATGAGATCATTTTTTTCACCTACACAACTTAATGATTTCTTCTTTCAAATGAAGCAATTGCAGAAGCAGGTAATTATTGTTATTCCTAATATCCTAATGCCAAGTTGTAAACTGGAGGCATTATAGAAATACATGTGGCAGCTAATGTGCATGTGTATATGATAGGCTACTGTTGATGTAGTGCATTAAATTTGTTATATAACTTGATCAAATAGCCAAGAAATCTGTAAGCCACTTTCCTTGGCTTCCTCTCTAAGGCGGCCCACTGTATGGCTCCTAACCCTGAAAGAAAGCCATTTGCAGAGATGCATGTGGCTTAGCAATTGTGGGATGGTTCCACACTGCTCAACACCTCAGGCATTCTGGAAAAGCTCTGTTACACGAGGTGGATATCAGAGGCTTCTCCATGTGCTAAATGAGCCTGCACCTCTGCCTTATAGCTTTGGAAATGCTAAGCAGGTAATTAACAAATCATAAGGCACAGGTGTGCCAGGTGAAGTTTGGTAACTTGCTTTTGATCTAAATTGAGATGCTTTGGGGATTTAACTTCTTAGACAAAAAGGGCATAAATAAATAATCAGGTTTTTAAGGTTGGAACTTGCAAGCGAGCTATAAAACATCTTAATGTACTGGAGGAGGCAATGTGAGGGGATCGTTTAAGGCCAGGCCCTTATGTTTTCCATTGTGGTATTATATTTGTTCACCTGATTAGTTCAGAATGACACGTAATTCTTTGTGAGACTTTGGAACATTTTGTAAGGAACATGGATTGCGCTCAAATGTCTCCTACCTCATTTCTCATTAAATTGAGAGAGAGAGAGAGAGAGAGAGAGAGAGAGAGAGAGAGAGAGAGAGAGAGAGAGAGAGAGAGAGAGAGAAGAAAAGAGGAGAGGAGAGGAGAGGAGAGGAGAGGAGAGGAAAGGAGAGGAGAGGAGAGGAGAGGAGAGGAGAGGAGAGGAAGTGTAAGTTGGAGAAGATGATACTAGGATGGGGAGAGTATATGTGAAAAGGAATAAATTCTTTTGGGTCAATAAGATTAAAAATGAAGGGGCTGGACTTAGCCTCTAAGGTTCCTTCCAGTTCTAAATCTATGCTACTATTACAGGGTACTATGGTGGTTATAAAATGAGTGGTATGTTAATGAGCATGGAAGTCCCTAGTGACCCATCGTCCAGAATGTTTGCATTTGCTTATACAAGCATTATAGTAAAGCACTTTCAGGATATTATGGCAATGAGCTCTAGATGCAGCCTGGGCTTTCTTGGTCCCAGAAGGAAGAAAAAATGTTTTCCTTCAGTCCTTCTTGGCTGAGATTCTTTCCTCCTTATGTCCACTAGAAAAGAGGCAGCATAAGAGATCTATTTGGTGCCCTATGATTCACTCACCATCCCTGTGACATCCTTGACCAAACTCTGCTCTGTAACTACCATAGCATAAATGTGTTGCCTTTCCTTATTGAAATGTAAGTTCCTGGAGGACAGGAACTAACTCACTTTTTGTATTCATATTCCCAGTACCTAACATGTAGTAAGTAATTACTAAATGCTTTTTAAATTCATTCATTCATTCATTCATTCATTCATTCATTCATTCATTCACTTATTTCTTTCTCATAATGACAGACTTAAGTCAGTATGGTCCTAAGGAATGAGATCTATTTTCCAAATTCTAGGGTGGTCCCCCTTGGTGATCCAAATGTCTTTTCAAAGGTAATGAATGACCTTTCTCAGCACTCAATTCAGTTAGTTCAGATTCAAATCAATATAAGAAACATGTTTCAAGCATTTGTTATGAGGCTATTGGGGATAATTAAAGAGCCTATGATGTGATTTCTGCCCTCAAAAAGCTTACATTCAGGGGAAGCAAAACTCACATAATTAAACACCTTGGTTACTATAAAACAGAGTCAGCTGCCAAAATATCTGGTATAGAGAGTATCAAGGAGATCAGGGAAAGAAAGGCTGGCATAGGTCAGGATGTTCCAGGAAAGCCTCATATTATCAAAGATATTGAGACCAAAATTGTTTGAGAAGATGAGTAATTTAGAAATTAAAGATCTCCCATGTTTAGGGGATTTTACATGATCATGGTTTTACTGATGGGAACTTCTTGATGGCAAAAACTGGTTGGATTTAATTTTTGTGTTTACTATGCCTAGAAATTCTTTGGTACATAATAGATTCTTAATAATGTTTGCTGATTAATCCAGATAGGCCCACCTACAGAGGACATCTTAGAAGACCTCATCTAAAGATGATTAGCTTAAGTGATTTTCATCTCTTGATTTCTAAACATAAACAGGCTTTTAAAATGTTATTTTTCTGTTTACTGATTAGGCCTAAAAAAGAATGAGAACTATTTTTTTCTTTTTTAAACAGTTATTTATTTACATGTTTTAATCGTAGCATTTTATTTTCAAAATACATGCAAAGATAGTTTTCAACATTCACCCTTATAAAACCTTGTGTTCCAAATTTTTCTCCTTCCTCCACCCCTCTCTTAGATAGCAAGTAATCCAATATAGGTTAACACGTGCAGTTCTTTTAAACATATTTCCACATTTATCATGTTGCACAAGAAAAATCAGATCAAAAAAGGAAAAAAAAATGAGAAAGAAAAAAAAACAAGCAAATAACAACAAAAATGAAAATGTTATATTCTGATCTATATTTAGTCTCCATAGTTCTCTCTGTGGATGTACATAGTTATCTCCATTACAAATCTTGGAATTGGACTGAATCACTCCACTGTTGAAAAGAGCCCTTCCCTCTGTACTGATCATTGTATAATCTTCTTGTTGCTACATACAATGTTCTCCTGATTTTACTCACTTCACTCAGCATCAGTTCATGTAAGTCTCTCCAAGCCTCTCTGTATTCACCCTGCTGATTGTTTCTTATAGAACAATAATATTCCATAACATTCATATATCATAATTCATTCAGTTATTCTTTAGTTGATTTTCTCAGTGAGAACTAATTTTCTAAAACTGAGGAAATAAGTGAAATTGATACAATTAAATTGCTATACAATTTATGAAAGAGAAGTAATTGAATTAATTTTCTTCTGCTAGAAAGATGCTTGCTAGTTGTTTGGACAATAATCTCTTTTGTTCTCATCTCATTTTCTCTGTAATTATAAATATTTAGTTAAATTCAGCAGACATTTTAAAAGCTATTAAATGTGTGGCAGAGCATTGTACTAGGGGAGGATACAAAGTTTAAAAAAAGACCAAGGCACAGAGTGAGAAAGCATAGAGCACAGCCAGGGAACAATGAATAGCCTGGTTTGATTAGAATATAGGGAATATATGGAGAGGAAAAATGTTGAGCAAAGGGCAGCTAGTGAAGCAGTAAAGTGCCAGGCTATGAATCAGAAAAGACTCTCTTTTTGAGTTCAAATCTGATCTCAGACACTTATCACTTCCTAAGCTGTGTGACCTTGAACAAGTCTCTTAACCCCAATTGCCTCAGCAAAAAAAAAAAAAAAAAAAAAAAAAAGAATTAAAGTCTGATGGTGTTGTGATGGATGGTTATTCATGTTTATCCATATATATATATATATAATATATATATATATATATATATATAATATATATATATATATATATATATATATATATGAACATGCATATATATCCATAAATTATGTTACATTTATGGTAACTAGGGTGGTTAAACAACTTGTTTAAGCAAGATAGCTTAGTTGTTAGCACACTGGACCTGGTACTGGGAAAATCCAAGTTTAAATTCCATCTCAGGCACTTACTGGTTGTGTGACTCTAGGCAAATCACTTAAGCTCTGTCTGCCTCAGTTTTTTCAACTATGAAATAGTGACAGCTGTAGCACCTAATTCCCAGGGTTGAGAGGTCAATTGAGAAAATAGTAAAGTGCTTTGTGATACTCAAAACCCTATATGAATGCTAGCTACTATTAGCTTCAGGTCAGTTCATTACAATTCATCAGATTTGATTGCTACTTAGTTCTGTTAACATTTTTCTTATTCTGCTTACTGTGTATCTTGTTCTTTTGCATCATGTCATTTAAATCTTCCCAGGTTTCTTTGAAAGCTTCACTTCCTTCATTTCTTACAGTGTAGTAGTATACCATTGCATTCCTATTCCAGTTTGTCCAATCATTCCCAGAACTTGTATTTCAATAGCATCCCTCCAGCAATTCCTTTAAGACTATGTCTCTTTTGTAGAGTGATGTGGTTGGGTAGTCACCACATTTCATTGATTGGCTTCCTTAAAAGTGAGCATCAACCATAGCTTTATGACTACCAAGTTAATCATTTTTATCTGGGAAAGTAATGTTGGGCTTTGGCTGTTTGTTTTGAAAACATTACCAGAGGGCTGAGGAAATAAAGCTTCAGTTAGTGCTTGTCTGACATTTTGAGAGCAGTGATTCCCAACTATTTGGAAGTGGTGACATCCTGTCTGTCATTTGTTGGTTTCTTGATTTTTCATTCTCTTCCCTCAAAGGACTGTGAAGTATATCTTAATATTCAAAGCTAATTTTGACTTGAGGATTTGACTTGAAACATTCATGACAACACTTAAGTTTATTGGACATACATAAGGATGTTTCCAGGCTTGTGTTTAGCATCTTAAAGCAGTATCAAAGCTGGAAAATTAATAAAAAATAATAATCAGTGATCCTTTAATCTAATGATAGATTTTATTTTTCCTATATATAGGAACATTATAACATTCTTGGAACAGAGTTCTTTGGTTTAATTATGTCCTGGGCAAATCTACAGTTGCTATATGATTATTTATTTATCTACCTAGCTAGCTATATAAATAGAAAAATAGAACAGATTCTCTCTCTCTCTCTCTTTTTCTCTCTCTAATCACACACACACATACACACAAATATACATGAAGTTGACTTTTTTTTTGTTTAGATTTAAAAAAATAAAGTGATGCAATAGAATAAGAGGCATTTTCATCTACTTTTTCCCAAATAAGCTTTAAATCTAATTAGATCTTGAAAGAAACTAATTCACATATGGTTCCTGCAAGTAAAGACCTTCTTATCTGAATGTTGTGTGATTTATAGAAAATAATAGATTTCCTTATAGCTATCATAGAGCATCTTTGAAATATCTTTTGCACAGAGCATTTTGGATTAGTTGTAAACCATTTTGATGCAGAAATTAATTATTGTAACATTTAATAGTGTGACAATGTACCTCAACATTTAATCCATTGCCTTCACAGAGCATGATAAAGAAAAAATACTTTTTGAATGAATTTGCTCATTCATCCTGTACATAACTTCAATCACAGGAGACAAGTAGACATAGATTCCAGGTTTAGCTCTTCCTATAAAGAGAATTGCTATGGGGGTGGGGGGAGGTAGTGATATGAGGAGTAGAATGCAGTCCTGAATGAAGATGATATAATAAGTACTATCCCCTGCCAAATAATAGTATCTTATGTCTGAACTGACTCAATTCAGCAATATTTGTTAAGTACCTACTATATGCAGAACACTATTCTAGCTTCTAGGGGAGATGAATTAATTTGGTTTCCCTGTCTTTTGTCTCTTTCCTCTTCAATCTACACTTCACCCAATTGTTAAGTTGATATTACTAAAATAGTTCTGATCATACCACTCCCTTGCTTAAGAAGCTTCAATAGCTACCTATTGGTTTTAAATATCTTTTTTTAAAACTAGAACTAGAACTTTTTAACATTTAATTTTTTTTTTGCAACTACAAGTAAAAATACTTTTTAACATTCAAAAAAAGTTTTTGACTTTCAAATTCTATCCTTCGTTCTTTTTCCCTTTCTTTCTGAGATGGTAAGTGATGTGATGTAGGTTATAAATGTATAATCATGTAAAGCATTTCCACATTAGTCATTCTGTGTAAGATTACTTGGAAAAAAAAAGGAAGGAAGAAAAGAAGAAAGAAAGGAACAAAGGAAGAAACTGAAAAGTAGTATGCTTTCGTCTGTATTCAGACAACACCAGCTCTTTCTCTGGAGATGGATAGCATTTTTCAACATGAATCCTTTGGGATTGTATTGTTGATCATAGTTAATTCAGTTAAAGTTGATCGTTGAATAGTATTGCTGTTATTGTATACAATGTTCTCTTGGTTCTGCTCACTTCACTATATCAATTCATGTAAATTTCAGCCTAGAATTTAAAATACTTCATAACTCGACTCACTTAACTTCCCAGTCTCATTTTATATTAATCACTTTTATTTCTTATTTTACTTAAATTGACCTAACTGTTCCCCTATATAGGATATTCTATCTTTACCTTTGCATTCCTTACAAGGGACCTTTCTTTGACATGTACTCTTTCTTTACTTTTGCCATTCAGAACTCTATTATTATTATTATTTAAATATACTTTGGTGCTTCTTCTAAGCAATTTTTTTATTTTATTTATTTATTTATTTATTATTTTTTTTTGCTGAGGCAATTGGGGTTAAGTGACTTGCTCAGAGTCCCACAGCTAGGAAGTGTTAAGTGCCCGAGGCCAGATTTTAACTATGATTCTTTTGACTTCAGGGCTGGTACTCTATCCACTGTAACACCTAGCTGCCCCTGTTGCTATCTTCTAAAAGCCTTTCCTAATCTCCCTAGAAATTAGCATGCTCTTATTCTTGAAATTATATCTTGAAATACTGGCTGTATTTCTCCCTTGGAATACAAATTTCTTGATGCCAGTTTATGATATTTTGTTTGTTTTTGTTTTTGGTAGCTTCAACATTAAGTATGTGTGTGTGTATATATATCAGCCTTTCACACAGTAGACATTAATTGAATTGAATAAAACATGGTTCCTATCCTTATGAAACAAATTAGTATCATCATGCTATCAGAGTATATGAGCAGAGTACCAAGAATCATGGATCTAGTTTAGGAAGTTTGGGATTGCTCCAAGGAGTTAGATCCTCATTCCTGGAAAAAAGAAGCTAAACTATCACATAAACCTATTTAGATTCTTCATGTCTAAAATTCAAAGACAATAATCCATCATTTGGAGCCATGTGTCTATTTACAGGGTATCACAAAGATATTAGAAGTACTGAATAAAAAATTTAAAAAATTGGGAATCTGAACCATTTTTCTTTTAATTTTAAAAAATTCTTTTAATCTTTTATTTTTCCCAGTTATAGGTAAAGCATTATTTGGTTCTAGATTCTCTTCCTTTCTACCTACCCATCCCACTCCATCGAGAAAGCATATATGAAGTTATGCAAAACATTTCTATAAAAGTCATGTTGCAAAAGAAAACATAGATTTCACTCCCCACCCCAATACTTCATGAAAAATAAAGTAACAACAATGAAAATGGTATATTTCAATCTGTATTCAGATACAATAAGTTCTTTCTTTGGGTATGGATAGCATTTTTTATTATAAGTCCTTCAGAGTACTCTTGGATAAGTGCATTGCCAAGAAAATCAGTCATTTATAGCTGATCATCTTACAACACGCTGTTACATTGTACACAGTACATTTCACTTTCTGTCAGTTCATGGAGTACTGGTTTTTCTGAGAGCATCCTGTTCATCATTTCTCATAGAACAATAGTATTGCCATAATAATCCCATACCAGAAATTATTTAGCCATTCCTCAATTGTGGACATCCCCTCAATTTCCAATTCTTTGCCCTGAGAAAAGGGCTGCTATAAATATTTTTATACATCTCAGTTCTTTTCCTTTTTTAAAAAATTATTTTGTTGTATTGATATTGTCAGGTCAAAGGATATGCATGATTCTAAAGCCCTTTGGGTATAGATCATACCTTTGGATCATATGTCAATTGGGGAATGGCTTTTGTTTATTCATTTTTTAAAATAAATTTTGACTTAGTTTCCTATACAATGAAAAATGAGGCTTTATATCAGAGAAAATTTCTTCAAAAATTCTTTTCTCTCCATAAGCTCTTTTAAAGAAGAGATTTAAAAAAAATATTCTAGTCTATTACAGAGCTTGGAAGGTAGAAGATACTTGCTAAATGCTTTTTTATTGGCTGATGCATTTATCTCCTTATATCTCACAATCTGCTAAACCCACCATCCTAACTTTATTCCTCATCTTGGCTTCTGCTTTCCTACTTCACCTTTTTTTTTTTTTTTTTAACAAATGGCCAGTACTAACAAATACTGTGATTATAGTCATTGTGTTTTGTAGTAAAGGACTCTATTTTTTTCTTCCTTTCTCCCTCCTTCTCTCCCTTCCTTCCTTCCTTCCTTCCTTCCTTCCTGGCTGCCTGAATTTCTTCCTATCTACCTTTCCTTCTTTCTTGCCTTCCTCTCATTCCTCCCTTCCTTTCCTTCCCCTGGCTGTATGACTTAGGGTCTTAGACAGAAATTCAATGACTTTCATAGGGACACCTGGTTAGAATATCTTCAGGCTCACTTGAACCTAAGTCTTCTTGCCTCTGAAACTGGGTATCTATATACTATGCCAATTCCATTTTGTTTATAAACTTTAAAGGGCTACAAACATGTGAGTTGTTATTGGTCCTAGTTCTGTTTTCCAATAGGGTGATATCCTTCTTCCTCATGGCAACTCTTGAAATTTTCAATACAGCTGTCTTCTTAGACTTGCTCTCAATGAAAGCATTGTGTCTGTAGGAGTTACCAAGTAGAAGGTCTCCATTTTTAGAAGGAGTACATTTTTAGAAGTACAACAAGATGAATTTCTGACCGGATTCCTAGTCAGGCGGATAATTTTTTGAGGAACTAGACCTATAATAGGCAGACCCATGGGTATCCAGAGAAGGCAGACTACATAGGAACTACAATTTATGACTCTGTAAAGACCAGGGGTTATTGTGAAGTTATTAGGTCATTTGGAGTCATAGAATCATTTGGAGTAAGCACCAAAGGAGAAAAAAAGTGCTCAGGAAGATAGAAGAAGAGCACTAGTTATAGATCAATCATAAATAATAGGCTCCAGATCTAATTCTGTCTACCTCATGGGTTAGGCTGTGACTTGGAACAGTTGGGATTTGTAGATTTAATTAATGTGACATTAAGAAGTTGATAATCTAGTTGAACAGATATAATTTATAATGTCTATGAGGTTTTGGGGTAGTCACCACTTTGGTGCCTTGCCTATGTAATGTATAGAACATTCAAAGAGGAATTGCAGCTCTAGTCTGAGGACTTGCCAAGCCATTTTCAGGGCTACTCATACATCTTTGGTGTCCACCTTTATCCAACTCTCTCCTGTAGCTCTAAGCAGCTGTAGCATGTACAGGAAACAGAAACTAGGAACACTGTTTTGGCATTTGTATTAACCCAGGTTGAAGGTAACTGATAGTTCTCAAACCAATTGGCAAGTTTGGAGCATGTCTTCCCCAAGCACGTGAAGACTTTCCCAACACAATGGGCAGATGAAAACAATTTTTTGTAATGGCCATGAAGGCAGCAAAATTAGGCACTATGGAGTGCTTAGAACTTGCTTGGACATTGAAGTCACCAAGGTCATCCACTGAATCTCAAACCATTGCTGGTATTGTTGACTCTTGTCTTGCCATTGGACTTTAATAACTCTGGAAGAGATAATGAGGCTGATGACTTTGTGCCACTCTGCCTCACTGAAATCCAATTCATGTGTAAGTCAAGACATTACTAGTGATGTCCTTGCTATTCTTTGAAAACAAATGAACAACAATAAAATGATCTCTAAGATTCTTTCTAGTTCTAAATTCTGTAAACTGTGAACAAAATTTAAGTGGCAATTCTATTCAATAAAATAAGAAATGTCACAAAGAAATTAACAAGAGGAAAATGGGCAGTAGAGGCAATTTGTTCTGTGAATTCAGAGTAGAGAGAGTGCACTGTGGGATGGAATAGGCTGGAAAGGCTTTTTTAGAGGTGGAGTTCTAACTGGATTTTGAAGGATGAATACAATTTTATAGGGGCTAGGACTTCAGAGTAGAGAGGACATTCCTGGGGCAGGAGATGTGAGTAAAGGTGTAGAGGTGGGAAAGCAAAGTATGTTCAAGGACAATGAATAAATGAATTTGCCTTTAATAGTAGAGTGTGTGAGAGGAAGTGGTATGTGCTCTGGCTGCCAAGACAGGTTGGAGCAAGACTGTAGAGTGCCTTTGAGTGCTTAGATCAAGGAGCTGGGATTTCATTGCAAAGCATTAGGGAATCATTGAAGGTTTTTCAGTGGGATGTGTGTGTGTGTGTGTGTGTGTGTGTGTGATGTGTTCAGAAGGATAATTTAAGGAAGATGACTGTGATAGAAGTATTCCAGAATGGACTGAGATAGGGGTAGTCCTAGAGACAAGGAAACAAGTTTTAGAGTTATTGAAATAGTCAAAGGAAGAAGTATTGAGGGCATGATTTAATGGATGTGGTGGTAGTACAGAGGGGAAGACTGATGTGAAGTCTCTCTGTTGATTACCTTTGGCTGTGAAATAATTGCTCAGGTGAGAGTTGTCTGGATGAAGAAGAGCTGAAAGGAATCTGAGAGGCCATCTAATCCAACTCCCCTCATTAAGAGATAAAAAATAACTGTTTTGGGGTCCCACTGCTAGTAAGGATTTGGTTTGGGATGAAAAGGCAAGTCTTTTTTATTTCAAGTGTTCATGTGTTATACCATACTTCTCATATCATACAGGGTATACTTTTGATGAGATTGAGAATGCTCAGTGTCACCTACACTTGTATAATTGGGAATGGAGGTATATTGCTTATCTAGACTATGTTGTCATCACCCATTTTTGCAAGAAAACTGGAGGATACATATTCTGTGCTGGCCTTTTTCCACTGGGTGATTGGCTGGATCTGTCTGCTTCTTTAAAGTATCTGACAAATCTCAACTACTCATTTTCCTGAATTTGTATCTAATGATGAAAGGCTTCTTCACTCCTGGTGGGGGAACATCTTGTAGGAAATATAGTAAGTTCCCCTTGGGACAAGTTTCTGAGAAATGAGCTTGGTAGTTGGACCTTTTTCATTTTCAGTTCTAGATATAGGGAGTAAAGTTCTTTATCCAAGATCTCTAGCCTTTGGATTCAGGAACCTAGGAATCTAGACTAGGTGTTGGAGTCAGTCCAGTGGCAAAAATTTAAAGAGCAAGAGTCTCACATGTTAGCCCTATGAAGCTTTGTATTTGAATTTGAGGGGCTAATGCTACATAGGAACTGAGTTAAACTATGAGCCTAATCTCCCTTCCTTCATCCCAGACCAAGAGGTGTGGAGGGAATTATGCCCCTGAAATATAAGAAGAAATGGTCATATGTTTATTCTTGATATTTTTGAAGCAAATATTTCTTTGTAAAAGCTAATATGATATTAAGTGGTTAAATAAAAGTGAGGTCCTAGACACTGGCCACTAAAAAGGCAGAAACTAAATCTGTGGGGGCTCAAATCAGTGGCAGAAGAAAAGAGGCTCCTCCAATGCTCGTAATCTCCAGAGGACTTGGGTAGGGCAGTAAAATAGATTAAACTTTGTATTCAGAATATATAGCTTAGTAATATATATTATAACTGTTATAACTTAGTAATCAGCCACAGAGAATCCATAAGCATAATGTACAAACCCAGAGGCTTATTGTAAAGAGTATTCAGAAGTCCACTGAACTTCTGGGCCATGAAGTCAGAAATGCTAATGTCAAAAGTCTCTGTCTTGATGAGATAAAAATTTGAAGTTAGAGTTATAGAACACATTAAATTCCCTATGTGATATTAATGTACCATAAGTTTATATTGTTGAGAAATTAATAACTGAGAAGAGAATTGAGCCTATCCTGATAACAGAAATAACAATCACAATAACAATAATATCTAACATTTGTAAAAGGCTTTAAGGTTTACAAAATAATTTACAATACTTTATTTTGTCCTCACAACTCTGGGAGTAATAGATTATTCTCTTCATTTTATGGTGGAAGAAACTGAATCAGATAGAGATTAAAGCAATTTTCCCAGAATCACATTGGTCATAAGTGTCTGAGGCAAATTTGAATTAAAGTCTTCTTGACGCCAGGTCCAACACTCCAACCACTGAGCAATCTTGCCACCTAATAATGGTGGTGTAATTACTTTGATTAGAACCTTCTGTTTTGACCACTGAAAGTTTAAGTTTAAAAAGTTTAGTGAATTGATGTCATTGGCATAAATCCCATTGGCACTTGGAAAGCAATGCCAATTGACCTCCATTTGGCTGACTGCATATACAGTGACTAAAATCAGGAAGCCAATAACAGATGCTTTTAAAATCTCTTGAATTTAAAATTCCTTTAAAAAGTACAAATGGTCCCTTGAGGTGTGCAGAATTTTTATAGACTCCTAGACTCTTAGAATGGGATTGTAGAGGTCATTCAGACCAACTTTAAACCCAATTTAAGGATCCCTTCTACAACATGTCTGACAGATGGTCATTTAGTCTCTATCTACTACCATTGGCAGGGAATTCTCTTTGAGAGCCTGTACTAGTGCTAGACAGTTCTTCTTGTTATAATTTTGTCGAAGTTGAATTGAAATTTAATTTCTCTAACTTTGACTCAGTGAATCTAGACTTGTTTACCTGACCAATACTAAATAAGCCTAAACCCTCTTCTGTATATCAGCACTTCATATATTTGAAAATAACAGTTCTCCATTTCCTAAACATTCTATTCTTTAGGTTAAACATACTTGGTTCTGTTATTAATACTTCCTCTTTGAGATTACCTCCAATGTACACTGCATGTATCATGAATTATATGTTTATTTGTTGTCTTTCATTGAGGGCAGGGATTGTTTCTTTTTTGTCTTTCTTTGTTTCCTTAGCACTTAGTAGAGTGTTTCAAACATAGTAAATGCTTATTGACAGAATAGGATATGGTTTTCAGATTCCTCATTACTTTCTGATAGAGGTTTTCCAATTTTTCTCTGTCCTTCTTTGAGCATGATGTCCAGATGTCAGCATAATACTCTCAATGTGATCCGACCATTGCAGAAATTATTTTAGTTTAAATAATTCCTAAGAGAACATTATCTAGGGGATAGCTGGATGCCCCCCTTATTCTTTTGCTTCCCTTCCAATAAGGGTCAAAATAAAACAAAAACAATATCAGGTAAATATGTACTGAAATCACTATTCATAAAAAGATTCTTTTGTAAGTAGACTTGTAAATTAGTCAATATTTCACCAACTTGCTTGGCATTTTATCATGGAAGACTATTGTCAGTAATATTCTATGACATGACCTATATTGTAACTTTAGCTCTGAACTGTTGGTTCTTGTTTTCTTTCAGTCTAGATTCATGATTTCATAGATGTAGAGAGCTCCCAATGTCAAAACTCCCTCCATTGATGCAGGTCATCATCATCTCTGCAATTTAGTCTTTGAGAGTTTCTGGAAAGGTTGGATGACTTGCCAATGTTCACAGGCTGTTACATGTTAGAGGTTGGCTTGATCTAGGTCTTCTTTATGCATTCCATCCATTATGCCATGTTGTTTCTCAGTTCTGGAGTTATATTATCATAATTTGCCACACTAGATGAGGATGATGATGGGAGATGCTTTTATTCAATTGTCACTTTATGGCCTTTTAAATCTCACTTTGGGGGGGGCAATCCTAATTACAGGTGATATCATGTGTGATTACAAAGTAATAGGTATGATTTAAAAATAGTAATGAAACATAGTAAATTCTTCAAGATAAATTCTGTCCCTTTCAAAGAAACCTTGGGAAGCTATTTACATATTCTAGTGAAGGTACCATCACTTTATAACCCTATTGAAACTCTACTAGTTTGAAATTATATTCTATACTTAGAACATATTATTTTGAAAACTCTATTAAATAGTGGCCTATCTTTTCCTTTGAAGGTGTTTCTGTTCTGCTCAAGGTAGCAAATAAACAGCAAAATGGCCAAAAGATAGATCATGGAAGGAGGATAAGCTGAGATTTGGGATATTTAACAGAAAAAGCATGTCATGAGTGATTAAGAATTGATGGTTAGTGGTCCACTTAAAATTAGGAATATTCCTTGAGGCAGATATATTATTCAACTGGCTATAATTCTGGTCTTGAGCCCCCAGAACTAGGCCCATTATTATGCCCAAGTATCACGATATTCTTAGGGTTGCAGAGTGGATATTGTTGGCAGTTTGCCCCCCCAAAGTCATTATTATTATTAAGTTTTTATTGCCAGAAATGGTAGACCAGGGGATAGTCACCATGATGGAGTTGACACCTTAAGTAGTCATAGCTTTTGCTGAAGCCCATTTTTGCAACATATAGACTCAAAATCATCAGCATCCATTTCTTTTAATGGAATTCAGTATTCAGTTATATTAAATAAACTGATATTCAATTCCAAAGGATGGCACCTTTGGGGGCATTAGATCAACAGAGAGGGAGAAAGACCAAGTCCTCCAAGGATTCTGAATCACTTAGCTTGGACACAAAAATGAACAGAAAGACTATAAAATTCCTCTATAGCTTTCCATCAGACACAACTACCTTGGCTGTCCTTCTGAGTCCTGGAAATAAGCATTTTGGATAAAAGCCAAATGTGTAGAATTCAGTCCAAGTGATGTTGCAAGACAGTGAGGAGGAAGAATTTTCAGGGAAAACATGTATTTCTTTAAACTAATACTATAGAGGTGAGTAGGATTTAAAGGTAAATATCTAAATCTGAGCACTAATGGGATTAATTGCTAATTGACCCAAATAGCTAACTGGCCTTTGCTATATCTCTCAAGACTCCTAATTTGGTGTACATTTCTAAAAAATGAAGTCTTTCTTGCCCTTTTTTGTACCTTGGCTCTGCCTAAGCTGTGTTTTTTTTTTTTTTTTTAAACTGACCCTAAGCCTTCTCACCTTAGATATGTGGTATGAATGATCAGCCAGGAATAACTAGACAATGAGGCAAACTTTGCCTCTTAGAAACACTAAGACCTTTGGGGATGGGTGGGTAGAGATTCATAGATAGAATAAGTACATATGCTCTTGAAAAGTGAGATTACTCTATTGAATGAATTTAGCCTGGAAAAGCAGCATGGTATAGATAAGGAAAGATCACAGAGCTTAGAGTCAAGCAAGAGATCTGGTTTCCAATCCTGGGTCTATCATATTATTATCCATGTGATCACAGGCAAGTCAAATATTCTCTCTACATCTCTTTGTAATAATGTACAATAATACCTATAAACTCTCAACTGTCATGTTAGCATGAGTTACTGCTATTATGTGGTTTTATCATGGTATATCTTTGATATTTGCTCCAAATAAATCTTGGGCAGTGTAGTACAGGGAAAATAACACTGAATTATGTGACAAGGGATGTGAAGTCATCTGCGTGATCTTGGACATAATGTTTCCCGTGTCTCATTCTTTTCTGTAAAGTAGAAATAATGATACTTGTCCTTGTGTGGATAAAATGAATATGAGCAAAGAGGAAGAATAATGTGTTATACAAACATAAGCACTAAACACTGTCTACTCAGCAGATTAAGATACTATAAAGACACGACCAGAAAATACAAAGTAATTCCCAGGACTGTTTAAAGTGACAATTTTTTGTGGTCCAATTTTATTTCATAATTGTCATCTTTACCACCATCACAATCATCATCATCTGAAAGTTTCCATTGCCACAGGCATACAAAATATTTATCTTTTTATTGTTCAGTCATGTTTCAGTTGTGTTTGAATCTTTGTGACTCCATTAAGGGTTTTCTTGGCAAAGACAATGAAATGGCTTTCCATGTTCTTCTCCAGTTCATTTTGCAGATGAGAAAAGTAAGGTAAACAGAATTAAATGACACCCAGGGTCTCATGGCCAATAAACGTCAGGCTGGATTTGAACTCAGAAAGATGAATCTTCTTGATTAGGTCCAGTGCTGTATTCACTGTGCCATCTACCTGCCCAGTATTCATCTTTAGTCTCCTTCCAAATAGAATTTTATGTCATATGAGAAGATATAGATGCACAGGATATATTTTTGTCACAGAATACAGCCACTGAAGTCAAAAGGAGAATTCCTCATGATGTCTCTACCCTTCCCCACTAGCCATGTAGTTATGGGAATTCCCATAGCATAAATTTCATTAAGATCTTAAGATTAAAAAAAAAAAACACTTTTCTCAAAACAAACCTGTAAAACAAGTAATGCAAACATTACCTTCCCATTTTACAGATGAGAAAACTGAGGTTCAAAGAGGTTAAGTGATCTACCTTTACATATATAGCTAGTAAGCAACAGAACTCTTAGAACTTTGAGATGATGGCTTGGTCATTAAGTAAATTAATAGCATATTTCCTGAGATAACCACATAAAATAATTTCCTGCTTTTATTGAAAAGAAGACAAGTGTTTTTAAGTTTCAAAATTAAATTCATTTATGTGTCAATGTTGGCAACAGATGGTAAGTGAATTAAATAGGTTGATTTAAAAAAAGACAAATTATTATTACATAGTAATAGCAAGAAACATCAATGCTTAGAAATGCATTTCTATGGCTAAGGGATCATTTATGATGTAGATCCAAACCAAGACTCAGAAAGGCTGTTAATATTATCATTACTTGCTCCCTGTTATTATTATGTGCTAATTTTGCATAAATACCATTGTAAATTTTAATGTCTTTGTAAGTATTTTAGGAAGACTATCTTATAAGTATGAAATGATTCAATTCATGCTTATAAAAATTCTACTTAGATCCTTAAAATGAATCTTTTGGTGACAGGTAATTGGCTATTTGCCTATTTTTCATCTGATCCTTTTCTCTCCTCTCTCCCTCCCTCTCCATTTCCTCTCTCTCTCTCTCTCTTCTCTCTCTCTCTCTCTCTCTCTCTCTCTCTCTCTCTCTCTCTCTCTCTCTCTCTCTCTCTCTCTCTTTCTCTCCCCCTCCCTCTCTCTCCCTCTCTCTCTCCTCTTCCCCCCCCCTCTCTTTTTCTCTCCCTTCCTCCCTCCCTCCCTTCCTCCCTTTCTCCCTTCCTTTCCCCTTTCTTTTCTTTCCCACTTCTCTCCTTATTTCTTTTTTTATTTGTTTTGTTATTGATTTAATTTGATGCCAATGGACACAGGTGTGCTGACTGTCTGTTCTTAACTTCCAAGAAACCAGCATTTTGGCAAGGATGATAAATTGTTGTATAATAAGACTCCCTCCCCTTCCCCTTGCCTCCCCCTTCTCCCTCCCTTCTTTTCTCGGATTTAGCCTTGAGTCTTTTCAAAAGTTGGGTGTGAAACCTTTGTAGGTGTGTCTTATGAGTTAGAGAGAGCAATTAAGCTTTCCTGAGTTGCTCTTCAAATACATACACACATATATACATATGTACATGTGTATATGTACATATACATAGGTAGCAAGGTAGTCTGATAGATAGAACACCAGGCTTGAAGCCAGGAAAAACTTTGTTCAAATCTGGTTTTAGATACTTTATAGCTGACTATGGACAAGTCATTTAACCCTTATTTGCCTCAGTTCATTATGTGTAAAATGGGACATATCTGAGAAGAAAATGGCAAACCACACTAGTATCTTTGCCATGAAAACTCCATAGATTTTTGTCATGTCAAATATGACTGAAGAATGAACAACAATAAAAATTACATATATGTGTATATATACATACATGTGTACACACATATGTGTGTTTGATGTGTATGTATACATACATATAGTTATATTAGGAATTTAAAAGAAAAGTCCAAACAATAAGCCTTATTGTCTTCCCCTAGAAAATAAATCTCTTGAAGGCTCATTTCTGTCTTTTGTACCGTCAATGCATAACATTGTACTAAGTGCCTAGCATGTACTAAGAATTTCATGGATATTTGTTGATTGTCCATATGTCCAAAGTTGACCTTTCCTTTAGTTTTCCTTGAGCTGTGAAAATAAATAAATACAAACTGATATAATTGGTATTCTTGGACAAATATCTGTTCTTACTAATGTAAAAATATTTTTCAGGATAATGGAAAAAAGGCCTTAAAATCATGTGATCTGCTCTGAGCGCAGGTAGCTATATGATCTTGAGCAAGACCCTTCTCCTCTATGCTCCTCAGTTTCTTTATCTGTAAAGTGAGAAGGTTGGAATAGACTTTTTTGGGTTAACTTCCAAGATCAAGGTGTCAGGTTCCTACAGTTTTGCCTTCTTTTCTGGGGAGAGTAGGGCTGGGTCCAGTCTGTTTTTTAAGCAATTTAGTAAATGCATATAGGGAAATTGAAGCCACAAATCAGCACAAAGCAACCTTGAACCACATGCTCTCTGTCCACATGTCTATTTGTTGACACAGTGTTCCTCAGGGTGTTATGGCTTGTTCTTGAGCAATTTTAGGAATATCATGAGTTTCGGACTGTTGAAGGCTTTCTTTAATGATTTCAAATCGATGAAAAGCATGAGAACTATTAGTCACTTCTCCCTTTCAAGTGTAATCCTCCCACAGATGGGTGTTTTTCAGGTTGCTCTGGATGACTAATAACCATGTTTGTATAAGGGAGAAATAGCATTTTTCTGATCTCTGATGGTATGATTGAAGATTCATTTCCATTTAGGCAAGGAGGAAATGGGGAAAATTGATCAGAAAGGCTAATTCAAGGCCATGGTCATATCTTAAATCTAGTTTCTTAGGTGAGTTTAAAATGTACTATGAACTTCATTTCAAGTAAGTTTCTTCCATAGTCACCTTCTAGTCCAAGGAAGGTTGTTCTCTCCCACATAATTTTGACCCATAACACCATGTTAATCGGTGATGGAAAGGACCATAGCTGGATGTTTAGTTCATCCCTATGTTTTCTTGAGATCCAAGATAGCTTGATATAGTGTTAAGAGCTCTGGATCTGTTCAAGTCCAGCTTGCTCAGTTGCACTGAAGCCATGTATAAGTTACTCTTGATTCCTCAGGATTCATTTTTATAATTTGTAAAAAGAAGAATTTGAACTAGTTGATCTCCAAGTTCCCTTTCAAAGCTAGACTCTATGATTGTTTCTGTTTTTTTTTAAACAAGTCTAGGTGGGTAGATATAGATGTATCAATAGCCATCTCTCAAAGCTAGAAAATTCTTATAAAAGTCAATTACAATCTATTCCTGCTGAACAGCTAAGTCAATGAGAGATTGTGGAAAAATCTATACGCATATGGTGCTCCTCTTTGGTTTTCTGAATCAAAGCCCATGTTCAGAAAATTAGATCAACCTTCTTGTTGACTTCTTACCTAGGGGATGGGAAATGGACCTGGGATTTCATTAGTGTAAGGGACTTTTAGATGAGGAAACTCTCTACCAACACAGGCTGTCTCTTTCTGTGCAATTTATAGTCTTAGAAAGGTGTTTAGTGTTCAAGGCCACACAAGTTGGACAGGTCAGAGATGGGGCTTGAACCTCAGTCTTCTTGACTGGTTCTCTTTCTACTATGTTTTACCATCTCTGAGACTGTTCCTTATAAAACTTTGGAAGTTTTAGAGAAGTCCACTTCCAGATTGTCAGCCTTATCATACCCCCACAGAGGTCAGAAGCACACCTCTCTTAATCAATCTGAGGAAGTACACTTGTGTAGACCACTCCCAAGCACCAACATTCCAAATTCTATTCAGGACTCTGGAAGTGGATTAATCCTTTAAATTTTCCAACAACAGACCATGACATATCAATCTACTCCCCACTGTGTTGACTTGGGTATCAGTCAGCCAGACTCAACATCATGCCCACAGTACTTTCTTTGGAATCTTAATCCTTAGTCAAATCCTGCCTTTGACAAATACTATGTGACTCTTAACCTCTTATCCTAATTAGCAATAATATTCAATCACTTTCATAGCCATCAACCAATCAATCAGCAAATATTTATTAATGTACCTACTATGTGTCAGGTACTCTGTCAGCTCTTAGAGATATAAAGACAAAAATGAAACAGCCTCTCTCCTCAAACAATATCCCTCAGTTTGTTCAACCATTTCCAAATCTGTGGGCTCCCATTTTATTTTCTTTCCATTTTCCATTTTCTTTCTGTCTGACCTACTCAGTATACATGACTAATATTGGAATTACTATTTGGAGGGGTAAAAATCACCTGTTAAATTTTATTTTTGGGATTTTTTTCTCTTTGAGAAAATGAGAAATGATCTGTTTGGCTGTTCATCATGGTGAAAAACCTAGCTGATGTAAAGAGGAAACTATTTTGGTTTGTTGCTTTGGATGCAACTATTCCACATTTATTCAATAAACATTTATTAAGCACTTGCTGTATTTGGGGTACTGTAGTTAAGGATACAAAGTTTAGGAAAGCCATTCATAAGGCAGAAAAAAAAGAAGAAAATCGTCTCCAAACAAATGATCTATGGCCCTTCCTCAAACCTTTCATACAGTGTGAAGGCCAGAGAGAAGACAAACTGTGGCTTTGGTGTCCTGAGAACTCAGAAGCCCATTTGTGAGGAAAGTTCTCCTATGTTCCCTAAGAAATGAATCTGAAAGACAAGTCCATGGGGAAAAGCCAATCACCTAGGTGGCTAAGTGTTCAGGTCCTTTATTCCTCTCTTAATTTATGGGTGAACTGAGGGGCTGGGAATGTATGTGCAATTCTAAGGGAAGAAATTTATGCATTTTCCACCCTAAGGGCCAGATTTCAGTGAGTATAGGCCAAGTGAGTGAGGAATTCAGATTAGGCCACAAAATAATGTCAAGGATTTGACTGGAATCTGCTGGAGTCTGGAAATCCTGTCACTCTGGCCCGCACCTCCAAGGTTGTCTGTTTCAACACTCCTGACTTAGACAGCAGAGAATGTAGTATTTGGAGGCTTATGTATTTCCTTAGTGAAGAACATTCTGGTCAAGGAGAGAACTAATTAAAACTTTCCTCACCTTGCCTGACCTGCCCATATTTACTCAATTGCAATTTTGGTAGCTTCTTTTCTTATATTGTTTTTGATAATGTGTATGTTGTGATGTGGTGTGAAAATGGGGAAAAATGTTTGGGGTGGGAGTTAATCTGTTAGAAAAAATATTCAAAGGATTTGAGACACTTAAAAATGAGTTGCAAACTTCTCAAAGCTAAGAGAAAATATGTAGTACAGGTGTGTAATTATTGGTGAATTTTTCTTAAACATACTTAAACATTTGTCATCAGGTTAAATAGCATTCTTCTGAAGTCATTGCATTCTAGATTTAAAGCTGAAAGGAAAGCAAGACAAAATTCTCAGTTTACAGAAGTGACCATACAAAAAGTAAATGCCACAGGCAGGATTTGAACCCATAACTTTGATTCTAAATATAGTGCTCATTCCATTTAAACTAGCTCTGAAATAAATACTGGAAAGAGGAGAAGAGTGACTAATAATGGGTTAGGTTTACATTTAAAGAAAGAAGAAATTTGAATAAAAATTTGAAATTTTTATTGATAGCATTTGAATCCAAGAGTTTTTATGCCCAGCATAAATAATGCTAAGCATGCCTTAAACTGAGAGTATAGAATTGGGGGGCAAAGACATATACAAAGCCACTGCTGGGGAGGCAGCAGGGAGTGACAGACAACTTTAACTGGAAAGGAAATTCTCTTTGTATCTCTTGCTGTTGGGTTTTGTTGGTGATGTATAAAAATGCTGAGGATTTATGGGGATTTATTTTGTAGCCAGCTACTTTGCTAAAATTATGAATTATTTCCAATAGCTTTTTGGTAGAATCTCTGGGGTTCTCTAGGTATACCATCATATCATCTGCAAAGAGTGATAGTTTGGTTTCCTCATTGCCTACTCTAATTCCTTTTATATCTTTCTCGACTCTTATTGCCGAGGCTAGTGTTTCTAATACGATATTAAATAATAATGGTGATAGTGGGCAACCTTGCTTCACTCCAGATCTTACTGGGAAAGGTTCCAGTTTTTCCCCATTGCATATGATGCTTACTGATGGTTTTAGATATATGCTCCTGACTATTTTAAGGAAAAGTCCATTTATTCCTATGCTCTCAAGTGTTTTTATTAGGAATGGATGTTGGATTTTATCAAATGCTTTTTCTGCATCTATTGAGATGATCATGTGGTTTTTGTTTGTTTGGTTATTGATATAGTCAATTATGTTAATAGTTTTCCTAATATTGAACCAGCCCTGCATTCCTGGTATAAATCCTACTTGGTCATAGTGTATTATCCTGGTGACAATTTTCTGTAATCTTTTTGCTAATATTTTATTTAAGATTTTAGCATCAATATTCATTAGGGAGATTGGTCTATAATTTTCTTTCTCTGTTTTCAGCCTACCTGGTTTAGGTATCAGTACCATATCTGTGTCATAAAAGGAGTTTGGTAGGACTCCTTCAATCCCTATTTTTTCAAATAGTTTATATAACATTGGAGTTAATTGTTCTTTAAATGTTTGGTAGAATTCACATGTAAATCCATCTGGTCCTGGGGATTTTTTCTTAGGGAGTTGATTGATAGTTTGTTCTATTTCTTTTTCTGAGATGGGACTGTTTAGGATATTTACTTCTTCCTCTGTTAGTTTGGGCAAGCTGTATTTTTGGAGGTATTTTTCTATTTCATTTAAGTTGTCGAATTTATTGGCATAAAGTTGGGCAAAGTAACTCCTAATTATTGCTCTAATTTCCTCTTCGTTAGTGGTGAGTTCTCCCTTTTCATTTTTAAGACTAACAATTTGATTTTCCTCTTTCCTTTTTTTAATCAGATTTACTAAGGGTTTGTCTATTTTGTTGGTTTTTTCATAGAACCAACTCTTAGTTTTATTAATCAATTCAATAGTTTTTTTACTTTCAATTTTATTGATCTCACCTTTTACTTTTAGAATTTCAAGTTTAGTGTTTGACTGGGGTTTTTAATTTGTTCCTTTTCTAGCATTTTTAATTGCAAACCCAATTCATTGACCTTCTCTTTCTCTATTTTATACAAATAGGCCTCTAGAGATATGAAATTTCCCCTTATTACCGCTTTGGCTGCATCCCATACATTTTGGTATGATGTCTCATTATTGTCGTTTTCTTGGGTGAAGTTATTAATTATGTCTATGATTTGCTGTTTTACCCAATCATTCTTTAGTATGAGATTATTTAGTTTCCAATTATTTTTTGGTCTACTTCCCCCTGCTTTTTTGTTGAATGTAATTTTCATTGCATCGTGGTCTGAAAAGGATGCATTTACTATTTCTGCCTTACTACATTTGAGTTTGAGGTTTTTATGTCCTAATATATGGTCAATTTTTGTATAGGTTCCATGAACTGCTGAAAAGAAAGTGTATTCCTTTCTGTCTCCATTACATTTTCTCCAGAGATCTATCATATCTAGCTTTTCTAGTATTCTGTTTACCTCTTTGACTTCTTTCTTATTTATTTTCTGGTTTGATTTATCTAATTCTGAGAGTGCAAGGTTAAGATCTCCCACTATTATAGTTTTACTGTCTATTTCTTCTTGCAGCTCTCTTAGTTTCTCTTTTAAGAATTTAGATGCTACCCCACTTGGTGCATATATGTTTAATATAGATAGTGCTTCATTATCCATGCTACCCTTTAGCAAGATATAGTGTCCTTCCTTATCTCTTTTAATTAGGTCAATTTTTGCTTTAGCTTGATCTGAGATCAGGATGGCTACCCCTGCTTTTTTGACTTCACCTGAAGCATAGTAGATTTTGCTCCAACCTTTTACCTTTAACCTGCATGTATCTCCCCGCTTCAGGTGTGTTTCCTGTAAACAACATATTGTAGGATTCTGGCTTTTAATCCATTCTGCTAACCGCTTTCTCTTTATGGGGGAGTTTACCCCGTTCACGTTTATGGTTAGAATGACCAATTCTGTATTACTTGCCATCTTGTTAACCCCGTTTATGCTTTCCTCCCTTCTTTCCCCTTTCCCCCCCTTCCAAGTATTAAGCTTGTGAGCACCCCTTGCTTCTCACAGCCCTCCCTTTTTAGTGTCCCTCCCCCCTCCTTAGAGTTCCTCCCCCTATCTTACCCCTTTCCCTCCCAGTTCCCGTATTCCCTTCCCCTTAGCTTATTCCTTCCCTTTCCACTTTTCCCTTCTCACTTTTCAATGAGATGGGAGAAGTTTCACCATAGATTGAATATGTCTTAAGATTTTTCACTTAAAGCCAATTCTGAAGGCAGTAAGATACCCACTATATTCATCCCCCTCCATTCTTTCTCTCAGATATAATAGGTTTCCTATGCCTCTTCATGAGATGTACTACCCCCACTTTACCCTTTTTCTGGTACAATGTCCTTTCCACATCAATTTCTAGAACAAGGTATACATGTATTCTTTATACATCTATATAGTCAAAATATAGTTCCCAAGATTAATCTTTACCTTTTTAGATTTCTCTTGAGTTCTATATTTGTAGATCAAACTTTTTGTTAAGTTCTGGTTTTTTCATCAGAAATAGATGAAATTCGCTTACTTCGTTGAATGTCCATCTTCTTCCCTGGAAAAAGATGCTCATTCTCGCTGGGTAAGTTATTTTTGGTTGCATACCAAGTTCCTTAGCTTTTCGGAATATCATATTCCAGGCCCTTCGATCTTTTAATGTGGATGCTGCCAGATCCTGGGTGATCCTTATTGTGGCTCCTTGATACTTGAATTGGGTTTTTCTAGCCGCTTGCAATATTTTTTCTTTCACCTGAGGGTTCTGGCATTTGGCCACTATATTCCTTGGTGTTTTGATTTTAGGATCCCTTTCAGTGGGTGATCGATGAATCCTTTCAATGTTTATTTTTTCCTCTGTTCCTATGACTTCTGGGCAATTCTCTTTGATAATTTCCTGGAAGACAGTGTCCAGGCTTTTTTTTTCATCATGTTTTTCTGGGAGTCCAATGATTCTCAGATTGTCTCTCCTGGATCTGTTTTCCAGGTCTGTTGTCTTCCCCAGAAGGTATTTCACATTTTTCTCCATTGTTTGATTTTTTTGGATTTGCTTGACTGATTCTTCTTGTCTCCTCGAGTCATTCAATTCCACTTGTTCAATTCTGATTTTCAGTGAAGTATTCTCTTCACTCACTTTTTTAAAATCTTTCTCTAATTGTCCAATTGAGTTCTTTTGTTCTGTGGAATTTTTTTCCATTTCGCCAATTTTGTTTTTTAGAGAGCTGTTTTCTGTTTCCAGTTCACTAATCCTATTTTTCAAGGATTTTACTTCTTTATCCACTCTCTCTTTAACTTTCTCCAGACTCTTTTCCCATTTTTCTTCTAGCTCCCTTGTGAGAGCCTTTTTAATCACTTCTATGAGGTTCATCTGTGCTGAGGAACAGCCGATCTCCTCCTTTGGGGAATCACCTGGGGACTGCCTGTTTTTAGTCTCCTCAGGATTTAGAGTCTGCTCTCTATCTGTGTAGAAGCTGTCAAGGGTTAAAGTCCTCTTCAGCTTCTTGCTCATTCTGTCTATTAATCAGAGATAAACTACCAAAGAAAAACAGAAAAAAACTGGAGTCTTTCTTTGGGGGAGGGGCTGGGTGTGTTATCGAGCTTCCTCTACAGACTGCAGGTGGCAGCAGTGAGGCACTAGCAGGACTGTGCTGCGCCTGCGCTCTGAGATCCCAGAGCGTGCTGAGTCACTGAGGGGGGGGAAGGGGGGGGGGCCAGGTCCTGAGAGACTTCAGCTGTTTGCGGTTGTATTCTTCAGCCCCGGTGTTTTTAGCTTTTCTGCTGGGCTGCTGACTTGCTGCCGGAGCAAAGTATCCAAACCTGTAGCGAAGCTCTCCCCGCAGAAACGGCTATGATCACTCTCCACCCCCTCTCCAGTCTGCTCCGGTGCTCTCACTGCCGCTGCCCTCAGCCTGTGCCCGATCTAAAACCGCCCCAGCCCTCCAGTAAAGACAGACCTTTCTTGGCGGATCTCAAGGATGGCTTCTCTTGGTAACTATTTGTGGGTTTTTTTCAGTCAAGCATTGATTCAGAGGCTTGTAATGAAGTGGATAGTGAGAGAAAGCGCGGAGCTTATGCAACTGTGAGCCTCCTCTCCGCCATCTTAACCGGAAGTCCTCTGTTTTTTTTTTTTAAACAAGTCTAGGTGGGTAGATATAGATGTATCAATAGCCATCTCTCAAAGCTAGAAAATTCTTATAAAAGTCAATTACAATCTATTCCTGCTGAACAGCTAAGTCAATGAGAGATTGTGGAAAAATCTATACGCATATGGTGCTCCTCTTTGGTTTTCTGAATCAAAGCCCATGTTCAGAAAATTAGATCAACCTTCTTGTTGACTTCTTACCTAGGGGATGGGAAATGGACCTGGGATTTCATTAGTGTAAGGGACTTTTAGATGAGGAAACTCTCTACCAACACAGGCTGTCTCTTTCTGTGCAATTTATAGTCTTAGAAAGGTGTTTAGTGTTCAAGGCCACACAAGTTGGACAGGTCAGAGATGGGGCTTGAACCTCAGTCTTCTTGACTGGTTCTCTTTCTACTATGTTTTACCATCTCTGAGACTGTTCCTTATAAAACTTTGGAAGTTTTAGAGAAGTCCACTTCCAGATTGTCAGCCTTATCATACCCCCACAGAGGTCAGAAGCACACCTCTCTTAATCAATCTGAGGAAGTACACTTGTGTAGACCACTCCTAAGCACCAACATTCCAAATTCTATTCAGGACTCTGGAAGTGGATTAATCCTTTAAATTTTCCAACAACAGACCATGACATATCAATCTACTCCCCACTGTGTTGACTTGGGTATCAGTCAGCCAGACTCAACATCATGCCCACAGTACTTTCTTTGGAATCTTAATCCTTAGTCAAATCCTGCCTTTGACAAATACTATGTGACTCTTAACCTCTTATCCTAATTAGCAATAATATTCAATCACTTTCATAGCCATCAACCAATCAATCAGCAAATATTTATTAATGTACCTACTATGTGTCAGGTACTCTGTCAGCTCTTAGAGATATAAAGACAAAAATGAAACAGCCTCTCTCCTCAAACAATATCCCTCAGTTTGTTCAACCATTTCCAAATCTGTGGGCTCCCATTTTATTTTCTTTCCATTTTCCATTTTCTTTCTGTCTGACCTACTCAGTATACATGACTAATATTGGAATTACTATTTGGAGGGGTAAAAATCACCTGTTAAATTTTATTTTTGGGATTTTTTTCTCTTTGAGAAAATGAGAAATGATCTGTTTGGCTGTTCATTATGGTGAAAAACCTAGCTGATGTAAAGAGGAAACTATTTTGGTTTGTTGCTTTGGATGCAACTATTCCACATTTATTCAATAAACATTTATTAAGCACTTGCTGTATTTGGGGTACTGTAGTTAAGGATACAAAGTTTAGGAAAGCCATTCATAAGGCAGAAAAAAAAGAAGAAAATCGTCTCCAAACAAATGATCTATGGCCCTTCCTCAAACCTTTCACACAGTGTGAAGGCCAGAGAGAAGACAAACTGTGGCTTTGGTGTCCTGAGAACTCAGAAGCCCATTTGTGAGGAAAGTTCTCCTATGTTCCCTAAGAAATGAATCTGAAAGACAAGTCCATGGGGAAAAGCCAATCACCTAGGTGGCTAAGTGTTCAGGTCCTTTATTCCTCTCTTAATTTATGGGTGAACTGAGGGGCTGGGAATGTATGTGCAATTCTAAGGGAAGAAATTTATGCATTTTCCACCCTAAGGGCCAGATTTCAGTGAGTATAGGCCAAGTGAGTGAGGAATTCAGATTAGGCCACAAAATAATGTCAAGGATTTGACTGGAATCTGCTGGAGTCTGGAAATCCTGTCACTCTGGCCCGCACCTCCAAGGTTGTCTGTTTCAACACTCCTGACTTAGACAGCAGAGAATGTAGTATTTGGAGGCTTATGTATTTCCTTAGTGAAGAACATTCTGGTCAAGGAGAGAACTAATTAAAACTTTCCTCACCTTGCCTGACCTGCCCATATTTACTCAATTGCAATTTTGGTAGCTTCTTTTCTTATATTGTTTTTGATAATGTGTATGTTGTGATGTGGTGTGAAAATGGGGAAAAATGTTTGGGGTGGGAGTTAATCTGTTAGAAAAAATATTCAAAGGATTTGAGACACTTAAAAATGAGTTGCAAACTTCTCAAAGCTAAGAGAAAATATGTAGTACAGGTGTGTAATTATTGGTGAATTTTTCTTAAACATACTTAAACATTTGTCATCAGGTTAAATAGCATTCTTCTGAAGTCATTGCATTCTAGATTTAAAGCTGAAAGGAAAGCAAGACAAAATTCTCAGTTTACAGAAGTGACCATACAAAAAGTAAATGCCACAGGCAGGATTTGAACCCATAACTTTGATTCTAAATATAGTGCTCATTCCATTTAAACTAGCTCTGAAATAAATACTGGAAAGAGGAGAAGAGTGACTAATAATGGGTTAGGTTTACATTTAAAGAAAGAAGAAATTTGAATAAAAATTTGAAATTTTTATTGATAGCATTTGAATCCAAGAGTTTTTATGCCCAGCATAAATAATGCTAAGCATGCCTTAAACTGAGAGTATAGAATTGGGGGGCAAAGACATATACAAAGCCACTGCTGGGGAGGCAGCAGGGAGTGACAGACAACTTTAACTGGAAAGGAAATCATCTCAGAATGATCTGCAGAATACTTGTAATAACTAATTCCTCTTGAGAATTAGGGACTAAATTCAATTGTTTCTTGCTGTTAAAAGATGATTGTTGCCAAAGTCCCATAAATGTCCTATTAGAGCCATAGCCACCTTGCCCTATTTGGCTTGGCCAAAGGGTTCACAATTTAATCTTGCATCACTGCCATTGAATGCAAATAAATTCACCTTTGCAAAACAGGACATTTTGACTTACTAAACACCTAGGTAAATGCCCACTTGTGTGCCTTTCGGTGTTCATGATTTCAATTCAAGAAAACCATTTATTAACAAGCACCATCTGTTTACCAGATATAGTGCTTGGTATTGAAGATGCAAAGACAAAATTAAAGTCAAATCTTCTTTGGGGTTCATGACATCTAAGTGATTATTTACAATCAAAATTTGAGTAATACAATAAAAAATTCAGGAACTAGAGTAAAAGACTATTAAAATTGACTCAGTATATCACCAATTTTGTTAAACTCAAGACTAAATTGCATCTTTTATTCCAATGGAGTGGGAGAAAATAATATCCACAGAAACTACCACTTCGTTCCTCTTCCTTCCTCCATTCCTCCCTCCCTCCTTCCTTCCTTCCTTCCTTCCTTCCTTCCTTCCTTCCTTCCTTCCTTCCTTCCTTCCTTCCTTCCTTCCTTCCTTCCTTCCTTCTTCCTTCCTTCCTTCCTTCCTTCCTTCCTTCCTTCCTTCCTTTCTTTTTTCCTTCCTTTCTTCCTTCCCTCCCTCCCTCCTTCCCTCTCTCCTTCCTTCCTTCCTTCCTTCCTTCTTTTCTTTTTTCCTTCCTTTCTTCCTTCCTCCCTCCCTCCCTCTCTCCTTCCTTCCTTCCTTCCTTCCTTCCTTCCTTCCTTCCTTCCTTCCTTTCTTCCTTCCTTCCTTTCTTCCTTCCTTCCTTCCTTCCTTCCTCCCTTCATTTAACAACCATTTATTGGGTACCTTTTCTACAAAATTCATTTTGGGGGGATGCAGAGTTGTATAAAACATAGTTCCTGTCCTCTCTTCCTATTTGTTATATGTCAGCCACTATTCTAAGTGCTGTGGATACATATACAAGGAACCAAGAGAGTCCTTACTCTAAAGAAACTTAAATCCTAATAATTCCCATCCATATAGCTACCAAGCTATAATTAATAAAATATTTAACTCATGAAAATCCTGTAAGATAGGTAGTGTGAAAATTTTTAACCTTCATATTTACAAGTAAAGATATTAAATTAAGATATTAAATGATTTCTCTGTCAATGGGGTCATGAAGTTGAAGTCTGAGAGGAAATTGAAAATCAGATTTTCAAAAAACAACTCCAGTTACTGTTTCACAGCAGAGGAGATATGATTTGTATACCAGCAATTACAATCCAAGGTAGCATGTAATAAATGCTACAAGGATATTAGAAAGCAAAGATTATAAAAACAAAAGTAGGAAGAAATCATATTCTTTTAGGAACATCATAAATCACTTTATGAAAGAGCTGGCATTGAAGGTAGAACTAGGAGAGTACATAGGATTTTGATCTCAGAGATGAACTGCATTCTGGAGAATGGCCC
The DNA here is from genome assembly GCF_016432865.1 of Antechinus flavipes. NCBI lineage: Eukaryota > Metazoa > Chordata > Mammalia > Dasyuromorphia > Dasyuridae > Antechinus > Antechinus flavipes. The sequence continues at coordinate 84,237,833 of NC_067402.1, forward strand.
TCTTCAGATTGGCTCAACTCAATCAATTATTCTGTTCTCGTCCCTTTTTGGGGGTAGATCCTAGGAATGAGAGTTGGGCAGCCAATGCTGAGATTAGAAGCCTGCATGTGTGAGTCCCCAAGGTTGAAGTTGAAACTGGTAGTAGTAGTAGTAGTAGTAGTAGTAGTAGTAGTAGTAGTAGTAGTAGAAGAGGTAGATAGATCTGTCATGGAACAATCTGAGTGTCAGGACAGGTCACAGATAAATAGATAAAGCATTTATTAAGTTCTTATTTATTATATGTCAGCCACTATTCTAAGTACTGGGAATACATCCACATGGAACCAAGACAGTCTTTAACCTAAAGGAACTTCAATCCTCATGGCAAAAAACAGCATTTAAAGGATAACTGGAATGTTCCTATTTTAGGAGCAAGGAAGCAAGTACAGAGAGATGTGAAATGACTTGACTGAGGTCACAAAGATAATCTGTGGCCAATCCAAGATTCAACTCAGGTGGTCAGCCTCCAGGGCCAAGGTTGATGAAAAATGACTCAGAAAGCTGGGCGTATTTATGCACTTTTAAATCAAGGGGTTTGTAAGGGAAGCAGACTCCAATATCCAATAAAAGATGGGGAGACTGAAGGATTCTGCGGTTTAGGGCCCCCAGGATAGTCAAAGGGACATGAACTTACAATGCTCACTTCAGAAAAGAAGGGTACTTCAACCAATGGAAAAAACGTTGGTACTGGAGACAGAGTATCTGTGTTCATATACATAGGTACTTAATACCTGTGTACTTCTGGGAAAACCAGTTCATTTTTTTTTTTTTTTTTGTTCTTCAATTCTCTCATTTGTAAAATGACCAGGAAGCCTCTGAAGTCTCTTCAGCTTTAGATTCATGATGCTATGTGACATTAAGATATTTTTGACATTGACTTCAGCAGTATGTAGAAATAGACTTTTTATGTTTTTTAAAGCCCTGCAGATGTCCTATCTAGTTGTTTCCAGAAGAAGACCAAAGCCCATGACTATAACGAGGACCTCATAATTTTAGAACATCAGCTCTCAGTAGCTATGGAATGCTTCTATAAACTATTATTCGTGGTGTTTTTATTAACTATTTCAGTAACTGGAGCAAAAGATAAAAGGGATTACTATAGCTTATTGTTATTATTAGGAGAATGCACTAGAGCATTGCCCACCTGGGCAAAGGAATGCATCATTCACCCTGATAGGCTTACTGCATCCTGCATTTCATCAAGCATTGGCCAAAAAGCAGTTGCTGAAGGGGATTGTGGCTTGCATTGACTATGAGTTTTTTAGGGCAATTTACTTGTCTGCAAGGGATTGTGGATTATGGTGCTCCATGATATCCAGTTTCCTTTGTTGAATTGGTTAATGGGAAACTCCTAGCTCTGTGAAGAAGTCTTGTATTAATATCCTTTTTGATGGAAGAATTGATTGATCCAGTGTATGTCTGAAACATGTTCAATTGGCACAGTTCCATTATTATTATTATCATTATTATTACTATGATGATAATTTAGCATTTCATTCTATCCTGAATTCTACAATGATCATAACTGTTTAATTAAGGATGATACCATAATATATTATTTTTATAATAATAATTATAACTCATTCGTAAAAGTCCTACTTGAATATCTTATTGGAACATAGTGGTGACCAGGGTTTCTAGAAGGCTGTTATTGTAGAATATGAGCCACGGCAGTTCTGATATTGGAACAGTTCATGAATTGACTTGCCAAGATTTTCATGATGAAAAAGACTATCATCTTTTTGAAAACCAGCTTAGTTAAGGACAAAAAAATTCATCACCAACAAGGGAGTAAGTAGGTGATGAATTTGCTGGCAATAGAAATCCATGGCAAAAGGAAAACTGCCAAATGGTGCTCTGTACTACTGTTGCCTTCTGATTCATCAATGACTGGCAGAGAGGAAGAAAAGGGCCAGAAGATGCTAAGAATCTTACAAGTCTTTGACCAGGGACACTTCATCTTTTTCATATATCATAGAATGTTTTGGCAGTTTGGTAAAGCCTATAGATCCTTTCTCAAAATAATGATTTTTAAGTGCACAAAATAAGGTGAATAGTATTACAAAGGAAATTAATTATATTGAAACAGTTATCAAAGTAATAAACCTCCATAAATTCATGGACTCCAAGTTAAGAACTCATATTGCTGACTGTCTACAAATTATTGACTTAACTATTGATACTCTGTGAGCTCCTTGTCCAATTTACCAGTGAGGTAATATTACTGGAGGAAGTGAATTCATATTAATATTAATATTCCTGCTCTAAATTAAAGTAGAAAGCCTAAGAAAGTTGCAGATAAATGGAAGGATTTCTCGCAGGTTATTTTCAGAGAGACAAACAAAAGTTTTTATCCTATATCTCAACAGCAAGGAATATAATTTCATGGGACGCTGGTTATCTCATCTTGCAATGTTCTGATAGACATAAGCAATGAGACCATGGAGAAGATAATTACACCTTATTTACCCCCAGCCTACATAATCCCCTTCTGGAGGAATCAAGCAAAATATCTGTTACCAACTGGGGTGAAGGTCAGAGATTGGAAATCTTAGAGTTTAATTTATTGAGTTATAATCATGAGGCAAATAGCAGGAACCAAGTCACAGATCTAAGCCAGGGCCACAAGGACTGAGGATTATTCTCCTGGGTTTTCCTACAATCATCCAATCTCAGAGGCATGTAAGACAAGAGTCTGCTGAAAATAGGACATGCTGCTATAGGTGCCTAATTCATTTCGACAAAAAAACCTGTTACATGTCTACTTACATGGCTTCTGGCTCTATGGCAAGTGCTGAGGGTGATAGAAAGATTAATAAGGCAAGATCCCTGATCTCAAGTATCTTGGCCCAGAGATCATGGAAATTAAAACTGGAGTTTCTTCTTTATCTGATCCAGGTAACTAATGGCACTATTTGAAGGAATATATTGTCAAGGGCCAAACAGTCCACTCCTCCCTCTCCAAACCACTCACTCTAAACTCAAGAATTTATTGAATCTTCTGAGGTTTGTCTCAGATTTGACAGAAAAAATGGGAGGGGGTAGAGGAGAAAATGGGACACAGATCTTATTACATCTGATAGACAAGAACTGTGGATGTCCATGTCTGATTTTTTTTTTTTTGGTTGAACAGATGGGATTTTAGGAATTCCCTTATGCCCTTCCTCCCCCAGAAGAATTATCAGAAAAAAAGGAAAGTAGATTGTACTTCAATAAGTAGTGTCTATGCCCAGGCAGCCATATTGTGATACAGGGACATAGCATCTGGAAAATCAGCGGGAAGCAATTTAATTGGCAGGAGATAAGCATGGCAGTGTGGCACCATTACTTGTGGACGCAAGAAGAGAGAAAGAAAGAAACCTCTTATTACCTGCTGGAAAGAAAACCCCATTTATTTTTGTTTTCTTCTGATTTCTTCCGCTCTAGGAATATGGACTTAAATGTGGTAAGCCAAGAGGGCATTTTGCCCATCTGTTATGTACAGAACTCCTGACCCAGCTTTTGGATTGAGGTGGAAAGTTATAACTTTCAGGAACAATTCTAATAGCATCCTTTCCCCTTGTAACTGATGAATATGGTACATTGAAATTAGACATATTGAAACACAGTTTCCCATCAGACAAATGGTTAGACAAACTAAGCATCTATATCCAAGTTGGTCTGGACATGCTCAGGTTGTATATCATGAAAGTGACCTGAGGGGCTTATATATTATGTCCAAATTGCATATCCCCCATTTCATGGATAGGGACATTCTTCTTTGGTTAGCTTCATCTGTAAATTTGATAAGAGTAAGTCAATAGGTTTTTTTTTTTTTTTTGGCTGTATTCTTTTTCTGTTGTTGCTTATTTGCTGTGTCCAGCAATGTCATAGTTCATTCACAGCAAAGACTTCATGTACTGAAATGGTAAAAAAAGAATGACTATTCTTTCCATGTTCTCTCTCTTTTAGCCTAGTTCTGAGAAATGGATCTGGGGGATTTATTTCTGTTTTGTGTTATTTATTTTCTTCAGTTTCAAATGCTAGAGATGATACCCACACATGGGATTAAGTAGTTCAAGCCATGTCAACCTTGGAGTCAAGATTTTAGGCAGGGAATACAGTCAGTCAACTTACATGGAGGCCTTGTGGACCCAGCTTGCTTGGGATATGAGCCTGACTTGGAAGAATGGGGACTGTGTTCTCCAAAAACTAAGTTAAATTATGAACTTAATCCCCTTCTACTTCTTAAGGGCTTAGGTGGTACAGGAGGGAGAGGAATTATTTCTTTCACATGTTGGGAGTATATATTTATATATACATGATTATGCTTTCTGAAGTAAATATTTCTGTGTAAAAGCTAATCTGATGTGGCTAATGGAATTGGGGTATAGGGGAATCCCACTCCTTGCAACTGAGTAAACATTATTGCTGGGGACTTGAACAATTTGCCGAGGACTTATATACCCCTAAATTCTTTTGAGAGTATTGGTGGATCTTAGGGGGAAGAGTAAAATCTAAGCTACCTAATCTTCAGGCAGTGGGAACCAGGGTAGTTTGTATTATATAACAAAATTGCATGAGATTCTGAGTGTGTGATATGTCTATTACTATACTTCCTTGTCATTTTATCAATGATGATATTTTTTCAAAGGTCCCTGACCTTATACAAAATGCACCCAATGGGACAGAAACTTAATTAATTATAATGTTTTGAAAATATGGGGAAGTAAAGAGAGTTGTGACTCATTTGGATTTTCTGTTTTCTGCTCCAGAACTACAGATGTAGCAAACTCAGATTATTTCTGAGATGTTGTATTTTAATAAATCTGTGTCAAGGGTTTATTTTGACATTTGCCCTTTAAAATTTTTTTTTCTCCATTTTTGTTTCTTTGCTTATGCTTTTCCCTATCTTGAAATCGGTTCTTTCCTCTCTAGATACTGTTAATTCTTCAATGAACAAAGTATCTAATTCTTCAATAAGTTGTTTACTTTTATAGAGTACTTTTAAATTCCTAAGCAATCTTGGCCCCAACCTACCTTTCCAACTACACTGAACATTACTCTACGCTCCCCCTTCCCTCCCACTCTGATTCAGCTAAACTGGCTTTCTTTCTGCTCTTCTCATATGCACTCCATTACCATTCCTGCAATGTCCACCATTATTAGTACCGCCTCATAAAATCCCTTTGGGCTGAAACTTAGACATCATCCTCTACATGAAGCCTTTGTTGATCTTTCTGTCCCCAAAGTTAGTGTTCTTTCTCCTAAACTACCTTGTATTTAGCTTTGTTGTAAGAATGTGTGCATTTGTTAATTTTGTTTATTCTGTATATGTATGCAGTTGTGCCTTGGGAAGAGGGATTATTTCATTCTTTGAATTTGTGTCCTCAGTACCTTGTAGACTTCCTGGAATATAGTAGGTGCTTAATAAATACTTGATTGATTGATTGATATCTACTTTAATATTTCAGTGGATCTGTTATCTCCATCCAATTTAATTTAATCAACAGTTATTAAGCACTTACAGGATTGTAGGAATGGCACTATCTAGGCACTGGATACATGGTAGAAACAAAACATAACTTGCTTTTGAGTGACTCATTCTAATAGGAGTTAATACAATACTTAGGCAACTAAGTATAATATAAGTTTATGTGAAGATAGAAAAGGCAGTCTGATATATATATATATATATATATATATATATATATATATAATATATATATATATATATATATATATATATTGGGTATGTTGGGTATGTGCCTGTTAATTCATTTAATCTTTCAGTTCCTTAGACAACTCTATAAGATTATAAATCGCAGAAAAGATGCCAACCTGAATGGAGCACCTTTCCTTTGGGAGTTCTCAGCATGAATGAAATCATAGATCCAGTTCTATCTCTATTCCTACTTGAGAGGTAAGATAACAAATATAAATGGGACAGAGAATCAGAAAAGAATCCTTGAAAGAAAACAAGAGATTATGAGAGGCAAATATAAGAAAGGAGTACATTTGAGACATGGGAATTAGCTGGTGCCAATTCATAGTGACAGAAGATAAAATGTTGAGTGTAGGGAACAAAAATGGGATCTATTTGAAAGACTGATGGTTGGAAAGGCCATTTGGAGTCAGATTATGATGGTCCTTATCTGCTCAGATGAGGAGTTTGTGTTTTGTCTTAGAGGTACTAGAGGAGGGGCTTTGAATGTTGATGTGACTAATGAGCAGATTGTAACTGATCCACGCTTCTTCATTCTGTACAGTTTTGTCCTTGTCCCATTCATCTGTTAGCCGACCTTGTCTTTTAAGGAGATCATCATCATCAAGAAGCACTATTACTGCAAAGAGGAGGAAGAAACCCTTTATTTCCTGTACTATTTGTCTCCTATAAATTCCATAGAGGATCTACTTTGACCATGTCTTTTCACTTTTTTTTTGGTTTCTGCAGCCTGACTTTTTCATATGATTGGTACTTTTTTTGATGATACATTTTTTTGGATCTCATCTTTTATGCCATTTCTTATGTTCCAGTGATATATAACAGGTGATAACCTACTCATATCTACTATCAATATCATCAGAGTATTTCATTATGTTAGTATAAGATCTTGACATCTATCTTTATGTGCATAGAAAATGTCATGCATGAAAAGTCCTTGACAAATCTTAACGCCTAGAAAAAAGTATGCTATCAGAGATATTATGAGACAATAGATAGAGTATTGGACATGAAGTCAAGAGGATCTAGATTCAAATCCTCTCTCCGACATTTACTAGCCATATGATGAGATTTAAACTAGTTAACCTAAATTTCCATTTACTTTTCTGTAAAATGGAGAGAGTAACAGCACCTTTGCCGGCTGGCTATATCACTTTGTTGAAGTTCAAAGTATTGAGGATCTGAGAAAATACTGTATATGAAATGCTTTGCAAAACTTTAGCACTAAGTAAACACAAAATACTATTATTATTGTTATTGTAATCATCATCATCACTATTTTTGGTATTAATAATACATACTAGTTGACTTTCCCCAAGGGGATTTCCCTTTGTGGGAAGGAATCCCACCATATATTTCTTCTGGATCTCACGCAACATCTATCACAAGACTAGACCTATAACAGGTGCTTAATATTTCTTGATTCATATGATTCCAATACAATAAGTATTGCTCAAGGACAAAATACTGTACTTGTTTTCTGGGATGTAAAGACCAAAGACAAAATGCAAAGGAGTGCCTGACCTCAGAGAGCTTATAGTCTTCTACATAAGTACTTTGAAGCAGAGGGAAGAGAAATATTCTGGCTCTCTGAGAAGTCTTCATTCATCTTGTTCCTGTTGCTTTCCAGGGAGGAAGATCTGCCCACCTGTGCAAGGACTAGAGAATTAGTACAGTGTATATAAACATATACGTATTACATTTCACTTACGCATTTAAAGCAACAAAAGCATGTATTTCCAGTACAGGCTGCTGTGAAACTCGTCCCTACTCAATTGCAGAGCCTAGCACATTTGTGGACATGGTATCTTTAACCTAAGGTATTATATCAAGGAATATCTCCGAAACCAAACAACTGCAGCGTCAGTATCAGGCGGTGTCATTTGAGCTGCGGGTAGGAGAGATTGCTTCAATGAGACCTTTGGAGGTATAAGTGCGCACTGCCTTAGAGCAATTAACGCCTTTCACCCTTTTCATTGGAGGGCAGTCCATAATAGTCGATGAATGACAGCATTTATATTTTGAAAGCCAAGGCAATTTCAGGTTGGCATTTCTATTTCAGTGATTAAGAAATCAAATAAGCTTGAGTGGGACTCTTTAAAAGGTTCTAGATATAATTAGAGGAGCACCTAATTCTCTCATAACTAATTCCTAATTAAAGCCATTTGTCTTTTTGTCCTTCTTCACAAGGGTGAAGAACAAGTGGTGATGTATGCTTAACAGAATGGGGCTTAGTTCAGGGGCCTGACAATGGATGGAGCTGCTCCATAGCCTTCTAGGACTACCTGAGTTCTCTGTGGACCAGCTGGAGAACTGTGGTGTGAATCTGAGCCAGGTGGGGTTGGCATCTGGTCTCAGCGATTGGCAAATGAGGCAATTCCCACTTAAAACATCAGTTACCTGCATTATGCGTCCTCCCTGGCACCGGACAAGTTGGAACGCACCCTGTTGCCTCTTTCAAGTTCGCTAACCTTCAGAAAAGGAGATGAAAAGTTCGAAATTTGTTACACAGAATGAAAATTGTCCTTTTAAATTTTTATTTGCAGCTGTGCCCAGACGATGATGGATTTATCGCATAAACCGGGGATTAGTAAACAATGTGTACCCTCTAAAGAGCTAAACAAGTCCTTTCTCATCACAGCACTTAATTGCCGTGGTTATATCAAAGCCATATAAAATTTAATCACCAACCACAAGTAAGTCTGTGTGTTTTACATATGTGTCTCGGTCCCTGTTTTTCCACCTGTTTAAATGAAAGATTCTTGGAATATCATAATATGTAAATCTTGTTTATGATGCAAATAAAAAAAAGATACCCTTTCATCTCTTTGTAACTTTGATGTCGTGATATGAAGCATTTACTACCAGACATGCATACAAGATCTTATCAAATTCACAAACATGTGTGCCCAATGTAAATATTGGAACCAATTAACAAGATTTTTTCTGCTTTCAATAGTATTTTATGAGGGCATTTTCCTCTCTTCCAGAATAATAGAATGATGAGAAGATTGGGTTGACACACTGTACTTTAAGGTGCAGAAGATTTTTGTGAGCATAACTGCAAAGAAAATCTGCGAAAATCAGAAATTCAAGGTCAGAAGAGAAGGAAAAAGATTGCAAGTGCCTGAAAAAAAGTTGAATTCTCAGCATTTTAGACATCTCTGTGCTTTATTGTTTCTCCTGTGAATGCAACCAGCCCCTTGAATTGACATTGCAATCTGGACCTTATAGCAATCTCAAACAGCACTTGTTAAATTTAATAATACATGTAGTTTGCTCTCTTAACTTTTCTTAGATCTTAACTTTCAGTGGGATCTCTTGGAACTAATACCATAGAGAGAAAAAAACAACAACACTGTTGCCATTTTTGCTGAGGGCATAGGAGATGTGATGATACCCCGAGGCAAGGGAAAATCCCCAGTGCAAGAAGCTGGGAAAAGAATATAGGCTGCCCTCCCAACTTTTTTTTTTTTTTTTTGATACTCTCCGTCAAAGTGGGAAAAAGCAAGTTTTACAAGTGAACCTTGCAATTCTCTCCACCCAATTAAAATGAAGTCATTTAGAATCATTGCCTTGGTCTCTAGACCCAGAAATGATTTAATTCAAGCCTTTGATTTTAGAATCATAGATTTAGAGCTAGAAGTGATCAGTGATATCTAAATGGCCAGTTCTAATGACTTTTTCTCAGTCCTCATCCTTCTTGACTTTTCTTTAGCCTTTGGCACTGCTGACCACTATTTTTTCATGAGTACTCTTTTCTTCTGTAGGATTTTGTGACATTGTACTCTCCTGATTCTCCTATCTGTCTGCCGCTATTCAGTATTCTTAGCTAGCCCTTCATGCCCATTTAAACATGGATGTCCTCTAAGGCTCTGTGCTAGATCTTCTCTATACTGTTTTGCTTGGTGATTTCATCAGCTCCAAATGAAGTTAATTATCATCTCTATGGAGATGAGTCCCAATTATCTACCTATGTACCTACCTATCTACCTACCTACCTATGACTAAAACAGCAACCTTGAAGTACAGAAATAACACATGAATTGTAATAAATTTCTTTTTTTAATGGATGAAGAAATGCCTTTTATTTTTCTGGATCAGAGATGGTCTTTAATTCAGGTAGGGGAGCTCTGTTTCTTACCTAAAGTCTTATCTCCAAAAAACAGGAGTGAGAGATAGAAGGGAGAGATGTCTGTCCTCTGAACAGGGGCTTTGACTGTTGATGTTATTCCCCACCTCTCAACTGTCCTTGGCATCTCAACTGTCAAAAAGAAGTGAATTTCCAGGCAGGGAAGAGGCTAGGATTGTGGCAGTGTCTTGTGGACATACCATCATCCTCTGGCCTTGGTTTGAAGAGTCAATGAGCTGTTACTATCAGAGCTATAATGAGAAATTTGGGGACAAAGTGGAACAGGAAGAGAATCGGGAAGAGACCTTGTGATCCACTGTGGGAAGACAGCAAGTGGGAAGCAGACCAGGGAGGAATCCACTGACCATGCATGGTGTGTCTTGTGGCTGGATGCAATCCTGCTGCAACTTGTATGTCCTCTTCCTAAGAAATCCCATCTATAGCATGGTTGATTGCCATCAGTGGCAATGTTGGTGAGCAAGAGTCTGCTGAAGGGGGTATTCCTAATTCACTTGAAGGAAGGGAAGGGAAAGTTGTGGCAGGTTCCTCATTTTTTACCTTGAGATAAGGTGAGAATATATGGCAGACACAGGGATGGGCGTTTGACCCTAGCTAGAGGGGTCTGGTTCAAAAGGGATGGTGGAGTGAGTGTGAAAGGAGCACTAGCTGTGGAATTCAAAACCGGCCTATGATAACATCACCCATGGGACTTTGGGGCAAATTAAACTCCCTGGAAGTTTTCTCATTTTATAAAAGGAGAGATTTGGATTAGATAGTCTTTGAGGACCTTTCTAGTTTTAAATCTTTGTTCTGTAGTGGCTGACTCAGGGAGAGGGACAGCAGGCTGGGAAGGAAACCTGCAGTGTTTTCTGGGGTGGAATGGGGCTAGCAGCTTGGAGGAGGGGTTCCTCTATTTGGATTCCAAGTCCCCAGCTCCCCCTCCCTGTACTACAGGTTCTTTTGACCCTCCTTCAGGTTGCTATAGTAACTCCCTGTTACTGAGGTTTCTTGGGCATATTGCTGATACTGAAGCTTTTATAACTATTGTGAAAATCTTCCCCTCTGCTTACTTTGGATGTTAGAAGTTAGAGGTGACTGAAAGGAATGCTTTTTTTCCCCCTACAACAGAAACATGTATCTTGCTCAGAATTGCTAGAAATCCTCCCCCCATCCCCAGTGCTTAGTATAGTTTTTGGTAAATAATAAGGATAAGGTCATGTTGACTTACTGAATTGCTGAGTTATAGTAATAATTTTTCATATTGAATGATATAAAATATAATGTATACATAATATATAAATGTTGAATAGCTTACTCTCAACTCCCCAAACCATTTTCCTAGGCTTAGGCAGTGGGGTGCAGTGAAAAAAATATAGAATTTGGTGGTAGAGGACCTGGGTTCAAATGCTAGCTCCTTTACTTCCTGTTTGATCTTAGTTAAATTACTTTGGTTTTCCCAGATGGAAAATGAGAACATTGGACTTAGATGAGCTGCAAATCTCTTTCAGCTCTAAATCTATGATCCTATGAGAAGTAGAGCTATAAAGTTTGGGAGGAATCTTTAGGGGACTTACCTGAAATGCAGATGTCAAATCTTGTTATAATTTAAGTTTCTTGAGCTTTTGCCTTCAGAAAGCTTTGCTGTGAGCTGCCTGGGGAAATGATGTTTTTTGAAATGTTTTTTTAGAGCAGAGGAGGGAAAAAATGTAGGACTATTCAGAACAGTAGTGAGGGCCAAGAAGGAAAAAGCTTTCCTTACTTTGGACAAATGGTTTGAGAGATAGAAAAGTGGTGGTCTGCTTCTTTTTATATCTGATGCGAAGAACTGAATTGTCTATGGCCATCCTAATTAAATGTCTCCCATCTTGGGAAAGGAAGTTACCTGCCTCTAGATTTGAATGTTCTGAAAAAAAATCCTATTTGTTCTATGTTAGTTCTGACTATGTTTTTAGGTCTAGATGAGAGGAGAGTAAAGATGTTTTTATGAACACTTGTTGGGAGACAGTATAACATAGTCAACAAAGGTGTGGCCTTGGAGTCAGGAAGGCCTGGATTCTAGCCCTGCCTCTGACATATACTGGCTTTGTGGTCAGGAAGGAGTACCTTATCCTTTCAGTGTCCTCTTTATAATAATAAATTACAAATAAGTTGCCCTGTGCATTGGTGGTAGAAATGGAGTTCCCACACTGAAAGTTTTCTGTACTGATGAAATAATGGGTCTGGAAAAACAACAACAACAACAACAACAACAACAACAACAACAACAACAACAAAAATCCCTCAGTTTTATTTTATGACTTTCTATAAAAATTGTGGTCTTCCAAAGTAAGGATTATATCTTTTATATTTTTATCACCTACAGTATTGGGTACAGACTCAAAGAATTGCCAAATTCTAACCAGAACCATGGACAAATAGGCAAAACCAAATATTTTCCTTTGCTGCTATATTCAATGTTAAGGTTGAAAAAAATCATGGTCCCTGCCTCTGAGGAGTTCCCATTCTACTTGGGAAATATAATACGATAACAGATAAGAAGAACTGGCTTGAATTTGGCTTTGCTATTTATTCCCTGTGTGATTGTGAACCAATCACTTAACTTTACTGGTTTTGTCCTCTTCTATAAAATAAAGGGATTGCATTTAATGTCTTCTAAGGTCTTTTCCAGGTCTTAATCTAGAGTCCAGTGAATTGCATCATCTTCATTCATGTAGTCAAATGCACATGTTATGGCCATAGCACTATGGGCATAGCCAGTTATTTTAATCATTTTTAGTTTTTCCTAATTTTATTTTATTAGGGTTTAATACCCAATAGTCAAATAAAGGGATAGGGAAGAAAGAGAAACTAAGGAGATAGTTTATTTAAAAAACAAATTTTTAAAAATCAAGCTAACTTATCAGCTCTGGAGAGCCCTGAAATCTGTTTTTAAGGCATATGGAAAGCTAGTGATTCAGAAAATGAACATCTTGCTAAAGGTGGAGGATAAGGTATACTAAGAGAGCCAGTGTAATGAAAAGGTAGTTAGATAGCCTGATTGTCCAGTGGATAGAGCACTGAGTCAATAGTCAGGAATCCTTGAGTTTTACTCTGACCTCAGACACTACCTGTGTGGCTCTGGGCAAGTTATTAACCTTTGTTTACCTCAGGTCCTTAATCTGTAAAACTGGAGTAATAATATCACCTATCTCCCAAGATTCTCAGGAAGACCAAGTGAGATAAGAATTGTAAAGCACTTAGCTTAGCCCAGACACATAGTAAATGTTACATAAATGTTGGCTATTATTAGTAGTTTGAGGCAAAAAGGTATTCAATTAAACAGTCTGGGCAGGGATCAGGCAAGTTGAAATCTCAATTAATATACACCGCCAGTGTACTAGTGTCTCAAAAAAAAAAAAAAAAAAAAAAAAGCTGCTCTGAAGTGAGTTCTTTGAATTCAATATTTCCTCACTGTCACTTCCTTAGTTACTGTCTTCTATAACTAAGAAATTCAGTTAAACCACACACTGTGAGGCTTTTACCTTGTTTGACAACGTATGCCTCATTTTTGTCTCCATGGCCCACTACCAGATGAGCAAGGAAGTGTACAGTGTCTAAAACATAATGGATGATTAATCTATCAATGAATCAATAAGTATTACTGGCTTCCTAGGTGCAAGTCATTGCACACAGGGGATAAAAAAAAAGGGCAGAAAACTAAGATAGTCCCTGATCTCAAGGAACATATATTCTATTATTTATTTTTTCTAGTCAAAAGATTATAAAACAAAATATATTTATTTCATTGTCAGACAACCAAATTAATGTCTTGATTTGGTGCAAGAAAGTGTATCCAGATTTAGCTATATCAATTGAATTTTACAAGTTAACATTTTTTTATTAAAGCTTTTTATTTACAAAACATATACATAGGTAAATTTTCAACATTGACCCTTTCACAACCTTTTGTTCCAAATTTTCCTCTCCTTCTCCCTCTCTACACATATTTATACAGTTATCTTGTTGCACAAGAAAAATCAGATCAAAAAGGAAGAAAAAAGAAAACCTAAAGAAAACAAGATGCAAGCAAACAAAAACAGAGAGAATAAGAATGCTATGTTGTGGTCCATATTCTCTCTCTGGGTGTATGAGGCTTTCTTCATCACTGAACAATTAACTGGAACTAGCCTGAATTATCTCATTGTTGAGGAGAGCCATGTCCATCAGTATTGAACGTCTTATAGTCTTGTTGCCGTGTATAATGATTTCCTGGTTCTGCTCATCTCACTCAGCATCTGTTCATATAACTCTCCCCAGGCCTTTCTATATTCATCCTGCTGGTCGTTTCTTACAGAACAATAATATTCCATAACATTCACATACCACAATTTATTCAGCCATTATCCAATTGATGGGCATCCATTCATTTTCCAGCTTCTAGCCACTACAAAAAGGGCTGCCATAAACATTTTTGCACATGTGGGTCCCTTTCCCTTTTTAAAGATCTCTTTGCGATAGAAGCCCAGTAGTAACACTGCTGGGTCAAAGAATATGCACAGTTTGATAACTTTTTGAGCATAGTTCCAAACTGCTCTCCAGAATGATTGGATCTGTTCATAGTTCCACCAACAATGTATCAGTGTCCCAGTTTTCCCATATCTCCTCCAATATTCATCATTATATTTTCCTATTATCTTAGCCAATCTGAGAGGTATGTAGTATATATTCTATTCTTAATAAATACTTGTTGACTAATTTAATGAAGGAGAGATGAATCGTGATCAGATCCCTGGAATCAAAACTTGTTTGCCTTTGTATGATGGCTGTTCTTCTATATAGTACCTTTAAAATATGATTTTGCTGACTTTGTCCTATATTAATTTATACAAATCTTTTGTTTCTCTTTTTCACCATTTTTTATAGTGCAATGATATTCCATTACATTCATATACCAAAATTTATTGCCATTCTCCAGTTCATATTCACTTCCCTACCCTTCCTATTTATTTATTTTTTTGCTATTACAGGAAATACTTGTATAAATATTTTGATATATTTTGGGCTTTTTCCTGAGTCTTTGAGCTTGTTGGGATATAAGTTCCTTGCATGTCTCATGCCTAATATTTGAGCAAGGTGCTTAAATGCAGGGGAATCTCAGAAGAGTGAGAAATCCCTGGGGTGATAGGGGAAGGAAGAGGGACCCTGATAAGAGAGTCATAGTCCAGCCCTGAATAATTGAGAGCTGGGCTGCCAGACTGACATTCTTAGTCACTTGCATTCAAAAAGTTTTGTACAGAGTATCAAACAATTATTTAAGAGCTGAAGGGTCAGTTTTATTTTATTAGAAAAAAACAAACAATCCAGTTTCTTAATATTTTTTTCTGCTTCATCCATTTCTTTTACTATTAAATTTCTGGCAGGCTTTTGCAGTAATTGTCCCAGTGACACCTCCCTGAGTTTAGCCCACAAGAAGGTATGTTTGCAGTCTGGACACACCCGCTTGGGACAGAGCCTGGAGGGCTGTTCCACTGAAAATCCTTTGGCACTTTGGCCTGATTATCTTGCTCCTACATGTTTCTGGATATTTAAAGGGAAACTGTTTTCTTCTCCAGAAGACTGCTACACAGATTTCCAGAGATAAGCTACCTTTTCTTTAAATGTGAATTAACTTTGATGAGTGATCATTCCTTTGAATCTAAGGAGTTTAAAGCATTTGATTATGTTGAGAAGATGAGACAATTACTGTTTGGAAAATGGGACTGCTTAAATTTGGAATCATAAGTTCAGACACTTAAAAGAATTGGGCAGCTTGCGAGCACAGTAGATGGAGGACCAGGCTTGGAGTCAGGGGAGGATTCTCTTCCTTAGTTCAACTCTAACCTCAGACCCTTATTAGCTGTGTAACAATGGGTAAATCATTGAATTCTTTTTACCTCAGTCTTCTCATCTATAAAATGAGCTGAAGAAGGAAATGACATATTTTTGCCAGGAAAATCTCAAATGGAGGCACAAAGAGTCAGAATGAAATGATGACCACAAAATCTAGAGAGAATCTCAGAAGTCACCTAATCTTAAACCCTGCTTTTTATAGGAAACTAAGATCTAGGAAGGGCAACTACATAGTAAAGTGGATAGAGTATTTGGCCTGGAGTCAAAAAGATCAAAATTTGAATCTGATTTCATACTTACTCCTTGTGTGATTCTGGAACAAGTCATTTAACCTCTTGCCTGCATAAAACTGGAGCCTGCATAAAACTGGAGAAGGAAATGACAAAGAACATCAGTATCTTTGTCAAGAAAACCCTATGACCAGTTGATCCACAGGAGCATGAGGAGGTAAACAGCAACAATCAGGTCCAAGAAGCTTGTCTAATACCCATGGATGGTATTCATCACAAGGGAATCTGAACCCAGATTCTTTGACTCCAGTCAACAATCTTTCTATTGTACTGAAAATAATGCTAGCTGACATTTAGTATGGTGCTGTCAAGTCCACCAAATATTATTCATATTTTATTTCATTGATATCCATTTTATTGATGAGGAAGCTAAATTCAGAGAAGTGAAATGATTTGCCTATGGAGAAACAGATAATAGATTTTTAGATGTAGAATTTCAATACTTATAAGATGAACAGGGCTCTTTCAACAGTACCAAACTAACTTCCTAGTTAATTTGAGATCAAACGTACTTTTACTAGGTTTCAACTTGCTATATTTTATGAAGTTCATCTGTTACCTTCTTACCTACCCTCTCACTCCCACCATCTACATCTACCCCCTAAAACTGATTATTTGTTCACTAGATACATTCCTTCTTTGGTATAATGAGCTTAAAGGGGCTTGGAGATAGGGCTGAATCCACAGGGAAACCTAGCACTTTGAGATGGAACTTGGTCTCCTAGCAACTTTGACTTCAAGTAACTGACTAACTCTATGGGTCAT
Source organism: Antechinus flavipes (assembly GCF_016432865.1). Classification (NCBI taxonomy): domain Eukaryota; kingdom Metazoa; phylum Chordata; class Mammalia; order Dasyuromorphia; family Dasyuridae; genus Antechinus; species Antechinus flavipes. The sequence continues at coordinate 84,254,631 of NC_067402.1, forward strand.
GGAGGGACTTAGCAAGATTTGGATCAATTTCTGGGCCATATCATTTGGGTTGACTCATAAAAGTACTGTTATTACCTATAAGACATTGTTTGAAAATTATCCTAACAGCTATCTAATCAGTTGATTTATTAAAATGTTCAATAGTTTCTTGCTATAAATAATTTTTACCCCAAGTTTAGATTTAGAGAACTGTGTCTAGATTGGATTTTTATGATTCTCATCCCACTTGAAATTCATTGGGGGAATGTAATATTTAAATAAATGTGATGTACATGTGGAAAAATATTTGTGGCAGCCCTTTTAGTAGTGGCAAGAAACTGGAAACTGAGTGGATGCCCATAAGTTGGAGAATGGCTGAATAAGTTATTGTACATGAATTTTATGGAATATTATTGTTATATAAGAAATGATCAGCAGGATGATTTCAGAAAGGCCTGGAAAGATTTACATGAACTAATGCTGAGTGAAATGAGCAGAACCAGGAGATCATTGTACATGACAATAGCAAGATTATACTATGATCAACTCTGATGAACATGGCTCTTCTCAACAATGAGATGATTCAGGCCAGTTCCAATGATCTTGTGTTGATGAGAGCATCTACACTCAGAGAGAGGACTGTGGGAACTGGGTGTGGTTCACAACATAGCATTTTTACTTCTCTTGTTGTTTGCTTGAATTTTATTTTCTATCTAATTTTTCTTCCTTTTTGATTTTTCTTGTGCAACAAGATAATTGTATAAATATGTATGCCTATATTCGATTTACATATATTTTTACCATGTTCAATACATATTGGATTATTTGCCATCTAGGGGAGGGGGTGGAAGGAAGGGGGGAAATTGGAACACAAATTTATGCAAGGGTTAATGTTGAAAAATCATCCTTGCATATATTTTGAAAATAAAAAGCTTCAATAATTTTTTTTTAAAATAAGAAATGTGATATGAATTCTTTTGTAAAGTGATCATTTGTCTTTTGTATAAATCTGAGAAGCTGCTATAGCAAGTTTACTTATATAATGGGGAAAGCACGTCTGTATATATAGGCTGGTCTATAAGTAGTTTCCCCATATTCAGAAGATAGGGAAGAAAGAATTGAAAATGATCAAAATAGATATTTCCAATAAAGAAATTATATCTATTTCCTCTTAGGTGTTCAATGACATTTCCCTCCTCTTTACTAACATTCAGAAGCGGATAAGTCCGTGTTGGGATCTAAATCTGTCTAGTCCTAGGCTAAACTACTTTCTTTCTATGATAGAGGAAGGTTAATGGTGTAGTGAACAAAATATAAAAATTGGAGTCAAGAAGACTTGAGTTCAAACTTTGCTTTTAACTAGTGGAATCCTATGAAGTAACTTAAAACTAAGTCTCAATTTCCTCATCTGTAAAAATGGGGATTACAGTAACACTTACTTCACAGGTTTATTGTGGGAATCATATTAGATAATATAATGTAAGAGCTTTGTCAATCTTAAAGCACAATATGCATATTAGATATTACGATTAACCCACAATAATTGATAATAAACAAACAAGCATTTGCTAAGCACAAAGCATATTCCAGGCATTGGAAGGATTGGCTCTGGGCAGAATGGTGAAGTAGACAAAATCTAAATTGGAATCTCTTTTCCTTAAGCTATGAGCACTCCTGCTACCCATCCCTGGCCTCTCTTATTGGTAGATATCTGCCTAGCCTGTTCCCACATCCTGATACTATTTCTTTCCCGTTTCTTTAGGTGTTTATGCTTTAGCTTAGGGATCACATTTACACAAAAAAAATAATAAGCAATATTCATATATGTTCTACTAAGTTATAAAAGTCAAATGGGTAGTAAAAGATGATATATCCAAAAGGAATTTAGAGAAAAGATATATAGTTAAGGTGGGGATACTCAGGGAAGATTTCATAGAGGAGGAAGGTATTGAATTGGATCTTCAAGGATGGATAGGATTCACATAGTCTCCAGAGGATGGACCAAAAGAATGAGGAAATTGGGAGAGAGAGGCAAACCCAAAATATAACAGACATATGAAATCATTTCAGGAGACTTGTGAACTCTAATAATTGGGAGGAAAGATCAGGAAAATACTAATATGGGATTTAGCATCTAATCTGTATCTTAAAAGAAGCTATGCATTTTATGAGATAGAGGTAAGGAAGGAGTGCATTTCACACATGGAATCACTTGTGCACAGTCAAAAGGACAAGAAGGAGGAGAAGTGGAAGAAAAAAGAAAAGAAGAAGGAGGAGAATAAGAGTAAACTGAGGAGGAGAGAAGAGAAGAAAGGATACAGGGCAGAGCTTTAGAGGCCTAGTAGAGAAGTAGAATGATGACTCTAGTCAAGGAGACTAAGGAGTCATCGTACAACAAGGAACCTAGAAATATGTGATTCAGAAACTAGAGAAAGGGAGAATATTCAGATAGTTGACTTAAAAATTATACAGAGGTCAAATTGAAAGGAGATGGAGAAAACATCACTGGACTTAGTAATTAAGAAATCATTGGTTAATTTGGAAAGTACAGTTATAGTTGCCACATCTTCTAGTACACTAAATACTTTGCTTATTAAGGTGGCTTTTTAGATTATTTTTGGTCTCCTTCTGGCAATTATTATAATTATTATTGATATCCTTTTCTCTATGTATTTTCCATTTTTGACATCAATAACTTGCCTAATTAGCTCAGACTGAGTTGGTTTAATTGCATAGCATATCTTTTTATTATTTTTATTTTTTCTAGTTCTATATTAATTTAGATCTTAATTCTAATACATTAGTGATCTGATTGTACACAGATAGTTGATTCAAGAAAGACTTTCATATCATTAATCAGTCCTATTCTGTCTATTAAAATAGAATCAATCAATTTCACTTTTTGTAATTATATCCAGTATACATCATGTCCTGTATTTTTCCTACGATTTTCCTCTAAGAAAATATTCATAATGTGTAGCTTAATGTGTAGCCTAGAAGTCTTTGAACCATCTTATTACTTACTTCTGAACTACATTTTTCAATGTATCTTCACTTTCCTCATCTATTTCTACTTTTGATTTTTGAGTATCAAAATATATGTTTATGTAATCTGGAGACTTTACTCAGTCCTCCCTAGAATTCTCCTTTTTCATTCTCTGGAATGAAAGTGAAGCATAAGCATACTTAACATTTACATTGCAATAAGAGATAAACAATATCCCATGAAATAATGTTCCTTGTTACTTTTGGATGCATAATAAAAGTTCATCAATAAATTAATTATTATTAATTTATATATGCCTATTTAATTAGTAACATTAGCTCATTATTAGGCTTGAATTTCTCTCCATGAGATCCATGATCACGCAAAAGAAATTAATAAACACATGAAAAACCTATGAATAAATATCTGTTTTCTAGAATATAGAATGATGTTGGATGGCAGTACATTGGTGTTTGGTCCAGCAGTTCATTTATTTAGAACAAACAATATAGATAGAGCATGAGCTGGGCCCAGAAATTAAGAGAAATTCAATTAACTGGACCAGATGTAGTGAAAATAAAGGCTAGCCAGGGGATAGTTTGCATGCTCTGTTGGTCTTCTTCCAATTTTAAGAGAAGGTGAAGTATCTTGCAACATCTTGGGAAAACCTAAGGAATGACATGAATGAGAATTGTTCAGAATGGAAAAAAATTGGATGGATTGCAATCTACATCATTTGGGGATTTCTCATATTGATAAGATCACAGATCCACTGAATTATTGGGGTAAATTAAGTAACTTCACTTTGTTAATCCAAAGGTTGTTTTCATCTCATGTTCAGCCACATCCACAAATATAGACAACCATGTTTTCCCTTATGAATAACACAATTCCTGATCTCCTTTCTCCTCCTATGCGTTTAAATTTACATAGGACCATATTGAGATAGAAGAAATACTGAGGCATGTGGAACAGACTGGGTACTTTGTGGTAGAGAAATGACACTGACTTCAAAGGCAGAAGTCTAATATGGGGAGGCCCAGTATCATCTCTTTGGATGCATCACAATAGCAGATTTTATGTTTCCCCATCTCTCATCTTACTCTAATTCCAGTTTAGATGGGAACATGGGACCCTGCTTACAGGATAGACATCTCTGAGTAAGATGTGCATTAGGAAAATGTCAGGACACTCTAGTCCTTTCTATAAGGGGAGGGGATGAGAATAAAGCTGAATGTTTTGTCATCTTTCCTACTTTTAAAATGCCTATGATTCAAAAATTTGTCATTTGGTTGTAAGTTCCAAGCACCTTTCACATTGAATGGAATAAGCAACATGTGTAGTGGTAGGTCATGTACTTTAAAGGACCTGTCAAAAATGTTTTATGTTTTTTTCCTCCTACATGAAGAAAAAAAAGGGAGCAATTTGTGTCCTACATTTTAGCATTTCATTCCATTGTAAAGGGTTCTGGGGTTGGAATGAAATGCATGCAGGGATTTCTATAGTTCTCTTGAATTCCAAACATATTTTCAAATCTCTGTGTTTTCTGAAATTCGTGGTTCTTATCACTGAAGTGCACTAATAGGCTATCAGGCAGGAATGTGGGAAAGTCAGCCCATGGCCTGATGCACGGCACTTTAGTGTTGGTCAAAAGTGGGGGGCATAGGAGGGGGGGAATAAGCATTTATGTGACACCTACTATGTGCCAGGAACTGTTAAGTTCTTTAAAGATATTATCTCATTTGGTTCTCACAATAACCTTCTGAGTTAGGAGCTGTTATCCCCATTGAGATTGAGAAAACTGAAGCAAACATAAGTGACTCCCTCAGAGTCACACAGCTAGGAAATATCTGAGACTAAATTTGACTTCCTGACCCCGGGAAAAGCATTCTAAACTCTACTACCTAGCTGCCTCAATGGAAAATATAGGCAGGCCTTTAAAGGAAGGAGAATGCCTCATTTGATTTGCAAGGTGCAAAATAAAATTTTGTCTGCAGAATATGAAAAATGAATTAAGCAGGTACATTAAATTTCAGTCCCTGAAAGGAAATCAAAAATGAAGGCAGACAAAAAAATAGAAGGATTGGGAATTCTATGTAATGGTTCATAGTCATCTCCCAGAGTTTTTTCGCTGGGTGTAGCTGGTTCAGTTAGGATTATTGTGAGCCACCTGGGCAACATGTTTGACACCTCTAGCCTAAACTAGGGAATAGATAAAGTAGCTGCCATGTCTGTAAGGTTCCCCTAATGAATTTCTCCCATGCCTCTTCCTCTGTTATATTGTTATATGGCTTGAAATATCCTGGTAGGATCAATATTGTTAAGACCAGGTAAGAAGAAAATGATAATAATAATAATTGACATTTAGATAATGCTTAAAAGTTTGCAACATATATCACATACATATATCTTCTTCAAGCCTCAAAACAATCTTGTTACATAGGGATTATAAATATCATTATCATCTCATTTAACAGATGAAGAAAGTGAGGTAAAATCATTACAGGTCACATTTATATAGTGCTTTAAGATTTTCAATGCACTTTACATACAGTACCTCACGTGATCCTTAAAAAGTTTTTGTGCGTAAAAGATTATTATTCTCCCCATTTTATAGGTGGGAAAATTTAGACTCATGATGTCCTCCCTATTGCCTAAGCAGGGAACAAATGGAAAAAAACTTTCCTTGGTAATTCTTTGAAAATCTACTTTCCCTTCCAGACTAGTGCAGTATTTATTTTCTGTAAGGATGGGCTGTGCTTGTTTTAGGTGAGGCACTGACCTGGAGTGATTCTGTAAGCAGCCCTGATCTGTTGTGCTGGTTAGTACCGTAAAGAGTCTCTAGTAAACAGACAGCTACCTTCATGTGCTGAGGATGGGTCATAGGTTCTGCTTATCCCATAATCACAAACTGCAACTCCTCACTGCATTTGATTTGACTTAAAATACAAATTATTGAAGGAAGACCCTAGTAAAAATATATTATTGATGAATATAAATGCAAACAAAAGCAAGTAATTCAATATATGATATGGAAAATATATTTTGTATGACTTCATATATATAATGGGTATCATATTACTTGCCCTCTAAATGGATGGGGGAGGGGCTGAAAGGAGGAGGAGAATTTGGAAGTTGAAATTTAAAAAAGCAATGCATCGAAGAGCATCATCATTATATAATAACAGTGGTTGGGGGAGTAGCAGTAGCAAGATGGCCATTATAACTCAGAAGGAAACAAACATTTATTAAACATCTATTATGTGTCAGGTACTGAACTAAGTGTTTTACAAACATCTCATTTGATTTTCATAAAAACTCTGAGAAGTAGGTAGTGTTATCTTCATTATACAAGTGAGGAAACTGAGGCAGACAAAGTTTAAGTGATCTGCCTAGAAACACAATGCTAGTCAGTGGCTAGCCACCCAATGCTCTTTTAAGGAAGCCACCTACTTAGAGCTGCCAGGGACATTTTTTGAGGGAATTAGGTATCATATAACTCAGGAGGTAAAGATAGATATAGCATGCACAAACCATAAACCAAAGTTTATAAAGGTGGTAAAATACCTTACCACCTAAATAATGCTGAGTCAGAAAGACTGTGATCAAGTCCTGGCCCTGACTATGTGAGCTCTGACAAATCATTTAATTTCTTAGTGCTTTAGGTAATTATAATTTGCCAAGAAGATGCCAATCCCCGTGGATAGAGGGAGTTTCCTCTTCTGGGAGTTCCTTCTTCAAATGAAATCACAGGTTCATTTCCTCCTCTATCCAACCTGCTCTTGAAGTGGTAAGAAAAACACTTGAGAAATTTTCATAATTGTTCTCGAAAGCCCAGGCAATAAAAGCATCTGGGATATTTTAAGCGGAGAGAATGCTCTGACCTACCATTGGTAGAGTTGGACTTTTGAGTTTGTGTTTCAAACACTGTGATAGGTGTCCAATGAGTCATTTAGTCTCTCTTGCCCCATTCCCTTCGCAAGTTATTGTTATGTGCTCACTTTTGGAGGACTATCTACATGGCTGAAATCCAGGTCCATGGCCAAGGACGAGACAAATTTATTGACCATGGTCAGGGTCAGGGTCATACTAAGTGAGTCCATTGGCTAGAAGCTTAAACAGATTCTCATCCATAGAGAGCAGCATCTTCAGCAAGTTCAACTCTGAGGGTGGAAGACAGTGTCATAAAATGCACACCCAAAGTGCTGGTTGTCTTCAGACTCATTCTCACACATACATTTACTGTGTTTGTCCTGATCCCATCCTTTATTTTAAATTTCCAGTGTATGAAGTGTAAGGTATTTTTCACAATCTAAAGTAGAATGCCAGACAAAACATAAACAGAGGGAAGTATTGGCAAGGAGCGGATGGCGGGGAGAGTAAACTCAGGAGAAAGATTGGAGAGAGAGAGGAAAACACACACATACAGAGTGCTTGAGAATACAACATCCTAGAAGTTGCTGAATTCTTTTTTATAATTTAAAAAAATTTACCGAGGACAGACTTCTCAGAAGTAAGGATTGAGAAAGCTATTGAAGGAGGGGAAAGGGTAAAAAGGGAGAGGCTGTTCAGAGCACATGGATACCTAACAGTTCACATTTATATAACAAATTAAAATTTGTCAAGTGTTTTTCTTACCACTTCAAGAGCTAGTTGGATGGGGGAGAAACTGAACCCATGATTTCATTTGAAGAAGGGACTCCCAGAAGAGGAAATTCCCTCTATCCATGGGGATTGGCATCTTCTTGGCAAATTATAGTTGCTTAAGCACTAAGAGATTAAGTGATTTGCCTGGGTTCACATAGACAGAGTTAGGAGTTGATCATAGTTTTTCTGACTCAGAGGCCATTTTACTACAGTGTTTTTATATGATAAATAGTACAAATATTGTTACCTAATGGACAGAGTTGCACAACTAGTTAGTTCAAGACCCGGAATTTGAACCTTCATCTTATAACTTTAGATGAGTCCTAGACTTAAGGAGATGATTTATTTAACAAAGGAGGAGGTATTATATTGGCAGCTCTGATATTAAGATTAAAAATCAGAGATTGTGTGTGTAATGGGAAGCCAGAAAGCAGACAGACAGACAGATATAGACACAGACAAACACAGGTACATACATATACACATGAATAGGAAAGTTTCAGGACTCATAAATGGCCATAATTTTTGATTGATTTTCATGGCATCAGTAAATTCCTTGAAGGCTGTTGTTCCTTTTAGAGTTAGTAATAGTCGAACCCACAGGTGTCTTTGTGTGGTGGTTATTGAATAAGTGAAGATACTGTGAGAGCAAGAGTGTATGATATTAGTAAGATGATTATAAGAAAGGTGAAGGAGTGTTAGTGAGGGAGGAACACTACCTAGATATGAAGAGCCATTGAGGAGCTGAAGGTTTGGGAGACTTCAGATCAGAAGTTTTCAAAGTGTGATCTGGGGACCTCTGGTGGGCTCTGAGATCCTTTTAGGTGTTCACAAGATCAAAACTATTTTCATAATAATACCAGAGATTTTAACATCTAATATAGTAAATATCAATAGATATATCCCACCTGAACAAAAATTCTTTTTTTGGGGAGAGGGCTTAATAACTGTTAAAAGTTAAAAGGTCCTGAGATTAAAAAAAATAACTGCTACTATAGGGTACTCACTGCTACTCAGATGTACTGAAGAATGTGTGTGTGTGTGTGTGTGTGTGTGTGTATTTGGGAAGGCTTGGGAGGCAAGTGTTTCTTGTTTTATAGCTAAAGAAATTGGGTACAAATGCTGGATTTGAGTGCCTTAAGCAAGCCTCTATGACCTATAGTCAGATTTATTTTTTGCTTCAATTGGTTTTTTTTTTTTTTTTAGTAAATTGGTGAATAAATCTTTATTAAACACTTAACCACGTGCCAAGCACTGTGTTGAGAATTGAAGATATAAAAGGCCAAAACACAGTCTCTGCTTTCAAGGAGTTCAATTCTAATGGGAAAAACAACATATAAATATATACATGCCAAACTATGTACATGTCAAACATATCATCAGAGTAAATGGATGCAGTTTCTTGGGAAGAATCTGGCAAAGTATCTTGCAGAAGATATAATGTGAGCTGAGTTTAGAAGGAAATTTAGGAAACCAGTAGAAAGAGATAAGAAAAGAGAGCATTCCAAACATTGAGAAGAACCAGAAAAATGGATAGTCTGAAGCAATAGGAGGTCATATTGGAGAAATGTCAAGAAGGCCCATATTGCTGTATTATAACATAGGAGGAGGGAAGTAAAGGGAAAGAAAAATGGAAAGATAGGAAAGGGATGAGATTGTGAATGTTTTTAAATAACAGAATGTTTTCTGGTTGGTCCTGGATGTAATGTAACCACTGGAGTTAACTGAATAAGGAGGTGACACTTAGGAAGAATACTTTAGCAACTGAGTGAGGGATGCATTGAGGGAGAAGAGATCAATCTGAAGGTTGGTTAAATAGCCCAAGCTTGAGGTGCTGAAAGCCAGAGGGCTAAAGTTTTTTTTTTCCACTATCTAAACTGCGTTATTGGAATTGTCTTGTAAGAGGTTTTTTTTTTTTTTTTTTTTTTTTTAAATTTTATTTATTTATTTTTTTTATAGCGTTTTATTTACAAGATGTATGCACGGGTAATTTTTCAGCATTAACAATTGCCAAACCTTTTGTTCCAATTTTTCCCCTTCTTCCCTCCATTTCCCATCCTCCCCCAGATGGCAGGTAGACCAATATATGTTAAATATATTAAAACATATGTTAAATACAATATATGTATATATATGCATACAGTTATTTTACTGCACAAGAAGAATCAGACTTTGAAATAATGTACAATTAACCTGTGAAGGAAATCAAAAATGCAGGTGGACAAAAATAGAGGGATTGGGAATTCTATGTAGTGGTTCACACTCATTTCCCAGAGTTCTTTCGCTGGGTGTTGCTGATTCAATTCATTACTGCTCTAATTACTGCTCAACAACTCTCATTGTTGAAGAAAGCCACATCCATCAAAATTGATCATCATATAGTATTATTGTTGAAGTATATAATGATCTTCTGGTCCTGCTCATTTCACTCAGCCATCAGTTCTTGTAAGTCTCTCCAGGCCTTTCTGAAATCATCCTGCTGGTCATTTCTTACAGAACAATAATATTCCCTAACATACATATACCACAATTTACTCAGCCATTCTCCAATTGATGGGCATCAGTAGATGTAGTAGTAGTAGTTTCTGGTTTCTGGCTACTATAAAGAGGGCTGCCACAAACATTCTTACACATACAGGTCCCTTTCCTTTCTTTAGTATCTCTTTGGGATATAAGCCCAGTAGTAACACTGCTGGATCAAAGGGCATTCACAGTTTGATAACTTTTTTGAGCATAGTTCCAGATTGCTCTCCAGAATGGCTGGATATATTCACAGTTCCACCAACAATGCATTAGTGTCCCAGTTTTCCTACAAGGGCTAAAATTTTATTAATGCATTTTTTTTTTGTTTTCTATAACAGACAATTCTGAATATGCTCTTTTCTGCAGAGAATCTTGTTTGTTTTTTTAAAGAAAAAAAAAACTAAGTTCAAAATTAAATAACACATGGACTACCTCTAATACACCCATAGTTTCCCCTTCCTCTGGCCCTTTATTTAGAAAAGGGAAGCATATCGCTCATTGCCCTTTGTAATCAAGATTTTTTATTATTTTGTTGTTTAGTTATTCCAGTCCTGGCCTACTCTGTATGACTCCATTTTATTTATTTATTTTTTTGACAGAGACACTGGAGTGGTTTGCCATTTTCTTCTCCAGTTTATTATACAGATGAGGAAACTGAGACAAACAGGATGAAGTGATTTTTCTAGGGCTACACAGCTAGTAAGTGTCTGAGGCTGGATTTGAACTTAGGTCTTCTTGATTCCAGATCTAGCTGCTCTACAAAACCCCAGAAACAAGACTGGTTACTTCAGTTAATTATAGTTCAGATACCTTTCTTTCAGTGTGGGTTCCAGTAGAATAGAAGTCCTTGAGAGCAAGGACTTCTATTTTTGTCTTTGTATCCCCAGTGTCCATGCTAGTGCCTGACACAAATATTTTAATAAATCTTTGTTGAATTATTTTCACTTATATAATTGTTGTTACTATGTAAATTGCTCTCCTGGTCCTGTTTTCAAATTTGATCATATATCACTTATGAGAAAAAAGCAGCTCTAAGATCCTTTAAAAAAAGGTAAAAGAGAATTTAAAAGATTTTAAGATCCTTAAAAAAAGGTAAAAGAGAATATTTGGGAAGAAACCAACATATCCAGAAACTTGCTATAAAGAAGAAAGGAAACAAGCATCAATATTAAATACCTACTATCTGCCAGGAATTGTACTAAGTTCCTTAAAATATCTTTTTCTTCATGACAACCCTGGGAGGTAAGTGTAATTAATATTCCCCTTATATAGTTGAGGAAATGGAGGCAGGGTCACACAGCTAGTAGATATCTGAGGGTAGGTTTAAAGAGAATATAGGGTCTAGAGGGGGAAGCCCACAATACATCTGGTACCAGTAGAAAGATAGATCAAAGACACCATTGGATCCATCCAACAATGGTTCTGTATTGTGTTCAAAAGGAGCTAGAAGCATCTGATCACTGGCATATTCAAATATTCAGAGAAATGCCATCACCATTTTGTCATTGAAGCATCACTAGTTGAATATACCAGCACATGTCCTGAATTCGTTGCATTAATTCAAACAGGCTCCAATTTGCACATGTTCCCACAGCTCATTTGTAATTTAGTTGCATAGAACTTAGAACACACCTTTTCACCTAAGTCATGTTATACATGGTGGTTGGCTTTCCAGTCCACTCCATAAAACCAATGATGACTAAAATCAATTGAATCAATGTTTCTGGACTGTTATTTAAGTGAATTAAGAATTCAACTATAACTAATCACCCTTTATCAAATTGTTTATCTAGAAACACAGCCCCATCCCTTATCTTCTCCCCTGGGATGCTATTTTAGAAATACCCAACAATCAAGGAGAACAACCTTATTGGGCACCCAAATCTCCTGCTTCTGCCTTCAGAAGGCAACTTATTATTTCTCTCCAAGAAATGAGGTACCAATTTTCCCTTCCTCCTTTTCTCTTTTTTTTCCCTGCAGTTTGTATCATGGCATCAACCTGATTAATTTGAATATTTTTTATTTGTTCTTGAAAATATTTCACAATGTACTTGGCAGGTGAGTATCACTTAAATAAAGTTTGTAATGACTTAGAAGTGAGCAGGAACAAGACAATTAGTTAATGAGGGTAGCCACTTAGGGACTCTATCTCTTCCCCAAAATGCCAAAGTGAGACAGTCAAAGATTATGGGAACATTAGAGAATCAATTTTGCCAGCTGTTGTGAGACATGATTGCTCTAAAAAAAGGTGTGCTCTGCCAAAAGGTCTGGTCTTGTTTTGTTTTTAGGAGGGAATACATGTTTTTGAGATACTATCCTCTCTCATTTTCCTCGTTCTATTTCAAATACAGAAATTATATTCTAGACATTTTATGTATTTTAACCAGTCTCTTCTGAAGCTTATTGGTAGAATGAAGAATATCTATGCTAAAGTTTTAGAAAAGTTTAAATTGTTGAATTATTCTTAGTAGGATCATCCTCCCTTCCCCTCCCATGGAAACATGATATTACTAATTACATTGCAAACTTCTGTAATAGTCTTGGAGAGTGGCCTGGGTCTCTGGAGATTTAAGTGACTTACTAGAGGTTACAAGGGCAAGACAGTTATGGGCCAAAATCAAGTTCTGGATGCAGTCTTTCCAACTCCAGTATTGTCTGCCCACCACAAATATAGGCCTCTCATGCATTAGCCCAATAAAGGCTGCACTCCTCTCACCCGAAGTGCTGTCTGAAAAACCTTGATGATCTAAAATTGATGGCTTTCTTCTTCCTAGTGTCTATATATGTGCAGACAGGGGCAAATGTAACAGTGTATAAAGAGCTGGATGTCAGGAAGACCTGATGAATGCTGATGATGTGACCTGGGGACTTGGCCAAGACTAGACATTTCATAAAAGGTGGCAATCTAAACTTGGTAGTGGGGATTAGTTCCCTATATCAGTGAAATCAGAAGTCTGACCAAAAAACTGACCCCTCCATCTGTATTATTTTCCTTTAGAAAAGCTCTCATCTTTGAGATGAATCCTGTATTTGGATTAACCCACTACTTCTAGTATATAGAATAAAAAAGTTGAGTGACTTTCTGATAATTACCCAGGATTCTTTTTAGGATTTAGCCAAGAAGAGAACATAGAGATCTTGTAGTCCAGGAATTCTTCACCCTTTTGGTGAAGGTTCCAATTATAGTGAAAACCAATTATAGTGAAAAGCTAAAATATCTGTTTTTTAAAAAAGATTATGGATCCGAGGTTAAGAATCTAGCTTAATTCTTCCATTTTAAAGATAAGGAAACTGAGTCCCAGAGAGATGTCAAATCACTTGTCCATGTTCCCAAGAAATAGTGAGTAGCAGAACTGGTGCTTGAACCCAGGTCTTCTAGCTCCAAATCTAGTGTTATAGTTAGTGCAATAGGAAGTGGGAACATGTAAAGAGAACTCAAGAAGTCTAAATGCTATGTTACTTTTATGTTTTTTCTGCCTTTCAAGACTAGCATTGTACCTTGTTCTTCCCCAGAGCCCAGAAGTAAAGAACTGTTTCTTGAACCTGTGGGCTTTGAAAATTTCCAAAGGAACAAGCTATTATCAGGCTTGGCCAGGCTGGCCACACAGAAAGTCAATACGTGTATGAAAACAAAATCTTCCTATAGGAGGAGAGGGCAAACAAATGCCATGGCGGCCTGTCTTCTCCCAAGCATTTCTCTCCCTTGAGGCAGTGCAAAGGGGAGCTGGTTCCTTCCTTGGGTTAAAACCAAGCCGTGGCGGCCCCTCAAGTTAATATTAAACGGAAAATTAATAGATTAGATAGCGATTACATGCTTTTAGTGTCAATTAATGTAATAGCCCTGAGTTTTTTTTTTTTTTTTAACAAGGTAGGAAAATATAGTGCCTAGTTTACTGTGGTGAGTACTTAGATATATCTTTTGTGCTACAATTACCACCAACTGATTGGACTGACATGCGTAATCCCCCTTGGATTCCTCAATGATATGATGTCAGTTAGGAGCCCTTCAAACAGGGCTATTAAAAAGCACATTAAACATGCTCCTCGTTGTAAGATTTATGCTAGCTTACGCTAGAATAACAATGATGCAGTGGTATTTGTTTGAAAATGAAAGGATTATATGGTCTTTGTAAAATGAGGAATTTAGTTTTGGGGAGGGGCAGTGGAATGGTGATTTATTTTTTGTTTATGTTCCTGTGGATCCTTTGATATGTCAGCTTCTGTCACTAAGGCTTAGGACACTTGTAATTTCTTGAATCAACCAAGATGAAATACACACGGCCTCAAATAATTTATGTCAAAAACTCCAGTGCAGAGCATAGACGGTGGTGCTTATCGGGAGATTAGATTGAAAATAGACTAGTTGGTCTTTAGAAATCCATGGGTAATTAAATTTTATTAATTTTTTTTTAAATCTATGAATCTTCCTAGATCCTTTAATCACAAGGGGGGTAGGGGGGAAGGTGGTTACTTCTTTGATTTTCATATTGTGCCAGGAAGAGATTGAACAAAGGGCTACTTCTCAGGAGGTTTGTATCATTCCCCCTGGGCCCGATGCAGGATGGGTGCTACTCTGTTGACAATGTACATCCTCTTCCTGGCTTAACCCATGGTGGGCAGGGACTTCCAGTTGTGTGACTTTCCAAAGGAAAAGCATGATTTTGTCCCCTTTGTGGGAGATTTAGTACAAAGGCTGACCCTAATTTGAGATTGTGTTTCCTTTACCCTTGGAAAATGGAAGAATTCTAACATTAAGAAATTTCAAAGCTGGAAGGGCCCTTGGAGATCAAATGATCAAATTCTCATTTTTAAGAAAATTGGTAAGAATCCTGAGATTCATATACTTTTAATTCATGGCAGACATAAAAGGATATATCATATAATTCCTTCAGTGTTCTACTATAAGCTTAAGGAAATTGCCATGAGTGGAATGATGGAGACCTGAAAGCAGACATTTTAAGTTTTTATAAATTTTTATTTATACTTGATTATTATTAATTTTTATTAAAGCTTTTTATTTTCAAAACATATGCATGGATAATTTTCAGCATCCACCCTTGCAAAACCTTGTGTTCTAAATTTTTTCCCGCTCTTTACCTCACTCCCTCCCTTGGATGGCAAGTATTCCAATATATATTAAATGTGCAATTCTTTTATATATATATACTCAGTTTCTACAATCCTCTTTCTGGTTGCAGATGGTTCTCTTCATCAGAAGACCATTGGAACTAGCCTGAATTGAGTGATTATTAATTTTTTAAAATAAAATATTAAAGGGAGGGAACTATGTTTCATCATCTAAAAATACCAGAACCATATTAAGTCATTGAAATTAATCAGAATTCAGGTACTCTTTAACATCATTTTTTATTTATATTATTATAGTTTTTGCATATCTTGTTCTGATTTTACTCTATATAAATTTGTATTAATCTTTCCTTGTTTCTCTGAATTCTTTGTATTTGTTTTCTAGGACTTGATAATATCCCATATCATTAATATACCACAATTTATTTGGAAAGGCAGCAAACCCCGGGTAGGTACTATTTATTATTATTTTTTTTAGCTTTTTCTCCCTGCCACACAAAAATATGCTTCTATGAATATTTTGGTATATATAGAGCATTCCCCTCTATCTTTGAGTTCTTTGGATTATATGCACAGGAATGAGATAATTGGATTAAAGAATATGAACAGTTTAAAGATTGTTGACATGTATTTCCAAATTGTTTTCCAGAACCATCAGAACAAGTTATAACTTCATCAACTGTGTATTGATGTGATTCTTCTCTCATGTATCCTACATCATCTTTGTTATGATGTCATCTTAGACATTATCACATTTGTCAATTTGTTGGATCTGAGGAGAAACTTCAGAGTTATTTTAATTAATATTTATTCTACTGCTATTGATTTGGAACATTTCTGTAGAGTTGTTGATAGTTTTTATTTTGAAAATATTTTAGTTTTCCAAACTTCAGTCCTACGATTGATGATATGGCTAAAATGATCAAGAAAGATCAAAATTGTTGGCAAATATTGAACTTATTACATTTATCCATTAGAAAAATGGTGAAGATGAAGAAATTAGCCAGCACAGCAAACATGAATATCTGGCACTATGGATCTTGTATGAAAACAGAAGTTGAACTGCTCAGATGATTGAAGGAATTGAATACCAATAAAACCTTTACTTCATCAAATAGCTGTAGCTTGTATTTCAATAATAAAGGAACTAACATGGGAAAAAAGGAAAAAAATATTTGTTTTATATAGTTTGAACATTTTATCTATTCGGGAATGGCTCTGTTATTTTTTGCATTAGTTCTCTACATGTCTTGAATATCAGACTTTTGTTAGTTTTTGATGCAAAAAGGTCCTTGAAAGATCCTTTATAAATACATTAATTTTGATTTTAAGTAACCAAAATTGTTCATTTTAATTTGAGTTAAGAAATCTCTTCTATTTTTGTTCCTATCTAATATTTTAGCAAAGTGACCCTTTCCATTTGGAATTAACTATGGTATATGTTGTAAATTAGTATTCTGAAAAAATATATATATATATGTACATATATATGTGTGTATATATATGTACATATATATATATATATATATACATATATACACACACACACACATATATATATATATATATATATTTTTTTTTTTTTTTTTTTTAAAGAGTGAGAATGCTATGTTGTGTTCCACACCTAGTACTCTGTCTGGGTGTAGATGTCTCTCTTCATTACAAGAGCATTGAAATTGGCCTCAATCATCTCATTGTTAGAAAGAACCATATCCATCAGAATTGATCATTGTATAGTCTTCTTGTTGCTGTGTAGAATGATCTTCTGGTTTCACTCATTTCACTCAGCATCAGTAAGCCTCCAAGTCTCTCTGAAATCATTCTGTTGGTCATTTCTTACAGAACAATACTATTCCATAGCATTCATATATCATAATTTATTCAGCCACTCTCCAATTGATGGGCATCCACTCAGTTTCCAATTTCTTTCCACTACAAAAAAGGCGGCCACAAACATTTTTGCACATGTGGGTCCCTTTCCCTCTTTTAAGATTTCTTTGGGATATAATCCCAATAGAAACACTGCTGGGTCAAAGGGTGTGCACAGCTTGATAACTTTTTGAATATAGTTCCAAATTGCTCTCCAGAATGGTTGGATCCATTCACAGTTCCACCAAAAATGTATCAATGTCCCAGTTTTCCCACACCCCCTGCAACATTCATCATTATCTTTTCCTGTCATTTTAGCTAATCTGACAGATATGAAATGATATCTCAGAGTTGCCTTTATTTGCATTTTTTCTGATCAATAATGATTTGGAGCACTTTTTCATGTGGCTACAAATAGTTTCAATTTCTTCATCTGAAAATTGTCTGTTGAACATATTTCTTGCCAAATTTTAAAAATGATTTTTTTTCTTAGCAGTTCTTGGGGTTGGGGAGGTGGAAGGAAGTTCTTCCCCTAGTAATTTGTGTTCTTGGATTTCTTGAACACAAGGTTATTGTGTTCAGCTTCTTCTAGGTTTTATCTACTTAGCATTTTTGATTGTTAAATAAATTTCATCTTTAAAAAGCTGGTTTTGCATGCTCCCCATTCATTAGTACAATACAATACAAGAGTTCATTAAATGTTATTTCATGGTATTAGTGTCTTAGGGTCTACTTAAATTATTAATGGATTGTCTGTAATGAATGAATGAAAACATTAAAATGTTTTATTATGTGTTAATACATTTATGTGTATTGACAAATTTTTTGTGACAAATTGACAAAATTTATGTGACATAAATGTGTCATTTATTTGCTGTCATTCATATGACTGATTTAAAAAGATTGTCTTCTCTAGAATCTTGGTAACCAATTCATTTTGTTTAGTATTTTATTTTCTTCCAATTACATGTAAAAACAATTTTAACATTCATTTTTAAAACTTTGAGTTCCAAATTCTCTCCCTTCTGCCCTTCTTACTCCCCTCATTGAGAAGATAAGCAATTTGACATAGGTTGTTATACATATGTAGTCATGCAAAACATATTTTCCTATTAGTCCCATTAGTCAAAACAAAAAAAATAAGGTAAAGATATGCTTCAATATGTATTCAAATACTATTAGTTATTTCTTTGGGGATGGATAACACTTTTCATCATAAGTTTTTCAGAATTTTCTAGGATCATTGTTTTGCTAAGAATAGCTAAGGCGTTCACAGGTGATCATTTTATAATATTGCTGTTACTTTGTACACAATATGTAACTTTGCATCAGTTTCTGTAAGTCTTTCCATGTTTTTCTGAAAGCATTTTACTCATCATTTCTTTTATCATAATAATTTATATTCCATCATAATCCCATGCCACAATTTGTTCAGATATTTTTCAATTTATGAGCATCTTATTAATTTCCAATTCTTTGCCACCAGAAAAGAGCTGCTATAAATATTTTTCTTTGGACATATAGGTTCTTTTTTCTTTTAAAATATCTCTTTTTGAGATATTTACTGACATAGTAATGGTATTGTAAAGTCAAAGAGTATGCATAGTTTTATAGTCTTTGGGCCACAATTCCAAATAGCTCTAGAGAATGGTTGAATCAGGCCATGACTCCTCCAGCAGTGCAGTGATATTTCATTTTTTTTCCATATCTTCTCCAACATTTGTCATTTACCTTTTCTGTCCTATTAGTCAATCTAATAGGTATGAGAGAGTACTTCATAATAGTTTTAATTTGTATTTCTCTAATCAATGGTGAATTAGAACATTTTTTTTTTTCATATGGCTATAGGTAGCTTTGATTACTTCATCTAAAAATTATTCATTTCTTTTGATCTTTTATCAATTTGACAACTCTCTATATGTTTGAGATATGAGGTCTTTATCAGAGAAACTTGCTTCAGAATGTATTTCTTTCCATCATTTTTCCTCCTTTGCTTATTGTATTCTTTTTTCCTTTCACCCTGACCCTCCTCAAAAGCATTTTGCTTTTGACTATTGCTTCCTCCACTCTTGCCTCTTTTTAAAATCACTTCCTACATTCTCTTATTCCCCTTCTCCTCCTATTTTCCTAGAGGGTAAGATAGACTTCTAGAATCAATTAAGTGTGCATATCATTCCCTCTTTATGCCAATTTTGATGAAAGTAAGGCTGTTCACTCCTTTTTTCTTGCTCCCCTTTCTCTCCATTGTAAAAGATTTTTCTTGTCTCTTTTATGTGAGATAATTTAACCCCATTCTACTTTTCTCTTTCCCTTTCACCCAGTCCATTCCTTTCTCACTGTTTAATTTTATTTTAAAAGGTATTATTCTTTCATATTCAACTCACATCTGGGCCCTCTGTCTATATATACTCTGTCAAACTGCCCTAATAAAGAGAAAGTGTTACAAAATCATCTTCCCATGTAAGAATGTAAACAGTTAAGTTTTATTACATCTCATATGCTTTATTTTTCCAGTTTACCTTATTATGTTTCTCTTGAGCTTTGAAAGTCAAATTTTCTATTCAGCTGTAGTCTCTTCAAAAAGAATGAATAAAAATCCTCTATTTCATTCAATATCCATTTTATCCTTGAAGATTTATATTCACTTTTGCTGGATGGATGATTCTTGGATGTAATCCTAGGTTCCTTGCCCTCCAGAATGTCATATTCCAAGTTCTCAGATCCTTTAGTGTAGAAGGTGCTAAGCTGTAGCACCATAATACTTGAATTGTTTCTTTTTGATTGCTTGGACCATTTTTCTACTTGACCTGGGAACTTTGAATTTGGCGATAGCATTCCTGGGAGTTTTCATTTTGGGATTTCTTTCAGGAGATTATTGATGTATTCCTTCAATTTCTAGTTTACTCTCTGGTTTTAGAATATCAGGACAATTTTTCTTGTTAATTTAAAAAATATATTCTTTAAATAAAAATAACTAACCTGGAAAATAGATCCAGGAGAGATAATCTAAAAAAGAACATAGATATAATCTTTATTTATTATGAGTCCAGTAAGTTTTAGATTGTCAATCCTGGATTTATCTTCTAAGTCAGTTTTTTTCCAGCGAGATATTTTATTTTATTTTATTTTTTTTATTTCTTAATTTCTCATAAAATCATTAGCTTCCACCTATTCTATTCTAATTTTTAAGGAATTAATTTTCTTCAGTATTCTTTTGTACCTCTTTTTCCTTTAGCCAATTCACTTTTTAAGGAGTTATTTTTTTCCCTTTAGTGACTTTTGTACATCTTGAAGTGTTATTTTTTCAGTATTTTTGTGTGTTCTTTACCAAGCTATTGACTCTTTTTTCATGATTTTCTTGTATCATTTTTTTTCTCTTTCCATTTTTTTTTCTATCTTTCTTCATTAATTTTCAAATTCCGTGGGAAAGGAACCCACATGTGCAAAAATGTTTGTGGCAACCCTTTTTGTAGTAGCTAGAAACTGGAAACTGAATGGATGATCACCAATGGGAGAATGGCTGAATTAATTATGGTTTATGAATGTTATGGAATATTATCGTTCTGTAAAAAATGACCAGCAGGATGATTTCACAGAGATCTGGAAAGACTTACATAAACTGATGCTAAATGACATCAGCAGAACCAGGAGATCATTATACACAGCAATAACAAGACTATACAATGATCAATTCTGATGGATGTGCCTCTCTTCAACAATGAGATGATTCAAACCAGTTCTAATTGTTCAGTGATGAAAAAAGCCATATACACTCCTGTGGGAATGAGAGAGGCCTGTGGGAACTGAGTGTGGACCATAACATAGCATTTTCATGCTTTCAGTTGATGTTTGCTTGCATTTTGTTTTCCTTCTCAGGTTTTTTTTCCTTTCTAGATCTGATTTTTCTTGTGCAGCAAGATAACTGTATAAATTTGTATACATATATTGGATTTAACATGTATTTTAACATATTTAATATGTATTGGACTACTTACCATCTAGGGAAGGGAGTGGGGAGAAGGAGGGAAAAATTGGAACAGAAAGTTTTGCAAGGGTCAATGTTGAAAAATTACCCATGCATATGTTTTCTAAATAAGAAGCTTTAATAAAAAAATTTTCAAACTCTATTTTGAGCCTTTCCATACTTGAGATCAATTCATTTTTTTTTTTTTTTTTGTGGTGGTGGAGGCTTTGAATGTAGGTCCTTTGACTTTTTTGAGTATATGTTTGGTCTTCCTTCTCCTAGAAAGTTGCTATAGTCAGATTTTTTCTTTGTTCACTCATTTTCCTAGTCTTTTCCCTGATATTTAATGCTTTGTTACAGTGGGACTCTGCTTTCAAGATGGAGGATGCACTATTTCAAACTTTAGGGTTTTGTGCAGCTGTTTTCAAAGATACTCCTAGGAACCTTTAAGTTTTCAGTTCTTCCGACTTCCGGTTAAGATGGCGGAGAGGAGGCTCACAGTTGCATAAGCTCCGCGCTTTCTCTCACTATCCACTTCATTACAAGCCTCTGAATCAATGCTTGACTGAAAAAACCCCACAAATAGTTACCAAGAGAAGCCATCCTTGAGATCCGCCAAGAAAGGTCTGTCTTTACTGGAGGGCTGGGGCGGTTTTAGATCGGGCACAGGCTGAGGGCAGCGGCAGTGAGAGCACGGGAGCAGACTGGAGAGGGGGTGGAGAGTGATCGTAGCCGTTTCTGCGGGGAGAGCTTCGCTACAGGTTTGGATACTTTCCTCCGGCAGCAAGTCAACAGCCCAGCAGAGAAGCTAAAAACACCGGGGCTGAAGAATACAACCGCAAACAGCTGAAGTCTCTCAGGACCTGGCCCCCCCCCCCTTCCCCCCCTCAGTGACTCAGCACGCTCTGGGATCTCAGAGCGCAGGCGCAGCACAGTCCTGCTAGTGCCTCACTGCTGCCACCTGCAGTCTGTAGAGGAAGCTCGATAACACACCCAGGCCCTCCCCCAAAGAAAGACTCCAGTTTTTTTCTGTTTTTCTTTGGTAGTTTATCTCTGATTAATAGACAGAATGAGCAAGAAGCTGAAGAGGACTTTAACCCTTGACAGCTTCTATACAGATAGAGAGCAGACTCTAAATCCTGAGGAGACTAAAAACAGGCAGTCCCCAGGTGATTCCCCAAAGGAGGAGATCGGCTGTTCCTCAGCACAGATGAACCTCATAGAAGTGATTAAAAAGGCTCTCACAAGGGAGCTAGAAGAAAAATGGGAAAAGAGTCTGGAGAAAGTTAAAGAGAGAGTGGATAAAGAAGTAAAATCCTTGAAAAATAGGATTAGTGAACTGGAAACAGAAAACAGCTCTCTAAAAAACAAAATTGGCGAAATGGAAAAAAATTCCACAGAACAAAAGAACTCAATTGGACAATTAGAGAAAGATTTTAAAAAAGTGAGTGAAGAGAATACTTCACTGAAAATCAGAATTGAACAAGTGGAATTGAATGACTCGAGGAGACAAGAAGAATCAGTCAAGCAAATCCAAAAAAATCAAACAATGGAGAAAAATGTGAAATACCTTCTGGGGAAGACAACAGACCTGGAAAACAGATCCAGGAGAGACAATCTGAGAATCATTGGACTCCCAGAAAAACATGATGAAAAAAAAAGCCTGGACACTGTCTTCCAGGAAATTATCAAAGAGAACTGCCCAGAAGTCATAGGAACAGAGGAAAAAATAAACATTGAAAGGATTCATCGATCACCCACTGAAAGGGATCCTAAAATCAAAACACCAAGGAATATAGTGGCCAAATGCCAGAACCCTCAGGTGAAAGAAAAAATATTGCAAGCGGCTAGAAAAACCCAATTCAAGTATCAAGGAGCCACAATAAGGATCACCCAGGATCTGGCAGCATCCACATTAAAAGATCGAAGGGCCTGGAATATGATATTCCGAAAAGCTAAGGAACTTGGTATGCAACCAAAAATAACTTACCCAGCGAGAATGAGCATCTTTTTCCAGGGAAGAAGATGGACATTCAACGAAGTAAGCGAATTTCATCTATTTCTGATGAAAAAACCAGAACTTAACAAAAAGTTTGATCTACAAATATAGAACTCAAGAGAAATCTAAAAAGGTAAAGATTAATCTTGGGAACTATATTTTGACTATATAGATGTATAAAGAATACATGTATACCTTGTTCTAGAAATTGATGTGGAAAGGACATTGTACCAGAAAAAGGGTAAAGTGGGGGTAGTACATCTCATGAAGAGGCATAGGAAACCTATTATATCTGAGAGAAAGAATGGAGGGGGATGAATATAGTGGGTATCTTACTGCCTTCAGAATTGGCTTTAAGTGAAAAATCTTAAGACATATTCAATCTATGGTGAAACTTCTCCCATCTCATTGAAAAGTGAGAAGGGAAAAGTGGAAAGGGAAGGAATAAGCTAAGGGGAAGGGAATACGGGAACTGGGAGGGAAAGGGGTAAGATAGGGGGAGGAACTCTAAGGAGGGGGGAGGGATACTAAAAAGGGAGGGCTGTGAGAAGCAAGGGGTGCTCACAAGCTTAATACTTGGAAGGGGGGGAAAGGGGAAAGAAGGGAGGAAAGCATAAACCGGGGTTAACAAGATGGCAAGTAATACAGAATTGGTCATTCTAACCATAAACGTGAACGGGGTAAACTCCCCCATAAAGAGAAAGCGGTTAGCAGAATGGATTAAAAGCCAGAATCCTACAATATGTTGTTTACAGGAAACACACCTGAAGCGGGGAGATACATGCAGGTTAAAGGTAAAAGGTTGGAGCAAAATCTACTATGCTTCAGGTGAAGTCAAAAAAGCAGGGGTAGCCATCCTGATCTCAGATCAAGCTAAAGCAAAAATTGACCTAATTAAAAGAGATAAGGAAGGACACTATATCTTGCTAAAGGGTAGCATGGATAATGAAGCACTATCTATATTAAACATATATGCACCAAGTGGGGTAGCATCTAAATTCTTAAAAGAGAAACTAAGAGAGCTGCAAGAAGAAATAGACAGTAAAACTATAATAGTGGGAGATCTTAACCTTGCACTCTCAGAATTAGATAAATCAAACCAGAAAATAAATAAGAAAGAAGTCAAAGAGGTAAACAGAATACTAGAAAAGCTAGATATGATAGATCTCTGGAGAAAATGTAATGGAGACAGAAAGGAATACACTTTCTTTTCAGCAGTTCATGGAACCTATACAAAAATTGACCATATATTAGGACATAAAAACCTCAAACTCAAATGTAGTAAGGCAGAAATAGTAAATGCATCCTTTTCAGACCACGATGCAATGAAAATTACATTCAACAAAAAAGCAGGGGGAAGTAGACCAAAAAATAATTGGAAACTAAATAATCTCATACTAAAGAATGATTGGGTAAAACAGCAAATCATAGACATAATTAATAACTTCACCCAAGAAAACGATAATAATGAGACATCATACCAAAATGTATGGGATGCAGCCAAAGCGGTAATAAGGGGAAATTTCATATCTCTAGAGGCCTATTTGTATAAAATAGAGAAAGAGAAGGTCAATGAATTGGGTTTGCAATTAAAAATGCTAGAAAAGGAACAAATTAAAAACCCCCAGTCAAACACTAAACTTGAAATTCTAAAAGTAAAAGGTGAGATCAATAAAATTGAAAGTAAAAAAACTATTGAATTGATTAATAAAACTAAGAGTTGGTTCTATGAAAAAACCAACAAAATAGACAAACCCTTAGTAAATCTGATTAAAAAAAGGAAAGAGGAAAATCAAATTGTTAGTCTTAAAAATGAAAAGGGAGAACTCACCACTAACGAAGAGGAAATTAGAGCAATAATTAGGAGTTACTTTGCCCAACTTTATGCCAATAAATTCGACAACTTAAATGAAATAGAAAAATACCTCCAAAAATACAGCTTGCCCAAACTAACAGAGGAAGAAGTAAATATCCTAAACAGTCCCATCTCAGAAAAAGAAATAGAACAAACTATCAATCAACTCCCTAAGAAAAAATCCCCAGGACCAGATGGATTTACATGTGAATTCTACCAAACATTTAAAGAACAATTAACTCCAATGTTATATAAACTATTTGAAAAAATAGGGATTGAAGGAGTCCTACCAAACTCCTTTTATGACACAGATATGGTACTGATACCTAAACCAGGTAGGCTGAAAACAGAGAAAGAAAATTATAGACCAATCTCCCTAATGAATATTGATGCTAAAATCTTAAATAAAATATTAGCAAAAAGATTACAGAAAATTGTCACCAGGATAATACACTATGACCAAGTAGGATTTATACCAGGAATGCAGGGCTGGTTCAATATTAGGAAAACTATTAGCATAATTGACTATATCAATAACCAAACAAACAAAAACCACATGATCATCTCAATAGATGCAGAAAAAGCATTTGATAAAATCCAACATCCATTCCTAATAAAAACACTTGAGAGCATAGGAATAAATGGACTTTTCCTTAAAATAGTCAGGAGCATATATTTAAAACCATCAGTAAGCATCATATGCAATGGGGAAAAACTGGAACCTTTCCCAGTAAGATCTGGAGTGAAGCAAGGTTGCCCACTATCACCATTATTATTTAATATCGTATTAGAAACACTAGCCTCGGCAATAAGAGTCGAGAAAGATATAAAAGGAATTAGAGTAGGCAATGAGGAAACCAAACTATCACTCTTTGCAGATGATATGATGGTATACCTAGAGAACCCCAGAGATTCTACCAAAAAGCTATTGGAAATAATTCATAATTTTAGCAAAGTAGCTGGCTACAAAATAAATCCCCATAAATCCTCAGCATTTTTATACATCACCAACAAAACCCAACAGCAAGAGATACAAAGAGAAATTCCATTCAGAATAACTGTTGATACCATAAAATATTTGGGAATCTATCTACCAAAGGAAAGTCAGGAATTATATGAGCAAAATTATAAAAAAGTCTCCACACAAATAAAGTCAGACTTAAATAATTGGAAAAATATTAAGTGCTCTTGGATCGGCCGAGCGAACATAATAAAGATGACAATACTCCCTAAACTAATCTATTTATTTAGTGCTATACCAATCAGACTTCCAAGAAAATATTTTATTGATCTAGAAAAAATAACAACAAAATTCATATGGAACAATAAAAAGTCGAGAATCTCAAGGGAATTAATGAAAAAAAAATCAAATGAAGGTGGCCTAGCTGTACCTGATCTAAAATTATATTATAAAGCAGCAGTCACCAAAACCATTTGGTATTGGCTAAGAAATAGATTAGTGGATCAGTGGAAAAGGCTAGGCTCACAAGACAGAATAGTCAACTATAGCAATCTAGTGTTTGACAAACCCAAAGCCCCTAACTTCTGGGAAAAGAATTCATTATTTGATAAAAACTGCTGGGATAATTGGAAATTAGTATGGCAGAAATTAGGCATGGACCCACACTTAACACCATATACCAAGATAAGATCAAAATGGGTCTATGACCTAGGCATAAAGAACGAGACTATAAATAAATTAGAGGAACATAGAATAGTTTATCTCTCAGACTTGTGGAGGAGAAAGAAATTTGTGACCAAAGATGAACTAGAGACCATTACTGATCACAGAATAGAAAATTTCGATTACATCAAATTAAAAAGCCTTTGTACAAATAAAACTAATGCAAACAAGATTAGAAGGGAAGCAACAAACTGGGAAAACATTTTCACAGTTAAAGGTTCTGATAAAGGCCTCATTTCCAAAATATATAGAGAACTGACTCAAATTTATAAGAAATCAAGCCATTCTCCAATTGATAAATGGTCAAAGGATATGAACAGACAATTTTCAGAGGATGAGATTGAAACTATTACCACTCATATGAAAGAGTGTTCCAAATCATTATTGATCAGAGAAATGCAAATTAAGACAACTCTGAGATACCACTACACACCTGTCAGATTGGCTAAGATGACAGGAAAAAAAAATGATGAATGTTGGAGGGGATGCGGGAAAACTGGGACACTAATGCATTGTTGGTGGAGTTGTGAACGAATCCAACCATTCTGGAGAGCAATCTGGAATTATGCCCAAAAAATTATCAA
This sequence comes from Antechinus flavipes, assembly GCF_016432865.1. NCBI lineage: Eukaryota > Metazoa > Chordata > Mammalia > Dasyuromorphia > Dasyuridae > Antechinus > Antechinus flavipes. The sequence continues at coordinate 84,281,809 of NC_067402.1, forward strand.
AATGTGCATATCCTTTGATCCAGCAGTGTTTCTATTGGGCTTATATCCCAAAGAAATACTAAAGAAGGGAAAGGGACCTGTATGTGCCAAAATGTTTGTAGCAGCCCTGTTTGTAGTGGCTAGAAACTGGAAAATGAATGGATGCCCATCAATTGGAGAATGGCTGGGTAAATTGTGGTATATGAATGTTATGGAATATTATTGTTCTGTAAGAAATGACCAGCAGGATGAATACAGAGAGGCTTGGAGAGACCTACATGAACTGATGCTAAGTGAAATGAGCAGAACCAGGAGATCATTATACACTTCGACAACGATATTGTATGAGGACATATTTTGATGGAAGTGGATCTCTTTGACAAAGAGACCTGAGTTTCAATTGATAAATGACGGACAAAAGCAGCTACACCCAAAGAAAGAACACTGGGAAACGAATGTGAACTATCTGCATTTTTGTTTCTCTTCCCGGATTATTTATACCTTCTGAATCCAATTCTCCCTATGCAACAAGAGAACTGTTCGGTTCTGCAAACATATATTGTATCTAGGATATACTGCAACATATCCAACATATAAAGGACTGCTTGCCATCTAGGGGAGGGGGTGGAGGGAGGGAGGGGAAAAAAAATCGGAACAGAAATGAGTGTAAATATAATGTAATTATTAAATAAAAAAATTAAAAAAAAAAAAAAAAAAAAAAAAAAGTTTTCAGTTCTTCCAAGACAGTATGATTTAAGGAGAGGTGTTTGCTACTTTCCTGTCTTGTAGTCTGGTCTGGTCTGGTCTGTGAATGAACACAAGCACTCTTTGATCCCTGGAACTGTGATGAGGGTCCCTACTCCACTGAGAGTTAAAGCTCTAGTAGTCTAGTGTTCCTTCTCATTGTGGGACTGACATGCAGGACTATGACCTAAATCTGAATTTAGGCAAAAAAAGGCAAAATAACAGAGTGCTGTCTCAGTGCTAGGAAAGAAACACCTAAAATCTCCTTGTGATCAATTGTTTGAACTTATCTTCCGTGGATTGAAAACTTCAGAAGCAACTCCAGCAGTTGCTGATTCAGTGACTGTCAATGCTCGTTCTTGGTTTGCTGGGGCTGGGGCTGTGCTGGTGTGTTTTGCTGGACAGTCCTACATTCTTATGAGAGACCTTTCCTGCTGATCTTCTAACTTGTCTTTGTCAGGAAAATTATTTCACCTTGTCCTTTAGTTGTTTCTGCTGCTCCAGGAATTGTTTTTTGGTATTATTTAAAAGTGTTCAAAGGGGTTTTAGGGAGAGCTCAGGCAAGTTGATGCCTTTATCCTATCATCATGGCTCTATCTCCATGTATTTATCTTGAATACCTAAATCTATCATATTTATAATAAGTATGGTTAAGATGAATGCAAGCTTTTGTCTCAGGTAAAATATTGTGATTTCTTCCTAGGGAACCAGGCAACTAGAAATGAGATGAATGATAATTGGTAGCTAGTATGTAGGAAGATATATGTATCAGGAGTCTTGGTTTTGTCATTCTTTCTTCATCCTCATCCTCATCATCAATAGTTGAGCCTTTTATTAAAGCACAGAGTCCCAGAATAGAGTTTAATCAAAGAAAATCCTACTCCAGCACAAAATCTCACTTCTTGCCACTTCCTTATGTAAGAACAGTTTTTTTTTCCTGAGGTAGTGAAATCACTGCTTTGTTTTCATATGGAGCTAAACAGTAGCGGTTGAGCGTTTTGGGTAACACATTTCATAGAGATTCCCTGGATAAGAAAATTCACTCTCTAAGCCATCTGGGAATCATAAATGAAAGGAAATGGACTTGTACATTTCCCATTATTAATTATTTATAAGATACGTATGGCCTGGCAGAATGAGTACCAGCAGGGGGAAAGTCAAAAGCCTGGGATTTTGCTTCCCAGATTACTGAGATGCTATTGGGTGACCTTGGGTAAGCAGCTTGAGAATTATGTATGTTCCTTGGTCCAGAGAACTGAGGATAAGGCTTGTTCTCCACTTCCTAACTTCTCTTCAGAGAGGTGAGGGCTCAGAGTACAGGATGCACATGTATGTTTTTGAACATGGCCATGAAAGGAATTTGTTTTGCTTCATTATTCATATTTGTTACAAGAGTTATGTTTTTATTTTTCTTTTTTTGTCATAGTTGGAAGTAGGGCTTAGGAGGTGGCTGCTGGAAAGAAAATAAATTTTTGTTCATTGAAAAAAGAAAAGATTTTGCCTTAGTTTGCTTGTATCTCAGATGGAAAATGCTAATTTTCCAGTAAATAAACAATAATGAGAACTAGCATTTATTTGGTGCATTAGGTTTTGCAAAGCATTTTATGAATATTTTCAACAATGATGGGATGTGAGTACTCTCATTATTCCCATTTTCCAGATGAGGAAACTGAGGCAGAGGCTAAGTGACTTGTCCAACATCACACAGTTAGTGAATGTCTAGGGACACATTTGAACTGTTCTCCTGACTCCAAGTTTAGGAAGTAAGTGCCAGACTCATTAAAATCAGAAAGATCGGTCAAGCACAGTGGCTCATACTTGTAAGGTTCTGACCTCATTCCTTTCTCCCAAGGAGGATGTGTTTGAACTTGGGGAGGTCTGAGCTATAGTAGACCTAAAGCTGATCAGGCATCCACACTAAGTCTAGAGCAGGAAGAGGAGGAATAGAAGGAGGGGGAGGAAAAGAAGAAAGAAGAAAAAGGAGGAGCAGGAGGAGGAGGAGGAGAAGGAAGTAGGAGGGGAGCAGGAAGAGGAAGAAGAAAAAGAGAAAGAAAGAGAAGAAAAAAGGGAGGGAAAGGGAGGAGGAGAAGAAGAAGAAGAAGAAGAAGAAGAAGAAGAAGAAGAAGAAGAAAGAAGAAGAAGAAGAAGGAGAACAAGAAGAAGACGAAGAAGAAGAAGGAGAAGAAGAAGATGAAGAAGAAGAAGGAGAAGAAGAAGAAGAAGAAGAAGAAAAAGAAGAAGAAGAAAAAGAAGAAGAAGAAGAAGAAGAAGAAGAAGAAGAAGAAAAGAAGAAAAAGAAGAAGAAGAAGAAGGAGAAGAAGAAAAAAGAAGAAGAAAAGGAGAAGAAAGAGAAGAAGAAGGAGATGACACCTATGAACTTTGGAGGAGGTCTCTTTTCCTTAATCTGACATTCAAGACTTTCCCACTAAAGGATCCCAAGCTACATTCTCAACATTATCTTTCCAATATGAACCCTTTAGTCTAGCTAATTGGTTTACTCATCAACATACTTCCCCAGAACTCTCTCCTCTAGTACCCTCTCATGTGCAATTCCTTCTAGGTGCATTTGCTAATTAATATGTCTGCCTTTTAGGTTTCTCTCCTTACCCCTTTTCACCTATTTTAATTCTACCTAGGTTTCAAGGACTATATCAAGTTTCTCCTCCTCCCGATCCCACATTCCTCTTCCTTCTATCAATTCCTTTCATATTATTTGATACATTGCACTCAGCTAGGTGATTCGGTGGACAGAGTATTGGGCTTGGAGTCAGGAAGATCTGGATTCAAATCTAATTTCATATGCCTATTAGCTGTGTGACCTTGGGTAAGCCATTTTACCCTGTTTCTTCCTGAGTCTTTTCAGGGATGTTTGTGCAACTTTGTCTCTCACCTATCACTATGGCAACAAGAAGTTGCAATGCATTTCCTGGCAAATCTTCCAGGCAGAAATGGTAAACCAAGTTGAGGGTAACTAACCTGTCCCAAGCATATAAAAAATAGATAGATGAGATACAATTTATTACAACAGCCATGAAAGTAGCTGAAGCAGTGCTGTGGAGAGCTTAGAGCTTGGTGAAGCTTTGAAGACCCCAAGATCATCCACTGCATTTCAGGCCATCAGTAGTCATCTTGACTTTGTCCTGATACTGGATTTTGATACTCTGGAAGAGAGGCTGAAGCTGATGACTTTGTGCTACTCTGCCTCACTTAAATCCAATTCACCCATTAATCAAGACATCATCCATGATGTTATTGGTTCTCTTTGAGCACAAAGGACAAATAATAGCAATTAACTCTAAATTAGGGCAGTAGTGATAGCCATGATTTATTTTATACTATGCTCCCTAGTTTGTAGAATCCTAGTCATAACTTAAGAGTTGGAAACCACCAAAGGCACCAACCAGTCCAAGACCCTCATTTTAGAGATGAAGATTTTGGCGATTTGCCCTAGTTGGCCAAGATAGTAAGTACTCAAGGCAGCTCTTCTTGACTCTAGAACTAGAATAGCTCCACTATACCACCCATCTGCCTTCTAGTGCCTTCCCAGGAAACTCCCTGAGTCCAGAAACTAGGTGTAATATTTCCTTTATAATCCCCATCCAGGATTGTGGCAGATACTCAAAAGGGACCCTGGGATCTCTTGGTTTAAGGAGATGCACTAGCATTGTGTTATAGGAATGGGGACTAGAATGGGGACTAGATCTGTGATTCAATTGCTATAGAAAGTTACCAGATGAAAAGACCAACTCTCTTAACAAGTTCAATTTTGGCACCTTCTCCACATTCTTAGAGAATTCTTGAGGAATCATTTAGAGAATCGAAAGATTATGTGATTTTTCCAGGGACATAACTAGTACATGTCCAAAGTGGGGCTTGAACCTAGAACTTTCTGGTTCTGAAGTCAACTCTCTCTCCACAATGTCACATTGTACTTCCTCCACTCCTCCTGCAACAATCACCTTTCTGCTCCAGCCACCTATAGGTTTTTCATATTTTAAACATTCCTATTGGTTTGTGTTAGATGAACTTTTAAATAAAAATTTAAGGGAAGGCCTCTGTTATCAGGCAAGCAATGTTTTATTACATAATGCTTGTACTCAATTATACTTAATTATATTTCAGCTACTGAACACTCTATGTTATGTATAGCTTTCCTAAATGACTCTAATTGATCCTGATTTGATTTGGGAGATGGCTGGGTCAAAAAGTTGCCAATTTAGAAAGGAAGGAAACTTGAGCAGTAGTAGATTAATAATTGCTGCAAAGGTGAAAGCAGAGCTGACTTTTTAGGCCTTTGGCAAAGGCAATTGTGATGATTCTTCAGGAAGTCCAATCCCATGAAATAAGGAGTCACCTTTACAATCCCACTTTTACCATCTATAATATTTGACTCTTCCAAGAACTATGCCATTTAGCAGTGCAACTGTCCTGAAAAAAGAGATGTTTTCTTAAGAAAAAAGGAAGGTTTTTTTTTTTTTTTTTTTTAACATTTTCTGTCTGAATCAGCCTTCCCTGGTGAGCTAAAAGGATGGAAACTGATTGTGTGGGGGTAGAGGGATTAGAAGGCCTTCATTAATAAATGTTAATTCCTTCTCCTCCCCATCTCTGGGAGCCACTGCCAACTCATCTCTGTCTCAAAAAAAAAAATCCTCTTATTTGCCTCTGGACACCACTCAAATATCAATATAATGCCTTCCTGTACCCCCTATCAGATGCTTAGTACCCTCCTTCTTACAACTGAAAATAGATTATTATTTATTTTTATCTTCTGAGGGAGACACAAAACTAACTTCATTATGGGATTTTAAGAAAGGTCTCGATGACCTTACTGTCTAAATTCCCATCTTTCTCCAATTCTTAAAGATCTACCTCAAATATGACTTCTCCTAAACCACTTTCTTCTTTATTATTATTATATCCTTTTATTTACAAAACATATGAATGAGTAATTTTTTTCAACATTGACCCTTGCAAAACCTTCTGTTCCAAATTTTCCCCTCCTTCCCCCAACCGAGATTTTCTTGGCCAAGACACTGGAGTGATTCGCCATTTCTTTCTTCAGCTCATTTTACAGATGAGGAAAAACAGGCAAAAATTTGAGTGACTTGCATAGGATCACTTAGCTAGTAAGTGTCAGAATTCAGATTTGAACTCTAGGAAGATGAGTCTTTTTATCCACTGCAACTAACACTGCACTTCCTTAGGACTAGATATAAAGAAGTTTTTCCCAGTAAAAATGGGTTGAATTAAATTCATAGGAAGGATTGCTGTTAGTCGAGTCTGAGAGACTCAGAGTTAAACTTTTTAGGAAGTTCCCTGTTACAAATATGTTTGTAGGTTACCACATTTACAGCTCGTGTTGTTTGAATTTTATTCTAAAATATTTTTTACTATTTGTGAAAGAGAATAGAAATGTTTACTTGTTGATATTATTATAAAGTCAGCCTGGATTAGTGGATTGCAGGGTACTCTTTCCCTCTGCTTCCCCATTTTAAATAAAATTCAGGATGTTTTATTGTGTTTCCTCACCTACTAGCTTATCTTTTAAAAAGGCTTTATTCATTTGTTTTGCACATCATAGTCACACACATACTGAACCCTCCATTATAATTTAAATATAATTAAATACCATCTACTGATAAAAAGCACATATTCCATTGTATGACATATTCTGTTACCATAGTCTTGCCCCACACCCCCTCTTCTTTGTCTTTGCTCTTAAAGAAAAAGAATGCTTTCTGTTGTTATCTGTTCTCTAGAATCAGAATTAGCATGACAATTAACCTGAGATTTTGTTTACATTATTATAATCATTTTGAAAATTATCCTGGTTCTGCTTTCTCCTCTCTGCATCAGTTCATACAAATCTTCTTGAATTTCTCTGAAATTTTCATTTTTCTTATGATACAATCATATTTCATTCATATGCCACAATTTGATCAGTTATTCCTCCTTCATGGGATTTATTTAATTCTTAGAGGAACAGAGATGTAGTAGAGATAGCTTTTGATTAGGAGTCAAGAGACTTGGGTTCCTAATTCTTGCTCCACCATTAATTAATTGGATGATCTTTGTTGCAGGATCAGGCACTTAACTGATTCTCTCTCTCTCTCTCTCTCTCTCTCTCTCTCTCTCTCTCTCTCTCTCTCTCTCTCTCTCTCTCTCTCTTTCTTTCTCTTCACCCATCTCTTTCTCAAAACATACCACACACAAATATATAAATATATACAAATTTACATACATATGAATAACTGAAAAGTCTAAAAAGGGTTTTCAGGAACGATTATACTATATGACCTCTCTTTCCTATATGAAGTATATGAAGAGAAAGCTTTTGACCTACATGCCTCAGGTATATTTATGATTGCTATTATAATTATTGCTCCTGGAATACATTTAGAAAATGTGTTCTAATTTAATAGATTTTTATAAAAAAAAAAAATACAGTGGCTTTGGTTTAGAATGACCTGGTGTCATTTTAGTGAATGGATGCCAGGTGGCAATTAGCCACTAGGAATTAAAACTTCCCTAAGAGTGCTGAATTGCATTGTGCTAGGGCTCTGACTCCTCCTACAATTCCTTTTAGTGGTAAAGGGATCCCCTTGGAAGCAGGGAAATTCCCTCTGTGAAGTCATGTGTCATGATAAAAAGGAGTTGCCTTAAAGGAGTAGGAAGGAAGGAATTTGGCTATATCCCAGAACATTGGTAGACAGTGGTTCCAAGGACAAAAGAAAAATGTTATGAATTAAGAGTGTTCTGCTGTGATTCCTTTTTACTGACAGAGTGGATAGATGTGATGTACATCTATCACACGGATGGAGTGATAGATTTGCAGCCAGGGAAGAGCTGAGTTCAAATCTAGTCTCAGACACATTTGGATGTGTGACCTTGATCAAGTCATTTAACCCTTAATCTGTTTTAGTTTTCTAATCTATAAAATGAGGATAATACTAACACTTAATTCCCAAGGCTTTTTTAAAAAAAATAAAAATAAATGACAAGTATACAATGCTTTGCAAATCCCAAAGCTTTATCTAGATGTTAGCTATTGTTATTGTCAGTGGTAAATATTATTTGTGACAACATGGCAGAATCACATTTATTCTAGAATAATGAATGCAGTAATAATAATAAACAATAGCAATAGTCCAATTTCACTATAACTATGTAGATAAGAACAATTCAAGATCATTATGGTCCTCTCAATGAAATTTGCTCTAAAATAACAAAGACATCACAATTTAGATGACCCATAGAAATCGTTTAGAAACTAGTGTAAAAATAGCCAAATTTGCAATATGTTTTGCATTATTGAAGATGTATAATCTATACCAAATTGCTTGCCTTCTCAAGGAGGAAGCAGGGCAGAAAGGGAGAATTTGGAAGTCAAATTTTTTTTTTAAAACCCCAAACTTTAAAATTTTGTTTGCATGTAATTGAGAAAATTAAAAAAGCAAGTGTTTTTTAAAAGCAAAAAAAAAAAAAAAACAAAAAACAAAAAAAAAAACACAAGTGAAAAGAAAATATTAAGTCAGTAGTGGAAAAAGAGGGCATAGTTTTTCAAACTTTGAGGATGTAATTCCATTAGTTCATTAAATGATAGGACAAAATATAAAATCTGACATAGCTTTCAAAAACATTATATGAGTATGGGGTAGAAGAGATGAGAAAAAAAAATCTGGAGATTTTAGTGAAGTGAAAATTTCATTTATATCTACTGTATGCAAAGAATAGCATCCAGAATATTGAATGTAATGCTCCTATTGTACTCTGACATGCCTACATTTGGAATATTGAGCTCCATGTGGAATCCTTCAATTTAGGAAAGGTACAGAAAAACTGGAGCACATCCAAGAAAAAGTGACTGGGATGTCAAGAGACTGATAACCATGCTATACAAGAATTAATAGAAGGAATAGGGAATCTTTAGCCTGGAAAAGAATGGACTTGGAGAGAACATGGTGCTTCTTTTTTTAACATTTAAAGGGTTGTCACATGAAAGAACGAGTATTTTTGTTCAGCCTGGTCCCTAAAGACAACACAAGAAGCAATGTTGGTAGGCATATATTTTGTCAAGGACTTTTTCTGCATCAGTTGAAATCAACAAGGATTTTATTTTTGTTTTTGTTGTTGACATGATTAGGAATATTCCTTTTTTAAAAATTTTGAACAATCTCTGAATCCCTGGTATAAACTATCTTGGTCAAAGTGAATTATTTTCTGAATATATTGCTGAAATCTTAAAAGGATTTATTTAAAACTTTTTTTTGTTAATATTTATAATTCTATTATAATTTATAACATTTTGTAATTCAATAATTCTAATTAAGATTCTATTATAGTCTATAGATCATATCTAATTATAATTCTATTATTCTCATTACTTGCTTTGCTTCTTCCTAGTTTGGATATCAAAAAAATACTTTACTCACAAAGAGACAATTATCTTCTATCTATATTTTTGAGAATCATATTTTGTAGCTTAAGTATTCCTTAAATATTTTATAGAATTCATGTGTGAATCCATCTGGCCCAAGCATCTCTCTCTCTCTGCTATCCTCCCCTCCCCACCCCACATTTTGGTAATTCATTTATGCTTTTCTTGACTTGTTTTTCTCAAATTGTGTCATTTAGGATTTCTAGTTTGCTACTTCAGTATTATATATTTTTATAGATTTCTCACCAACCAATTTTCACTTCTCAGTTTTGTGGCCATTTAGTTGTGATAGTTATTTTATCTTTTTTTGTTGTTGTTGTGAATTCATGTTAATTTTATTTTGGTAATTTAATTCTTTCCTTTTGATTTGATTATCCTTTTAAAATCTGGTTTTAATACTCAGCTTTATAATCTTTATTTTTTAGGTTGTTTTATTTTTGCTCTAATTTTAAATATATCTCCTTTTATACTTATTTTAAGGTAAACAATTTATTATTTTTATTCTTCTTTATAAATTATGGTCATTCACCATATTTTTATATTTTATTACTATGATATTATTATTTTCAGAGGAAAAAAATTCCTTTGAGGATTCCCTTAGCTGTATCTCATAAGTTTTAATGTTGTTTAATTCTTATTTTTATTTTGAATATGATTATTTGCTGTTTTTAATGAGCTGTTTGGTGACATTTATGACATCATCACTTGGTCTCCATTTTGGTCTTTATCTTTCTTCATTTTCCTTTGTTAATTGCTGTATAATAGGATCACAGAGCAAGAGTTAGAAGAGTCTTCTAAAGCCTCATAGTTTAAAGTTTTCATTTTACAAAAGTCCTTAGGAGTTTAAATTACTTATCCAAGATCATACAAGTAGTAAGCCTAAGTGATAGGATTCAATTCCACTTCTTTGATTGCAGAGTCAGTGTTCTTCCCATTGCATTCTATGTTCCCAGTTCAAATATTTTAAAATGAAATGCTTGTTTTCATAGAGATAGAGCTATACAAGGCAACATATTTGGATAGCTCTTTTATTTAATTATTTCATTTTTAAAAAATCAGATTATTTGAGAGTGCAACCAATGGGCTAACTAATCTAAGAAGTAAAAGATCTAATTAGAAAATCTATAGGAGAGTAGAAGCAAGAAGCAAACGAGTGTTTTAGAGGCAAAATAATCTCATCCCCTTGTGAGTAAATCAATAATATGGATATGTGAATGATATATATATATATTATAGGGGCAACTAGATGGCTCAGTCAGGAGTTCTATCCTTTGGTCTGGAATCAGGAAAACTCATATTCCTGAATTTAAATCTGGCCTCAGATTACTAGCTGTGGAATCCTGGGCAAGTCGCTTCCTCCTGTTTGCCTCAGTTTCCTTATTTGTAAAATAAGCTGGAAAAGGAAATGGCAAATCACTCCAGTATCTTTGTCCAGAAAACCCAAAATGTGGTCACAATGAGTTGGACATGACTGAAACAACTGGGAAACAATGCAATATACAAACTACGTATGCAATATATAATAGACATGATAACATAATAATATGCATATTAAATTTCTTAATATTATACATAAGTATATCAATTTACATTATATCATATCTATTTTTATTTCTCGATATATAATATGTATATGGATTGGACATTTGATTTCATTGGTATAAGTAACTTTCAGATGAGGAAATTTGTTCTCATAATGTTGGTGGATATATTCACTGCAACATGTAGTTTTTGAGAGTTTTCTTAAGTACTGAGAGAAATCACTCAACTTAAGTACTGAGAAGTTGAGTGATTTGTTCACAGTCACATATACGTGTTTGAGTCAAGACTTTAACCAAAGTCATCTTGATTTCAAGGCTGGCTCTTATTCAATACATCAATTTGACTCTTTGCCTCTTTCTTATCTTACGTTTCCTTTTTCCTCTTAAATCTGAGTGTAGTTAAAAAGAATAAATAAAATCAAACTGTCTCATTCTCCTTGTTTTTGCTCTCCCATTGCCATCTCAGTCATAATTTCATAGCACGTCATGAATTTGTCCTATCCCATTCTAAGAAATGTTATTTTCATTTCACCTTCTGTCTTCCTCATTTACTGTTCTAAATAATCTAAAATATATTCCTGAGAGAGTTAATTCTTGGAAGAAATAGCAGGATTCAGGTGAAAGGGGTTTGTAACCCCTGTCACTTGTCTCTTTTATTGTTATGAATACTCTCTTTTAAATCTCTATTAGATGTACCCCTCCAGGGTGCCTACCTTTATCACTACCTCATGTGAATTAATATCTATATGTACAGGGCCATCTTGGAGAAGTTGACTTGCTACAACCATGCTCAGCAAAATTTATTGAAAATCTCCTACTTGAACTCACTATCTAACAAAAACTTCTGGGAAAATCGGAAACTAATATGGCAGAAACTAGGCATTGATCCATACCTAACACTGTATACCAAGATAAGGTCAAAATGGGTTCATGATCTAGACATAGAGTGATATTATAAGCAAATTAGAAGAACATAGGATAGTTTACTGGTCAAATCTGTGGAGGAGGAAGGAATTTGTGACCAAAGAAATACTAGAGATCATTATTGATCACAAAATAGATAATTTTGATTACATTAAATTAAATAGTTTTTATACAAACAAAACTAATACAGACAAGATTAGAAGGGAAACAATAAACTGGGAAACCATTTTTACATTCAAAGATTCTGATGAAGACTTCATTTCTAAAATATATAATTAATTCAAATTTATAAGAATCCAAGCCATTCTCCAATTGATAAATGGTCAAAGGATATGAACAGACAATTTTCATTTGAAGAAACTGAAACTCTTTCATGTCATATGAAAAGGTTTTCCAAATCACTATTGATGAGAGAAATGCAAATTAAGACGACTCTGAGCTACCACTACACACATGTCAGATTGGCTAAGATGACAGGAAAAGATAATGATGAATGTTGGAGGGGATGAGAGAAAACTGTGGCATTGATATATTACTGGTGGAACTGTGAATGGATCCAACCATTCTGGAGAGCAATTTGGAACTATGCTCAAAAAGTTATCAAACTATGCATACTTTTTGACCCAGCAGTGTTTCTATTGGCCAAAGAGATCTTAAAGGAGGGAAAGGGACCCACATGTGCAACAATGTTTGTGGCAGCCCTTTTTGTAATGGAAAGAAACTGGAAACTGAATGGATGCCCATCAATTAGAGAATGGCTGAACAAATTATGGTATATGAATATTATAGAATATTATTGTTGTATAAGAAAGGATCAGGAAATGATTTTAGAAAGGCCTGGAGAGACATGAACTGATGGTAAGAGAAGAACCAAGAGAACACTGTACACAGCAACAAGATTATGTGAAGATCAGTTCTGATAGACGTAGCTCTCTTCAACAATGAGATGATTCAAATGAGTTCCACTTGTTCAGTGATGAAGAGAGTGATCTATATTCAGAGAGAGAACTGTGGGAATTGAGTGTATACCACAACATAGCATTTTCATGCTTTCTGTTGATTTTTGCTTGCATTTTGTATTCCTTTTCAGATTTTTTTTTCTTTCTAGATCTGATTTTTCTTGTGCAGTAAGATAACTGTATAAATATGTATACATTGGATTTAATATATATTTTAAAATACATAACATGTATTGGACTACCTGCCATCTAGGGGAGGGGATGGGGGGAGGGAAAAACTTGGAACAGAAAGTTTTGCAAGGGTCAGTGTTGAAAAATTATCCATGCATATGTTTTGTAAACAAAAAGCTTTAATAAAAAATTTAAAAAAGAAAGTCTCCTGCTTTACCCTCCAGATTTTATGTTATGATTCCTTTGGTGCTCTTAGAGTCCTCTTCATCCTTTTATTTTGCTTGCAAGATTCAATTTCCATTACTTTTTCTGTAATACATCCCCCAATGTTCTAATTTTACTCTCTTTCCACTGTAAAACAGGGGGAAACTGAAGCCTTTTATCCACTTCTCTTACTATTCTTTGATGTTTCTTATTCTAGGGTCTCTCATCCTACCTTCCTCTCTCCTGAAATTTCTCTCTGTTTTCCTGCCACCTGTCATTAAGGATGATCAGATTGTTTTTGACTTTAAATACAAATTTGCTTCATTGCTCCAATGAATTTTTCCCATTGTGGTTTTCTTTGTTAAATTTTTAGCCCAGAGATGTTCACATTACCTTCTTAGTATCTGTGTTTTTTTAATTAAAGCTTTTTATTTTCAAAACATATACATGGGAACAGTTACCCTTACAAAACCCTGTGGTCTAATTTTTTTTTCCTTCCTTCCCCTACCCTCTCCCTCTCAATATCTGTTAGATAATATATGAGTTCTTTTTAAGAAATAACAAACAATAAACTTGATTTTCCAAACTATTTAACACTACTTTCATTATTTTCATTATTATATGAAAATGTTTGCTTTTTTATTCTTTGATTAGCTTGCATATTGAACACCTTCCTCATCTTTGAGTTCTTCTGAAGGAATGATTTGAATCCACATTTTTACCAATTATTCAATTATTTTCTTTGATGCTTATATTTAGCTTTGCAGGACATGTTTTTCAGAATATCACATTTCAGTTCTTCCTTGGATTTCTTTTTTAACCAGTTAAGTAATACTGTATTATTGTGTTGGATTTTTGTTAAAATGAAAAAAAATTTCTATCCCCTTCCTGCTTGAAAAAAAATTGTTTGCTGTTATAATTCTGATTTTTGGCTATGATGTTTGTTGGTAAGTTAAATTTGGAGTTTGTTTCTGTTGAAGTGTGTTTTTTCACTTTGTACTTTCTTGTTTGCCTCCAATATTTCTGGGCAATTTTCCTAGATAAGTTATTGAAATATGGTATTTCTTGTTCATCATGTTTTTCTGAAAGACCTCTGATCTTTAGACATCTTTTTGCATGCTGTCTTCAGAATTCTTGTTTAATAGGGCTCTCCTGTATTCTTGTAAAGTTCTTATCTATACTTCTAAGCTTTGCTTTTTAACTTTGATCTATTACTTTTCCTTTTGCCTCTGAAATTTTGCATGATAATTCTGTCATTCTTTTTTCCCCCCCAAAAATCCACTTTTTTTGAAAATCAACTCTATCTTTTATTCCAATATTATTAATCTCTTGTTTGGCTTGTTGATTTGCTTAATTGACTTTAATTTCCACCATCATTTCTCTGATATTTTCACTTTATTCTTCAATTGTTTTTTTCTGAAATATTTTGAATTTTCTTGGAATATATCCATTATTGTTTATGGAGATAGGAAAAAGTTTGGCTTTAATAAGTTGCTTTTCTCAGTAGATTTTGATTCAGTTTCCTTTGCTATAAAATACTTGTTAAGCAAGAAGATTTTGTTTTCCTTGTGAATTTCTCTTCCTAAGTCAGATACACTTTTGTGAATCACTCTGTTGACTTTTCTTTAGTGTCTTTGCTGTAAATATACTTCTAATCTTTTTTTTTTCTTTTGTTTCTGTGCCCCCTTTCAAGCTTCCTATTCTCTGTCCTATGAGATCACCTAGTTTGGACAAGTTCTATGGTCCTCAAGGGGTCAGGGTAAGTAGGTGGGATATTATCACAAGGAGACTGACAGGCCCATTTTCCAGCTTTTCTAGTTTGGGGTTCCATCTTATTTATTTATTTTTGTTATTTGCTTTCTTTGGTCCATGGGATGAATCTGGGGTCACTAGACAGAATTGGAGAAAATTTCCCTGGGCTCTACCATGGATTAAACTTGAAGTTTTGTAACTGGATTCTTTGTCTATCTTTCTTTCACTCCGAATGGTTGTCTTTTTCCTCCTGTAGAATATTAAATCATTGTAACCAATGCTGTGGTTCTTGTTCCCTGATGGAATAGCTGGTCCTTAATTTTCCTTTGTGCCATCTTTTCAGCATGGCATTCTCCCTTATCTTTGCTTTCACATTACATACATTCTTTTGATCATAATTAGAACATAGAACTCTGGGATTGATTTCGTTCCCTAATGATATTAATGAGAAACTATGCTCTTGGGCCAGTTTCAATGATCTCACGATGAAGAGAGACCATGTATTAGAGAGAGGATTGCGAGTACTGAATGTAGATCATAACATAACATTCTCACTCTTTTTGTTGTTGTTGATTTGCCTTTTATTTTCTTATTCATTTTCTTTCTTTTTTGATCTAATCTTTCTTATGCAGCAAGATAATTGCACAAATATGTTTACATATATTGGATTTAACATCTATTTTAATATGTATAATATATATTGGATTACTTGCCATCTAGGGGAGGGGATGGGGAGAAGGAAGGGAAATTTTAGAACACAAAGCTATGCAAGAATCAATGTTTAAAAATTATCCTTGCATATGTTTTGAAAATAGCTTTAATTTAAAAAATGTACTAAAAAGCAAAAAAAAGAAACTATGCTCTTGGACAGGACTGGGGCAAGGATTTGTTTCCTTATCTCCCTGCTTCCATAAAAAAGATAAAGTGGCTTTAACAAAATGCTGATATGCTCTGTTTTCGTGTCACTTCCAGTTCTCTACATATTTTTCCTTAGTTTTCTTCTTGGAGAAAAACTCTTTTTTTTTTTTTTTTTTTTTTTTACCCCTCATAACAAAGTATAAAAAGAGAAAGAGGAAAAGGAAAAAAATTCAGCAAAACTGACCAACACTTTGGAAAATTCTGATCTTATATATAGTGTTCCCTACCTGTAGTCCCCCACCTCATATCTTCTCATCCAAAGAAGTGGGATCAACCTTAATCATTATAATTTCACACATTCAATTATTTTTAAAGTTTTATTTTAATATTTTGATTTTAAATATCAAAAAAATTTCCATATGAGCAGATCACAAAAAATATGTATATGACATTATGAATCTTTGCTTGCTTTAAAAAAGTATAAGATTTATTCTATATCTAACTTTCAAATAATCTTGTTTATCTGTACTTCCTTCTGAATTCACTTCAATTTTCTTCTATGCATCTATAAAAGTTTTAATGGTCTTCTTTTTTTCATCACTATTGCTAATTCTTTCTCCTCCAGACTCCACCTTCTTTCCCCTAACTAAAAATAGGGGCAGGGCATGGGGAAAACCTTGTAATTTAATAAGAATAATCAAACAAAACAAATCCCCAGTGGTTTTGTCCATATTTCATGTCTGTACCTTGATTCCATTTCTTCTTTATCAAGAGATGAATAACATGCTTCATCATAGGCTCTTTTAATACATTGGTTAGCTTTTGCTTTGATCAGAAATCTTGTCTTTAAAGGATAGTTTTCTTTATAATGTTGTTATTAGTGTACAAACTCTTTTCCTGGATCTGTTCATTTCACTCTGCTTTAGTTCATACTTCCCAAGATTCTTTGAAATGGTATTATTTATTGTAGAACAATAATATTTCATTATAATATACCACAATTTGTTCAGCAATTGCCCATTTAATAGGAATTCTCTTTGTTTTTCTTTTTTTATTTTTTTCCCCCTTTAATCCCCTCTTTCATATCAGGTAGTTGGTTTTGCTGGGGATTATTTCCTCTCCAGTATAAAATTTCTTCTTAATCTCCTCTATCTTTATCCCCTTTGTTTTCCTATTGAGTTCCAAGTATAAATATATACATACATGTATATATATACACACATGTATTTGCGTACATATTTATATATTTATATATGCATATATAAATTCCCATATATGTATATATAATTCAACAAGGAAATAAGTATATATATATATATATGTTATATATATATTTGTATATTACATTTACTTTTAATTTTTTTTCTCAATGATATATAAACAAAAAATTTTTTAGCATTCATTTAAAAAATTTGAATTTCATATTTTCTCCCTCACTCCCCTCCTTCTCTTCTTGAGAATGCAAGCAGTTTGATATAGATTATACATGTGCAGCCATGGAAAACATTTCCATATTAGTCATATTGCACCCATCCCCACCCCAAAATAAAACCCAAGGGTTAAAAATAAGTATTTTTTTCTTAAAAAAAGTATTTTTCAATTGGCATTCAGATTTTATTTTTTCTCTGGAGTTTTCATCATGTCCTTTGAAATTGTCTTAGATCATTTATTACTGAGAAGAGCTGAGTTTCATATATTTCTACACAAAACTGCTTATGTATGGTTGTGTGTTCAACTCTCCTTTGTTTCAAATAAAAGAGAATAATCTGATGCTCACTCTCACCTATTTCTTCTTCCATATTTATATACTCTTTGTACACATCTCAAGAATAAGAAAATTTCATTCTCTTCCTCCTTTGTGCTCTATCTGCTTTTCTTTCTCAGAATACTCTGGTTTTTTTTCCTTCTCTTTATCTTTCTCAGTATCATTTGAATAAATTAAGGTTCTGAAGGGACACTTGTTTCTTCTTCCATTAGAACCTAATTTAGCATTGCATCATCATACATCCCCTTCCAATCTGCTCCTAAGTTACCTTTCTGGTTTTCACTCAACTCTCTTTGTAAATCAAAGCCTGTTCAGCTCTGCTCTTTTCATCAGAAATGCAGAGAAGTACCTTATTCCATTAAATGTTCAGATTGATTTTTTTTTACTTAGGTAAAAAGAGGCCATTTTCTGCTTCATTTCTTACCTAGTCTTGATCACATTATGCATTGCCTTAGTCAAACTGAGATCTGTTAAAGACCTTCGCTTAAAAAGGTTAAGATTTCTTACTGCACCTGGGCCATCTGCATTCATCTTGATCTATGTCTTGCCATTGGACCCAGATGGCTCTGTAGGAGAAAGTGAGATTGGTGACTTTGCCAGTCCTTTCTCACTTAAATTCAATTCACTTTTAAGTCATAGCATCCCCTTCCTGATGTCATGATCCTCTTTGAGAACAAAGGACAAACCATAACATTGTCTTTCCTATAGAACTATACTCAGCTTTGCAGGGTAAATTATTTTTGTTTGAAATCCCTCTTTTAAATCCTTTTAGATTCTTTTATTCCAAGATTTCCTCCTGTTTGCAGTAGAAGTTACCAAATTTTATATGATCCTGACTATAGTTCCATGCTTTCTGAATTATTGAAACATAACTTTTTAGCTATGATATTTCTTTTTCTTTTTTTTTCAGGAATAATCAGTGGATTCTATCTGTACTTTGCCTTCTTACTCTAATGAAATATAGTATGCATGTGACAGCTAGATAATGCAATGGATAATCAGCACTGACTCTGGAGTCAGATTTTAATCTGAATTCAAATCTGGCCTCAGACATTTAACACTTAATAACTGTGTGACTCTGAATAAGTCACTTAACCCCAATTGCCTGGCTCCCTCACCACAATACTATAAACATAGTATCCAGATTTTTTTATTGTGACTTAGAGAGTCTTATTAGATGATTATTATATTATTTCTTTTTACTTGTATTCTAGTTTAATTGTTTTTAGTATCTTTTTTTTATATATATTTTTTCCAATATTTTGATTGTTCTTTATTCCTGCCTCCTGGAGGCATTGGTTTCTGTTTTGTCTGTTCTAATTTTTAAGAATTTTGTTATTTGGGTGAGATAACTACTTTTCTTCTAAAATACTAATTCTCTTTCCATTTATGTCTTAAGAATTTTCATCTTATTAAAAAGTCTCATCATTTCTTCTGAGTATTTCTATAGTTCTTTTGGGAAACCCATTTTTCATCTAAATATCTGCTTGTGATTAGTCAATCAATAACCATTTATCAACCATCTATTGTGTTCCCAGCACTGTATTGAGCTCCTGAAGTTACTATGGTTGCTCCTTATAGGTGAATTTCTAGGTACCTATAGATCTAAAAGAATTTTGATGTCTTTGGTTTATTCATGCTTCTGTCCCTAAGCTTTATCTCTTTCATATATTCCTGGTCATAAAAGGGAGAGTCAGTGGTTTAAGCCCTGAAAATTTAGCATCATAGATAATTTCCCAGCATATTTTGTAGTGGCTGCTCTTTACTAGCTTTTAGAATAACCTTGCTACCTACAAAAGGTAATTTCAGGGGTACCTGGATCATATGATTTGTTAGAACTCTTTATTAATCTTAGTGTTTGAGTGAAAGCCAAGCGATATTTCCCTATCTACTAATCTACAGAAATATTATTGCTTTTCTGCTAATTTTAAACTAGCTACTTCTGGATCTTTATTTGAAGTCTAAAATCAATTTTTATTTAAGGCCTCAGTTTTCTTATCTGTAAGAAGGGAAAAATACTGTTGACAACTACATTGATGGTATATGTATCAGAAGGAAAAGGGAAGCAAAGTTAATTTCCTAAAAGTTATAAAACACTTTAAAAATTGAATACCATATTGTTTTTTATGATGTCAAAGTAACATTTAGGATCTGGGACTTCCTTTGCTGATCTTTAAAAAAAATTAGATTATTTCTTTTGAAATGTTATTACAAAATTCAGCTCTCTAAAGAGAAAGTCCTTTTCTTTAAAGCCCTTCCTAAAAAACAGAGATTTGAAACATAAATTAGCAATATATTTCTTCCTTTTCTCTATGGTTCTCAGTACCACTTTTTAAAGAAAATGACCTGGTATACTTGGTGACTTGCTCATGGTCTCATATCTAGTCTATGCCATAAGTTGAGCTTACTTCTCACACAACATGAAGACTGTAAGATTCTAGATACTTTACAGAGTTGTTTTAAGGAAAGTACTTTATACACCTTAAAAGGGTATAAGAAGAACAAGATATGATATTATTACAGAATGCCTCTCCCTTTCCCTTCACTTCCCTCTCCTTTTTTTAGTATATATCTTGTCTCTAAGTTCCTTAAAGACAGAGATTGTCTTTCTTTTTCCTATGTTTACCCCAGTACTGGCACATGGAAGGCACTATCCAAATTCCCTTTCTTTCTCCCCATGCCCTATTCCCCAACTATGAGAATATTTATATATGTATGACAGGTCAATTGTTTGCTTTGTTTCTGATGAGGAGCAAGGATTTCCTGCTTCTGTTCAGTTAAGAAGTGGTTCATGACTCATAGGTGAGAAGCAGCTGAGAGGTCACCAGCATAGTGAGAGCCAGTGGGTAGTAGACATAGACAGCTTTTAGGTCTGAGTAATCACAAGGGGTTACACCATAGGGTGTGGTTAGACAAACGACACTGTCTCAAAGTCAGGAAATTACAAGTGGGCTAGAATTATTAGGAGCTCCTCTCAAGGATAGGCTGAGGTAGCTCTATAAGCTGGAGCATCTGAGGAGGTGGGATGGGCAAGATTGGATGTGGTTCATATATTGGGATTAAGATCAAAAACAGGAGGGGAAGCATGGGACGGTAGTTGGGATTCATTTATTCAGTAAGTAAGTATTAGCTACCTACTCTAGCTCTTATTGTAGGATCTAGAAATATAAAGAAAATAAAATAATACTAGAAGAATCATTTTCAAGAATCATTTGGTATTTATATACAATTTAAAAGTTTATGATGTGCTCCTTTGACCCAAATAACAACTCTTTTGAGTTAGGTAATACTGATATTGATATTCCTATTTTACAGAGGAGAAAATTGAGGCTCAGAAAAAGGCAAATGACTTTCCCATTATAACATAGCTTCCTAGTGTCAAAAGCAGGATTCAAATCTGGTCCTCTTGACAATAAGCCAGGCAATCTACCCTCTCTTGCTTCAAGTCACAAATGCAAAATCCTCTGCTTGGCTGTCAAAGCCACTTATAGACTAACCTACTCCTACTTTTCCAGTCTTCTTGGATACTCTTCAATCAGTAACATGGCCTTCTTGCTGATCACAAACAAGATGCTTTATTTTTTGGCTCCAAAAAATATTTGGAAAAAAGTATTTTCTTTGGCTGTCCCCCATGCCTAGTACATGCTTTCTTCTCTACTCCAACATACTGACAACTTGAGCATCCTTTAAGTCCCAACTAAAATTTTACCCACTTCAGGAAGCCTTGCCTAACGGCTCTTAAGTCCAATACCTTCCTTCTTAATTATTTCCTATTCATCTTGCATACAGATAATTTTTTTTAATACTGATATACATGTTTTGTCTTCCATTACATTATAAACTCCTTGAGGGTAGTAGGGACAATCTTTTGCCTCTTTTTCTATCTCCAGCACTTAACACAGTGCCTGACAAATAGTAGGCATTCAATAAAAGTTTATTGAATCAAATTAAATTGAATGTCTTGCTGGAATGGCTCCTCTTGAGGCTCACTGTTTCCATGGGTTTCCATTGCCAAGTAAAGTCCTTTATCTGACCTAGCTAAGAACTACTTAGAGAAAATACTTAATATCTTTGCCAGACTGGAATCATCCTGATGTGATGATTAGACAGCAGAGTAACTGGGGGGTAAACGAGGGGTAAGACTGAACATATAAGAGGAGGGCAGATTATGAAGGACTTGGGATGTCAAATAGAATTTTATTTTTGATCCTAAAGTTAAAAGCAACTACTGGATTTATTGAAAGGTGGTGTTGCCAGTGAGGACATAGTCAAAGCTGCCCTTCAAGATGCTTAATTTGATAGCTGAGTGGAGGATGGACTGGGGTGAGGTTAAACTTAAGACAGGTAGAAGAACGAAAAGTTCTTCTTAACACCAGGGCAATAAGCAGTTTCAGTGGAGAGAAGAGGGTATATATTAGAGATGTTTTGAAATTAACCAACTGACAACAGATTGGAGAATTTCTTAATAATTGTTTAAATTCTACTTTTTCAAATCACAAAAAATATAACTATTCTCCTTCCTACTTCCTTCACCCTCCCAGTAAAATAAAGGAGCTGGGGTGGGGGGAAAAGGGAAGAAGAAAAACAAAAACCCTTGCATTGAAGAACAAAACAAATTTTTGCATTTGCCATGTCCAAAAAATGTCTTATTCTACATCATGAATCCATAACTTCTTTGTCAAATTTATTAATAATTACAGATTAAAAATATATATAAATAATTAGTTTTTTAAAAAAACTATCTTGAAAAAGATGCCCAGCTACTCTAAACCAAGTTTTTTTTTTAGTAAAATGACAATTGTTGGCTTTATGCTGCTTAATGTTCCCTAAGATATTCCCCCTTCCTTTTGAAAAAAATCAGAAAAGAATTGTTCTCACTAAAAGCATGAAGAATGGCAGCACTATACAATGAGGATATACTCAGTTACCCCCATTCCCAATCGCTCCCTTCTTTATTTCCTCAGCAGACCCAGCCTCTGCTTTTGAGTCAGGAATGACAGAAACACATCTGTCTTCTCTGCTGTTGCTGTTTGGGAAAAACCAAGCTAATATTATGATGGGATGAGGACATCTAAAATGATGCATGAGATCCCAAACCTTAAGTGAAGTACAGCATTTTTCTAACTTGTGCTCAGTGAATGGAACCCGCACCCAGGCTGAGTCTATTAGGACAACCCAGAGAACTGGGACAGCTCCTTTGTGCTCAGAGGTAGCTTTTGTGGTCCTTGCTGGGACATAAAAATGGAAGCCTAAAAGTAATCCCCATGATGGATCTCTTCCCTGATGCCATCTGACATTTCTGTGGTGGGCTGTATCACTTTTCATTTGGATGGACTCCCTGAGAGAAATGGCCAGCCCAATCATGCAATTAAGTGACCGTGTGATTACCTGACTCTACTAGTCTAGTCATCCCATAATGCTGTGAGGGCTGGAGACCTCCCAGCAGGCATCTGTATGAGATTGCTATTTGGGAGAGAAAACAGGAGAAAGTCATATCCTGTCTCCATCACTTACAAGCTAGTCAGTACAGCAGATACAGCCCTGAACCCAGAACCAAAAATATTTGAGTTTAAATCTGGCCTCAGGCTCTTAATTAGATAAGTGATTCAAGGAAAAACATTTTTATTCTTTCTCTGCCTTAGTTTCCCCATCTGTAAAATGGGAAGAATAATATTAGCACCTGCCTCCTAGGGTTGTGAAGAACAAATGAGATAGTATTTATAAAGTGCTTTGCTAGCTTTAAAACATTATATAAATGTTAGCCATTGTTATTAGCTATTTCATCAGTCTGGATTTGAGGTTTTTTTCCATCTATAAAATGAGACAATTAGGTCTAGAGGTCTTTTGAGGTTCCTTCTCTCTCTGTATCTGTGATCTTGTGATTCTGAAGCTGGCTATTCAGCTTTTAGAATGCCCAGTCCTTGGACACCCTGTGCCTCCTTTGAATGCTCAGCTTTTGGACATTTCATTATTTGTGAGCATCCTGAGCTAGGTGGTGGAGACACAGAATTAAAACATGAAACTTTGAGCTGGCAGATTCTGCTCAAGCTTGAAACTCCTGCTGTGAGTTTGACTTCCTCCCCATTCTCCTTTCTATCTGTCAACAATCAGTGAAAAGACCAAAGAAGGCAGTGAGATGTAGGATTATTATTACTTTTGTTAATAATAATAATGATAATAAAAATAAATCCAATAATCACTGACATTTTATAATGCTTTAAGATTTTCAAAACTCTTTGAAGGCATTCCATCTGATCCTCAAATCCTCAAAATAATCTTTTGTGGTAGTTGCTGTTATGCTCATTTTACAGATAAGGAAACTGAGTCTCTGAGCAGTTAAAAGACTTTCCAAATGTCTCATTTGCTAAGTTTCTGGGCAGAATTCAAACCCAGATCTTCTTCCTGATTCCTAATTTATCACTTAGTTCACATCTTCCACATACTGCTGGATTGTCCTGTGCCATTAATATTGTTGCTTTGTCCTTTCTTGTCTTAAAGTATCTTTACTTTTAAGCTCGGCAGAATCGCTCTCTTGCCTATTCAAATCCCCCTTGATCTTAGTGGCTAAGTGTAGATTTCTTCACTATACTCCCTATACCTCTAGCCCTTCCTCCAAACTCTTGGAGAATTTAAAGTATGTATCCCTTGTATGACGCTGAGGATTCTTTAAAAGGAAATGACAAATCTTCTAGTATCTCTGCTAAGAAAATCCCAAATGGGGTCACCAAGAGTCAGGCACTTCTGAAAACAACTGAGTCATATTATTTCATTTATGCTTATATCCTCTCTAACTGGATTGTAAACTTGTAAAGGGCAGGGCTCATGAGTAATACTTCTTGTTATCTTTCACAGGACCTTACATATAGTCACAGTTCAGTGATTGATTAGTTGTCTCATCTAGGGCTGGCCCCCAGATAAACATCTCTCATTATATTCCTGGGAAGGAAAAAAAAAGGGGCAAATGATGGTAGGATATGGCAAAGATGTTGAAACCAATGGAAACCTCAGAATAATGTTTTTAAATTCATTAAATAAATCTACACCAAACCAATTATATATATATAAACCAATGCACACACACACACACACACACACACACACACACACACACATAATACATATAAAAACAGAGATATCTATTTATTCTGAAAGTTAGGTAGGTAGGTAGATACCAGATAGATATAAAATGAGACTTAGAAATTATCTAATTCAGGTATTCTAAACCAGAGAACAATAAGGTAGCAGAAGAATCACTGGCCCAGGTGATTTCTAAGTTCTTTTCCTGCCCTAAATACTATTGTTTTGTTATTGGTCCAAATGTTTTCTCTGTGCTTTGCTCCCTCTAAGATATTTTAAAGAGAAGTGGCAGGAGGAAGAAATAATAACACATGACGAGATGAGCGATCCCTTGTCACTGTTGGCAGTAATACATGTGCTACCCATTTTTTCTAGGTCATCAGGAGGGGTAAAATGAGCTTTTACTATAGTTTGACTTTAAGGTGGCTATCCCATGGGTTTCTCATAATTGTCAGAGGGTCTCTTCCTGAAACCATCCTTTCTAGAGACTGGACTTGGTTTTATAGCAGTCTTAAGTTGAAAAAAAAGATCATTCACAAAGATGGCAAGTCATTGCCAATATTGATGATGGGGATCTATCTAAGATTGAGAGTCTGAATATTAGATTTGGAACTGGAATCCCTTTGCTTGATAACTTAGTTGATTGACATCCTTTGCGCTAACCCAATCATTTTACAGATGAAGAAACTGAAACTAGGAGAAGCAAAAAAAGTTGTTCAAGATCACACAGTTTGTGAGGAAGATAATCAAAAATTGAATGTTACTTCCAGGACTCTTTTCTGGTGACACATCTTATTATTTAATAATAAATAATCCCAAAATCCTAAGTGCAATTTTAAGCTCTAAGCTATCCTTGCCTTTTGCCTATGTATGGAAAAAAACAAAGCAAAGTAAAAATCTGCATTAAGAAATCAGATTGGACACTTATTTTAAGAGCCTTCTTAAGGAGAGATAATGGTTCATTTTATAGGTGGACCTCACTTTATATAATCTATGGAGTCTCAAAATGAATCTATAATTTGAAAATAATTTTCCAGTTGATTCCCATTATCATTGCTGAAATTGCTTTTTCTTCATATCTTCATAATTGGTTGATTTTTTTTTTCAAGATCCAATCCATTTATTTGTAGTTGACACTAAAATGTAAAGAAAGTTCTTTTTTGTGTTACACAATGAATTGTGGATTTAGGATTAGACCAGCAAACTAGATATGGAGTTGTTTGGCAGGCCGAGGTCTGAACTTTTCTTGTGCTTCTTAATCATTCTGTGAATTTGAGCAAGTAACAAATCCCCTGAACCTCAGTTTGCTTTCCTATCAAATGGGGATAACAATGCATTTGTACTATCAGCAGAGTAGACAGAGAACTGATATTGGAACTAGAAAGTCCTAAAAGCCTCAGATTACTATTATTAACTTCATAAGCCAGCTGCTTAACTTCTGTCTGCCTCACTTTACTCATCTGTAAATTGGGGATAACAATAGTATCTACTTTCCAAAGTTGTTGTGATGATATAAGAAGATAATATTTGATAAATGCTTTGCAAACCTTGAAATGCTATATAAGTTGTAGCTTTTAGTATAGCTAGCTACTACTTCCATAAGGTTGCAATGAGGATCAAATAAAATAATTCACATGAAGCATCTTACAAACTCTAAAATTTATAAAAGAATATACATTGGAACTCTAGATCCCAAAGCTCCTGATTCCTAGTATAATTGGTTGATTTTTAATCAACATCGGTCTTAACATTTTTATTTAAAATTTTTCTTTGCTCTTTTATTCCCTCTCTATTTTTTTTTTTTTTTGTCATACAGTTCCTAATCCATTAGCACCTGCTTAACTGTCCCTGGAAGAATTATTATTTAAAGAAACTTTTCAGGAAAATCTTTTGTAAATATTCTTTTTATAAGTATCAGGTTTATTATTTTTTTTTTACAATTGATTTTTTAAAAGCAGGAATCATTCACATATCTTTTCAGATTGAATAAAATAAAATCAAGTGAAAATATTTATTGATATCTTGTTAT
This sequence comes from Antechinus flavipes, assembly GCF_016432865.1. Classification (NCBI taxonomy): domain Eukaryota; kingdom Metazoa; phylum Chordata; class Mammalia; order Dasyuromorphia; family Dasyuridae; genus Antechinus; species Antechinus flavipes. The sequence goes on from NC_067402.1 coordinate 84,308,249, forward strand.
GTTGGGAAGCCAAGTTACTATTCCCATTACACAGTACTTATTTCTTTTTACATTCTTTTCATATGTAATGAAAAATATTCTTCTCTATGATTACCACCAATCCCACACACCACCTCTATAATGCTTGCCAATAATATGTCTCTAAATTGGAAAGATCACTGTACTGGTAGATGGGAGAACTGAATTTTAAGTACAGTATTGAAACATATGAGCTATGTGATCTTGAGAAAATCTGAATCCTCCCTTTCTGGAATTCAGGTTTTCATCTATTAAATGAAGAGATCAGAAGAAACTATCTCTAAGATTCCTTCCTGCTCTGAAATGGGATTCTTGTAGACTGACTGCCATTTTGATGGAATGGGTGAATAGTACACCCATTGTCCCAATGATCTATTTGTTCTGGTGAATGGACTCTTAGTTTCCTTCTCTTAATGGCAAGGGAGGTTATCTACCTACTCCCCCTGGTTTCTACCCTTTGTTTCATTTTTGCATGGAATCTCAACCTCCAATGATCGAACATTGTCTGTAACCTTTCTATGTTGCCCCCGTCATTTATTCTCTCAGTATTCCTGTGCATAACCTCTACTTTTTAAGTAATAGACACATCTATCATTAAAATGTAGGGATGGATAATGAGCACCCATTTAAATGGCACTAAACCTTCCATTTTCAGATCTAAGAACTCATTACATTTGCTGGTTATTAAATACGTCTCATAACAATATTTTAATATGATTAAAGGGGCCAGTTCTCTTCCTCCAAGAGTGCTGGAGGACAACGAAATCTGAGTGAAAGATAACATGAGGAAGACTAGAACAAGGCAAATTTGGGTTTTCTTTTGCCTGGAGAGCTGTGTCTCATGGGCCATAAGACGGTGTCACTATGGATTCTACTTTATCTTTTTTTTTTTTTTTTGATGTTTCTTTTTTTTTTTTAAATTTAATTTTTATTTAATAATTACTTTATATTGACACTCGTTTCTGTTCCAATTTTTTTTCCCTCCCTCCCTCCCTCTGCCCCCTCCCCTAGATGGCAAGCAGTCCTTTATATGTTGGATATGTTGCAGTATATCCTAGATACAATATATGTTTGCAGAACTGAACAGTTCTCTTGTTGCATAGAGAGAATTGGATTCAGAAGAACCCGGGAAGAAAAACAAAAATGCAGATAGTTCACATTCGTTTCCCAGTGTTCTTTCTTTGGGTGTAGCTGCTTTTGTCCGTCATTTATCAATTGAAACTCAGGTCTCTTTGTCAAAGAAATCCACTTCCATCAAAATATGTCCTCATACAATATCGTTGTCGAAGTGTATAATGATCTCCTGGTTCTGCTCATTTCACTTAGCATCAGTTCATGTAAGCCTCGCCAGTCCTCTCTGTATTCATCCTGCTGGTCATTTCTTACAGAACAATAATATTCCATAACATTCATATATCACAATTTACTCAACCATTCTCCAATTGATGGGCATCCATTCAATTTCCAGTTTCTAGCCACTACAAACAGGGCTGCTACAAACATTTTGGCACATACAGGTCCCTTTCCCTTCTTTAGTATTTCTTTGGGATATAAGCCAAATAGAAACACTGCTGGATCAAAGGGTTTGCACAATTTGATAATTTTTTGGGCATAATTCCAGATTGCTCTCCAGAATGGTTGGATTCGTTCACAACTCCACCAACAATGCATTAGTGTCCCAGTTTTCCTGCATCCCCTCCAACATTCATCATTATTTTTTCCTGTCATCTTAGCCAATCTGACAGGTGTGTAGTGGTATCTCAGAGTTGTCTTAATTTGCATTTCTCTGATCAATAATGATTTGGAACACTCTTTCATATGAGTGGTAATAGTTTCAATTTCATCCTCTGAAAATTGTCTGTTCATATCCTTTGACCATTTATCAATTGGAGAATGGCTTGATTTCTTATAAAATTGAGTCAGTTCTCTATATATTTTGGAAATGAGGCCTTTATCAGAACCTTTAACTGTGAAAATGTTTTCCCAGTTTGTTGCTTCCCTTCTAATCTTGTTTGCATTAGTTTTATTTGTACAAAGGCTTTTTAATTTGATGTAATCAAAATTTTCTATTTTGTGATCAGTAATGGTCTCTAGTTCATCTTTGGTCACAAATTTCTTTCTCCTCCACAAGTCTGAGAGATAAACTATTCTATGTTCCTCTAATTTATTTATAATCTTGTTCTTTATGCCTAGGTCATGGACCCATTTTGATCTTATCTTGGTATATGGTGTTAAGTGTGGGTCCATGCCTAATTTCTGCCATACTAATTTCCAATTATCCCAGCAGTTTTTATCAAATAATGAATTCTTTTCCCAGAAGTTAGGGGCTTTGGGTTTGTCAAACACTAGATTGCTATAGTTGACTATTCTGTCTTGTGAACCTAGCCTTTTCCACTGATCCACTAATCTATTTCTTAGCCAATACCAAATGGTTTTGGTGACTGCTGCTTTATAATATAATTTTAGATCAGGTACAGCTAGGCCACCTTCATTTGATTTTTTTTTCATTAATTGCCTTGAGATTCTCGAGTTTTTATTGTTCCATATGAATTTTGTTGTTATTTTTTCTAGATCAATAAAATATTTTCTTGGAAGTCTGATTGGTATAGCACTAAATAAATAGATTAGTTTAGGGAGTATTGTCATCTTTATTATGTTCGCTCGGCCGATCCAAGAGCACTTAATATTTCTCCAATTATTTAAGTCTGACTTTATTTGTGTGGAGACTTTTTTATAATTTTGGTCATATAATTCCTGACTTTCCTTTGGTAGATAGATTCCCAAATATTTTATGGTATCAACAGTTATTCTGAATGGAATTTCTCTTTGTATCTCTTGCTGTTGGGTTTTGTTGGTGATGTATAAAAATGCTGAGGATTTATGGGGATTTATTTTGTATCCAGCTACTTTGCTAAAATTATGAATTATTTCCAATAGCTTTTTAGTAGAATCTCTGGGGTTCTCTAGGTATACCATCATATCATCTGCAAAGAGTGATAGTTTGGTTTCCTCATTGCCTACTCTAATTCCTTTAATCTCTTTCTCGACTCTTATTGCCGAGGCTAGTGTTTCTAATACGATATTAAATAATAATGGTGATAGTGGGCAACCTTGCTTCACTCCAGATCTTACTGGGAAAGGTTCCAGTTTTTCCCCATTGCATATGATGCTTACTGATGGTTTTAAATATATGCTCCTGACTATTTTAAGGAAAAGTCCATTTATTCCTATGTTCTCAAGTGTTTTTATTAGGAATGGATGTTGGATTTTATCAAATGCTTTTTCTGCATCTATTGAGATGATCATATGGTTTTTGTTTGTTTGGTTATTGATATAGTCAATTATGCTAATAGTTTTCCTAATATTGAACCAGCCCTGCATTCCTGGTATAAATCCTACTTGGTCATAGTGTATTATCCTGGTGATGATTTTCTGTAATCTTTTTGCTAATATTTTATTTAAGATTTTAGCATCAATATTCATTAGGGAGATTGGTCTATAATTTTCTTTCTCTGTTTTCAGCCTACCTGGTTTAGGTATCAGTACCATGTCTGTGTCATAAAAGGAGTTTGGTAGGACTCCTTCAATCCCTATTTTTTCAAATAGTTTATATAACATTGGAGTTAATTGTTCTTTAAATGTTTGGTAGAATTCACATGTAAATCCATCTGGTCCTGGGGATTTTTTCTTAGGGAGTTGATTGATAGTTTGTTCTATTTCTTTTTCTGAGATGGGACTGTTTAGGATATTTACTTCTTCCTCTGTTAGTTTGGGCAAGCTATATTTTTGGAGGTATTTTTCTATTTCATTTAAGTTGTCGAATTTATTGGCATAAAGTTGGGCAAAGTAACTCCTAATTATTGCTCTAATTTCCTCTTCGTTAGTGGTGAGTTCTCCCTTTTCATTTTTAAGACTAACAATTTGATTTTCCTCTCTCCTTTTTTTAATCAGATTTACTAAGGGTTTGTCTATTTTGTTGGTTTTTTCATAGAACCAACTCTTAGTTTTATTAATCAATTCAATAGTTTTTTTACTTTCAATTTTATTGATCTCACCTTTTATTTTTAGAATTTCAAGTTTAGTGTTTGACTGGGGGTTTTTAATTTGTTCCTTTTCTAGCATTTTTAGTTGCAAACCCAATTCATTGACCTTCTCTTTCTCTATTTTATACAAATAGGCCTCTAGAGATATGAAATTTCCCCTTATTACCGCTTTGGCTGCATCCCATACATTTTGGTATGATGTCTCATTATTATCGTTTTCTTGGGTGAAGTTATTAATTATGTCTATGATTTGCTGTTTCACCCAATCATTCTTTAGTATGAGACTATTTAGTTTCCAATTATTTTTTGGTCTACTTCCCCCTGGTTTTTTGTTGAATGTAATTTTCATTGCATCGTGGTCTGAAAAGGATGCATTTACTATTTCTGCCTTACTGCATTTGAGTTTGAGGTTTTTATGTCCTAATATATGGTCAATTTTTGTATAGGTTCCATGAACTGCTGAAAAGAAAGTGTATTCCTTTCTGTCTCCATTACATTTTCTCCAGAGATCTATCATATCTAACTTTTCTAGTATTCTATTTACCTCTTTGACTTCTTTCTTATTTATTTTGTGGTTTGATTTATCTAATTCTGAGAGTGCAAGGTTAAGATCTCCCACTATTATAGTTTTACTGTCTATTTCTTCTTGCAGCTCTCTTAGTTTCTCTTTTAAGAATTTAGATGCTACCCCACTTGGTGCATATATGTTTAATATAGATAGTGCTTCATTATCCATTCTACCCTTTAGCAAGATATAGTGCCCTTCCTTATCTCTTTTAATTAGATCAATTGTTGCTTTAGCTTGATCTGAGATCAGGATGGCTACCCCTGCTTTTTTTACTTCACCTGAAGCATAGTAGATTTTGCTCCAACCTTTTACCTTTAACCTGCATGTATCTCCCCGTTTCAGGTGTGTTTCCTGTAAACAACATATTGTAGGATTCTGGCTTTTAATCCATTCTGCTAACTGCTTCCTCTTTATGGGGGAGTTTACCCCGTTCACGTTTATGGTTAGAATGACCAATTCTGTATTACTTGCCATCTTGTTAACCCCGATTTATGCTTTTCTCCCTTCTTTCCCCTTTCCCCCCTTTCCCAGTATTAAGCTTGTGAGCACCACTTGCTTCTCACAGCCCTCCCTTTTTAGTATCCCTCTCCCCGCCTTAGAGTTCCTCCCCCTATCTTACCCCTTTCCCTCCCAGTTCCAGTATTCCCTTCTGCTTAGCTTATTCCTTCCCTTTTCACTTTTCCCTTCTCACTTTTCAATGAGGTGGGAGAAGTTTCACCATAGATTGAATATGTCTTAAGATTTTTCACTTAAAGCCAATTCTGAAGGCAGTAAGATACCCACTATATTCTTCCCCCTCCCTTCTTTCTCTCAGATATAATAGGTTTCCTATGCCTCTTCATGAGATGTACTACCCCCACTTTACCCTTTTTCTGATACAATGTCCTTTCCACATCAATTTCTAGAACAAGGTATACATGTATTCTTTATACATCTATATAGTCAAAATATAGTTCCCAAGATTAATCTTTACCTTTTTAGATTTCTCTTGAGTTCTATATTTGTAGATCAAATTTTTTGTTAAGTTCTGTTTTTTTCATCAGAAATAGATGAAATTCGCTTACTTCGTTGAATGTCCATCTTCTTCCCTGGAAAAAGATGCTCATTCTCGCTGGGTAAGTTATTTTTGGTTGCATACCAAGTTCCTTAGCCTTTCGGAATATCATATTCCAGGCCCTTCGATCTTTTAATGTGGATGCTGCCAGATCCTGGGTGATCCTTATTGTGGCTCCTTGATACTTGAATTGGGTTTTTCTAGCCGCTTGCAATATTTTTTCCTTCATCTGAGGGTTCTGGCATTTGGCCACTATATTCCTTGGTGTTTTGATTTTAGGATCCCTTTCAGTGGGTGATCGATGAATCCTTTCAATGTTTATTTTTTCCTCTGTTTCTATGACTTCTGGGCAGTTCTCTTTGATAATTTCCTGGAAAATAGTGTCCAGGCTCTTTTTTTCATCATGTTTTTCTGGAAGTCCAATGATTCTCAGATTGTCTCTCCTGGATCTGTTTTCCAGGTCTGTTGTCTTCCCCAGAAGGTATTTCACATTTTTCTCCATTGTTTGATTTTTTTGGATTTGCTTGACTGATTCTTCTTGTCTCCTCGAGTCATTCAATTCCACTTGTTCAATTCTGATTTTCAGTGAAGTATTTTCTTCACTCACTTTTTTAAAATCTTTTTCTAATTGTCCAATTGAGTTCTTTTGTTCTGTGGAATTTTTTTCCATTTCGCCAATTTTGTTTTTTAGAGAGCTGTTTTCTGTTTCCAGTTTGCTAATCCTATTTTTCAAGGATTTTACTTCTTTATCCACTCTCTCTTTAACTTTCTCCAGGCTCTTTTGCCAAGCCTCCCTCTGCTTTTCCCATTTTTCTTCTAGCTCCCTTGTGAGAGCCTTTTAAATCACTTCTATGAGGTTCATCTGTGCTGAGGAACAGATGATCTCCTCCTTTGGGGATTCACCTGGAGACTGTCTGTTTTTAGTCTCCTCAGGATTTAGCGTCTGCTCTCTATCTGTGTAGAAGCTGTCAAGGGTTAAAGTCCTCTTCAGCTTCTTGCTCATTCTGTCTAATAATCAGAGACAAACTACCAAAGAAAAACAGAAAAAACTGGAGTCTTTCTTTGGGGGAGGGGCTGGGTATGTTACGGACCTTCCTCTACAGACTGCAGGGGGCAGCAGTGAGGCACTAGCAGGACTGTGCTGCGCCTGCGCTCTGAGATCCCAAAGCGTGCTGAGTCACTGTGGGGGGGGGGGGGGGGAAGAGGGAGGCGGCCAGGGCCTGAGAGACTCCAGCTGTTTGGGGTTGTATTCTTCAGCCCCGGTGTTTTTAGCTTCTGTGCTGGGCTGCTGACTTGCTGCCGGAGCAAAGTATCCAAACCTGTAGCGAAGCTCTCCCCGCAGAGACGGCTGCGATCACTCCCCACCCCCTCTCCAGTCTGCTCTCGTGCTCTCACTGCCGCTGCCCTCAGCCTGCGCCCGATCTAAAACCGCCCCAGCCCTCCAGTAAAGACAGATCTTTCTTGGCGAATCTCAAGGATGGCTTCTCTTGGTAACTATTTGTGGGTTTTTTTTTCAGTCAAGCATTAATTCAGAGGCTTGTAATGGAATGTATAGTGAGAGAAAGCGCGGAGCTTATGCAGCTGTGAGCCTCCTCTCCGCCATCTTAACCGGAAGTCCCCGGATTCTACTTTATCAAAGCAACCTGTTAATGCTTGGGAGGTAAAGGAAGGAATTAGGATGGAAATGAAGAGCCAATAAAATGTCGTTAGAAGACAGAACAAAAGGAGAAACCAAGTTTGGAATAAGAACTAATTCCAGACAAAACTATGAAGTGTATTCATCTCTTTCCACTTCTCTTTTCTGATACTGTTCCCCCTCTTCCTAATTGCCAAAATAAAACAGATTCTCTGTCTTCCTGTATACTATGAGAGATTTCTTACTGTGTGCTTGCTTGCTCTTTCCAAAAAGTATCTCATGTCTTACATCCATCTCTCACTTTTTCAGACCTTAAAACTTATTTTCCACTATTCTATTTTCTCAGAGTTCTTTCTTCTTTTCGAAGTCATAGCTGATAAACTGATTCATATTGAGGTGTTAGTAGAGCTGAATACACCATCCCTCCTATGGATATTTGCATTTTAATAAGAGACAGAAATGTCATCACCCTATAATATAGGAATGTATTCTCATTTTATAGGCATGTGTTTCCAATGGTGTAATTTTACATATATAGCAGGGCCAGTGGATTTAGGACTCTCTGAATTATTCTACATAAAGAAATGTCTGCTCTTTATACATGATGATTATCCTTGTTGAGCTTTAGGCAAAATGGCTATATTTCTAATTAGACAATGCAAAATGGAAAATTAGAGGGACATCTAGATAATAATTAAAATGATAACATTTTCACAGATCTTTAAGATTTGTAAAGCATTTTACAAATATGATCTTATTTGATCCTTTTAACAACCTTGGGATGTAGGTGTTATTATTATCCTCATTTTACAGATGAGAAAAGTGAGGCCAACAAAGATTAAGTTTAGGAACTATCTGGGGCTGGATTTGAATTCCAAGTCTCATGGGCTCATCCTCTCTGTTCTCTGGTTACCTTAAACCTGAAGGAATCTCAAGAGCCAACTCAAAGTAGGGATTCCCTTTATGGAATCCCTAACAAATGGGTGCTCAGCTTTGTCTGGACATTTCCAGTGAGAGTAACATTTTTTCGAGGCATCCAATTTCATTTATGATCATTTTTAATAGTTATTAAACTCTTCTTGATATTAACCTGAAATCTACTTATGACATACATCTATTGATCCATGCTCTGGCCTGTGGAGCTGCTAATCTAATTATCACTTCACATGACAGTACTTCAAATATTTAAATACAACAAGATTTTCTTTCTAAAATTTTCTCTTTTCCAGGCTAAACATTCCCATTTCCTCCAGCCATAGCTTAGTAGTTTCCATAGTCTCTATCATTTGGGATCCCTTTCTGTGGATATATTCTAATTTGTTCATACTTTTCCTTCCTTCCTTCCTTCCTTCCTTCCTTCCTTCCTTCCTTCCTTCCTTCCTTCCTTCCTTCCTTCCTTCCTTCCTTCCTTCCTTCCTTTCTTCCTTCCTTTCTTCCTTCCTTCTTTCCTTCCTTCCTTCCTTCCTTCCTTCCTTCCTTCCTTCCTTCCTTCCTGCCTGCCTGCCTGCCTGCCTGCCTTCCTGCCTTCCTTCCTGCCTTCCTGCCTTCCTTCCTGCCTTCTTGACTTTTTGTCTTCCTTCTGGTGATCTTCACCTTTAAACCTTTACAGGTTTTCCCTCTTAATATAGGCTTAGAACGAAACAAAGCTTTTCAGATACAGTTTTATCAGGACAGCATACATGGAAGCAAGTACATGGACTCTACAAAATCAAATTATAACTTATTCTCCATGTGAACCTAAATGCAGGACCTGAGATTCTTTCCTGTTAAAGTTTATTTGGAAACTTTTTGGAATTTTTTTTCATTTAAGGGACTTTAAATCTAGTGATTCCAATGCCATTATTTTATAGATAAAGAAGCTGAGATCCAGGTTATATTATGTAAATATAATATAACATAATGTAATATAATATAATATATTATCTGAAAGAATGACATGGGTCCCAAATCAACTCACACCAATATTTATTTGCAAGGCATTACTGAGTAATCATTATCCAAAGCCGAGTGACTGGGTGGGATGCCCAAATACATGAGGAGTTAGTCCACAAGGAGACAAATGCAAATAGGTCATCTAGAAGAAAAATCATAGAATTAGGATGGAATGGACATTAAGTAAACAGCTTTCCCCTATGGCATGCTGGGAGAAGATGAGTAAAGTTTGCTTTACTCCCTTGTTTGAATACCCATTTATATCATTGCCCTTCATAGTCAAAGATGCTGCCTTTGCTGCTGATGTTACTATTTCCTGGGCCAAGATGCCCATTTAGCGTGTACTTAAAGTGCATCTTTGCTGTGGCTGCTAACATAGAGAGGGCTGAATGAGGTCTCATATTACAAGCCACACTACCAAGTACTTTGATTATTCTGGGAGAGAGTTCTAAAAAGCAAACCAGAGGAGAACACCCTGAAAGTCAATGGCAGGCAGTTGAAATATTAACATCCAAAACAAAAATACCCCATCCCCCAAATAACTCAGTTCCTCAAAGTATTTGATTTTGTCTTTGATTTTAGTCCAAAGAACTTCGTCTCAAAGCATTTAAAGTTATTTTGATTGCATACTTCTTTTTAATTTTGATTGTTTCAGAGATATTATTTGAACTAAGATACAAATATTTATCAAGATATAGCATGGCATAATGGAAAGTTTATATATGGCTTTGGGACAGAAGATCTGGGGTTAATTCCAAGTTCTTTTACTTATTATCTATATAATTGTAAGTCATTCAACCTTAGTTTCTTCATCTATAAAATGGGGTCAATATCATTTATATCATTTCCTCCATAAGATTATTTTGAAGAAAGTACTTTGTAAAGATTATAACACTCTATTTGAATAGAAAGGGGTTAAATCATTATAATGATGATTATAATGATAAAGGAAATGATATTATATCATACTTAAGAATCTAGAGATATACATGGACTCAAATACATCTTATCAGAAAAGGTAAGTGTTCAAATAAACTAGATAAGCTGGTTCATCACGATGGAAAAAAGAGTGAGACTTCTAGTATTGGGGGGCCTATGGGCCAGCCAGTTATTATAGTGGAATGTGTCAAGAAAACATATAAAATGGACAGCAGAGATGAACAGGTTCATATAATATGCTACACTTTTGAAGTCACCCAATTAGAAAGTGATATGACAAGCTACGAGCAGGAAATATATCAGTGATTTATCACAATCTACCCTAAGTTGACAATTTGATTAAAGTACCAACATGTCACCAGTTGGAGGTAGGCCACTATGAAAGAAAACCTTCTAAATGACCCTGAAATACTTGCTATCTAACATGAAACTCCAGAAGAGTAGACATTTAAACAGACATCCAAAAAACAGACCCCTGCAGCTGCTGAATCAGAAACTGTAGCACTGTCCCTGGGGCTGATGAGAGAAGAAGAAAAAGGACCTGCTAGCAATGGCTAGTAATGAAATAAAACATTTCACATAAGGGAAAACCAGGTAACACTTTCATGACCCTATTTAAGGACACTTACCCTACCCAAGGACACAGTCTGTTAAAGATCTGTGCCTTTAAAAAGATGCTCCTCAAGCAGCCAGATTCTACTTCAGTACCATATGAAGGATCCAGAGATGGAGGAGAAAGAAAATTAGCTTTGGAGTCAAACTATTGAGGTTTGAGTCTCAGTTTTGCCATGTATTAGCTGTTCACTTCCCTTCTCATGTAGATAGAGCTTTGAGTCTTGATTCAGGAAGTTCTGAGTTCACATCCCATCTGAGACACTTAATGTACATAACAAAGGACAAATCTCTCAATTGCTATCTGCCTCAGTTTCCTCATCTGTAAAATGAGGATACTAATGGTATCTACCTTCCAGAATGGTTATGCTTTGAATACCTTAAAGGAGAGGTATTGGATACTAATAGGCAAAATCAGGTCATCCCCCATTCTCCATATGAACCTAATGCAGGACCTGATATTTCTTCCTGTTAAAGTTTATTTGGAAACTTTTTGGAATCTTTTTTCAGCTAAGGGACTTTACATCTAGTGATTTCAAAGCCATTATTTTATAAAGAAGCTAATTAAACTAGATTAAATATAATTAGGGAATATGTAACCAAAAAGTGAAAAAAACAGTAGCGTATAGATAATGTTAGATAAATGAAGATAATGTGATTTTCTAAATCAATAAGTACTCTGCAGGGATCTTTATGTAAGGTTTCCCAGCCCCATTTATAACATTGCCTTAAAGCACTATATATATTCTCAATTTCTCATCTCTCATCTCTGTCTCTTATCTCTGTCTCTCTGACTCAGTTTCTCTCTCTGTTTATGTCTCTCTTCCTCTCTGTTTCTGTCTGTCTGTCTCTCTCCTTCCCTCTCTTTTCCCCCCTTTCCTTCTCTGTCTCTGTTTGTCTCTCTCTCTTTTTTATCTATCATCCATTTATTATTATAGCTATTGTTCTCTGGGCCTCAGTTTCTTCATCTGTAAAATGGGGCTTATTATGGATTCTATTCTAGCTTTCATATTCTGTTTCTATGATTTCAACAGGATGGATTTTTAATCTTCATCCACTGAAAGTACAACCCCTTTGTTCCTCACTACATGGTTTCATGAGGTGTTATGGCCAAAAAAAGCATCACTTGGAGAGCTCAACCTCAGGTGATGTGTCTCTCATGAGGTCACAGATATTGACATTACATGTATGCTTGACTACATATAATATGCACATACATATACATGTATATGTATGAATGTACATGAGGTGGGGAAGGGAAAGGGGAAAGAAGAGGGGGAGGGAGATACAGGTCAGACCTGTATCTAAAGCCCTTTTCAGCTTGGCAGGCTTAGGCAGAGACTGTGTTCTGCCGGCAGTGTTCAGGAAACCCGTGTTCTCTAGAATATCAGATCTAGTATTTGTAAAATATGCATTCGTGCAGCAATAATGAAACAATATCATGATAAAATTATATGAAAGTGAATGAAGCAATTACATAAATTTTGAGTTTGCATAGAGTAGAAGTCTGGGAGACAGAAATGGTGAACTCAGAAGAATCTGAATCTAATCAAAGGGAAAACTGATCAAGCAAATTAAACCACAAAGTGTCTAAATTGATTAATCTCATTTGTACTAAGTGGCTTTAGTGAAGATAAATGGATGGAAATAATTGACACATGCAGACAAAATTTCATTGCATAGATTACAATGCAAAGATATTAAAGAAAAATTCAAGGTCAAGAGAAATACATCCAAAATAATCAAAAGAAGCCTTGTTGGTATTTCCAACCTTCAAATATTAAGGATAGGAAGGGCACATCTCCCAGTGAATTAGTGTGAGAATTGGAGGCAAAACCCCAAGTGTCATTTTACTAAATACAGTAAAACAATTTTATAAATATCAACTGTTAAAATACATTCATCAGCACTTTACTTTGCACATCTATATTTTAGATCGATGACAATTTAGAAATTGTGGTATAACAATGATCTCTATGTAGATGATTCCCCAATTTATACTTCCAGTCCAATTTATTCTTTTTCCTTAGCTCCACTAATGTATCACCAACTGCTTATTGGACAGATAAAATAATGACAGATATTAGGGAAAGTGTTTAGACTAGCCACTGCATCACAGAATACTGTCTTTCTTTTATAAATTAAATTTTAGTTTTTTAACTAAAAGAAATCTATTTTCTTTTCCGACTACCTTCTACATTTTTGAAAGGGAGGAGAAGCAAAAGAAATTCCTTGTAACAAAAAGGCATTGTCAAATAAAACAAATTTTTTTATTGGCCATGTTCAAAATATATTTTTTCCTACTTTCTGAATTCATCACCTTTCTGACAGTAGAACACTTCATCATCAACCCTGTGAAATCATTTGTCAGTGCATTGATTAGAATACTTATAATCTCAAAAAACTTTTTTATAGTGTTATTGACACAAATTATTCTACTGGCTTTGCCTATTTCATTCATTAGTTTATAGAAACTTTTACAGTTGTTTCTATGACAGTGATGTTATAATGTAAATTGTTTTTCTGTATCTACTCACTTTGCATCAATTCATGTAAGTTCTTCAGGATCTCTTTGAAATAATCTATTTTCTCATTTCTTTTAGTACAATAATTGCATTCTACCACATTCATAAACTGCATTCACTCATTCCTAAATTATGGACATCTTTAGACGTCAGGGAGCTATTTCAGATATTTTTGCATAAATAGGATCTCTTCTTTCTTTGATCTCTTTTGAGTATAGTGATATATGGGGTCAATGGGAACTAATATTAATAATTAATAGCATTATGTTTACATAGATTTCCTTGTAGAAGTTTCTCCAAATTTTCAGGCTTTAAATATTTTTATTAGTTTATGGTTCACTAATTCTTTCCTTATTAAGTGTCAGGAGATATTAAGACTTGAAGAAATAATGTGTTTATTTAGTCTGAAGGTCCTATTTAAAAAATTTGGGGGGAGGTTAGAAATACTTTATGACAGCTTGGCTTCTTCTTTTATATGAAACCCCAGTTTCATGAAGTTTACTTCCCAGATGCCTTCATTGTCCCTTTAATTTCTAAAAGCATCTTGTAGATTTGAATTAAATTTCCCCCTTCTCTACCACAAAGATAATGGGATAAATAGAAATTCCATTTTGGAAAATTTATTAAAAAGTTTGATATATAGAACCTGGTGCTTTGCTGTCAAACTTTCTGTGGTCCTTCGGTGTTCGATTTTATTAACATTAAATTATCATATGGATCATTGTCTCATTCTCCCTGAGTAGCAGCACAACATAATGAGATAGTGCTAGGCAGTGACTTAGGAGACCTAGGCTTGTCACTTGCCTGGTTTTGACACAAATTGTACATTTACTAGCTATATGGCCATAAGCATGTCACTTCACGTTCCTGTACCTCACTCTTCCTATAAGCCATAATAACTAGCTTTTAGAAGTGGCTAGGTAGCTCAGTAGATAAAACATTGGACTTAGATTTAAGAAGACCTTAGTTCAAATGTGACCTCAGACAATTTTACTAACTTGTGACTGTAGGCAAATCAATTATTCTCTGTTTGCCTCAATTTCCTCATGATGTAATAAAAATGATTACAGGGTTTTTGTAAGGTTAGCATGACAATGCTTTCTTTGTAAACCATAAAATATCTTATAAATGTTAGCTATTATGTATATAATGGGGAGTATAATAATTGTACCAGAACAATTGATCTAGGCTTAAAAGGGACTTTAATGGCTATCTAGTTCAACAACCTAATTTGACAGATGAGGAAGCAGAGGCAAAAAGAGCTTAAAAAATTAACCATGTAATCATAGGCACAATGTAGCAGAACTTAAATTTGGCCCTAGTTTCTCTTCAAATCTAGTACTCTTTCTAGCATACCATATCCTCTACCTCACACAGCTCTTGAAAGAAAGGGGTTTTAAAATTCTTAACAGTTCTATACAAGTGTGAATTATTTTTATGATTATCTTTTAATCTCTCCTTTCAGTGAAAATTAACCTGTTCATTTCTAAAATTCTGTTTCCTCTACCCAATTCTAAAAAAAAAAACACCCCAAAGTAAAAACCAAAGTCTGAACAACCAAAGAGTGGTAAAAAATTATATTATTTTAAGATGCTGAGAAGGATTTTTTTTACTAGAAGCTATGAGACTTTTGAGTTAATTGTAGTATTCGCCTATGAAACTTTTGTTTGTACTAAAGATAAGAATAATGTTAATTATTTTTGCAGTGAATATTTTTTAAAATAAGTTTTATTGATGTCATTTATTTTTACGACACTTAAATTTCTCCCAATATCCTTTTCTTCTTCTTCCCCAGATGCATCTCACATCACAAATAATATTTTAAAGAAAATTGGAAAAAAGAGATCAACAAAATATATCAGTAGATAAAACAATCTGAAAATGTCTGTGTACCTCCCCTCCCCCCCATTTTTCCAAAAGTGTGGAGGAAAAATATCTTCTCATAGATCTTAGGAGCCATGTTTGTTATTTATAATTTTGCACCATTCACTTTCAATTCTGTTGTGGTCTTTAAATCTCATTGTTGTTGTCATTGTGTATATAGTCTTCTGGGCTCTTCTTGTTTCACTCTATATCGATTCATGTAAGTCTTTCCATGTTTCTCTGTATTCATCATAGTCATTATTTCTTATAGTACAATAATATTCCATTGCATTCATTTACCATAATTATTTTGGCCATTCTCCAAACACTAGACATCTACTTTGTTTCAAGATCTTTATTAGCACAAAAAGGTTTGTTATAAATATTGTTGTGTATATCTTATTGATGAAGACCATGAGATATGTTCCTAGCAGTTGAATCTCTGGATCAAAGGGAATGGACATTAAAAAAAAAAACTATCTAATTCCTACTTGCTTTCTGAAATAGCTGTACTGATTGGCAACAGAGATGGAAAAACAGAGAGACAAAGACTTAGAGAGAGAGACAGAGACAGAGGCACAAAGGCAGAGACAGAAACACAGAAAGAAACAGAGACACACAGAGAGGTAGATGGAGACAGAGAGAGATAGATGTTGAGAGAAAAATAGACAGTTCTACCCAAAATCCACCAGTGTAGCTATCTTCCCCCCTCCCTCCAATAATGATTGTTCTCCTCTTTTGTCACCTTTGCCAATTTCTAAAATCTTAAAATGTTTTGATTTGCATTCCTTTTATTATTTATGACTTGTAACATTCTTTCCTATGGTTATTAGTCATTTACAATTTTCCTGTTGATAATTGTTTTTTTTAAATACATATATTCTTCAATGACATCTTTTGGAGAATGGTTTAACCAAGATGCATTAATTTTGTTTGCACAGAATTGCAGTTTCATAGAGAAAATTAGGTGATATGATAGATAAAGCTCTAAGCTTGTGATCAGGAAGATATGAGTTCAAATATAAACTCAAACACATGGTAGTGTGTAACTGTGCACTTAACTTCTAATTGACTCAGTTTTCTCATCTGTAAAATGAAAATAATAATAGTACCTGTCTCTCAGGATTGTCCTCAGGTGAGGACAAAATGATACAATAATTGTAAAGCACTTAGCATAGTACCTGCCACATAACATTCTATTAATGTTGGTTGTTATAATATCAAAATTATTTTATATTTTGTAGTGTCTCAATCCTTTGGTTAAGAGTGTAATCTCCTAGCCTAGCCATGAATAGCATTTGATCTATAGATCTGTTTATTTTATGAAATAAGATTTAATTTTAAGATCATATATCCATTGTAAGACGTTGGTCTAGTTCTAATTTTTGGCACTGATATTTTAAAACTAATTTTGAATATTATTATTATTATTATTGTTATTTAGAAGATTTTCATAGCATTTATAGCATTTATTTAAAAGAGTTACAGATTCCTAAATATTATTTTATTATTTCTTGGAAGTGAATTTCTCCTCCCCTCCTTTTGCTTTAGTAGGAAAAATGGGATATGGCATACATGAATTCAGCCGATATGAAATTTAAGGGAAAGAACTTTTATTGAGAGTTTTCCTACATCCTTCCTGGGAAATAATTAACAAACAAACATCATTCCATTTGAGAGGTGGAGAAAGTGAGGCACAGAGATTAAAAACTTATCTAAGATCTGAGTGCACAATGATGAAAGAACCAAGAAAGGTGACTTTTTGAGATCTGGAAGTCTGAAATTGGAGGTGTTCACAAAGGAATGAAACAAGACAACTTAATACTGTGAATAGAGAAGAAAAATTTAAAAGTCACTAGAACATTGACTTTCTAAAAGACATCTCTAGTATTAAATTCAAGTAATGATCAAATCTGTCACTGACCTGGTCCATATCCTGTCCAGAAAAGTTCATGGATCCTGCACTAGACACTCTGGGTGCTAATATTGCCTGTGTTACTAACTGCCCAGGTGGTTTTGGTCAAATCTTTCCCCTTTGGTGGCAGTTTTCTTATTTGTAAAATTGCATTCAACAATATGTTGAATTATTATGTTGCCTTTAATCATACTATGATTGTGAACCCACATGAATTCTAAGGTCTCTTCTGAATCAAAAATGCTTGGAATTACGATTTCATTAAAATGAATTCCTGCAAACACATATTCCCACATACTTACACACTCAAATTCCTTCTTCCCCTCCTGTGCTACACACACACACACACACACACACACACACACACACACACACACAGATGAAAAAGAAAATGTAAATCTTACAGAACAAGATGGAAAAGCTAGCAATTTATCACAAGTTTATAGATTTAGCGTTGAAAAGTACCTAAGCAGTCAATAGATCCAATCTCATTTTATAGATGAAGAATCAAGGTTCAAATGATTCAATTTGCTTAAGATCAACTAGGTAGTAAATATCAGAGACAAAACTGGAATCAAACCCATTAACTACAAATTCTCTCTATTGTTGTTCAGTCATTTTTTTTAGTTGTATCAAACTCTTTGTTTTGAGGTTTTCTTGAGAAAGTACTAAAATCGTTTGCCATTTCCTTTGTCAACCCATTTTACAGATGAGGAAACCAGGCTAACAGGATGAAATGATTGGTTCAGGGTCACACAATTAGTAAATGTCTAAGGTCAGATTTGAACTCAGGAATCAGGGTCTTCATGATTCCAGGCCTGATGTTCTGTGCACAATGGCACCATCTAACTGTGCCATTTATCAGGAGAAATGACATTAAAGACGTTTTATCATTTGATTTTGTGCTACAGCCTGAGGATCATGGGACCTTTCCATCTAACTTGCAGCTGGAAACTTGCATGTGTGTTATTTTTCCCCTTAGGAGATGAGCAGAGACTTGAGAGCAGCAACTCACTTGCCTGTCTATTTGTATGCCCTGGATTTAGCATGGGACTTTGTACATAGGAAGCACTGAATAAGTGATTTCTTCATTTGCCCATTCAATTCAAGTGCCTCCTTCCATTACAGCTTGTTGTCTCCCTTGTCAAGCAACAATGAAGAGGAATATTGACTGTGAATGAATGAAACAGCATTTAGTAAATACATATATTGTGTTACAAGTACAAAAGCAAACCAGTACCAGCTCTCAAGGTATTCACATTCTAATAGAGACAGGCAAGACAGCAAACTCAGCTGTAGGACAGGTGGGAAGGCTCATGGGTACTAGGGGATACACATGTGTGTGTGTGTGTGTGTGTAGCACAGGAGGGGAAGAGGGAATTTGAGTGTGTAAGTATGTGGGAATATGTGTTTGCAGGAATTCATTTTAATGAAATCGTAATTCCAAGCATTTTTGATTCAGAAGAGACCTTAGAGTCCAAGCAGCAAAGCAATCTTCTTCAGTGTCATTTCTGTTGATCAAACTGAATCTGATGTGCTGGGCACAGAGTAGGCACTTAACTATTAAATTGAATTGAAACATTGAATAATGCTAAGGATTTTGGTGGTGAGTATTTTCCTACTTTCCCTTCCAATCTAGAGAGCATCTAGAGCTGAGGAGGTTGGGGCAGGAGGACCCATTTTTATCAGGGTTCTTTTCTTGATTGAGGAATACTAAGTCCAGACAGGACCTGTGATCTGAATGGCACTGCTATCCCTAAGGCTTTTGAACTTCCTTTCCTTTGGCTGATATTTTATCAGTGGTTGGTATTGGTTGTGGCCGAGGTGAGGGCCCATCTTTATAAGGATTGCTTCCCTGGGCAATGGTCACAAGCTCTAAAGAAAGGCATCTTTGGGGTTCAAGGTCTTGGGCATTGTCTCCACCCTCATATAAGACTTCATCAATTCACACCTGGAATATTGCAACAACTTGCTGGTTAGTCTCACTGCCTCAAGCCTCTTCCTAGTCCAGTCCATCCTCCCCTCAGATCTCAGTCAAATTAATTTCCTAAAGCACAGGTCTGACTCCATATTCAGTAAATCCAGTAGCTCTCTGTAACTTCTTTCCCTCCCTGGCTCATTTCCTTCCTTCCTTCCTTCCTTCCTTCCTTCCTTCCTTCCTTCCTTCCTTCCTTCCTTCCTTCCTTCCTTCCTTCCTTCCTTCCTTCCTTCTTTCCCTCTTTCCTTCCTTCTTTCCCTCCTTCCTTCTCTCCCTCCTTCCTTCCTTCTTTCCTTCCTTCTCTTCTCCTCTCCTCCCTCCTCTCTTTTCCTCCTTTTTGCAACATAGGATACCATACTCTTACCTCCAAATACTCTTTTTTAAAAATTTAATTTAATTTAATTTTATAACTTTTTATTGACAGAGCCCATGCCTGGGTAATTTTTTTTTTTTACAATATTATCCCTTGTACTCACTTCTGTTCCGATTTTTTCCTTCCCTCTCTTCACCCCCTCCCCCAGATGGCAAGCAGTCCTATACAAGTTAAATATGTCACAGTGTATCCTAGATACAATATATGTGTGCAGAACCGAACAGTTCTCTTGTTGCACAGAAAGAATTGGATTCAGAAGGTAAAAATAACCTGGGAAGAAAGACAAAAATGCAAGCAGTTTACATTCCTTTCCCAGTGTTCTTTCTTTGGGTGTAGCTACTTCTGTCCATCTTTGATCAATTGAAACTGAGTTAGATCTTCTCTTTGTCAAAGAAATCCACTTCCATCAGAAT
Source organism: Antechinus flavipes (assembly GCF_016432865.1). NCBI lineage: Eukaryota > Metazoa > Chordata > Mammalia > Dasyuromorphia > Dasyuridae > Antechinus > Antechinus flavipes. Next base: position 84,328,118 of record NC_067402.1, read on the forward strand.
ACATCCTCATACAGTATCGTTGTTGAGGTATATAATGATCTCCTGGTTTGGCTCATTTCACTTAGCATCAGTTCATGTAAGTCTCGCCAGTCCTCTCTGTATTCATCCTGCTGGTCATTTCTTACAGAACAATAATATTTCATAACATTCATATACCACACTTTACTCAACCATTCTCTAATTGATGGACATCCATTCATTTTCCAGCTTCTAGCCACTACAAACAGGGCTGCCACAAACATTTTGACACATACAGGTCCCTTTCCCTTCTTTAGTATCTCTTTGGGGTGTAAGCCCAGTAGAAACACTGCTGGATCAAAGGGCATGCACAGTTTGATAACTTTTTGAGCATAGTTCTAAATCGCTCTCCAGAATGGCTGGATATATTCACAATTCCACCAACAATGTATCAGTGTCCCTGTTTTCCCACATCCCCTCATTATCTTTCCCTGTCATTCTAGCCAATCTGACAGGTGTATAGTGGCATCTCAGAGTTGTCTTAATTTGCATTTCTCTGATTAATAATGACTTGGAGCATATTTTCATAGGGCTAGAAATAGTTTCAATTTCTTCATCTGAGAATTGTCTGTTCAAATCCTTTGACCATTTATCAATTGGAGAATGGCTTGATTTCTTATAAATTAGAGTCAATTCTCTACATATTTTGGAAATGAGGCCTTTATCACAACCTTTGACTGTAAAAATGTTTTCCCAGTTTATTGTTTTCCTTCTAATCTTGTCTGCCTTAGTTTTGTTTGTACAAAACCTTTTTAATTTGATATAATCAAAAATTTCTATTTTGTAGTCAATAGTAATCTCTAGTTCTTCTTTGGTCACAAATTCCTTCCCCTTCCACAGGTCTGAGAGGTAAACTATTCTATGCTCTTCCAATTTATTTATAATCTCATTCTTTATGCCTAGATCATGAACCCATTTTGCCATTATCTTTGTATACGGTGTTAAGTGTGGGTCAATGTCTAATTTCTGTCATACTAATTTCCAATTTTCTCAGCCATTTTTGTCAAATATTGTGTTCTTATCCCCAAAACTGGGGTCTTTGGGTTTGTCAAACACTAGATTATTAAAGTTATTGGCTGTTTTGTCCTTTGAATCTTACCTATTCCATTGATCAACTAATCTATTTCTTAGCCAATCCCAGATGATTTTAGTAACTGCTGCTTTATAATATAATTTTAGATCTGGTACAGCTAGGCCACCTTCATTTGATTTTTTTCATTAATTCCCTTGAAATTCTTGACCTTTTGTTTTACCATATGAACTTTGTTGTTATTTTTTCTAGGTCATTAAAATAGTTTTTTGGGAGTCTGATTGGTATAGCGCTAAATAAATAGATTAGTTTAGGTAGTATTGTCATCTCTATTATATTTGCTCGCCCAATCCAAGAGCATTTTTACAGTTGGTTAGATCAGACTTAATTTGTGTGGAAAGTTTTGTAGTTTTTGCTCATAAAGTTTCTGATTTTCCCTTGGTAGATAGATTCCTAAATATTTTATACAATCAGTAGTTACCTTAAATGGAATTTCTCTTTGTAACTCTAACTGTTGGGTTTTGTTAGTGATATATAAGAATGCTGATGACTTTTGTGGGTTTATTTTGTATCCTGCAATCTTGCTAAAGGTGTGGATTGTTTCTAATAACTTTTTAGTAGAATCTCTGGGTTTCTCTAAGTATACCATCATATCATCAGCAGAGTGATAATTTGGTTTCCTCATTGCCTATTCTTATTCCTTTAATCTCTTTGTCAACTCTTATTGCCAAAGCTAGCATTTCTAATATAATATTAAATAGTAATGGTGACGATGGGTAACCTTGTTTCACTTCTGATCTTATTGGAAATGGTTGCAATTTGTTCCCATTATATATGATGCTTACTGATGGTTTTAAAAAGATGCTACTGATTATTTTAAGGAAAAGTCCATTTATTCCTATACTCTCAAGTGTTTTTTTAATCGGAATGGATGTTGGATTTTATCAAATGCTTTTTCTGCATCTATTGAGATGATCATATGGTTTTTGTTAATTTGGTTATTAATATGGCCAATTATACTGATAGTTTTCCTAATATTGAACCAGCTCTGCATTCCTGGTATAAATCTTAGTTGATCGTGGTATATTATTCTGGGGATGATTTTCTGTAGTCTTTTTGCTAATATCCAGATACTCTTAAAAGTATTTTTGTACCTCTGAACCCACTCAAGATATCTTGGGGTTTACTGGTTAGATTTCTTTCTTAAGGACTATGCCTTAAACCAAAACCAATCTGATTCTCCTTGGTCACCAATAGATCCTAAGCCAAGTTCCATTTGGTCATTGTCTGGGTCTTGATTCACTTAAATAGAATGTAAATAGCAATCATTTCTGCTTTGGCCGGCAACCCTGAGCATCTTCCCCTCCCAGATTAATTTATTTTAATTTTTTTGCCTAGGTGAAAGAGCAGATTCTTTGCTTCATTTGCTACCTATCCTTAATCATTGCATGGGTGCAGCCTTAGTGAAACTGGGACCTGTTGAAGAACTTAGCTTAAAAAGACCAAGGTCTCCTGTTGCATATGGGGCCATTTCTAGTCCCTGATCTATATTTGGCCACTGGACCCAGATGGCTCTGGAGGGGAAAGTGAGACAGGTGACCTTGCCCATCCCTCCCTCACTTAGATCCAATTCACTCGCATGTCATGGTGTCACTTCCCTGATGTTGACAGACATCAACAACAACATGAGAACCTCCATCTCCATTCTTTGGCATTTTCTCTGGCTCCTCTCACTGCCTGAAATATTCCCCTTCTTCATTTCTGCTAGTCTAAGAAATAGACTAGTTGATCAATGGTTCCCTGGTTTCCTTCAAGTCCCTGCTAAAACCCCATGTTCAATGAGAAGCCTGTTCAGATCTCTGTTAATGCTAGTATTTTTCTTCTATTGATTATCTCCCATTTATCCTGTATATGTTCCATTTGTGCACTTATTTACATATTGTTTCCTCCATTTGAATTGTGAACATCTTGAAAGTAGAGACTATCTTTGGAGTTTCATCATATCCCCACTGGGGCACAGCACCTGGTATATAATAGGTGCTTATTAAATGATTAACTAATTAACTAATTAATTGCTTATTAAATGGACTGATTGGTTGAGATGGTGGCAGTGGTTCTGGCCTATCCTACCCCATCAGCCTGCATTGCTGCTTTGGCTAAGCTGGCTTGCCTGCTTGTCTATGGTAGTTGGCCAGCGGCTGACAATGGGATAATGGGATGGCCACTATTCTTTCCAGGGGTTGTTGCCCCGAATGATGTTTAAGGACTTCAGCATATGTGCCCAGCATTGTGCTCAGTGTGGAAAGGACTACAAGAAAAATATTAGATATTCTCCTTTCTCTCAGGGCACTTACAAGCTATTTGAAGAAACAAGAAAAACATAAAATTGGAGAACAAGATAAGGAAGCAGAAGCAAATGCTGAGATGTGTTAGACCGTAAGAAGGCATGATATCTTCTTGCAGGTATAAACACTGCTCAAGTGAGCCTGCACTTGCAGGCCTCTCAAGCCTGTACTACGGAAAAGGCATCCTCTGAAGTTTTGTTTATTTGGCAATTAGCAGAGGGCAATGAGGACTTTTTTCCTAAATGTTTGTTGAGAAACCCAGAATGGAAACAGGTTACCATTTCTAGCTGGGCTTCATTAGTTATAATAATAACAATTTATATGCAACTACTATTTATATACCTACTAAGTGCCAGGTACTTTACAAACATTTCATCTGGTTGTTACAATAACCCTGTGAAGAAAGCATTACTTTTTTAGTCTAGATCTGATTCCATCAGCAAAAAAACCTCCTGATGCAGAATCTCTATCAGCTGCTGATTTGTAGCTGATGGTTTTATAGAGAGTTACTTGGGGGACACTGGTAGGTTAAGTGGGTACCAAGTGGATGCAATAAGGTTAAGGACCATTATTCTCTGAGTGTTGGCTACTGGTGAAAACATTTCCCTCTGCTCCTCAGGGTACTTCTAGACTTTTCATAAGGTGAGCCAAGGTGCCAAGAGAAGATGTAACAGATTTGCTGAGCAGCTTTGTGTGTTCCTTTATGCTGGGGCTGAATGATAGGCCTGGGAATTTTCTGACAAGAGATGTTCTGAGCCCAGAATCTTTGGTTCTGGCTCTTTATGCTCAGGGCCCTGCCACTAATTTATTGGACTCAAGTCTAGAGCTAAAATCTTCCCTACTCTAAGGTTGGTCTTTGATCCATGATCCCACAGTGCTCCTCAGGTATTATCATTGCCATTTTCAGGTGAGGAAACTGAGGTTTACACTGGGGTTAAGTGCCTTTAAGTTCTCTCTTGGTTCTAACATTCACTGTATAATTTGATAGAAAAAAAGCAACATTTCCTATAGATTAAAGAAGGAGCTTATACAGATTAGAAGGGCTTGGCCCATATATGAATTCTGTTTGAATCACCTTCCTTGTCTTCTTCTTCACCTTCCTCCCACTTCTGGAATAAACAGACATTCACTCACACACACTCACACACAACAGAGTGTAATCTCATACCAGGACTTTAAAAAGAATTGTTTCTGTCAGCTGTGGCACGTTTAAACACCAGCCATATTTCAGGAGACAGTCAACTTAACGTCAGTATTTTAAATAAAGATTTAATAAAGACGTGCATGTTCAGACTTGTACCCGCACTTTTGTCTGTAGTTAGCAATGTGCGCCTTTGACTTTGGAGTTAAGGATTTTAATTACTTACCTGTTTTATCCACACATTTAACTGTTTATGTGTAGAGATGTCTTGAAGAAATCATTTTCTGTTCTCTGCTGGCAAAATCCCATCCAAACATTAGCATGCCATATGGAGTCCCACAAAGTGCATTGGACAATTTTATCAGTTTCATGAAAACCCTGTTTCTCGGGGTACCTAGGGGTGAAACTACAATTTCTGCTTGGAGGTAGTTGGGGGCCCACCCTCTTTGGAGCAGGGCAGGCCAGTCTTGTGCATTCCCATCCGCCTTTGGGGCCCTCAAAATGCCAGCGGTGGAAATACCCCTGGGTTCTGCAAGCAGTTAAGATCCTATCTCTGTGCAGGAATCATCATTACAGAAGAGAGAAGCAATTTCAACAAGACTATTAGCAGCCCGCCAGAAACATCCTTATTAACTTTTTCTTCTTTTGTGGTCCATCTTTTATCGAGGTCTATCTGGGCTCAGCATCTGGCCTGGCTGCCAATCCTAAAGATCATTTTAATAATAATAACACGTTGCACTTTTTTCGAGTGCCCTTTCATCCGAGGAGCCCAGAGCACTTTGCAAACATTAATTAATTAAGCTTTGTGCAGCACCCCCTTTGAGGTAGGTATGCCCTGGTACGGTGCAAGATGGTTCAGGTGGTGTCCTCTGGGCTCGCCCACTCTGAACCTAGAGAAAGTCCCAGCAAAAATTCCTGCTCCAGGGTGAGGGATGAAAGAGAAACTTCCTCTCCAAGGTTTGCTCCAGCTTGGACAGCTCCTCCAGCTTGGCCCAACAGGGCTTCCTCAGCTTTTTATGTTCCCCCTAGAGTGTCAATGGTCCTGACATGGATCCTTTTAACCCCTTCCTTCCTGGTCTCCTTGTCTTATAACTCAAGCTAGGGGAAATGGGAATGGAATCAACTGTCTGTAGGGCAAGCTAGCATCATACATTGGCAGTAGAAACTTGTTGAAAAGGGGCACGTGGTTATTTCTCATTGGTTGCTGTGCAGGGGGTCAGAGTAGGTAAGGACACAGTCCTAATTTTGCCAATTACTACCTGTGCGATGTTTTAATAAGTTCCCAAATCTCTTTTCTACAAAATGACAGGAATTGAACAAGAAAATCTGTGATTCTTCCCAGCCCCAAATCTATAAACCTATGAAAGGTAAAGTTCAGGGCTTCAGACAGTATGAATCAGTCCTTACAAGGCTTCAAGGAAGTCAGTAACTGCTTCTGCTGTCTCAGATATGGAGGGACCTAGCTTGGGCTAACGTTATTTCTTCCTTCACTTTTTGAGTGATGTCCCCCAGACTTCTTAGCTTCCTTTAGAGATCAGCTTAAGTGCTTCATTTTACAGAGGGCCTTTCCTAATTCCTATTTCTCCAGTTGCTAATGGCCTCATCCCATTTTGTGTTTTGTGTTTACTTACATATATACATGTTTATATTCCCCCAAATAGAATGTCACCTGACTTTTGTCTTTGTATACCTAATGCCTAGCATAGTGCCCACCACATAGTAGGCACCTAAAAAAATGAGGTTCCAGAGAAATGAAAGTCTCACGGTGAAGCTAACTATGGTGACTCAATTGAGGCAAGAGTGCTTGATTTTTAAGGGAGACCTCGGGAGGCAAAGCTGAAAGTAGTTCTCATTCTGTAACTCTGGAGATGAACTGGGACATACCAATAAGACCTTGCCTTAATCCCTTCAAACTGTTGGGAAGATGAACTAGATGCAATGCCAGTGGCCTTTTTATTATTGTGTTCTAATGATGTTTTTTCTTTTCTTATGAAATAGCTCATAAACTTCTCTTGAGAAATTATATAGAACACCCTGCTTCTATTCATGGTTTAGAGCCTTTGATTGTGTTTTGCTCCATTGTAAGCCCAAAAGGCAGCCACGGTGATTGGGTAGAAAACTGCTAATTACTGAGTGGATACAATAAGGACAAGGGCTGCCATTCTCTGTGTGCTGGCTACTGGTGAAAACATTTCCCTCCATCTGCCTCCCAGAGTACTCTAGTCCCAGCCCCTTCCAGACCTTTCATAATGTGAGCTGAGGTGCCAAGAGAAGGAACTCGTTTCTAAGTGGCTTTCTTTCTTTCTTTCTTTTCTGCAAGGGTCTGCCAAGTGACGAGCCCCAGAATTTTCTGACAAGATCAATTCAGAGCTTGGAATTGCCAGTGATAGCTGTCCTCTGTGAGTCAGATGTATTATCTATTGCAAATCACTTGCTTGCAGTCCCTTTCTAAAGACTAGTTGGTACTAATATAACACATATTTTATAAGTTTTGCTAGGGACCGGGTATTTATCTGACCTTATGTTCAGTCAATATCTGAGATATGATTATAGGATCCAAACTGCATACTCAGCTTAACCTATCACTGATAATATTTACCCAAGTTATTAAGGCAAATCTATCTTTCTGAAGGATTTTTTAATGTAAAAACAATTTTGAGTTTCTACAGTTTCATGAGATATCTGAGTGGTAAAGATAATAGTAATAACTAGCATTTTATAGTGCTCTGTTGATAGAGTAATATAAAATATTGGAATCAGGGAGATATGAATTCAAATATAACCTCAGACATTTCACTGGCTATGTGATTTGCTCAGAGCAAGTTACCTTCTACCAACCTTGGTTTCCTCATCTATAAAATGGGAATGGGAATACTAATAGCATCTATCTCCCAGGATTGTTGTGAGGACAAAATAAAATATTTGTAAAGTATTTTGCAAATCTTAAAGCATTATAAATACTGTCTTTTATTATTATTGTTATCATGTTTTTTAAAATTCCTGAAAATATTCTATGGTTTAAGTCTTAATGTTTTACAGTAAAGAGTTTTTGAGTTTTTGATCATTTTGGATTTAGAAAGAATCAGAGTAGTCTATCTGAACCAACTCTCCAATAGAGACAAAGATCCATTCTACATCTTCAACAAGTGACTTTCCAATCTCTCTTGGTGGAGTCACTATCTTCCAAAGAAGACTTTGTCTGAGGCCTTACAGATTACTTGTTTTTTCCCCTCAATTTCTCATCTCTCCATCAGACTTAAAGCTGTAATTAAGCTTGACCTTTGGATGAAGCATACTTAAAACCAAACAGTTCAGTCTGTATCCATAGGATGCCAAACGTTTGAATGCTACCTGTGAAATTCACTTGGGTTTAAAGATATTTGAAACATGTTTGCTCATCACTGTTTATTATAGAAATAGCACTTGTGGTCTAGAATTTGTTTGAAAGTGCTCTCAGAGCTTAGAGGTGTATTTTTGCTGGTGGATATTTATTCTTTCATTGATTCAAAAAGGATTTATTATATATCTACTAGGTGCCATCATTATGAGAGGTATTAGGAGTAAAAATACCCTAAATCAAATAGTTTTTGTTCTGAAGGAGCTTTGATTCTGTTAAATAGAAACAACATAGATAAGGAAACACAAATGTATACTCAAAATGACAACAGTTTCTTGGTCTTTATGTACTGAATTCTAATTTTCCTGAAATGATACAAGGGAGAATAGGGAAAATGGAATTTGTCCAATAGTTTCATGGTTTCCTTCCAGTATATGTAACACACACACATATATATATATATATTATATGGAGAGAGATAGAGAGGGAGAGAGGTAGGGGAGAGATACAGACAGAGACAAAGTCAGAGAATATCTTTCACAAGAGCAACATTTGATAATATGATAACTATGCATTGTTCTCAATAGTGACTTTTCAAAATATTTAAGAAGAGAGAAAACAAGCATTGATTTTGCCCTTTCTGTGTACCAGGCATTTTGCTAATTGTTTTATGACTAAGATCTCATTTAATTCTTAGCCCACAATCCTGGGAGGTAGATTCCACAATTTACAATTGAGGACACTAAGGCAAAATGAAGTTAAATGACTTACCCAGAGTAAGTGTCTGAATCTAGATTTGAACTCAAGTCTTCCTGACTCTTCCCTTGGCTCTCTATCCTCTGCCTCACATAAATAAATAAATAAACAAACAAATAAATAATTAAACAAATAAATGTTAGTTAATTCAAAGACTATGAATCTCTGATCATATTTACTTGAATATTCCATCTTATGAGATACATCATGGATCATGGCTTTATCTTGGAGAACTCTTATTTTTTCTTCACATAAGTTTCTTTATTTTGTTGACCAATCAACAAATGTTGATTGATTGTCTACTATGTGCAAGACTAGGGTTATAAGTATTTTTTTTAACATTCATTTTTTAAAATATTGAGTTTCAAAGTCTCTCTCTTCCTCAAGTTTCTCCCATACTCATTATGAAGTCAAGTAATATGAAACCCCTATACATGTGAAGTCATGCAAAATATATTTCCATATTAGCCATATTATTAAAAAAGCAAGAAAAATAAAGTGAAAAAATATGCTTTGTTCTGCACTCAGAGTTCATCTGTTCTCCATACAAATTTCCTATAGAGTGTCTAACCCATTTGCTGGGGTTTGGAGACAATTCTGGATTCTCAAACTCTAATAGATTACAAGCTCCCGAAGATTCTACATTCTGCAAAAGCTTCAAGTTCAGTCTCAACATCAGACTAAGTCTGTTTTTTGAGAAGCATCTTCGTTAAACGTGGAGAAGTGCATTATGAGCATCCTGGCCACTTGTTTATAAAAAAAATTGCTATGAAAATGAAACAAGAAAAGGATACCAGATGACTCTTAGTCTTGAATGTCCCCTTCTGCTTCTGGAATAATAGTAATAGAGTGTAAATAATGCAGCAGAAGAAACATATCATTTTTGGATTCTTTATAAACTTTAATTTGACCCAGAGCATTTTAAAGCTTTTTAATGCATATTAACTATCCTTTATCAAGGATGATAAAACAACAAGGCTGACGCACCATAATAAGTTCATCACATGTTCGTACTTATGTTTCAAGTTCAGAGGCTAGATTTATGGTGACTCATCCATATTCTTTCAAAGTGTGCACACTTTTTCTAAGATAGCTGGCCGGGGTTAAGAAAGAGAGAGGATCTTTCTGGGACACACAGTTATTGAACCCCAAACCCTGGCTTCATGAATATAGCTGAACTAACCAAACACTTACTATCTGTGTCATTTTCAACAACAACAAAAAAATGATAGCAGCATGGTTTCATCTCAATGCCTGGGAATATCTGTCTCACTTTTGTTCATGCTTACAGAGTGATGGACATTTAGATAAGAAGAGATCAGAGACATAGGAATCTCAAGTTCAGGTTAGGTTCAGACAAGCCCCCCAAAGTTCAGATCCTTATCTGAAAGAAGAATCTGAGACAGGCCAGTGTTTTGGTGGGAGATACTTGGGCCTTTTGCTCATTCTACTTTTTGGAAATTCCCTAGACATAGGTACTTTCCCTTTCATATCCCAGCTGGACTATGGAAATGAGCAAAACTTAATGAAGATGGATCAAGCTTTCCCTACCCATTCCCTGCAAATGGTGTAATTGTGTGATGACAGCAATGATAATAATAAAAATAATAGTAGTGATAGTTGCCAAAGTAGCTTTGGTAGTAATAATAATAATAGTAACAATAGTAGAAATAATAGTAGAAGTAGTAACAGTAGTAATAGAAGTAGTAGTAGTAGTAGTAGTAGTAGCAGTAGTAGTAGTAGTAATAGTACAGTAGTAGGAATAGTAAAAGTAGTAGGAATACTAACAATAGTAGGAATAGTGGCAGTAGTAATGGTTGCAGAAGTAGCTATAGCAGTAATAATAACAGTAACGACAATAGGAATAATAATATAATAGTAACAATAGTAGGAATAGTGGTAGTAGTAGTAATAGTAACAGTAGCAGGAATAGTAGCAGTGATAATAGTTGAGGAAGTAGCTGTAGTAGTAATAAAAACAATAACAGTAACAGTAGTAGGAGTAATAGTAGTAGTAATAGTAACAACAGTAGTAATAATAACAGTAGTAAGATTAGCGGCAGTAGTAATGGTAGTTAACAGGATCAATAATAGTAGTAGTTATTGTCATCACTGACATTCGCATAGTACTTTCTGATTTCACAAAACATTTTACAACTTTACATATGTTCTTGATACTTAGGTTTGGTCTTCCTAGAATTTTCACAATTTTTGTGTCCAACTATGACTATTTATTGATAAAGTGATATCTCTTTATTGGGCACCTATCCTTCAAAAGGCTACTTGCATTAACAATAAAAATAATTTCTAGTGTTTCATCACTAAATATGCTGAGGGACTCTATTTGCTTCAACTAGTTCATGTCATTTATTCAAAGGTAGAGTTATTAAAGTAAACAAGGCCTAATGTATAATTTGATATGCTTCTCACAATTCTTTAATTTTTCTCTTATCAGTTAATCTCAACTCACATTACACATACAAATTTCAATTAGAGAATTTCTTTATAATTCATTTTTTGTGATGATTCATTTTTCAATGGTATCTGATTCTCCTCGACCCCATTGTGAATTTTCTTGGCAAAAATATTGTTTAACAGTTTGATCTTTTCTTTTCCAGCTCATTTTGGAGAGGAGGAACTGAGACAAACAGTAAATACTTGAGGCCGGATTTGAATTTGGGGAGAGATATCTGGTCATGGAATCAAAAAAGACCTGAATTCAAATCCAGCCTCAGATATTTACTAGCTGTGTGACTCTCTAAGAGTCACTAATTTCTCTCAGCCCCAGTTCCTATATCTGTAAAAAGAAGATAAAGATAGCACCTAAATTCCAGGGTTGTCATAAGGATCAAGAGTGAAAATATATACAAACTTTTTGTAAACCTTAAAATTTATTTATTATTATTTTATAATATACCTTTATATTTAATCAATTTAGTAAATATTATTCAATTTTTTTTTTCTATTTATCAATATAGATTTCAAAATTGCCTGAGCTCAGTTTTGGGCCTCTTTTTAGACTGCTTCCTTTAGCCATATCTAATCATATGTATTTTCTTAGACTCTATCTTTTTCAGATATCAATTCACATTTCCAATGGAAAAAAAGAAAAGACAGTAAACTTTTGGCTTCCCTGTTTCTAGCTCTGCTGTATCCTTATACCAAATAAGAAAAAGAAAAAGAAAAAGCTCCTATAAAATAAACAAAAATAAATCCCAATAATGGGTTCAGAATCAGAAATTTCAAGTTGGAAAGTACTTTAGAAATCACTTCCTTTCCACCTCCACCTCCCTCCCTCCCACAGTCAGTAGAAGAAAAGACTAAGTCTCTGGGAGATCAATTCACTTGATCTCCCAATTGCTCAATTAACTATGTTTATACAGGTAGTTCAGAAGCAGAACTGATGTCCAAACACAGATCTCCTTCCTCCCAATCTGCTCCTCAATCAATCAATCACTAAGCAGTTTTAAATATTCTCTGTGTCAGTCACTGGACTAAATTCTGGAGCATAACCAGGAGATAAGTTTCTACTTTATCACTAAGAAATAAAAAAAAAAGAAAAGAAAAGAAAAGAAAAGAAAAGAAAAAAGAAAGACACAAGCACACAGAGAGAGACAGAGAGACAGAGATAGATACCGAGACAGAGAAAGAAGCAGAGACAGCGAGACAACAGAGACAAGAGATAGAAATTAGAGACAAAGACAGACACACACAGACAGACAGAGAAAGGGAGAAACAGAGATTCAGACAAAAATAAGCATACAGGCAGAAACACAAAGACACAGAGAGACAGAAAGATCCCTGTTAACTAAACATAATTGGTTTAAATAAATTTACATATAATTCTTAGTTAACAAATGGGTTTTCAGCTCTACTGCCTTTGAGCACTTAGAAACCTGCAGGTTTCACAGACTGCCCTGGTTAGAAAGTCATTCAGAAACTGTTTTCAGAAAAAGTCCATAGCCCTTCCATAGACCAAAACATTTGGAATGAATTTTAAGCGTGGTTTCTGACCAGAGATTTAAATGGTTTTCATTATATGTGTTTACCCTGAAGACCCAAATCTTATAGTCAGTGTCAATTAGGATCTCCTTCCTCCAGGCATCTTATTAGGTGCTTCCTGTATTCAAGAAAGAAAGATAGAAGGGCTAACCTGACATGGCCTTAAATAGGAGCAATAATTCTTTCACTAAGTTGCTCACATTTCCTCTGATGTGTTGTGAAGTTGAGGAAACTGGTGAATTTGTAAGGTCTTCCAGCCTGCTCACTTGCCTTTAAGTGCTTCTAAATCCTTCCTAGTCCCCTCCTTTCCTCCATTCCCTATCACAGGAGTCTAGTTGCTCTTATGCCATTTTAGATTCACAAATCTGCATTTCCATAACTGGGTTGCTTCACTGGCTCTGTCTGCCCCTCTCCAAGGTGTGTCTCACTTCAAAGCTTTCCCATCCAGTGGCTTCCTCTGCTTCTTCTCCCCTATTGGTCAATGGGCATAGAGGTGATAAGCTAACAAGAGTTAGTTGAAAGACTAGAGTTAGGAATCCTAAATTCTTATTCCGGGACCATGGAGAAGGCTCTTCTCTTGCCCTTGGTCTCCTCATTTGTAAGATGAAAGGTTACTAGAGGATTACTAAAAGCCTCTTGCTGATCCAGGTTCTGTGTCTTGGTCTAAGTAAATACATTTTAAGAGGTGTGACTCCTTAGTGTTGAGGTCTAGCTTTGGGGTACCTAAATGAAATTAGGGTTAAGGTCTAGTGGCAGGTTTGGGGTACAGATTCGGCGCAAGGGGGGTCTAGTAGCGGCGCAAGTTCCCAATAAAAGCATTTATTGGCCCGGAGAGCTAGATTGATAAAAGAGGTTTATTATTGGGTAAGCAAAGTTAAAGTATAGGCAAAGGTACAGATAAGGAGGGCACTGGACAGCTGGTCCAGTGGACAGAGGGTCCTCACATGGTAGCCATGTTTGGAATCTCTGCAAAGAGGGGTTCCCAGCGTGGCCTTTTTATAATAGGAGACTTAGCTCGAGGGGCTTTCGGGTGTAGCCCCAAAGTTGGCTCATATCCGGGTGGGGCTGGGAACAGGTCAGATCTTCTATTGGAATTCAAAGGGACCAGGATTTGTGAGTTAAAGGGCAATTTACATTATTAACTAGGAGAGGGTGGGAATCTAGAAAGGAATCTTTCCCGCATCATTAGGGACTTAGGGAAATTTTGTGTTTAAACAGGGTCTCAAAATCTTTACTCAAAAAGAGGAATCTTTGACCTTGGAATTTCAGGACTATGATAGAAAAATGAAGTAGATATTTTGAGGTGAAGAGATATGTATTGGTGCTGTGTGTTTCACAGTTCGAGCTAAGAACAGGGCTGGCTCTGATGTCCCATGTCAGTAAACAAAGTCATTTGAATCTGCCAGGCAGCTGTAGTTATTCAGGAGACCTGCAACTGAGTGTGGAATCCTTAACTGGGTACTAAGAGGGAATAAGATGGAGAGAACTGACAGCTTAAATCTAGAGTCACATTCTAAAGGAGAAAACAATAAGGAGATGAAAACATCGAGCTTGAGGTTGAGTCCTAGTGTGCTTCTGTACTCTGCTGCTAATTACCTGAAATAAATCAGTTAGATTCTTTAGGTTTCATTTGATCTATGATTATTTTTAATAAGATGACTGATGTTGCTTCTTGTATTATATGATCTTTAAGGTGTCCTCCACCTCTCTCTACATTCTCTATAGATATTTTTTATAAAACACACAAGCACACACTCTCACACTTTTCTATATACACACTTTACATATTCCTTCTTTATGTATAAGCATATATGTACGTATGTATGTATATACATATACACTATTTATTCTATACTCTTTATTTTCATTATATATGTGTATACACATATTTACATATATACCCTTCACATTTTTATTCTCTTTATGTATGTGTATATATGTATGTGTTTATATATAGATATATACCTGTGTATGTATACATATGCATGCACACATATATGAGTATATACACATACATATACACACATACATTCATTCCATTCCCTTTGACCACAATGCCTTCCTCCCTCCATATCCAAAGCCTACATAAGGGCTCTGCTAAAGCATTACCTAGGGGCAGCTACATGGGCCAGAGGATAGAGTGTGGACCCTGGATTTAAAAAGATCTCAATTCAAATATGACTTAAAACCCCCACTAACTGTGTGATCATGGTTAGTCATTTAACTCTGTTTACCTCAGTTTCCTTTCTGTAAAATGAGCTGGAGAAGAAAATGGCAAGCCACTCTAGTAAATCTACCAAGAAAATCCCAAATAGGGTCACAGAGAGTTGGACACTACTGAAGTGGCCACAACAACAACAACTATTACCTTTTTTTAATATCACCAGAATTTAACACAATGCTGGGTACATAGTAACCATTTACTAAATGCTTATTAACTGACTATGAGAATGCTTCCTAGCTTCCTTCTGCCAATTTTACCTCAGAAGTCATTCCACTGAAATGCTCAAATCACTTATATATGAAAATTTATCATAGAACGCATTGGGGGGGGGGTCTTTGCACTAAATTGCTTATATCACTTATATGAAAATTCATCATGGAATACTTTGGAGGGGCCTTTCTTATATTTGTATTTTAAAGTATTATTTATTTTCCCTTTACTTATGTCTTCTCTCCTTAAGAATATAAGCCCCAGAAGGAATATCTTTGTCTTCTATTTCCTTGCCTCTCCCCATCTATTCTGGAGTAATTAAAGAATTTATTAAAAATTAAACATTAAAACATTTAATAAAACACTTACTATGTAAAAAAGTCTGTGCTAAGTGTTGAGAATATAATAAAAGAGTCATATATCCCCTGCCTCAAGAGGCTCCCCTTTTAATGGGGGAGACAAAGCATGTGGAAGGCTTTGGCTGATAAGTCACATGTAAAAATCTTGTGGTACTTAGGAGTAATCATCTCTTAGGGCCTGTAGCATCCTGGCACAAAGGAAACCCAGCATAAGAGTTATTTCTTGATCAATTCATTCCTCAGAAGTCTTGGCTCCTGTTCAGCTGCTTCCCTCACTCAGCAGCCCAACTCTTGGGTCTTTGTTGTTAGCTCATTTCCCCCCTTTTTATCCTATTTCCCAGACGATGGTGATGTGCTAGAGGGCAGGCAGGCCTTGAGGTTTCCTAAAAAGATGGGAAAAGATTTGCAGGTGGGGTTGTAGTTCAGTTGCTTTTGACAACACCACGGGGAGACCCTGCCAAACCTGTCTTATAGAAGCATCTGGATGCTCATTCTTCTCTCTGTGCCCTGGCTGTTCTGTATGTGGGGTTTGGTTGTGTTGGAGACATTTGAAAACATCCTCCCTCAAAGTGAGATGAGAGTGCAGCTGGCCCTTGCCCCTGCCAAGAACATTACCCTTTGGCTTCTGCTGCTCAATCTGCTAGGGGGCACCGTCTGAAACCAAAGGTGGTTTGAGCAGACACAAACACTTGGATACTTCGTACCAAATGACCTGCAGGTAATATTGCCACACTATACCTACCTCAATTTGCCATATTTCCAGATGACTGTAGGCATTAAATTCTCTGCCTGACCTGGTTCTAACCAGGTTTTAACCAAAAATGTGTGGGAGACAGGAGTGTTATCTGTCTCACTTTTGTGATTCATCACAACCATTACAATAGTGATATGATTTTGATTTCAGATTCCCCTAAATACACATACACACAAGACCTCTCTCATTTATTAGTAGCAGCCTGAAATCATGCCTTTACAACAATAAAACTTTGATTCCCATGAAAATACAAATCATCCTGGGAGACAAACCTTTTAAACTATTATCAGTCATGTATACTTTAGTGTAAGTAAGGATTTGAGAAGAAATATCTTAGTGAAAGAAAAGAAATGAAGAAAAATGGAAAGAAAAAGGAAAAATTCTGTGTTTGCTTCATAATTTTATTTTATTTTGCCTAGAATAGGCCTTGTTCTTCCACCTTGATAACTGAATGATATCTTGAAGTTGGAAAAAGAAAGGACCCACAGAATCCCTAGAAAAACTTTGTGACTAGTCCTTTAAGAGGTTGTAGGCTAAATAATCACATGGCCACAACATATGAAACTAATTTAAAAAGATCTCTAATTATTTAGGTTCCTGTGCTAGTCTTAATCTGGAGTAGGAGTCTGTGAAGCAGTATCCTTGCAGCCATACATATTCAAGTAGCTTTGAGCCCTCACTATATATTCAACATCATACTAGGACCTAGGGGAGATACAGAAGAAATAAAAGGCATGAGTCTTGTTCTCAGGGAGCTGACAATCTGGTTGCAAAGACAATCATGATAAAATCAAGGGCAATTTAGGACTCACATAATCAAGTGTAGGTTAGATTCTATGTGCTATAGAACTTCAGAGGAGGAAGAAGTCAATTTAGGTTGGAGAAATTATTGAACCAGATCTTGAAAGATAAAAAGGGCATAAAAGGGTAGAATGTAAAAAGAAGATTTTAGGTTATTAGAAGAATATGAAGAAAGGCACAGGAATGAGATAGATCACAGTAAGCTTACTAGATAGACCAGCTTGGTCTGGGAGTTTAGATGAAACATTGACAAGGATACAGGTTAGGGAGAAAGAGAAGATAAGGTTGGAGAGGTCAAGTGGAACATAATTTCATAGGGTCTTGAAAACACAAGCAGAAAACTTCAGATTTGATATGGTAGAAATTATAAGGGGTGATTGAAAATTTTTAAAAGGAGAGTGATTTGGAGAAGACAAAATTTATTGAAATACTACCTTACCGGGAGTATACATAATGGATCAGAAGGAAGAGAATTTATATCCCAAGAGGCTGGGTGTAGTATATTTGGCCTTTGAGACAGCTCAGAAAAACACACACACACACACACACACACACACACACACACACACTCACACAATCACCTCTTTTTTTCCATTCTATACTGCAGCCAATATTTTAAATTCATTTGGTTTAGTCTGCTTTTTTGCTTAGGAACACAAAAATAAAATTTACTTTTTACTTTGAAGATGCTTGATTCCATTGGCATGGATAGCCCCTCCATTAGTGTAGAACCTGATCTCCTCAAACTTTTGTGGTCAGTCATCATGGATTGTCATGGCCTAAAATAGCCCTCCCAATTATTAACCTTTTGCTCATGATGTCCTTTGATCTTCCTACCCCTTCCGCTTTATTTTCATGACTATTTATTTTCTTTTCAATTTTATCATCTTCTAATGACCAATCAAAAAAAAAATCCGTTGTAACAAAGTCATATAGTTAAGAAAAGAAAATTCCCACATTGGCCATGTCCAAAAAAACATGTCTCATTCTGGATTTTAAGTTTAATCTTGGACAGGAGGCATGTGGTACATTCATTTTTAGTTCTTTGGATGTGTAGTTTATCATTAAATAACTTAGATTCAAGTTTTTTTTTTTTAATAATGTGATTATTGTCTAAAAGGTTCTGCTTACATAGCTCTCTATCAGATAATAAAGTTCTTCCTCTGAAATTTTCTAATTTCTCACTTTCTATGGAAAAATAGTTTTCTATTACTATTGACTGAACCAATTCACACCTCCACCAACATTGTATTGGTGTTCCTGTTAGGTGTTAGGATTTTAGCTAGATGGTCCTTGGACGAAAGATTAATAATCCTTTTCTAGGCACATCCTTGAATTTTCCCAACTCTTTAGTTTTCAGGTCTGTTAGAATCTACTCTCCATCTCTGAGAATGCTGCCATTTCCATGCCCTGATAAAGCCTTAGAAAAAAGCAAAATATTAAAATATTTTAAATGTCACAAAACAATGCTTCACTCTCAAAAGATAAAAAGTTAGTATTAAATAGAATTTTCATTGCTTGACAGTTTCTAGCTGATTATTCCTGGCTACTTATTCTCTAATTTCTACCATGTCTGCCTTTGCTGGTCTCATTTAAAAAAAAAATCAAACTTTAAAAATTTCATTCTTTTCAATTCATAGGTATTTATTTTCTTTCTCCCACCTCTTCTATTAAAAATGAAAATAAAAACAAAACTTTTCTAACAAAAATGCATAGTCTAGAAAAACAAATTGCCGCATTGACCATATCCAAAAATATATTTCATTCTTTATCTGAAGTATATCACTCCTTATCAAGAAGTGGGTAACATATTTCATCATGGCTTCTCTGGAAACATAGTTGGTAATTATACTGATCAGATTTTTAAAATCTTTTCAACTTGTTATAATATAATAAGCAAACATTTACATGGTATTTCAAGATTTACAAAGCTCTGTACAAATATTATCTCATTATATCTTCACAACCATCCTGGGAGGTAAGTGTTATCATTATCCCCATTTGACAGATGAAGAAACTGAGAGAGACAAATTAAGCAATTTGCATAGGATCACCCACACAGCAAGCACAGATTGAATTCTCATTTTATGGCTCCAGATCTACTTTATCCACTATGTTACAATGTTGTTATTGTATAAATTGTTCTCTTCCTTCTCACTTTGCTCTGCATCAGTGCATACAAGTCTTCCTAGCTTTCCTTAAAACTATACATTAAAAATTTTTATTAGAGCTCTGAGTTTTCTATTTTACTCACATACCCTAATTCTCTAATAATAGTCATTCTCTAATAAATGGGTACCACCTTAGTTTTGAGTTCATCTGGGTCCTTTTCCTCTTTTCTTTCTTGGAGGCATTGGGCTAGTTTCCTTTAATCCTTAGCAACGATTGCTATTCTGTGAATTTGGGTTAGAGTTGCTAAACATTTAGTAAGGAATAAGATCAGGGAGAAGATATTTTATTTTGTGTGTTTGACTTTAAATTTAATGTATATATATAGTTTCCCAGTCTTACAATTGTAATAAATGTAATCGTGTAAAAATGATTTTTAACATTCTTTTTAAAAACTTTGAGTTCACTGTCTTTTGACTTGAGCACCCCCTTTTCCTTGAGAAGGCAAGCAATTTGATATAGGATATACTTGAGCAGTCATACAAAACTTATTTTCATGATAGTCACATTGTAAAAGAAACAGTTAAAAACCCCAAGAAAAATAAAGTTAAAAAGTATGCATTGATCAGCATTCAGATTCTATTAGCTCTTTCTCTGGCGATAGATAGCACTTTTTTTTTAATCATAAGAATTGTCTTAAATCATTGTATTGCCAAATATAGCCAAATCTTTCATAGGTAATCATTATATAATATTGTTACTGTGTGGTTCTATTAACTTCAGTTTGTGTCAGTTCATGTAAGTTTTCCCAGGTTTTTTTCCTAAAATCATACAGCTCAATATTTCTTATAGCACAAAAGTTTTCCATCACAAATAAGTGCCATAACCCGTTTCCCAGTTGATGAATATCCCCTCAATTTCTAATTCTCTGCCACCATAAAGAAAAAAAAAATTCTATAAATATTGTACAGATGAGTACTTTTCTTTTTTTTACACACCTTATAATGGTATTGTTGCGTCAAAGTTATATAGGGTGTGGCTCCAAATTATAAGAAGATACATAAAAAAAAAATCTAGGAAGGGGAGGATTCTGGGAAGAAGGCAGAGTAGGTTGATAAATTTCAAGCTCACCAGGTTTCTTCCACAAACAAAGCAGACTTACCCCTCAGGGGTGAACATAGAGTTGTGAAAGATCAAGAAGGCTTGGAGCAGAACCCGGAGCTGAGATAACCCAAGAAAGACCCCAGGACAGGGATTAACCCAATTGCAAATATTCCCAGGCTAGCTCCAAGGAAACAGCAAATGGGGAGCCTGGGGTGAGCTGGTTTCATCTGGACCCTCAGCCAGAACCACAGGAAACACAGAGACACAGGAACTCCAGGAATGATGAATGAGGAATGGGGGTCTGAGTCTGGATGGACTGAGGGAACCTCAGCTGATTAGGAATGCTTATGCCCAGCTGTGAGCTCTCTGAGCGAGAAGGAAACAGCACCAGGTGAGTGCAGAAGGGGCAGAGATGGGCTGTGGGCCCTTGCAGGAGTGGGGAGCTTTGGGGCTTGGGATTCTAGAAGGGAGCATTGAAGTGAAGCTAGAGGCAAAAAACCCCTCCCACTGCAGGATTAGAGACTGTTATGCTAATAGTTCTTATTTAAAAAAAAAAAAAAAAAACACGAACAGGCAAAAGAGAAAGAACCTAACCATTGAAACTTTCCATGGGAATAGGAAAAACCTGAATTCATCTTCAGAGGAGGACAGTAAGTTAAAAAACAACAACAAACTTCTTCTATATCATAATAACATTAAATGGCTATCTGCCCAGAAAGAATTTATAGAAGAACTCGGAAAAGATTTTATAAAATCAAATGAGAGAGAAACACTGAGGAAAAGAAATTTTAAAAAAATTTAAAAATCATCCAAGGAAAACAAGTGAACCAATTAGAAAAGGAGATACAGAGTTTTAAAGAAAAAAAAAATAATTCTTTGAAAATTACAATTGGGTTAGGGGAAGCCAGTGAAGCTATAAGAGACGATGAAATAATAAAACTAAATATAAAGCATGAAAAAATAGAACAGTATGTGCAACATAAGAAAAACAACAGATCTGAACAACAAATCAAGAAGAGAAAATATAAGAGTATTTGGAGTATCTGAAGGTTGTGACCAAAAAGAAATAAAAGAACCTTGATTCAATAATCCAAGAAATAATCAATGAAAATTATCTTAGAGCAATAGAACCAGAGGAGAAAGGGGAAATAGAAAAAATCCATTGATCACCTCAAAGAGATTATTTGTGGAAAATACATAGTAATATTATTGCCAAATTTCAAAACCTCTA
This sequence comes from Antechinus flavipes, assembly GCF_016432865.1. Classification (NCBI taxonomy): domain Eukaryota; kingdom Metazoa; phylum Chordata; class Mammalia; order Dasyuromorphia; family Dasyuridae; genus Antechinus; species Antechinus flavipes. Next base: position 84,349,538 of record NC_067402.1, read on the forward strand.
AATCAAAGATAAATTTATTTCAAAAAACAAAAAAAAATTCAAATATGCTACAACTGCAATTAGAATTGTACAGGACTTAGCAGCCAAAATAAAAGATGGCAGGTGCTGGAGTAATGTGTACTGACAATCAAAAGAACTAGGCCTGTGATCAAAAATATCATGTCCAGCAAAATTATCCATAATATTGAATGAAAAAAATGGATATTTAACAAACTTGTAGATGTTCAGGACTTTATCTCAATCAAACAGAAAATTTAACATATGGAAAATTTAATATATAAGAGCTAATATCAAAGAGTTAATTTCCAGGAACTCAACATGGACAAATTGTTCATTTATGTGTTGTGCATGAAAATTTATACCATGTATTTAAGATTGACATCAGTAATTGGATAGCTCAAAATAAAGATTGGGGCAGAGTTGAGTATGATCTGATTCTGAAAAGGTAAAAATAATAATTATGTCCTACAAATGAAATGCAGAGACAGAATAGATACAGAGGCATTGGGGGGTGTGGAGTGGGGAGAGCTTGCAATTCTGATATAGCACCCTTCAAAGTCTAAAAAGAAATAATAGGGAAGAATAGGATAAAGTGCAGTATAGAAGGATGCATAGATTATGGGCAAGAGATAAAGGATAAGGTGGAAGATAGAAGGGTGTGTAGAGTAACAGTGGTGGGACAAGGAGTGTAGATTAATGGGAAAGGAATAAAGAGGAGGGAAAAGGTAGTGTAGGATAAGGTGGGGTTCAGAAAGGTGTTTAAAGTAGGATAAGGTGTGCAGATGAATGAAAATGGAATAAAGAGGGTAGGAAAGGGTGGGAGGAGAAGATAAGGAAGGAATTCATGGGTGGGGGAAGGTTTAATAATAACAAGGCAAGTTAAGGAGCAAAACTAAACTAGAAGAGTTAGCAGGGATAGGAAATAAGAGATATACAGAAACTGCAATAAGGATCAGTAGTACAATTTATTAGAAAAAAAAGTAGGGCTAGTAATCATTGATCTTAGACAAAGTCAAGCTTAAAAATTCAATCAAGAGAGAAACATATATGGTAGCCATATTGATATTACTTAAGATGCATATTTACATATGGGTAGATGTATATATATATGTGTGTGTGTGACTATAGGTGGATATGTATGCATGTAGGTCTATGTATGTGTGTATATAGATATGTGTATATGTATGTAGTCTATGAATAGATATGAATAGATAGATAGAATATATCTGTGCCTAACTATACCCTACTTGGAGGAGGTGAGAGGATGAAAAGGGAAAAAAAATAAAGTAAAAAATGTGCAGCAGAGAACAAAAGAATAATCTAAAGGAAGCAAAGAAAAAATGGATATTATGAATGTAATTTCTTCTCTTATTACATATGCTTTTTTAAAATGGAAATTTATTATTATATATTTTGAATTCTTCCTGATGTTCTGCTGGTCACATGACAAAAACAAATAAAAACCAATAAAATAAACAAAAAAGAGTCATATTGGATGCTAAGAGAAGTATGGATTGTGACCTATAGCTTTAGAAAAAGTACCCACAAATGGCATCATAGCATCACTAATGTTTGGAACTGAAAAGAAAATGATATATTTTGAGTTGTAACACCATAGTCTATTTAAATAAATAATACACTTTGGCGGGGATGGTGTTGGGGGGGGGCAAGGAAAATGATATATGTTTGTGGTTGTCAATCTGAAAAATATGTGGAAATGTCCACTTTAGCAAGAGTAGATAAAAGTGTTCACAAATAACCAAAACAGCTAAGAGACTATAGTAAACATATCAGAAATGTGCCAGTGAAACCCAAACATTACCGTGAACTGGACTGTTTAAGGAAGAAGGATGCATGGAATCCAGTCCGGGCCAGGTGTACCAGGCACAAGTGGATCAAGTTGAGAAGAAGGTCCAGAGAGAATACAGGAAGATATTTCACCCTTAGAGACTGGGGCAGCTCCTTCAATTATCTTAGAGAGTTTGACATAACCCCTTTCATGGTACTTCATAATAATTATATATGGGAAAAATCCATGGGTAATTTAATGGATGTATAGTATCTGGGCCCATGTGGGTGGATATTCCTTTGTGTATATGTTTATGTTTTAGAGTTGATGAAACTTTTTATTCAATAAATATTTGGAAATTGACAAAAAAAAATCCAGAAAGCCTTTAGAGAAGGTTGGAATCCTTGAGCTGGGAGGTAAGTGGGTGGTGAGTGAAAGTGTTAAGCATCCCTGGGATTTTGACAAATTGTGGTTGAATATGGGAGGTAGCATCTGTCAACTTGGAGCAACCATGAATGATTTACTACTACAAGAGGCTAACTCGGTCTCAGAGAGTTTCCTATTCTAATCTAAGATTCTATGAAGTCCTCAGATGAAGAAGGTTCCTTGCCTTTAACTCTACTAACGTTTATTTGTGAATGATCCTTGCCCTGGGTTGTCACTAAACTTTTTGTAGAATTTTGGAAATTTAAATTCTTTGAACATTAATTTTCTCATCTGTAAAATGGAATGGATGGACTAACTGAATAATTTTTAAATAATCTTTAAAAGTTTTCTCAGCTCTATATCTGGGATCTGACTTTGATGACTTAGAGACATGCTGGTAGATCTCAAGTTACTGGTTGATCTAATGAGGGTAGAAATATTCTATCCCTCAGGGAAGTCTACCTTTTGTGTGATCAAATATTTTTTCTTCAAATCATTATTATTATTTTACTTTGATTATTTTTAATGTTTCTTAAGTGAAAAATTAAGGTTAATTATAAAAGTGGTTTTTGCAGGGGGTTGCAGAGCATGATGCATTATGCTGTTCTTTTTTCTCAAATCTACCTAATATTTTTTCTTAAATATAATTGGTGGTGAGGCTCAGTGAGAAGAACATTAAATGAGATCAAGGACACTTGAGTTTCAGTGTGAACTCTGCCGTTGGGCAAGTCACATCAATTCATTGTTCCTCGTTTCCTCACCTGTCAAATGTGAATGACAATCTAGGACTTACTAGGGCCATTTTTAGCACAATCACAGGACAGGATAAGCATTTTGAAAAGTATTCCACAAATGCAATTTTCTGTGCATACTAAACTTTCCCTTTTAGTCTTTCTTTGGTGCTGGTTTAAATAATGTGAGAATAAGTTGTAGGACCAGTGACTGCTTAGTTTTACTATATAAAGCTTTTTCTACTTAGGACATCAAAATACTTTAGGATTCCTACAGTTATGTTGTCTCTCTCTCTCTCTCTCTCTCTCTCTCTCTCTCTCTCTCTCTCTCTCTCTCTGTCTGTCTGTCTTTTTGTTGGGGAGCCATTGCAATAACTGAACATTTCTCCATGGAAATTGTATCTTCAAGGAATATGATCATGTAAGAGGGTCTCCGAGGAACATCATGTTGGTACTGGCTTTTGGAATATTCATCCTGCAAATGTAACACATTCTCCTCTGCTTGGCCTTCAAAGCTCTTCACACTCTGCCTTGAGCTGACCTTTCCAGATGATTTTACTTTACTCTGTCATGTATTTTGTATTTCAGTCACACTACTGGTCTTCTTACTGATCCCAGAACTTAACATTCCATCTCTTGCATCTGCAACATCGCATACTTGGAAAGCACATTCTCCTCACCCCATTCTGTTAGTTTTCTTCGAGCCTTATATACAGTGTGATGGGGGAAACCTATCCTAATCCCTTTGGCTGCAGGTATTCTTTCTCTCTTCATATCACCTTGCATATCTATATGTTATATCCCTGTGTAGAATGTAAGCTCTTTGAGGGCAGGGACTATCTTTTAAAATCTTAGACTTTATATCCCTAGTGCCCGGCACAGAGTCTTTACACATATTAAATGCTTTTTAAATGCCTATTGAATTGAAAGGTAGGGGGTATATGTGGGAGTGGGGTGCAGAAAGCAGAACATGGATGTAAAGGCTACCTCTTGAGAATATTTTCTCTTCTGGAATTTTTCAGAGGTAGTGGAAAACCAACAGTTTTGGAGTCAAGATCAGAAATCACAGATCCAGAGGTGGAATAGACTTTAATGGTCATTAGTCTAATCTCTTCCTTTTACAGAAGAGAGAAAAAGAAGTCTGAGAGTTGCCCAGCAAGGGTACCTAGGTGGCAACATAGGGCACAGAGTGCTGGCCAGGGAGTCGCTTAGGAGAGGTGTGACTATGGGTAAGTCCCTTACTGTCTATAGGCTTCAGTGTCCTTATCTGTAAAATGGGATAATAACAGCACCTACCTCCTGTGGTTGTCACATGGATCAAAATAAGTTAATGATCACAAAGCACTTAGCTCATTGCTGGGCACATCCTAAGTGCTACACAGATGTTAACTATTATTAGTTATTGCTCATGGTCATAGAGGTTGTAGGTTTGAGGCAGAATTTGAACTCAGGTCTTCCCAGCTCCAAGACCACCCTTCTGCTCATGTGCCATGCTGGATGTGGGCTGAACTCCAGGCTTTGCCATTTTTTTTCCAGTTTCTTTCTTTGTAGCTTCAGGCAAGTCACTTGTTGGCTCTGAACCCCGTTATCCTAAGGGTGCCATATTGGTGACCTTTTAAGTCCTTTTAACTCCAGATCAGTGGTCCTGATTACCCTTATTTACTAAGGCAGAGGAAGATGTCAGAAGGAAAAAAAGCAAAACAAAACATTAAATCCCACCAACAATGAACAGTATTTCTCTTTCCTGGGCAAATACAAGGACAAACAAGGAGTTGGTATGGATTGCCTACTAATTATCACAGGCCTGAAACAATTGCCTTGCCAAAAATGCCAAAGAAGTGCTGCATTTTCTTAGGTCTTTCCAGGCTGTTTCAATATTTCCTCCAATGGCCTGTCTGATGAACCATAAGCTTCCAGGCAGCCACCTGGCTGCACAAGGTTCCATTCTGTATTAGTTGCATGGGGGAGAGCTGTCAAAGCCCCACATTGACACCTCCCTGTAGCTCCCCAACCACCCATCAAAGCATCTTGAGCTATTTCTTCAATTTGCTTTTCCCATTCAAGACATTAAAGAGCACTTTCATGTCAAACTTCTAGCATGAGTATGCCAAAAGGGAGGTCTTCTAAGACTCATCTTTCCCAAGTTGACCCAAGGGATTGGGAGGAAAAGCATGCTTCATATTTCTTCCTTCCTTCTGAAAGGGAAAGAGGAGACTTGCAGACAAGGAACATGATGGTTCCATTTCCCAGCCCCTCTCTGGCCAGATAGCCCTCCGCCTTTGTGTTTGTCACCGGTTCTGGGAGGCCTTTTCTGAATTTTCCTTTAGCCTTTGTTTGCTTATGGGAGGCTTAGGGCTTATGTAAAAATTGGCACCTAAGTCTAAAATGGGCTCCTGAGCAGGCAGGAGCTCAGGGCTCTAAAGAGAGAAGGAAGGGTCAGCTTTTAGGCTTTGCCTTTCATTGTTGCTTGGGTAATCCTAAAATGCTGAAGGCTCCCACCCCCTCACCCCCCTTTTTATTGCAGACATAGGCTGGGGAGACGAGCCTTTTTAAAAACTAAGTACCCTGCTAAGCTTCTGAATGTTTTCACAAGACACCTCAGAGAATGTGTTCAGCCATGGTAGCTTTTAACCACTTTGGTTTAGGGGAAAATTTGGTCTTGTAAAAGCTCTCTCCTCCCTTCCCCCTTTCTGACCATGAGGGATTAGTTCTACAATGGAATGAAATCAGGATAGGTGAGCCACTAGAAAGACACCTTGGCTGGAAGGCTCAGGATTCAGTGGATTTTTCAGAGGGCAGGGAGATTTGGTATATTCCTGCTCTTGCAAAGCAGTTATTATAGACCATTCCATGGAATTCAGAGCTGTGTCTAGACATGCTTTCTCAATTGGACTATAGCCCAGCTGGTCTGGCGACAATAGTCAAGGTCAGCTTTAGACATAGGTGGTATAAGTAGCTATTTGTGGGCCATCACAAGGGTCAGTGGCCTTTCCCTTACAAAAGGGAAAGGGATTGGGATACTACTGAGTGGAGTAAAATTTTCTGCCTAAATGAGAAAGGCAGCATGTGGACCCTAGCCCCAAACTGCAGGATATTGGATAATAAACTGGCTCTTGGGTTGGGGGAGCTGAGCACCTCAACAGATAAAAGGAAGGCCAAAAGTAGAAAGGGATATGGGATGAGGGAAATGGCAACATTTTGCTCAAGATCCCTAACCCAATGTTGGCTATCATGGAAGCTGGAATTTGGTTGTTGAAAAATGGAAACGGATTGGTTGGTGGTTGGAAGGATTTGATGCTAAGTGTGGCTAATCAGGCAAAACATTCAGATGATATGAAAATTACCCAGCCAAATTAACCTTTTAATATTAATATACCAGGCACTGTGTTCAGAATGAAAGGGAAAGGAAAAAAAGACAAAAATAAATCAGTTCCTGACTTCAAGGGGCTTAAGATTTAATGAGAGAATACAACATACACACACACACACACACACACACATGCACACATTAAAATTCAAAATAATTGAGAAGTGAAGGGCACTAACAATTGAAAATATCAAACAGGATTTCCAGGGAAAGATAGTGCTTGAGCTTAGCTTAGAAGAAAACTGGTGAGAAGGGAGTGTGTTCCCAGATTTGAATACAGCCTGTGTGTGAGAAAGGCAAGAAGATTGGTTGGCTTGACCATAGACTTTATGAAGTGATATATACTAAGGAAACACTTTCAGTTCACACATGTGTCTTGATAGAAATGGCAAAAAATTTACAGTGAAGTTGGTTTATGAGTGAACCAAATTATCTGTTTAAATGGAAATTGTGAACTTTGCCCAAGGTCTAGAATGCAATTGGCTTTTGAATTCACGACACTGTTCCTAATAGTATGGTTTAATATAGAGATATTATTGAAGAGTCATATGCAGGACTAAAATTTTTTTCATATATCATCTATAGGATTATGTCTAGGCAAAGTCAAGAAGTAGGCAAAAAAGCTTGCCTAAATAATCTTTTAAAACATATTTTGTTTAGATAAACACCTTTTTTTCAAATTTTTGAGACTCTCTATTGTCTACCAAATAAAGATTATGCTCCTCAGTCTGACAGTCACTAGATTCCAGAATCTGGTTCCTTTTCACATGTTCCATTTCCAATAAAAATAGACTTCTCATCATCATCCATTCTCATCCCTTTATCCCTCACTTCTATGCCTTTGCTTATCCTTCCCTTTATGTTTACAGTGGCTGCATCCACCTTCCATCCTTCGGCATCTTTTCCCCTCCTGTTGAAATCCTTTCCCTCTTGCAAAGGTCCCAACTTAAATTTCACCTTTATCATGAAGTTTCTCCCTGATCTCTCTATTTGGAAGTGATACCTTCCTTCTTGAATAAAAATTTCTAATTTTTATTAATTTGTATACATTGTAACCCATCTCCTGTTAATTTCTAAGTTCTATGAAGGTAGGCACTATTCCTACTGGGTAATCACAAACCCATCCCCATTATGTGTTGTGGCTGGAGCATATCACACAGAGCTAAGCTGGGCTTATTTGACCACTTCCAATGACTCTTTGTGCTGAAAGACTTGGCATCTAGGAGCTGACTCAGAAAACCCTTTGTCACTGGCACAGAAATTGAGAGAAGAGGGAGCACAAAAAAAGAAATGGATAATGAGTCTGGAAGAACCAGTCACCTAGTAGACTAAAAGAAACAGCCACTTCCATGCATCTTCTCTTTCTCTGATTTGTCTGCTGAGTGTGAGAGAACTCTGTGAGGATTTCTCTTGGATTTCCTTTGGAAGCAGAGGCAAGAGTGCTCTTTCTCCCCTTTAGCTCCCACAGAATGCAGCTGCTCATGCAGGGTAACTAGAGCATTTACTTGTTTTAGGTGAGCTTGAGTCGGACTAAAAAAACTATGACTTCTGCTTTGTGAATGGTTCTCTGAGCAAAGGTGACTACACAGCAATTCTGAGAGGGATGTTTTGAAGCAACCTTGTGAGTGTGAGAGATTGGGAGCTCAGTCTGAATGAACTGGAAGCACAGGAGGAATTTTTTGCAACTACATGCTTCTCAGAGAAAATGACTACCATTGGTAGTTATGGTTATTACCCTGACACAGATACATCATAGATTGAATCATGAGCCTTAAGGGCAGGCAGTAGTTCTTCTGAGCAATACAAACATAACTTAACTAAAAGGATGCTCATCAACTGTGGAATGGCTGAATAGATTATAGATTATGAGTGTATTGGAATATTCTTGTACCAAAAGAAATGATGAAGAGGTAGTTTCAATGAAAATCTGAGTAGGCTTATATGGACTAATGTGTGGAGCAGTGAACTAGGGGAGGGAAAGAAAAGTAGGAAAACAATTTATAAAATAATGACAACATTGTAAAAACAAACTTTGAAAGACAATAACTATAAGGCAATGATCAATCATAATTCTATGCTATCTGCCTATTGATAGAAATGATGGACTGAAATTACAGAATGAAATCTATTTATGGACATTGTCCACATCCCATATTATTTTTTGTTTGACTATTAATCTTTGTTATGGGAATTTTGTTTTTCTTTCTTTTTTTCCTCTTTTTCCATTAAGGGGGATAGAGATAAATGGGGGAGAAGGGAGAACTAATTTGAATTGAAAAAAATAAACTAAAAAATACAAACAACCCTCTTTACTTTTGTCCTCTGTGTTGTTAATCTGTAGAATAGTAGGCTATACTGCTAAGTTGGCATTTTACACACACACACACACACACACACACACACACACCCCTACATGTAAACCTCTATTATTTTAGAAAACAATAGTTGTGGGTTCCTTCTCTTTGACTTAAATACATACATTCTCCCTGACACTTTTAAAAAGGGTCCCCAAGATCAAAGATGCTGCCCCAGCACCTGTGCCAACATTATTTTCAATTGCTATTGACCCATTCTCTAAGCTTTTTCTTTTATGCAGGTGTTTTTTTTTAAAGTTAGATGATAGCATCAGGCTGAACAAAACCCAAGTCTATATGTATTTATGCTTGTCTATGTGTACACATATACCTAAGGATATAGCCTTTGTATAGCTTTCATTCAGAAACCTAGTAGTTAAATCCCCACTCAGGACCAGGCTCAGCTGTAGATTCTCTTTTGATAATCTTCTATTAACAGTAAATTGAATAATGCTCAAGGACTAACTCAAAAATGAAAACATAATTATTTTTTTAAAAAACTCAGCGGTTTGACCTCAAAATACATATTGAGAAAATGAAAAGGAAAGCCATTCCCAGCTTGTCTTTGTGGGTTCTTTTACATATAGTTGCAGAAAAAAAAAGTCCATTTTACTTCATGAATTCTACTATTCATAGAATATCTCCCCTCAAGCTCTAAGACAATATGGGGCAACAATTTTCAAAGTCTTGGATCTGGGACTTTTGGGAGTGGTCCAGGCCTTTTCATGAAGCCCTCAAGTTTAACACTATTTTTATAATAATACTAAGATTTAAATTTCTACTATTTAAATGTATATATATATATATATACACACACATATACATATATATACATACACATACATATATACACTTATATTTTATATATGTATAAACACACAGACACACATACATATATAATCCATATAAACAAAAGCTTTTGGGGGGGGTGGTCCCTTAATTATTTCTAAGAGTGTAAAAAGATGCTGAGTCCAAAAAAAAAATTGGTGTAGAAGAGAGAGTGTTGGCTTTGGCAATGGAAAGACCTGAGTTTGAGTTAGGTACAAGTTGAAATCCTGTCTCTATAACCAACTGGAATTTTGGGTAACCCATGTATCTTTTTTAATTAATTAATTTTTTGATTATAGCTTTTTATTGACAAAACACATGCATGGGTAATTTTTTCAACATTGATCCTTGCAAAAACTTCTGTTCCAACTTTTTCCCTCCTTCCCTCCATCCCCTCCTCTAGATGGCAGGTAGTCCAAATACATATTAAATGTGTTAAAGTATATGTTAAATACAACATATGTATATATATTTATACAGTTGTCTCGCTACAAAAGAAAATTCGGATTTAGAAAGAATAACCCATGTTTCTAGAGAACATTAGACTGAATAGCTTTTAAGGTCACTTCTAGACATAAATTTATAATCCTATGAAAAAACTCTGTGATCTTTGGCAAATCATAATCTCTCTGATCCTCAGTTTCTTCATCTATAAAGTGGACAAATAATACAGCATAATTTCATGGAGTTGTTGTGTAGTGCAAATGAGAGATTATTATGATTGTCTTTCTTTGATTAATACAAAATGAAACACATAAGTCCATAAGCAATGCCAGACAAACTTTTTAAAATTAGGCACTGCCAAACTACATCAAAGATGATGCAATTATGACTGCAAAAAAATTTTTTTAATGGAATTAAAAGTCGTGAGGATACCTCTGAGGATAATGAACCATAATCTCTTTGAATAGTTATGAGCAATATGTTCTACCACCCTCACATTTCTTTGCAAAGGCCACTGAATCAACCTTTACTCCAGTGATTAAAACACACACACACACACACACACACACACGCACACACACACACACACACCTGCTGTAATATCTGATTTCTCTAGTCAGTTGATTGATTCAGCCTTAAAGCTACTGAAAGACAGGGGAGTATAATAGAAACAACATTAACTCCTGTGCATCAAATATGTCATCTATAAAAGAGAAACATTTGGTCTAGATGTCTTCTAAAGGCCTTCCCTGTTTCTGAGGCTTCTGTCTTCTGAGGGAAATAACCTCAGAATATAGTTATAGCAATAGCAGAGGTGACAAGAGGGAATGGGCCATGCTCCAAGGTCTTAGGACAGAATAGTGTCCCTGTTGCACACTATCCTCCTTTGCCTAAATGCCCAGAGTTGGCCCTGTCCATATACTGCTACAATGGTGACTAGCAGAACCAGAATTAAGGAAGCAGAAGTTAGTTTTGGACCCCATCTGTCCTTCAATCAGTACTCATAAAACAAAACCCAACTACCATGGCCTGCCTGCTGCCCATAGAGATGAGTAGCCCCTGACACCTTTTATCCTTGACAAGATAACCAACTAATTTTTGATGTGTAGAAGAAGATTTTGAGGGCATGGAGCAGCATGAGAAAGTAAATGTTGGATCCAGTGGAACTATAGAGTGCTTGCTTGACTGTCCTGAGCAGTTGCTTGACTTACTGGAAGAAGTGGCCACCAATGTCAAGGCTCACCAGCTGGACCACCAAATGCTAGCTTTGTAGACTTTATAGGATGTCACAAAACTTTCCTTATGCCTACAATGTACTTTCTCAGATCCAGGAGGAAACCAAAGAGGAAAAGCTGTACAGTATTAATTCCCATTCAAGATGGATTTTGGAAATTTCATCTCTTCTTATCTAGAAATCTAACTTACTACTTACTAATTGGGGAGGAGAAGGAGTAAACATTAAGGGACAGAAGTGTGTGTGTGTGTGTGTGTGTGTGTGTGTGTATGGGGGGAGGGGTGTTGAATGAGGGCTGTTGCATGTTCATTGATGGAATGGTACTTGGAAATGAGGATGGGTGGAAATAAAGGGGCTTGGTCATGAATATCATTTAGTCATTGAGAAGGGGAGAGAGCAGAGGAAGAGATTTGACCTTGAATTCCTTGAAATTATCTTCCATGGTGGGGTCTTTGCTGATGAGGAGGGACGGGAGCTGAACTGGTTGATTCTATTTCTCACTCACAACTCTTTCATCTTGTTTAATGTTTGTCATGTTTTATGATCCATTCAGAGAGAAAAAAGATTCTGGAAATGTGGCTGCTCAAAATTTAGGTTGACTGTTTTTCTTAGGGCTATAATGCCCATTTCCCTGAGTCAGAGATATTAGGTCAGGAAGGTCTGATTTCAAATCCAGCCTCAGAAGCTTTCTAGCTCTTTGACTTCGGGGAAGATACTTAGCTTTTCTCTCTAAGGCTAGATTTCCTTATATGTAAAATGGGTATAATAATTACAGCAGATATCTCTGTGGTTTGTTTAAGAACAGAATGAAATTGCATGTAAAGCAATAAATGTCATTACCTGTTCTGTCTGCTTGTAGTTTTCCTAAACTGAGTTTTTTCAAAGCTTCAAAGGGCAAAGTCACCAGGGTTCTTGTTTCTAAGGATTTGCTGAGGAGTTCATCATATTCACTATACCATGGGCTTTGATCACATCCCTGCTTCAAGCCTTGGCATTTACAGATGGAAGAATCCCAGCCTTTTTGGTCTGTCCTTATATTGTAGCTTCTACCCCTCCCTTTAATCAATTTAATTATTCTTTTTGGATCTTCTCCAGCTCTGTCATGTCTTTGTTGAGGTGAGGTTATGGGGCACACAGTAATACAGATGTAGATGGACCACAATAGCTTGCTTGCCAGCCTTCTTCTTAGGCCATTTGTCTGTCTTTTTTCTTGTCTCTTTATGTATCTGATTTTTTTCTTCCTCCTGCCCTTCCTCCTTCCCTCCCTTCTTTTTTTCCTCCCTCTCTATCTCCCTCCCTTCTTCACTCTCCTTTTCCTTTTTTTTCCTTCCTTCCTTCCTTCTTCCTTCCTTCCTTCCTTCCTTCCTTCCTTCCTTCCTTCCTTCCTTCCTTCCTTCCTTCCTTCCTTCCTTCCTTCCTTCCTTCCTTCCTTCCTTCCTTCCTTCCTCTCTTCCTCCCTCCTTCCCTTATTTCCTGCCTTCCTTTCTTCCTTTCTAATGAGAGGAGCAGTTTCACATCCATCTCCCAGCATAGCAACTGAGGTTTGGAGGGAGATGGGATTTCTGACTTATTATTGTGTCATCTAAACCAAATAATGAGGCTACAGCTGATTGACTTGTTATCATTTTGGCCATCTAATTGGGTTTGCTTGGACTAGAATTCATAGTTCTCTTAATACAGAGTGAGATCATAGGGACATAGATTTGGAGCTGAGAGAGAAGTCACCTGGCCCAATCTTGTCATTTGAAAATGGGGAAACGGAGGCCAGGCAGGGCTATGATCTTTTATTAATTATGATCTGTCAAGTTTTAGAATTAGCCTGGTTTACAGAAAGGAGAGATGGTTTTGGAGTCAGAAAACACGTTCTAATTCACCTTTAGTCATTTGTATTTTGTTTTTGCTATGTGATTGTGAGAAAGTCATTTGTATTGCTATGGGACTAGAAAAACAGAGCAACCTATTACAGAGCAGCATCTTTCTATTGACCATCTTAATTGGCTGTCGGTTCCTAAAAAGAAGGGAATGGAGTATGAACTGTGGAACTCCTTCTAGGTTTAAACTAATTCACTTCTAACATTATACAATTGACTGGAAGTCTAATATTCTTTCTACTGTACCAAATTGGTTAGAATAAGCTATCCGTTGAAATCCATAAAGTCCAGCTTCAGAAACTGGGGCAGAGGTAGGGGAAAGAAGTATACTATTCCTTATCAGTGAAATTAAAAACAATTATAAAAGCAAAGCTGCAAGGGCTTTCATTCTTTGAAACCAAGGAAAGTGACTATTCTATTATTCTGGGCTACTGTGAGAACCTTTCTAGAGTACTTACTATTCAGAATCATGTATATGATTTTTCTATAAGAGACCCATCCAACTTCAGAAGTAATACACTAGGATGCCATGCCATGTGTCTGCTTTGGAAAACAACAAAGGAATAATTCTGAGGCTTAATGCATTTGGCTATTGGTATGAGATTAAGATGATTTAAAATTCATCCATATAAGCAAATGTATATTTTTTCCAAAAGCAAATTTTTAACCTTTTAAAGGTCAGTACACTCTAAGAAACAGTTACTGAGGTCCTGCTATATACTAAGGGTTGTGCAAGACATTATGATGAAAAGAAGGAAAGATGTGACATTAACTCAGAGACAGTTTCAGGAGACTGAACAGCTTTTGGAGTTCTGGGGCAAGCTTTACTGAGTTCTGAATATGACAAACTGGGGAGATATGTACATTAAGACTATTGTATTATTTAGACCAGTATAATTTATCTAATTAAAAACAGAAGGTAAGAATGTGTTTATTAGTTATAAACAAAGGTATGGTTATTTAAAGAGAGGATGCAGTGTCTAAACCCCAAAATATAAGGAGTGAGAGAGAAGGAAAAGGCTTAGAAGCTACATTATCTAAGCTTCAAGCTGGAATGAATGAGTATAACTAACTGAACAGAAGAACAGATCAAAAGCAGAGAATAAGAGATGTCACTCATCAGATAAACTGAGATGAATCTAGTGAAGGGTTAGTCAGTTAAACATGTATGTATCAATTTAATTTAATAGTGGAAATATCTTTCTAAAGAAATTTACATTTATCAAATAATTTTTCTTTGTATTGCTCTTAAAAGAGGAAACGGACTCCCAAATACCCATTTTCAGAGTTACCCTGAGCACATGTGTTTTTTCTCACTTACATGATTTCTAGCCAGTGTGTGTCCACTCTCCCTCACAGATACGGAGTATAGAAGTGGGAGAATGTGGCTCAAATTTATGTATGGATTGTGATTTATTTATTATTTATTCATTTGATTTAATATATGAGTAGCTGTGATATAGTGATAGCAATTATTATAGTTTTACATTATATATTATTGTATTATATCTATTAATTCTGGAGAAGAAAATGATAAACCATTCTAGTATCTTTGCCAAGAAAACACCAAATGAGGTCACAAAGAATTGGACATGATGGAACAACAAAAATTATTTATTTATTTATTTGTTATACTTTATATTATTTATTATATTTCATTTAATTATGCTATGTTGTATAATATATTGTATTATATGTGTTATGATAATATCATTAAATCATGTAATATTATAATAATAGCTGTTATATGACTTACACTTCTCTGGGATTTTACCCTTAGCAGATGGGAGTCATGAGCAAGTGGATGTCCCTGAAGCCTGGTAGATGATAGCAGGAAGCTGCTCTTTAGGGACTCTCCCCATGCCTCCACCCAGCTTGGGGAGTGAAGAAGAAATACCCAGGAGAGAGTTGAGTGATGACTTCACAAGAGTATAGCAGCAGCCCTGCAGCATCAGAAATGTGAGTTGTTTTGGCAATATGTGTGCCCTGCTCAAACATATACACCTTCTATCTGCCTTTCATGCATTTGCCCTAGCTGTACAGGTTCCTGGAGAATTTCCACTTTTACTCATGTTTCTTGACTACACGTGTTCCTGATCTGAGGGTTCCCCAGCTGTGTTCCCCAGTCACTTGGGTCCTCTGTGTATATCCCCCCACCTATGTAATCATAGATATAGCCAGTTCTGTCAAGAGCACAGCCCATGTCCACATGGGTTGTGGAAGTAGGAGGTGATGTTTATCATTTTATTTGCTGTGCAATTTAATTAAGTCAATTTATAAATCTTTTTTCTTAATCTGAAATCTTTTGCTTTGAACCAGAGTGAGTCCTCTGCTTGGCTGGCTAAAGTAAATATTAATGGGTGCTCCTGAATTATCTTGGATGGTTTCTTTAGGGTATAAGGAGGTGCCCAGGATGTGATAGTTATTAGTATTGAGGTAAAATCAAAACTAATTAAATGTAAGGTGAGGGGAGAAGATCATCCAGTGAAACTACTTCCCTTGATTTGCTCATCTCTAGTTTCTCAAATCATATACTTATCAGAGTGAGTAGAAGTGCTAAGATTTTTTTTCCTGTTCATCTTAAAGATTTTTCTCCTCACATGGAAACAGAGAGGGTGAGTCCCGAAGTTGTTCCCACTTTAACCATTTCTACCAGCATGCATAATGTCAGAAAGGAGAAGAAAGTGGAAACAGTATACCCCTGGATGGAGGCTACCTGCTTAAATTTAGTCCCAGTATATTGAATATTTTCCCTCCAAAGTTGGGGAAACTCCAAGATCATCGAGGTGTTAGAGAACCTATTACTTTGCCAACTAGGCAGTGGGTACAAGC
This sequence comes from Antechinus flavipes, assembly GCF_016432865.1. Lineage (NCBI taxonomy): Eukaryota > Metazoa > Chordata > Mammalia > Dasyuromorphia > Dasyuridae > Antechinus > Antechinus flavipes. Next base: position 84,365,414 of record NC_067402.1, read on the forward strand.
AAAGGATGTACAGAGACCCAAAGGGGCAGGAGATGGTAAAATTCCAAGGGACTGAGGCAGGAGAGGGGATTAAGAAAGAGAACAAAGAACAATTCTGCAGTAAAAAAAAAAAAAAATCGAGAGCACTTTAGAAAGAGCTAGTTTCAACTGGCTAACTTACCCTCAATAACTATTCCTGATTTTACAGGCCTGACAGATAATCAAGGGCATTATGCTTCATGTCAGGGAGGGGATAATATTTTCAAGGGCCTATCGTTTAAAAAACAATTTCTGTCACATAGCCGGCCCACGCGTCAGGCTTGCATGCCTCTCTGTTTCATCGCTGATTTGGAAATAAATTATGCTGATTGCTCCCAATATGAGGAGAATCCATCATCATTCATCTCTGAATTCATCTCAGTCACCCTATCATTGTTCCTGGCCTATGTCCCATGTAACCCCAGGCTCCTCTTCCACTATGGTAATGAAATCCTGCCTATTCCAAGTTAATAAACTGGGTCACAATTGGAAATACCGAGTAAACCTGCAGTTTCTTGGGCTGACTGCTTCACTATCCAAGTCTTCTCTCCTGTACTTAGCATGCTATTATTTCATTCTGGAACCAGGTTAATCTGCCTTCTGGGACATGGTTGGCCACCTTCTACCATCCCTAAATCAGTTGAAATGGGGGTGGAGATAAGTGGGGGTGTGTTTGTTCTGTTCTTTGGTCTAATACTTTTCAATCCTTACCCTCCATCTTTCTAACATATACCACTGTGAGGCTGGAAAATTAGAGTGAGCCCTCCCTCTACATTGCCTTTTCTTTCTGGGCTCGAGAGTCTAATAATGAAGAATGAAATTGATTCAAAAGTGAGTCCAGAAGTTTTTGATGGGAGGGAGTTCCTAAAAGGCAGCAGGAGAACAATAGTGAAAATAGGGGAAAAAAAACTTTGCAAAAAGGTAAAATATCAGATTTTATGCTGCTAAAGGTTTTGTTTTGTTGAGAAACAGGTAAAATACAAGACTAGATGTAAAAGTACTCTGAAATGCTAACAAGGAATGACATGTAGAGATACCATGTTATTATTTGATACTTCATTGTATCATTGACTTTATCAATGTAGTTATTTACTCTATAGCTGTAGATCAAAATCCAGCCATAAAATGGGTCCTCCAAGAAATTAATGGGTATTTTAGACCTCTATATTTAATGAATATATATCCCTGTTTTTAGTAAGTTGTGTGTGTGTGTGTGTGTGTGTGTGTGTGTGTGTGTGTGTGTGAAAGAGAGATTTATTCGGGTCCAATCTGTATACTCAGTGTCTGAAAGATGACAACAAAATATGGAGATTTGTCTAAGCACCTCATTTTGCAGATGAGGAAACTGAGATTAAACATCTTGCCCTAGGTCACAGTTAATTAAGTGGCAAAACTAGGATTTGAATTCTGGTTTTCTGACTTCTAAATTCAATGTTCTTTCCCCTCTATCACACTTACAAATGTGGTTCTTCTGGAAAAATAGGGGGAAGGGGACTAAAAAAACACAAATAGGAACAACAAATACTTCCTAAAATAACAGCACATAGATATTCAATCATCTACTTACTGGCCTTGTTCTTCACAGAAGGTGGAAAGTATGATAAATATTAGATACAGGGAGGGTAGCTGTGACTATTTTCTGGGATTGTTTGATGATAATGATATACCTTTCTTATTCAAGGAGGCCATTGTTTGTTTATTCCAAGAAATAGCCTGTTCTAAATCTGGGGTCCATGAATGTGCTTTTAAAAAAATTAATAACTACATTTCAGTAAAATTGGTTTCCTCCATAATCCTATAAAGGATATTTTGTATTACTTTATGTGCTTAAAAACATAATTCTAAGAAGGTATCTATGGGTTTTCTTAGAGAGTCAAAGGGGTCCTGGAAACAAAAACCAAGCTTAAAAACCTTTGCTCTTAATCTTGGAGGGTGGCTACTTGGAGGTTAGAAGTTAGGAGAATGAGGGCCTCTGAATTCTAGCATATGCCTGAATCCATGAGATGCAGAGAAAGAAGAAAATACTCTTTACCTCTGGTAAGGTAAGAACCTCAGAAAAACTGCTAAAATTGAGGTACTGTTACAATTCCCATTTTACACTTGAGGAAATTGAGGCAGACAAATAGTAAGGAAGTTGCTTAGGGTCCCACAACTTATAGATGACTGAGGCTGAATTTGAACTCAGGGCTTACTTTGGTCCCAGGATTCTTTCCAGGGTGCTGCCTTGCTGCCTTGCTACAAGGTGATGCAGTTAGGAAATAGCTAAGCCAGGTTTTGAACCTCAGGTTCTCTGACATTAGATCTAGGGCTTTTCTCTTTTGACTGTGCTCAGTCTTCAAAAGTAGTTACTTAGACTTTTACCCAGGGACATGTTGGAGCCAGCTTGGAGAGCAGTTAATAGTTAAAATTTTAATATGATCATTGACACCTCAGAAATCATCACACTCTACATATTAAGTTAGATTTTTATTGTCTAGTTATATTAACAATTAATTATTAAATTAAATAATTAATGTTAATGATTAAAATATTAATGATTAATCATTAACTTAAAGATTGAAACTTTAAGAAAATTAAACTTAAAAGTGTGTTTTGTGTAATCCCCCTGCCAAGAGCTAGTAATTAAACATTTTACAATTAAGATCATCACTAGGCCCACCATGGCCTTTGCCTATCCTTAGTACAAACAGTATTTTATTTGCAATTTTTTTCAATTTTTGACTTCTATCGACCATTCTTTCAGATTAAAAACATGCTCGATACTGGATTCAAGTTATCAAGAGAGAGCCAAGACACATCTTTTTGTCTTACTATAAACTACATAGACCCTGGTCTATATTTTCCTTTCAAACTATTGAGAGTAGCCAGATACAGCACTGAATGTGCCATTAAGGAAGTGTAGGTTCAAATTCTCCATTCAACATTTATTAGCTTTGCAATTATGGTGAGCATCAGTTTTTGATCTGTAAAAAGATGATACCTCTAATACTTATCTCATGGTACTGTTATGTAGGTCAAATAAGATAATACGTATAAAGTTTTACAAACATTAAAGCACTATATAAATGTTATTATTCTCACTTCCATCAAAAAAATCCAGCCCTTGGCTTCCTCCAAAGTTAACATTGGGGTTGATCCAAAGACCATTTGGCTCCAACTAAGTAATTCCATTGGATTATTGTCCTGATAGCACATTGGATTATTATACTGTCATGGATTATTTATTACCACAAATTGTTACAAATCACACACATCTGGATAATGGGACTCTCTTTAAATCATAGTGTTTCTTATAAATGGGTTATCTTGGTTTGCCACAAGTGGAAAATCCCATTGTCACTGTCATCATCTACACTGTTTAAAGATGTGCTAATATTTCCTCACCTAAATTCCCTCCTCTTTGCACACTTACCCCAAACTGGAGGAGAATAAGATTTTCAAAGGCCCAGCTTTCCTGGTCCCCATTAATAAGAGCCTTCTGGAACTGTGTCATCATATTGCTCAGAGCTGCACACAAACAATCCTTTCCAAATGGGATAATGAATGATATAAGATTTATGGTTTTCCATATAGTACATTATTATAGTTTCACATGGTAAATCATTAGATATTCATATGAAAATTCATTGTTGAGAGTTAGCCCAAGAATAAGCTCACAAAACATTCACCAAATTAACAATTTTGGTAAAATTTTAGTCTTTGTTGAACACATATGATATCTGCTGGAACTAGAAGACAAAAAAGGAATGACCCTTCCAAAGGTCCAAAGTTAGCCTGTTTTAACCATAACAACCACTACTAAATTAGAGATAAAGTAGGAAGATCTATTAGTAGTAGCCTTTTTTCCTCCAAAATAATTTATGATTTATGTTTGTAATAATCATTCACATTAATATAGCCTCTTCAAGTTGGCACATTGCTTTACATATATTTTCTTATTTTCTCTTCACAACTCTGTGAAGTAACTGCTATGATTGACTTCTTTTTACAGGCTGAAGAAACAGGCTCAGAAAGACTAAGAGTCATTCAGGCAATCTGAGGCTGAATTTAAAGCTCTATGTTTTGACTCCAAGTCCAAAGCTCTGTTTATTGCTTCTCAATTTTTAGCTGTGACATTTCTTTTGTAGGAATATTGGTATGTCCTTTATGTCATAGTAGACCTTGAACAAATCAGGAGAGAACTGAGAATTGATTTTCATCTCTTCCTCCTACCCTCACCTAGTTGCTAGCTAATATTTATTAGCTTGGGAGGAGATGAAATTGCCTTAAAGTAAACCTTAGAGGGAATTGCTTTTCAATTTGACAAGCCACTTATTGAGCAACACCTCCTGGAATAGGACACAAAATATATTCTTGGAAAGTCTAGGAGGGGAGGGAAGACATTGCAAGGGGAAATGGGAAAGCACTCGGAATAAACATTAATTTTTGCCTTGGCCCCAACTGCTGTAGGATCAAGGCCAGGACCTTATCAGCCTCCATTGAAATCTTCTATTCAGATGATATTTGTTCAAAGATGTGCTCCATGAAGCCAGCATTGGTATTGTTGCCATTTAAAACAAAGCTTCAGATAGGCTAAAAGGAAATTGCATTCGTCCTCTCCTCTCTCCTGATCACTTCAAACCCAAACATACTTACTTTGTGGAACTCTGCATGGGGAAAAGAAAAGAGGTAAAATGGGAAATGACGAGTTAAATGGACTGGGGAGATTTACCTGGAGAAGGGAAGCCTGGGGATGGGAGGAGAATTAACACTGATGTCTTTAAGTATTTGAATATAAGAGAATCTAGAGGACAAAATTAAGATCAATGAATTAGCCATTTCAGGGATCTAGATTTAGGTTTGCAATAAGGAACAATTTTCCCTTTCTCCTCTTACAAAAATAATGTTTTCATATTTCTCATAGGTTCTTTCCCCTATCATATTATATCAATTAGACAGTAAACTCCCTCTACCTCAAGTACTTTGCATAGTACTTTGCACATAGTAGGCATTACTGTATGCTAGATTTGCATGGAATAGAGTTAAATTGAACTTGCTGAATTACTTAAAGACATCAGTGTTAATTCTCCTCCCATCCCCAGGCTTCCCTTCTCCAGGTAAATATTCCCAGTCCATTTAACTCCTCTTTTCCCATTTTACTTCTTTTCTTAATTTGGGAATGGGATGCCTTGGAAGATAATAAGTATCCCATCTCTGGAAGTCATTTGGAGTCCAGATGATGACCTGTCTAGGATCCTGGTAAGTGAATTCCCGTTCAAGTACAGGTTGAACTGGACTCTGAAGTCCATGATAATTTTGAAATTGTGTAATTCTAGAGGGGCAGACAGGAACTATTCATGAATACTCAGAAATAAGACAATGTCACTGAAGGTTTTCCTAATCAGAGCTAGGACACTGCAATCCCTTAATAGTCAAACATCAACATAAGAAGATATTGATGTACCCGATTCAACTAGTGGATGAGTTATTCCTTGCGAGTGTAATATTGGAGACGTTTTAAAGACTTGCCTCCCAACTTCCACCCTTTGAATTTAAGTGATTTGCCCAAGGTCATACAGCTCATAAATGTCTAAGATGGCATTTAAACATATGACTTCCTGACTATACTCTCAGTGCCCCTATTCACTACATCAAGCTTTTTTAAAAGTTTGGATTCATTTAGTAGACAACAGAAGAAGGCTGAATAGAAAAATACATTATTATAGCAGAAGCATTAAAGCTGGGTTGTAAGGTGAGAAAAGGTAAAGATAGAAAGCTATATTAATTGGCTTTTGTAATAATCCAGGCAGTTGGTAGGTAATGAGAGCCTTTGCTAGGGTGATGACAGTAGGAATGGAAATGAGGACATGGATGTGAGATATTGTAGAGATGAAATTAATGGGAACTCAGCAACTGCCTGGATATAAGAGGTAAAGGAAAGGGAAAGATAAAAAGAAACTCCAAGGGAGGCCAATTGAATGAATATGGGTACCACAGACAGAAATAGTGAAGCCAGAAGCCAGAGTAGATATAGGGCAAAAAGACAATAAGATCAATCTGAGACGTGTTGAGTCTGAAGTCCTTGTGGGACAGCCCAATGCCAAGGTCTTATAGTCTATTTGGGAAGCTCAGTACACCTGATAGAAATTTGATAGATGCTAGAAAAAAATTCTGGAAGGATCAGGAAGTATTGGGATTGAGAACATACTGACTAGCTGGACAAAAGAGAAACCATACCTCTTCTACTGTCATTCAAGAAGAAGGAGGAGAGAAAGGTGAAGATACTTTTGACTTTTGAAGAGTGGAGAGGGGTGCCAAAAGAGATGGGTTGAATCAATGTTTTCTTGTGAAGTAAGAGGCAATAAAGTAGGAGAGTAGGAAGTAGGACAAAATAAAACGTTTGGAGCAGTGACTCTGGGAAATGATATAGTTTGTAAAAGGGAAGTATAAGGATTGCTAAGAAGCAAAAAAGACCAAGGTAAGGTCATGGTCCTTGGATTTGTATTGATTAAAATAAACTTGATTTTATATTTTTTCCATTGATATTTAGCAGCCGTGGACTAGATGCTGGGAAATAAGAGTATGTGGGATAATTACAGATCAGGAAAATATTAGAACTGAGATGAGATTCAAGGTCTCCTGACTTCCAGTTGTACATTTTTCTTTTAGCCAAAAATATAAAACTTGTTTAAATGATTACTTTAATCATCTGTAATTTTATTGGTCTAAGTGCTTCTCTTCCACTGTAGACTGTAATCCCTGGATTTGATAATTGCTATAGTGTTGAAAAAATTCACCATTTGTTGATCAACCCAAACAAATACAATATCATTGTATATAATTATTATTATATTACAATTGTATTCATTACTCATGGCTGATAAAACACATCTCCTTCTTATCCAAGGTTTAGTTATAAACCAAGTCTAAATCCAATCCTGGGGTGAGGTTGTCTCCTGAGTACATAATCAAAAGCAATGTGGAAATAGACAGGTACATCCCAAGAGGTGACTCCGGGTATTCAAAAGCTCAGGAGTAACATATAGGGAGTAAGATATAGGGGCACTCACCCCTTCTTCTACCTAACTCTCATGATACAGCTTGGAATAATGTTCAAGTTTCATAGCTAGAAAGGAAGAGTGCACCATAGAAATGGATTCATCCCTTTCTGAGTAATCAACTCCTATGCTCAATAACCAGTCTGGAGACTTTTTAAAAATCATGTCACAGTGCAAATCTTTCAGCTGAGTCATGTATAGTCAGTTCTAAACTTTCAGAACTATCTCTGAATAGCTATTGAAATGTTCCTTGGTTACTGTTCTTTTACTCTGGACCCAGTGCCTTTTCTATTAAGTCTGGCTTCCTTTGAAATATAATTATGCTTGTGAAATATGAACAGATGCATTTATTAATGATTATTAATGATAGAATCTATCAGCAAAACCATTTACTCATGAATTATCCTCTATGTTTTTAAAAACACAGCTTATGGATAATTGACAAATTTACAGACTGTTCTGTAGTGTAGACATTAAATCATTGTTATTCTTTATTCCTTATAGTTATTTTTTACTCCTTGTAGGATCATGGCCTTAGTTATTTTCTAGCATCATTTGCAACCAAGCAAATATAGTGCGGGAGGTGGGAGGTCACTTTTACAGATACTCAGAGCATACTGTCAGATTGTGAACCAAAGTGAGCACTTTGAACCATGGACCATGTTTTGAAGCCCCAAGCCTATTCTTTCACATGAGTGCCACAGTATCCCACTAACTACTTTATAAAATATAGGAAGTCTTAAAACTCATGGTCAAAGAATTAATTTTATTTAAAATAACAGTGGCTAGTGGATTCTTCAAAAACCTTTGTTGATTGAATAAAAGTGGGGGAAGGACTTCAGGCACAGGATTCTTGCATTTTAGGTCCTTGAGGGACCTCTAGTCTGTAGTTCCACAAACCAACTATATCTGCAGGGAATCTCAAGCCCTTATTGTGCCACTGAGTATGTAATGGCAGCGCCTTCTTTTTTGACAAACCTGAGCAGAAGCACAGTTGTGCATGTCAAGTCAATTGTTCTAGCAGTTATTTTATTAGCTTATGATCATGGATATGTTAATGCTATCTTTGCAAAAGAAAGAGATTGGGACACTGAGTCTTTCTTTAGTTTGTGCATATGTTTTATTCTCCCTATCCAAGTCTAAGGTTTTTGAGGGCAGCAATGATGCTCTATTCATTTTTGTAATTTCCATGGTGTTTAACATGGTTATCTTGCATATATGTGAATAAGGAAGAACTTATGATTTCATCAGTGTGGAGAGGCAACTCTTGTTGGATGCAAGATAATTGCCTGTCAATAACATAGTAGACAAGTCTTCAAGAGCTGCTGAAGGGATTTAGATGTTAGGTGACTTGTCCATACCTAGTAAAGCTCAGAGGCAGGAATTAAATCCTTGCCTTCCTGTCTCCAAGATCAAACCATGTTGCCTTGAATATAGAAAGTGCTTAATAAATCTAAGGAAGGAAGGAAAGACAGAGAGAAAAGGAAGGGACTAAAAATCTATTATTAGATAACTCAATGAATTACTTCATGAAGTCATATTGTCTAAGTCAAGTACATATAACTACAAGAATCCAGATAATTCTAGGGGAAAAAAAAGCTTGATCTTACTTATTTCACCTAAATTACCACCAGGATGAATTATCCAGCTGCTAAGACTTCCTTAATTCACTGAATAATTACTCACATTCTGCCCATCTTTCCCCTATATATACATGGAGTTAGGGTCAGAGGTCACTATCAAGATTGACATATGGCGTTACCATTGTTCACTGAATACATGAATGGTCAAATTCTCTTCCCATCAATGACTGAAGTAAAAAATGAATAATACGATAGAGGTTGAACTAAATTCCTGTTCAGGAATTCAGGAATACTAATTATACAAATATACAAATACTAAGTACACAAATACAGAGCAAAGATTCCAGCATTATTTTATTAAAAATGAAGAGAAATAAGACTGTAGAGTTGGATTATTCTTGTAATCATAGTACTTCTCCAAAATCATAAGGCTGCCAAAACTCTATAAAATGAATTTCTTATTAATTTATATAAAATTTTAAAACAAAAATTAAAATGCCATTAGTTAATTTCTTCCTATTTAAAAGTAAAAACAAAACAAAACAAAACAAAAAACAGTTCTTTTCTGATATCCACTTGCATTTTGGAACCTTCATTTGTAACAAATAAATAAGCAAAACTAGTCCCAATATGCTTGGTTTTAGGTGAAAAAAAATGATGCTGAATTCTCATTTAAGGAGCATTTGGCAGAGTCTGAGACCCTAAACTCTTTCCTTATTAATTAGGAGACCGTAGGCAAATTACTTCTCTTTTTACACCTCAGTTTCTTTATCTGTAAAATGGGACAATGACATTCTTTATTTTCAAAGGGTTTTTGTGAGTAAAAAAGCTTTGTACAATTAAAGTCACTTTAGAAATGTGAGTTTAGTTTATGAATCAAGAATTCTGACTAGAGAGACATGTTGATTCAAGTATGTTAAAAAGCATTATTTGTTTATTTGTTTTTTTTTTCAGTAATAGAGTTTGATAGTCAGTATTCTATTTCTAGTGTCCTGATCTCTCAGATACCCGTTATAGGATAAAACTTTTCTACTGATTTATTTTTTTTGAAAAAAAAATACAACTCATAAAAATAATTCTAAATGAGATCAATGATTTTCCCTTCGTTTCTCAATATGCCTTTTTTCCACTTCATACCAACTATTCTCCCACCCCATCCCCATGCAATAGATGGTCATTAGTGCCAAACAGAGGACCACACTATTACCTTTTAATTGGGTATTTAACAGGACATTGTTTGAAAGCAATAAATGAAAAACATTTTTGTCCTGATTTATCAATTGATCTTCGTGAAAAATTCCCCATAAGGTAATGATTCTGTGTAAATCATGAAACCGCTGTCCTTTTCAGATTTTCTCATGTCACAATTTATTCATTTAATTCCGGTCTCTGAAATTACTGCCATGCCAATTGTGTGTGTGTGTGTGTGTGTGTGTGTGTGTGTGTGTGTGAAATGAAGAATTTGGTCTTTCCCTCATTTGGTGCTTATTTTTGGCTATTCTTCCTTGCATGAGTAATACTGAGTGTGGAAGAAAAAAATCTTCAAAAACATGTGAAGTGGATGGAGTGGCTTCTTGTTACCTGTGAAGAGCCCCCTTGAAGAAGCTTAGGGGACAATGGAATATGGAGCCTGGTGGTGGTTTATTTTGTCCACATGATTCTATTTCACACGCATCCAGACAACTGAATGAATGGAGGATTAGCACACGTTTTCACCTTATTGAATGACCATTTCAAAGCAAACAAATAGAATAAAGGAGTTAGGAATATGAAATAAAAGATTCTCTAAGTCCCTTTGTTACACAGCAAATCACATGCAAACTGGACTAAACCATGAACATACGTACACATATATGTGTAGTTTCTAAAATCTATTGGTTCATGGGGAACAATCTTTCTAATAATATACTTCTCAATTTCCTCCTTCCCCCCCAAATAAAAAAAATGAATCTGTACAAACCATTTGAAAACATGATGTCTAGTGACCAGCTTCAGGTTATTCTGTATTAATATTAAATTCTATAATGTATTCAAATTCTTAAACCTCCTGATTATTATGTAATCTATTATAGACACTTCATGGACCAAATTTGCAAGAACTCTGGGCCTATAATCAGTCTTAAGTTTCATAACCTATAATTTCTTGGGTAGCAAGCATCTCATTTGCATCTTTAACTGACTCATTCATAAGGTTTGGACCACAAAGGGCATAGAAAGCAATATTTCAGGGCACAGATGTATCCAGGCTTCAAACACATATAAAACTGAATTCAATTAAAGCTTTGTTTCTGTAACAGAGCAGCCTAACGTTTTATTCAGAGTAACTGGTTGGATGAACACTCAAGGAAGGATGCCAGAATTACAGAGGAGATACTCTACTGGAATGGGCATCTGGGACCTCAATCTGAATTGTGCTTTGGACGTTGATCAGCAACTAGCTACTCACTGAACTGCTCATAGTGTTAGTTCCCTTATGTGTAAAACTGAGACAACTATAGTTGCACTCCTTACTTCACAAGGTTGATAGAAAGACCCCTCCTTTTCCCTCCTTTCACTCTTCTCCCCCCCTCCTTTTCCTCCCTTCTCTTCCCTCTTCCCCTCTTCTCCTTTCTCCCCTTCCCTCCTTTTCTCTCCTTTCCCCATCCCTTCTTCCCTCCCCTCTTCTTTCTCCTTCCTTCCCCTCTTCTTTTCCCTCTCCTCCCATCCACTCTCTTCTCCTTCAGTCTCCCAGTGGCTAGCTAATTAATAGTAGGTGTTTAATAAGTGATTTTTTCCTTCCCTTCTCTTCTCTATCCATTATGCGCCTAGCCTATAATTATGTAAAATGTTTCTTGACATGTAAAAACCTATGATCTAGTTTGGAAGAATAGACATATGCTAAGTCTTGTGGCACTGTGGATGGACAACACAGCTTGGAGTCAAATCCCCACTTTGCTGTTTCTACTCATTCTGTGACCACAATTAAATCTATTCATTTCTTTGGAGTCCCACTCCTCATTTGTCAAATGGAGGGGTCAAATGAGATGGACTATGACAGCTCTAACTCTATGATTCTAAAATCATATAATATAATAAAACTGGGCAATGTGGTATAATAAAGAGAGAAATAACTTTAAAACTGGATTTAAGTGATCCCTATAACAAATCCTGGGTTCATAGGCAGTATCCTAGATCTGCATCTGTGGAGAGTGGTCCTACATAAGGAGTTCCCCACATCAGTGAAATCACAAGTCCGGACAAAAATCATGAAATACACAGACAAACAGCATAGAGTTTGTGTTGAGAAAAGTGAGAGTTAAAGCAAGAACCAAGACTGAGGTCAAATTATGGAGTGCTAAGACCAAGTGGTTTAGACTAAGTATGAGAAGTAAACATAGGGAGCCATTGAAAATTTCTGAGGAGGAGTCCGATTATGATCAGACATATATTTTATGAACACTATTCTGACATCTGTGTGAAGGTGAGATCGAAAAGGGGAGAGATTAGGGACAGAGAAAGAAGTTGAGAAGCTATTGCAATAATCTAGGTGTGAGATGATAAGGGTCTGATCCAAGGTAATGATGGTGGGAATAGGTCAAATGCTAGAGATATTGCCAAGAAAAAAAATAAGATCTGGTGATTGATTGGTTCTGGGGGAAGGTTAGAGAGAGGCGAGTTTAAAAAAAAAGTAAAAAAGATAGATGTTTTGAGTGTGGGTTATTGGGGAATTAAGAATTTTATTGACATAGTGGGTATTAGGTAAAGGGAATTAATGTGGGTATATGATAGTGAGGTTTAAGTGTTTTGCTTTAGACATGTTGAGTTTAAATTGTTAGGAGACTGTTCATGCTGACATGTCTAGTAGGCAATTAAAAATGTGAAATGGGTGCTTAAGAGGAGGAATGGAGTCAGGAGACATACACACACACATATTTTATACATGCTATCTATATGTATGGATGTATGTTTCTATATATATAGATGCATTCGCATTTATATATATATACATGCTTATAGGTATGTGTATGCATGTATTATAACATTCTCTATATAACATATTATGTATATGTGAAAGATACAATAGAGACATAACAATTGAAGTTTTGAGTGAAGATATGTACTCCAGGGAAAAAAAGAATAAAGAAAAAAAAGAAAATTTGAATATTGTGAGTTATATAGACTTAGGGTCTCTCTCTCTATATATAGGGTCAGGTAGAGAAAAAGTCAGCAGAGGAGACAGAAATGACTGTCAGAGAAACAAAATTGGATAATGTAAGGAAGGAATATTTCAGGAAGGGAATGAACAGGTCTGAAGACATGTTGGTCAACAAAATCAAATCAGATGGCGCCCAGGGGCTGGAGAGAATAAGAATAGAATTCTCGATTTATCAATGAAGAGGTGAATGGTAATCTTAGAAGGGTCAGTTTCAGAAGATGGTGAGAAAATAAATGCGATTATAGATAGTGAAATAGTCCTTTTGTGGTGAGAAAAGTCACAGAAAGATAATTATGAGAGATTTCAGAGCAAAGTAAAGCTGAACATATCAATAAATAATTTATGATAATGTAATGCTATTAGATTAGAAACTCTATGAAGGCAAGTTATATCTTATTTTACCATCTTTATATTTTTCCATGTGTATAGCATAATATTTTTACACATATGAGGGTCTTAATAATTATTGAATGAATATTAAAATATCATATACTATAGTTATAGGACTTTGTTTTCCCCTCTCCCCCATTATAGAAACCCCTTGGGCATCTCACAGGATGCAAATCCCAAATAAAGTATTTACTCTTACTATTAAACCAGAAGAGAAATGCATACAATGAATATATGTGGTCAAGGGATATGCATGGTTTTACTGGACAGGAAAACATGGGACCTGGATATATACGTGTAAAACATATATGCAGAAACATATGTGACCTAGGCAACCAAGCCATATACTATCACCCAACTGCAACCTAATTTCTTTAATTTCATTATTAGATGACTTGCAATTGATTGAGCTCAGCCCCTAAAGTTATCCCAACAGCTGCTGAGCAATGTAGAATTTTTATAGTATATACTCTATTCAATGTAATTCCCAAATATTAATTGACTACCATATAGAAAGACTTATGCTAGGCACTGGGAGAGCTACAAAGCTTAACTAAGTTATAGTCCCTGCCCTCCTAGAGCTTCTAGTCTAATAGGAGGATAAGACAACCGAGATACAAAATACTACAGATGTACAAAGTGCTCTGTGATGTTATTAATCATTACCGAGGTCAGGAAAGTTTTCATAGAATAAAAAGCACTTGAGTAATATATTGATTGTGGAAGGATTTAAAGGTGGGAAGGAAGTAGAAAATGAGATCCTAGTCACAAGGAATAAATGTGAAGAAAGACCCAGAGGTGACAAAATTTGGAGCCTGTTAGGAAGAGAGTGTGTTGTCCCATTTGAAGACATTTGCTACTGAGAGACTGGGCAAGATGGTTTTACTTTCAATTCCTTCAGTGCTTTCAACTATGAATTATAGTCCAGTGAGAGATGAAAAGAAATTCAGTCTAAATTCTTTCCCTATTCTCTGATTCTCTTAAATAGAGCTTTTAACTACAACATAGAATGTGAAAACAAAACAAGGCTAATGTAAACTAAACTAAATTCTTTTTTCCTCCTGAGTTTGAAGTGATACTGATCGTTCTCAGTGCTGAGCATTGAGGAGTAATGAGGCAGAATGGGAAAGCTGGAGAAATAATACTTCACCCAGAAATTTGTCAGTAATTTACCACAATATACCCTGAATTGACAATGAGCTTGAGAGAACAGAATGGGGGAAACGGGATGAGGGCCTCTGTGAAAGGAAACCTTCTAAATGAAATTGTATATAATGCCATTAAACATGAGTTTGGAGAAGAATCAGGATTTAATAGACAACAAATGAATAGGCTACCACTCCTGATGATTCAGAAGATGGAGAAGTAGCCCTGGAATGAGAACAAAGGGAGGGTCAGCAATGGCTGGGGATGAAAAGGATCTAAAAATCCTTCAGATCACAGAAAAAACATTTTAGGGACACTGACCCTATACAATGAGACAATATCCCAAAGATCCATACTTCTAATTGAAAAGTTGTCAATACAAACTACTTAAAGAACCAGCTTCACTTCAACATCTAAAAGAAGCATGAAAGTTTGAAAACAACTTTGTAAAACTCTACTGCATGGCAATAGCAACAGTTAAAAGAATAAGTAGGATTAAAAATAGTCTCAATGTAAAGACATAAACAAATGAAAAGGAGAAACTGGGAGTCTGATTAGGAAAATAAATACTTCCACAACCTGGGTTGGAAAATGCACAAGGCTAGAAGAGATTAAGAGAATTTTACCCTAACATATTATGAAATGGTCTAAGAGACACAGATTTTGAAAGTATTTCAAATAATCTCATAGTGTTCATGGAAAATGTAGGTCACTTACCTGAAAACTAATACTGAAAGGACCAGTAGGCTACACAAAGGATGTATCAAGGGAGTAATTAATACCAACAATTTCCATTGTTCACTGATCGTAAAAAAAGTGATTATTTATTTAGGGAATCTGTTTGAAATCTTTGTCTGAGTGTGGTTTTAATGCCATTAAAGCTTGGGAATATAGAATATAATCTGGTAGAAAATCTAAAAAAAAAAGCCAGACATGGAAATACAAATAGATTCCTGATACAAAATCATATAATTTTTAGTTATATAGAATAAGTACTTGGGACATTCCTTTTTTAACAATGTTTCCTCAAAACTATTCTGAGCTCAAAGCATTCTGTGGGAAAATACCCACTTAAACCCACAGGATGCAAGCCCCAAGTGAGATATTTATTCTTACTATTAAACTAGAAAAACAATGCACATGGTGAATATATGAGGCTATGCATGGTGGGACATATACCAGCAACCCATGTGGCTAGGGCATCTATATGACAGACATATATGCAGAAGCATATGCAACCTGACAAAGACAAGTTCACGCTCTTTTTGTGCATAGCCAAAGACTGTATGAGTTATAGTCAGTAAACTAAGAAGACCCAATCAAGATTAAGTCAATTCTTTGATTGCCTTTCTTTTGGTATAGACTTAATACTTTTATCACAAGATACCTTTTGACTTTGGGTCAGAAAATCCATTTTAATTTTATTAATTCTGTGTGTATATCCCAAAAATCCATTTTGGGGATTCTGTCCCCCAAGTCCCATAGAAGTTGTGGTTTGGGACAGAAGACTCTCCTCAATCCCAAGATCCTCTTTGATTGGCATGCAGTTAAGCTAGAAGCAAGTATAAAAGACTATGTGATTCAAGCAGGGCCAACTTTGCTTTGCATTCCTGCCTTTATTATCCATATCTTCTCCAGACTAGTGCTGAGTTTTTGGCCAGCGTGAACCTCGCTATTCTCCTTGTATTTACAGAGCTCATTTTAACTTCGGGGTTCAGAAGGTAAGATTTTTGTGGGTCTGAAATGGAAAGGTGATATATTATAGACTCCAGGAAGAGAAAGGATTTAGCAATGGAAAGAACACTATAGATTACCTCATGTACACTTCTCATTTTACAGAAGAATGGCATTGAGGGAGGAAGTGACTGACCTAAGATTATACAGATAGTAAGTAACAGACTGTGGATTTCAGTACAGGTCCTGTCATTTACATCATGTTATTTACTCTTATCTTTTATGATTTGAAGTCCAAAAGCACAAGTTGAATCTCTAACACATGCTAGCTCCTCAAATACTAGATCCTCATGTGGCCTGAACCCAAAAGCCCATGGCACTCTCTGGTCACTCCCTAGATGCCATCTTTTTACAGGGGAGAATACCAAGATCCAAAGAAATGATTTGGCCATTCCCAATGTTCATAGTGACTGAGTCGGGATTAGTAGTTGCTAAAAGACTGGACTTGAAATCTGCAAGACAATACTTGCTGGCTATGTGACTCTGGGAACTTAACAAATCTGAGCCTCAGTTTCTTAATCTGTAAAGTGAAAGGGTTGGGCTTGAGACCCTCTAAGTGCCCTTCTATTGTTGGAGATATAAATCATACAATTTCAAATTCAGTGAAATACTCTGCCCCTCACTTAGCACATAAGCCCTAGGGACTTTGCTAAGACACTGAAAGGTTAAATGTTTATGGAGTTTCCTACTCACAGCTAGTAAGTATAAGAGAGAAGATTTGAATTCCAAATCTAACACTATATCTTCTCTTCTTTGCTGCTTCTATTGAAGTATTCTTTAAAACGAGTACTGTAAGGTTATGATTTAATTTTATTTTGGGAAACTACTGGGAAGAAACAGTATAAAATGATAGACATTAAACTTGAAGTAATCAATATAGTTTCAAATTTTGCTCCTTACATTTATTAGCTGTGTAGTAATAGACAAATAACTTCATCTCACTGAAAGTTTTTTTTTAAATCTTTTGTTAAACTCTTAATTCTGTGTATATATCCCAAGAATCCATTTTGGGGCTTCTGTCCCCCATGTCCCATAGAAGTTGTGGTTTGGGACAGAAGACTCTCCTCAATCCCAAGATCCTCTTTGATTGGCATGCAGATTAAGCTAGAAGCAAGTATAAAAGACTATGTGATTCAAGCAGGGCCAACTTTGCTTTGTATTACTGCCTTTATTATCCATATCTTCTTTATGGATGAAAATGATTGTATCTAGCTCAGAATGTTGTGAGATTCAAATGAAATAAAAGATGTAAAGTGTTTTATAAGGTTTAAACTGTTATGTGCATACCAGTAATCATCATTATTGTCAATCATCCATTTTATTGAAACCTACTCTATATTTGGAATACATTCTACTCTTCATGCTGTGGTTGCTAGGATTACATGTCATTAATTAACACTAAATGAGTAGATTTAAAAAATGGTCGGTGAAAGAACTAATACAGTCCTGTTAGCAAGAGCCTAGTCATCATTTTTCAGTTGTGTTCTATTATTTGTAACCCCATTTAAGGTTTTTCTTGGGGAAGATACTGGAGATGTTTGCCATTTCTTTCTACAGCTCATTTTACAGATAAGGAAACTGAGGCAAGCAGGGTTAAATGGTTTGTCTAGGGTCACACAGCTACTAAGTGTCTGAGACTAGATTTGAACTCATGAAGATGAATCTTTTTGTTTGCTCTAATGTGCTAACTAGACAGTCTAGTAGGAACCCAAGATTATGTCAACTAAGTTAAATAGCTAAAAAAGGTGTCTTGAGACATAACACATTTTTAGCTCTTGATCAACAGAATATGCTTTCTGCCACATGATACCCAAGCAGTTCTGTGATCTTATCCCGGTGGCTGTTTCTGCCAATGAAGTCCAATATATCCCCTCCATGTCTGCCCATAATTTGGTGTTAAATCCACTACAATGTATTCCTCCAGCAGATTGGGTACATTTTTCACTTTCCCTTGCCATTATGAAAAAAGCACATGGGTTACCCCCCCATCATTCCTTGTTTGTACCACAAGACCAACTCATCTTTTTTTAATTTCTTTGGTGACACTCAAGAGTATAAATGAAAATTTAACCATCAGATCTTGGCTGCTGATTTCTGCTGTGTCTTTAGCACATCTCCAGATAAAACCAGTTCTTCCTGGTTTTTTAATTGTGGACTACTTCAGTGTGCTTATGTCTACCATGTACCTCTCCAATGCCTTCTGAATGATTTTCAGTTTTAACTCATTGGAAATTATAGTGCTCAGTGATGTACAACCATGTAAAACCAGTAATTTGGGGGGGAGAATGTGATACTATAACTACAGTTATATGGATACTTTAATATTCTTATTGCTATTAAAATATGGAGCTTCATTTCAGGGAGACATTCCAAATCATTAGAGGTCAAAAGTAATTTGTATTCATGGATGAGCTCTATAGGCTGCTTATCTAATTGCATGTTATAATCTGGAGGTAGATTTTTGCCATCCACTTGGTTTTTCATGCATGAATTATTAAGATAAACTCTTTGGAAGTAGTATTGATCTTTTCCAGAAGGGTAAACTTCTAGAGCCACCATAATGTCATTTGCCAAAAACAATATCTGGAGAACTACACCTTCACTAAACACATATCTTCTTATTTTATTCCTCATCTTATACTAATGATCACAAGGCTGAGAATAAAATAATGTCAATTGTTATCTTTCAAAGGGCTCCTGAGTAATTTTAATACATGTATGAGAGACACTTTGTTGGAAAAGCACTTTTAAGGTAGTATCTTGATCTAACAAAGCAAAAGCTTATTTTAAAAAAATAATCAACAAACAATAATCAGAGAATGGTCTTGAGTTCTCTACATATTTCAGGCAATTGAGTGATGATAAAGGTGTGGTCTATGGGGGAATGTCACCTGTGAAAGCCTGTATATTTCCTACTAATAACCTCATTAAGGATATCCTTGATGTGTGGATGTTATTTTCATAAAAATTTTTATATACATGGGAAAGTAGATATATCGATTGGTAGTTGTTGACATTCTCTCAGTTGCTCTTTTTATATAAAAACGAAATTCAATCCCACACCTTTATTATTTTCTTCTTATATGTTTTATTAAATCATATTTGAATTTGTTCACAATTTTGTCATCTCCAGCAAGAATCTCCTCTATGTACACTTGGTTATCAAATACTTTTCCTTCTTTTTCTATTATATTAAACAATATTATAATGGAATTTATTTGGATAGATAACTTTTCATCTTAGTGGAAATAGTATAAAATTACCACTTTCACATAAATACAGAGAATGTATGTCTCTTTGGAACATAATCTAAAGTAAACATGAAAATTGATGAACATCAAAGTAAAGCCAATTATCATCTCAGCAACTGGGGTGGTTTCATGAACACTAGTGAGACATCTTATGAAATTGGGATCCATCACATCTTGACGGCACTTTAAAAAAAGTAGCACTACCAGGTACTTGCTATTATCACTAGGAGATTTCTATACCCACAACAGATTATGATAATTCACTCTCCAATAGGACCTATACTGTTATTATGAGTTTATATCAGATCCATCTGACTTTTAAAAATTCAATAATAATAATTATTATAATAATAAGTTGTGAATTCCCAGAACACTAGACGCCCATTTTCAAATGTAAATACCAAAATACTTTTCAAAGCTCAGTATCAGTGATTTTTGGATTATCTGAAGTATAGAGTTATCCATACTGCTGCTTCCTTCCATTAGCATAGATAATCAAATGTTCCCAGAAGTTAAAAAGCCACAGAATTAAGTTAACTGAGATTTTGTACCAGCTCTTGCTTTATTTATATGCTGCCCATATTTTCAAAGCTGTTAATGGATATGGAATATATGAAGCCATGTCCCCAAATGCATGACAGAAAAATGATCTCTTAAAATAAATATAAAATATCTTTGGAGAAAAAATTAGGACCAGATACAGAAAAGCTCTCATTCCTATTTTGGACAACTGAAAAGCATGACACCATGTGAGATATTCCCTACTGTTCCCTTAACTGTCTGGTTGCCCTAATGATCTTCCCATCCTTTGTAATGGGAAGATAACCATGGCCATTAGAAAGAACAACTTTGGAATTAATGTCTTCGCCAGAAAATTGATAGTTCTATTATTTCTACCAACTTCACAGAGAAGCCATTTGGACTGAGTCATATACTATATTGAAACTCTGAATTTAAGTTCACTCTGCTTAATGGACTTGACCTTCTGAAAAGATTTTTGGTCTCTGGGGAAAGTTCTTCAACTATCACTAAAATAATTGACTGTGGAAGGAATCTTATACTTTCTGGCAACTCTCAGTAGCTCAGGGAGCTACACTTGTTTCATATTTTTGAGTCTCAGACCTCTAACTATAGCTGCTCTATCCTCAAGAGATCATTAAAATCAGTTCCAAAAATGTTTTTTCTAAGGCCTTTGTTGAATTGTTCTTGGAATTCTCTTGGAATATATAACTGTGAAATACCTTGAGTGATATAGTGAAAAGAGCACTAAATTTGCAGTTAATCAGTCTGTCAATAAACATTTATTGAATACTCATTAAATGCCAAGCATTATGCTAAGAAGAGTTAGATTGGAATTCTGTTAGCCTACTTACTACCAATGTAATCTTGGGCAAGACACTTAAATTCTCTGAGCTTTAATTTCTTCATCTATAAAATAAAAGGGTTGGTTTAAATATTCCTTAAAGATCTTTCAGGCTCTAAATCCTAATATCTATAAAATGTACCATATAGGGGATTCTCTAATATTGATGATAGCACTCATATATTTCATTCTTGCTTCAATGACATGCAAAGATTAGGAGGCAGGAAACCCTTCTAGGAATAGCAGACCTTCTTCCATACCCATCTCAAGTACTCATTCTTAAAATGTAAGTTATTCCACAAATATTGGGAAATTATGGCTAGTAATATAAACCTTCTTACTCTAGCCAGGACGGTAGAACATGGTGAGTCTGCAATCTGTATTGCTCATTGTAATAAATGAACAGAATATAGTTATATTCCAATATAATATATAACAATAAAAATAAGCTTCCTCTTGAATCTTGGGGAGATACTGTAAGCCAGAATGTTATGATGTAACCAGGAAAAATTGAATTAATAGGTTGTTGTAAAGACAACCAATCCAATAATCACTTATCAAACACCTATATGACATATATTAAAAGTGAAATGACAATATAAGGTAGTATAAGAGGACTTTGGGGATCAAAGTGATAAGTTCTGATTCCAAACTGAAAGAATTCTATTGTCAGTGAACAAGCATTCATTAAGTACTTACTGTTTGCCAGACAGCACTTATTGTTTGTAAGCAGTGAAGATAAAGTGAGAGATAAAAGCAGTCATTATCCTTCAAAAACTCATGAATTGAATCCAGGAGACAACTTGTCCATCTCTAGGGTCATAGGGGCATATGTGATAGAAGGTAATCTTAGAGGAAAATCTCCTTTTCCTGAGGAGACAGGGAAGGGCCTTCTCTAGGTATTAGAGTATTTTCTTTTTTTTTTTTTTTTAAACAGGAAATAGTCTCTATTTTTAGTCCTTCTCTATATACATGCACATGTACATATACACACACAGAGGCATAGATATATGAATATATACACACTATAATATGTATGTCCTATAAATATATCTTTTAAAATTATTTAAAGTAAATATCAATTTCATTATGTGTCTTTTTTAAAATAACTTTTTATTGACAGAACCCATGCCAGGATAATTTTTTACAGCATTATCTCTTGCACTCACTTCTGTTCCAATTTTTCCCCTCCCTCCCTCCACCCCTTCCCCCAGATGGCAAGCAGTCCTTTACATGTTAAGTAGGTTATAGTATATCCTAGATACAATATATGTGTGCAGAACCGAACAGTTCTCCTGTTGCACAGGGAGAATTGGATTCAGAAGGTATAAATAACCCAGGAAGAAAAACAAAAATGCAAGCAGTTTATATTCATTTCCCAGTGTTCTTTCTTTGGGTGTAGCTGCCTCTGTCCATCCTTGATCAATTGAAACTGAATTAGCTCTCTTTATTGAAGAGATCTACTCCATCAGAATATGTCCTCAAACAGTATCATTGTTGAGGTATATAATGATCTCCTGGTTCTGCTCATTTCACTTAGCATCAGTTCATGTAAGTCTCGCCAGTCCTCTCTGTATTCATCCTGCTGGTCATTTCTTACAGAACAATAATATTCCATAACATTCATATATCACAATTTACTCAACCATTCTCCAATTGATGGGCATCCATTCATTTTCCAGCTTCTAGCCACTACAAACAGGGCTGCCACAAACATTTTGGCACATACAGGTCCCTTTCCCTTCTTTAGTATCTCTTTGGGGTATAAGCTGAGTAGAAACACTGCTGGATCAAAGGGTATGCACAGTTTGATAACTTTTTGAGCATAGTTCCAAATTGCTCTCCAGAATGGCTGGATGTGTTCACAATTCCACCAACAATGTATCACGGTCCCTGTTTTCCCACATGCCCTCCAACATTCCCCATTATCTTTCCCTGCCATTCTAGCCAATCTGACAGGTATGTAGTGGTATCTCAGAGTTGTCTTAATTTGCATTTCTCTGATTAATAATGATTTGGAGCATATTTTCATATGGCGATAAATAGTTTTAATTTCTTCATCTGAGAATTGTCTGTTCATATCCTTTGACCATTTATCAATTGGAGAATGGCTTGATTTCTTATAAATTAGAGTCAATTCTCTATATATTTTGGAAATGAGACTTTTATCAGAACCTTTAATTGTAAATAATGTTTTCCCAGTTTGTTGTTTCCCTTCTAATCTTGTCTGCATTTGTTTTGTTTGTACAAAAACTTTTCAATTTGATATAATCAGAATTTTCTATTTTGTGGTCAATAGTGATCTCTAGTTCTTCTTTGGTCATAAATTTCTCCCTCTTCCACAGGTCTGAGAGATAAACTATCCTATGCTCTTCCAATTTATTTATAATCTCATATTTTATGCCTAGATCATGAACCCATTTTGACCTTATCTTGGTGTACGGTGTTAAGTGTGGGTCAATGCCTAGTTTCTGCCATACTAATTTCCAATTTTCCCAGCAATTTTTGTCAAATAATGCATTCTTATCCCCAAAACTGGGGTCTTTGGATTTGTCAAATATTAGATTATTAAAGTTATTGGCTGTTTTGTCCTTTGAAACTAACCTATTCCATTGATCAACTAGTCTATTTCTTAGCCAATACAGATGATTTTAGTAACTGCTGCTTTATGATATAATTTTAGATCTGGTACAGCTAGGCCACCTTCATTTGATTTTTTTTTCATTAATTCCCTTGAAATTCGTGGCCTTTTGTTTTTCCATATGAACTTTGTTGTTATTTTTTCTAGGTCATCAAAATAGTTTTTTGGAAGTCTGGTATAGCACTAAATAAATAGATTAGTTTAGGTAGTATTGTCATCTTTATTATATTTGCTCGCCCAATCCAAGAGCATTTAATATTTTTCCAGTTGGTTAGATCAGACTTAATTTGTGTGGAAAGTGTTTTGCTCATAAAATTTCTGATTTTCCCTTGGCAGATAGATTCCTAAATATTTTATACAATCAGTAGTTACTTTAAATGGAATTTCTCTTTGTAACTCAAACTGTTGGATTTTGTTAGTGATATATAAGAATGCTGATGACTTATGTGGGTTTATTTTGTATCCTGCAACTTTGCTAAAGGTGTGGATTGTTTCTAATAACTTTTTAGTAGGGTCTCTGGAGTTCTCTAAGTATACCATCATATCATCAGCAAAGAGTGATAATTTGGTTTCCTCATTGCGTATTCTTATTTAGATTTTTTAGATTTAGAGTAAGTAATTAGAGTATTTTCTAAATGTGCTTATGGTAGATTAGAGTTTTCCAGGAATGATTCATGGAAATCATAAGATTTGAGTTACACTTTAAAGGGGAGGTAAGATTTATGTAGGCAGAGAAGAAGAAGAAGGGACTTCTAAGGAACGTTCAAGACACTGAGCATACCTGTTGGTTGAGATGGAGAGTTTGTATAGAGCAAATAGGAGTTGAGTTTAGGAACTTAGTTTCAATCAATTGTTCAACATTTATTGAGCATCTAATATGTTCCAGGTGCTGTGTTACACACTGGGGATACAAAAAAAAAAAAGAGACAAAAAATAGACCTTGCCCTCAGTTGAACATTTGAGACCAAGTCATACTGAATCCCTCAATCAATAAATAAACATTTATTAAGAATTTACTGTGTTAAGCACTAAATATGCAGAGGCAAAAACAACTTCTACAGAATGAGACAAAATATCTGCAACTAGTAGATACAAGATCTATACAGAGGAGATTTAAGATAATCTGAGAGAAGAATTAACAATTGAGGAGGGAGAAATGGAAAAGGATTCTTCCAGAAGGGAGGATTTGAGCTGAATCTTGAAGGAAACCAAGGAAATTAAAAGGCAGAAATAAGGGGGAAAACATTCTAGACATGGGTTCAGTGAACAGGAATGGAGGTCAATATAAGTGAATTGTAGAGCTCATGGAAACAAATTAGCATAAAAAATACTGAAAATGTAGAAAGAGACAGGTTGTGAAGATGTTCAAATGACAACCATAGGAGCATATATTTGATCCTAAAAGCTCATTGAATTGGTCAGCAACATGTTCAGATCTATAATTTAGAAATTTAGAAACATCAACTTGGCAAAATTAAGGACAATGGATTAAAGTAGAAAAATAACTTTAAGGCAGGGGAGACCAATGAGAAGGCTGGTGAAAGGTTGTGTGGATGGAGAGAAGGGAACAAATCTGCTAGATGTTGGGAAATAAAAGGATTTGACAATAGATTGGGTATAGAGTGGGCATGTAAATACAGAGTTGAAGATGATACCAAGATTGTGAGACTGGATGACATGGAGTATGGTGGTGATCTCTAGAGTAATAGAGATTTGGAAAAGGGAATCGTTTGGAGGAAAAGATAATGAATTCTGTTTTAGAAATATTGACTTTGAGGTACTGATAGGACATCCCATTGAAGATGTCCATTAGGCAGTAAGTGATATAAGACTGGAATTCAGGAGGAAGATTAGGGATGGATATATAGAATTGGGAATCATTTGTGTAGATACAATCATTGATTGAACCCACTGAATTATAGATATGATCATGGAAGCTAATGAGATCATTAAATGAGATGGTCTAGATTGAAATGATTAGGATAGAAATGAAGAACCAGCAAAGAAGACTGAGGAGTGATCACAGTGCTAGAACATCACAAAAACCTAGGGAAGAGTAAGTGTCCATGATAAAAGTAAACAATAGTGTCCAAGGCTTCAGGGAGCTCAAGAAGAATGAATACCATTAGATTTGGCAACAAACAATAATATACCATGCATTCATTTATGATTGCAGGCCATGAATGATGATGGAATGGGACAGACCATTAGGACATAAATAGGATCACAGTTAATCCAGGTCTAGGTTGGCAGTGAGATTGAGTCTAGAAAGCTGGTTAGTAAAGACAATAAGTGCACAATGTAGATGCAAAACTACATTTTGTAGTAAAGGGGAGTAAAATGTGGTGTCTTTGACAGATTCATTCAATTGTCCCCTCTAGAGTAGAAAGTAGAAAGTTGAGTCCAGTAATACATACTATGTAAGCTGAGTCCAAGGTCAAGGAAAATAAGTAAAGACTTATATGAATGATACCAATTGTAGAACCAACTTTTTCCTGTTTTTTTTTTTTCCCAGTGATAGCTTAGCATTACCAGTTGCTTATTTCCCCCCCCCCCCCACTCCTTTTGTTTTCTTCCCTTTTCTGTTACTGACAAGAATGCTACCATCTTTCCAGATAACCTAATTCACATCTTTGGAGTTTTTTGAATCTGCCTTTTCCCTTACCCTACTATATCCAATCAGTTGTCAAGTATAATTGACTCCTTCCACACCACCTCTTACATCTACCTCCTTCCCTCTACTTACACCAAGTCTTAATCATTTTTCTTAATCAGTTTTCACCTGCCATATCCTTATCATTGATCTACCAGCTTCTATTTTCTCCTCTTTTTGATCCAGCTTCCATATAAATGCCAAATTGATATTTCTAAAACACAGATCTGATTATAGCACTTCTACTCAAAAATCCTTAGTGCCTTCTTTTTTATTCTAAGATAAAATATAAGCTCCTTTGTTTGGCATTCTAAATACTTTACAATCTGGTTCCCACCTGCTTTTCTGGTCTTATTTCATACTATTCCCATTCACATATGTTCTATTCTAGTCAATCTCATGAACTAAATGTTTTCTATACCTACCATCTTCTCTACTTCTTTATTTTGCACAGGTGGTTCCTCCATATGTAGTAAACATATTAAAATAATTCAGAATATTCTACCTCACACCTATTAAATTGGCAAAGATGTCAAATGAGGAAAAGGATAAATGGGATAAAAGGGACTGTGAGTAAATAAGCATGCCTATGTAATGTTGGTGAACTTGTGAATAAAGTAATTTGAAATTATACACAGAATATTATTAAACAGAACATTCCCTGTGACCTAGTAACACCATTGCTAAGACTCTATCCAAGAGAAATCAGAGAAATAGAGAAAGGTTCTATAAATACAAAAATTTTCCAGCAGTTCTTTCTATGTTGTCAGAAAACAAACAAATCTGGAAATTAAAAGTATTCCACTCAAAGGAGAAACTACTAGCTGAATTGTAAGATATGAATTTGATGGAATACTATTGTGTTGTAAGAAGTGAAGACATAGAGGATTCCCAAGAGATGGAAATCTTTAAATTAATTGATGCAGAGTGAAGAAAGCAGACCTAGAAGGCCAATTTATAATATGACACTAATATTGTTTAAAAAAGGAACAATTTCAATCTTTTGTAAGCTGATGAAGAATGAAGTGAGCAAAACTGGGAGAACAAGTAATATAAAAAAGATGTAAAAACAAACAGCTTTGATAGCTGCAAGATCTATAATTGATAGAATGCTCATCCATGATTCCAAAGGATCTATGATGAAACATTATCTACTTTCAGGCAGAGAAATGATGGATGAATTTAGGATGCAGGATGAGACATAAATGTTTTTGCAAAAAGTCTATAAAGGAATTTGCTTTGATCAACTATGCATATTATTATAATGAATATGTTTTCCCCTCTTTTTCAATAGTGTAGAGAATGGAAGTAAAAGGACAATGATTTTTTTTTTTTAAAAAGCTTTAAGATAAGTCAAGGGGAAATTTCACATTAATGTATGAAATATTGGGTACACTTTTTGCTTAATTTTGCTTCATTATTTTACTTCATTACATCAGCACTTTCACACTATAGGGGTAACTTGGAAATATTTGTAATGTAAAAATAAAATGAGACAATAAAATTTGAAAGATGTATCTTTATCCCTATCTTTCTCTATCTCTACCCATATCTTTATATACATATATAGAACTCCTTCATTTTTTTCCCCCAGAATCTTAACCTTCAAAGCATAGCTTAGGTGCACCTCTGACACAGTCCTTCTAGTTATTAGTTTACTCTATTATTTTTTATATATTTTGTATTTGGTTGCATATAACCATGTTGTATACCTACCACTCCTCAAGTAGAATATAAGATCTTTTTAGTAGAACACTGGCACATGTAAGATGCTTTGATAACTATTTATTGAATTGCCTCTCATAACGAATAGGAGCCCTGGATTTATAGCAAAGGCTGCTTGTTTTTGCCTTGCTCCCACCTTCCTCTCCCCCAATCCTCACATTATATGGGAGAGGGCAAATGTTCCCAGTTGCCCCTGAGAGCAATATAGGCTCACAGGTATCAGTATAAATCTAATTACCACAGGGTCATGGAAACAGGCTTTCCTAGAATTCTTACTTCATTGTGGGCTTTTAATAAAGGGAACATCCTATAAAGAATGATCTAAAATCATTGCTCTGCAGGATGAAATTAAAAAGAGAAAGAAAAGGAGTTATACAGCTATGATTCTATGGTAGCTGTAGGAATTAATAGGGTCCTGCAGACAGAATAATGGCCATGGGAATAAGATTTGATATGAAAATCAAGAATCAATAGGATTTTGTGATGGATTAGGTGTGGAAAATCTGAAATAGATGTGTCAAAACATGGTTCTTAGCTTTCAAACCTGAAGGTGTCATTAATAAGAATAAAGATATAAGTAAGGGGAGTTAGTTGGGTATAGAAGGGAAGGTAATGGCTTCTTTTTAAACTCTACTTGAGGTTTTGATTACTGTAGGTGACCTTAATGGAAATTACCAAAAGCATCCTAGGATAAGAGTTTGGGAAAGATGTCAGAATTACTGAGATAAGGTTGGAAGTCATTTGCATTGAGATGAAAGTTGTAGCAATAAAAACAGTAAGATATTTGAGGGAAAGAGCATGGAGGAAATGAGCATTTGGGAACATGGAAAATGAAGGTCTAAGAAAGGGGATCATATCACCGGTAGAGGCAATTCAGTTATATTTTGCTGATACAACCCAGACAGCATAGCCCAGTAAATAGAGTGCTGAGTTTAGAATGAGGAATACTATTAATTCAAGTTTTGTTTCTGACACTTACCAATTGTGTAACTCTGGGGCAGGTCACTTAACCTTCTATGAGCCTCACACAGCTCCTGAGTACTTATCTACTAAATCATAGCCAGGTCATCTTCTATGTTGGAGGAAGGAGTTCCCATACATGGGAAATCACAGAACTTTCATATGTTCAGGAACTGAATAACACAAACAAGTGGAGAAAAGCCAGCTGTTAACAAGACTTTGCAAATGTAGCAGATGTCATCTATTGAGGGCAAGCTAAAAGCACTACACCTTGGTTATTAACCACTCAAAAAGAGACATATTTCAAGTTGGGGGAGTGGCAGGGAAAAACTTGATTTGGAGTGTGGAATTTCCTTCCCCCCGGGGAACCAGGGCATTGGGATAGCCATAGCAATATTTGTGATTTGTAGTTTGCAAAGCTGAGCCTATGCAATCTGTGTTCAATAATGTTTCCCCTGACCCTTTAACCTGGCTGGGACCCTCGTGTGGATGACATCAGAAAAATTCCCACAGACTCCTCTTTTTTTCCTTCACATTTATGTTTTCCCATTGTTGGACTTTATAACATTCTCATTAATATTTGTGAGAGCAGGTTTAAGGCTCTGAGCCTAAATTCAACTTTACTTTCAATCTCTTTTTATTAAACCTTAAATTACCTCAAACATTTTCATCTACAGCTTGCTTTACATGTCAAACTCAGTGTTGATGGGAAAGTCTATAAATAGACACTTTATTATACCAGTAAGATGTTGGTTTCACTTGTGACTGTGTCCCTTGGATTCTTTGTCAGAAACAAAACCATAGATCTGACATAATGTGATGTCTTCTGTTCTTTGTCTAACGGCCAACCCCCAAACCTTGGGCCTTTTCCATTTTTAAGGCAGCTAGCCTATGGATTTCTTATTATGTTTCTAAGAGGGCACCATAAGAATGGTTTCATTAAGAAATATTTAATGGTTAGTAGATCCCAATGCTGGCTTTGGAGTTGGGGGCGGGGAAGGAGAAGAATTAAGGTCACTTTATTCAAGGAGTATATGACTGTCTGTAATGTATAATTTAAATATTCCTTTCCTTTCAGAATACTGTCCTCACTTTCTCACTGGTGCCTGAAATTCTGCCATTCAAGCTTCATTGTTTAAGGGAAGGGTTATATTTCTATGAAAACCATACTGCTTTGAACTTTAAGTAGAACAAAAGAGTTTGGAGTCCTTTACTAGGGGCAGATTCTATTGCAGCTGTAGGGTAAGAGGAAAAATAGCATCAGAATCCCAGACTGTGAAGGTGAAAGGAGGAAGTGAGTGCTAAAGGGTGCAAAAAAAGGAGCATGGAGTGCCCAAAGCAAAATTAATTGACAGAATCATGGTGAGCTAATGTCTAATTAATATTTTACTGATTCTGAATGGATTATGAGTTTGAAGCTTTTTCTGTGGCCCTTGGGCCACTACTAGGGGCTTAGGCTGAGATCATGAAATCTGATTAGAGAGAATCAGATGTGTGCTTGAATGGAAGCCGGCATTGTAGGTAACTAACAAAACTGAGGCCTTCTATTCATTTATCTCCCCATTTCTTTTGTCTTGTTTTATAAGAAATGTTGAAAACCTTCTTTAAATTATCTGACAAGGACTGTTTTGTTTTTCCACACACATATATACACAGAGTAGCAAAATGAAACCTTGTCGACAACACAAGCTTCAAAAAAACTCATTAAAATAACTATCTATTAAAGTCCACAGTTCAGAAATAAATTTAAGGACTAAATTAACAGGAGAAGAAGAGTGAGGAGAAAGGAGATAATTACCATGACATGTCTCAGAGAGTGTTATTTAATTATCCATAATAATAAGAATTATGTGCCATTCTACACATAATTTCTTGGCTATTTCATTTCTAGGGAAATGCTAAAAATGAAAGAAAAGAAGAACAAAAAGAAAGAATAATTAAGTTAAGAACATTATAGTTAATCTGTTGATAACTCATCTCCATTACCAAATTGATCAGTATTGAAACCCTTCACTCCATTCATTATCTTATATATCCTTAAAAGAATCGTTAAAATCATAAAAATATATCTATGGATTCCTGTGCCATTCTGTAACAAATCTGAGAAATACTTAAAGGCAACAGTAGAAATTGGGGGGGATGAGGGCAAGCATAATTCCAGGATTAGGATATGTTATAATTAATTGAGTGGTAGCATAGCTTAAATGATTTCTAATTCTATTACTACTCATGTAACCTTTCCTTTCCCTTTAATTTGGTTGGTTGGTTTCCCTAAGCTTTCTTCATATGTTCACCAATTAAGATGTAATCAAGTAAGAAGATCCTTAGGGATACATATTGTGTACTTTCCCTTCTGATTTCTGGAGCCCTTGAAAAGATTGGTTAAGTAGAAGCAACTCAGGGAATTCTGAGCAGGTTGAATTAGTTGACCTATGGGACCCCTCCTAATTCCAGATATAGTATTATTAAGTTCATTTTCATTTCTTGTAGGAAATTGTTCCAATGCATTTTTGGTACTGATATATGTTTGTAGGAATGTTTCTAAATATGTCAGAAGGTTGCTAAAGAGGATGTGTATATGTGTATATGTAAAACAGAATTGCCTGGATTACAATTAACTAAGCAATGAATGACAAAAGACAGGCTAAGTGAAGAGTCCACCCTGTGCTCAATCCCTTGAAGGAAAAGAAAGGAATTGGTAGGGAATAGATGCCAGGTTATCCTGTACCATATTCTAGATACCATGTGGCCAGGTATGAAAATATAAATAGGTTTAGGAATGTTTTAGATCACTGTTTCCTAAATTAATTTGGCTTTGGAACACTTGAGCTTAAAATATCTTGATGGAATGTGGAAATGCATATTCATCAATGTCCTCTCTTTCCTTTCTTCACCTCTTAGATTCTTCATCTTCCTTAAAGATTCAGCTCAAATGTCAGTATCTCTAGGAAACCTTTCCTAGTGCTTTCCAATCAAGGTGACCTTCCATCTATTTCTTGCTATGATCTTGGATTACTAATTTAATTACATGTTATCCTTCCCTCATTAGAACTCATTGAGG
Source organism: Antechinus flavipes (assembly GCF_016432865.1). Lineage (NCBI taxonomy): Eukaryota > Metazoa > Chordata > Mammalia > Dasyuromorphia > Dasyuridae > Antechinus > Antechinus flavipes. The sequence goes on from NC_067402.1 coordinate 84,397,171, forward strand.
GCAGAGACTGTTTTTTTTCTTTATATTTGAATCCTTGGCATCTACCACAGTGATGGGCATATAGGAAATTTCTACTAAATATTTATTGATTGATTCAAAAGGTCTTAAAGAGCATGCAAAGCAAAAGGATCAGATAGATTTTGAAGCAAAATGGAGAAAATAAAATCTATTTCGCAAAGAAAATTTGTTCTACATAATAAATATTTGAATACTTAGTTTTATGTTAACAGTTTAGAGCAAAAACAAAAACATCAATAGAAAAAATTGATATTCATTCACACCATGTGGAAGATCAGAATGGGGGGTTGGTAAGAACACAGTTGGTGAACATTGATTTAGCTTAATTTTGTCGTTGATGGTTTCATCATTGGTTATGCTATTGAGAAATTAAAGATTTGGAGATACAGTTCTAGTTTGTTGAGATCAAATCAAGATAGCAAATGTTTATTAAGTGCCAGACACTTAGGTGCTAAATGATGATAATACAAACAAGTGAAAGAAAGACCTTCGAGATATTTATATTCTAATAAAGAGGAAAAAAACACAAAAAAGTTTTATGTTGGAGTCTGATAGTGGGTAGGAAGTACCCTCCTAGAACAAGGGGGAAAGAAAGGATTTTGAGGTTAAAAATGAGCATGGCTGGTGTGGTTACTTCCTCAAATGGAGATTTTTTGGAGGGAGGAATTCATCAGCCAGGAGGAAGTCATAGAAGTTTGAGACTATGCCTACAAGAGAAGGCTATTGGGATGAAGTAGTCTTAAGAATCTTATTAGAAGTGAGTCTTCTTAACAGCCACATATCCCAGAAGGCTTCATAAATGCCTTATCTAATCTAACCCATGGGGATTCTTTCTACTGGCCAGTTGTGATCTTTTCCCCCCTCTAGACTCTGGGGATGATCGATTTAAAAATCAGACAGCTGTGCATGGAAGGAGAAGGGAGTCCACAAATCCCCCTAATTGTCAATTAAACTATTCTCTTAATGCTGCCAATCCTGTGTGGCACAGAATAGGAATGTGCGGAGGGGAACTGAATTGTCCAAGAGTCAGTGGTGGGAAAGAGAAGGTGAACCCAGATCATAGCATTAGTCTGAGCTGATGGGGAGAGAGATTTCACAAATAATAGCTGAGAGGTTGAGCCTGGATTTAAAAACACATCCTTAAATGTTTCTGAGTGAGTCAGGGTGCATTTGCCTTGAGTGAACATTGAGTTTAGGAAGCATAGGGATAATGAGGACACCAGCCTTGCAGCTAGCTGGTGACCCCAATTGGGGTTTTCTCGACAAAGATACTATGATGGCTTGCCATTTCTTTCTCCAGCTCATTTTACAGATGAGGAACTGAGGCAAACAAGATTAAGTGACTGTCCAGAATCACATAGCAAGAAAGTGTCTGAGGTCAGATTTGAACTTATAAAGATGAGTCTTCCTAATTCCAATTCCAGCTTTCTATACACTGAGCCACCTGGCTGCTTAGACTAGATTTTCACTTAAAGTTCTTTTCTGTTCTAAATGCAATAATCCTTATGATTCTTTTTTTTTTTTCTGAGTATTACCTGGTGGAGAGTCTGATTAAATTGGTATTTTCAAACTCCCCCAACTATATAGTATGAGTATAGACTGGACCTCTTGACTGGGCTTTTGATAGCCCAATTTTTAATTTGAGACATTATTCTTTTAGATGTCAATCCTCTGCTGGCCTATGGAAATTCCACAGGAACTCCCTCACCCTTCCACCCCCCACCCTGATATACACACCCATAATTTCTTTATGAATAGAGCCCTAAGTGCCCATTAGCTGTCACAGAATAAGATAGGGAGGCAGTAGACGTAAACACGGCATGCACATGAATATCAATCAATTTCATTATGATCACTGCACTTGTGAGGACAGTCTCGACAAAGCAACCAAATCGTATGTCTTCTCCACTCATGGGACCAAAATAGATTTGGAAACCAGCAAAAGCCTAGAATGTATTTCTTAGTTCAATAAGCACAGAATAGCTTTGTTATGGTTGCTTTAATTTCCGTTTTTCAAGTTGTCATTATACGTGTCTTTTATGAATAGAAATTACTGTTTTGTAGGAGGCATTGTATTCCCTTGGGTCTAAACACTTCTTTCAACAATGGCTCTTGCAAGAAATATATTTGTTATTTCATCTCAGTATTTTCAAGAATTCAACTATTCAGCCCATTCAGTCACACTCTCATTTCAGCCCAAAGTACTGGCTTGGCAAAGTGCATCCCTGAAAAGAAAGGATTTGTCAAAATATTTGCCTGTTCTGAGTATTCCCTATCCCCACTCCCTTTACTATTGCTTGTCTTTAGTAATTTTTCCCATAGATTTCTTGGGAAGTCTTCTTAGAGGGAAACGTAGTATAAGGGATAGTAACCAGAGGACCAGAGACCCTTCACCTATAAAATGATGTCATTGGTCCTCTGAAAATGAAGGACAAATAACAATAAAATGATAGAGTTGATCTAGATGACCACCGGGGTCCATCCCAACTCTTAAGTTCTGGGTTTCTCTGATTCCACTGTTTCCTTCTTTCTTAGGCTTAGAAAACAGGCACCCACCAATGGCTTTGAGATTCACCAACCTAAGACCTTACTTAAAAGACAGGAGAGATTAACCACTTCATGTTTCATATTACTGTCACTATACCATCTCGGTATAGTCATTAGAAAGAATTAGTTTTGTCCCAATCCTGGCTCTGATGCTTGCTAACTGTATGACCCTTAGTAAATTGTGTGATCATACATCTAGAATTAGAAAACATCTTAGAGAATTCTTAGTTTCTTGACTAGTCTCAGCCTCAGTTTCCCCATCTGTAAAATTAGATAGTCATACATGTAGTGCCTGCTTCTCAGGATTATTCTGGGGAACAACACGTTGTCAACCTTAAAGTGCTTTTAAGCTGTGAATTATTATAGTTCAGTCACATCCATCTCTTTGTGACCTCATAGACCATAGCACGCCAGCACTATCCGTGAGCTTTTCTTGGCAAAGATCCTGGAGTGGATTGACATTTCCTTCTGCAGAAGTTTAAGGCAAACCAAGATTAAGTGACTTGCCCAGAGTCACACAGCTAATGAATGTCTGAAGCTGGATTTGAATTTAGGTCTTCCTGATTCCAGATTGGTAGTTTAGCCACTGAGTAATCTAGCTGCTTCCATGTTAGCATAGAAGAGACCTAAAACTTGGTCCCTTCTCTCTCATCCCTAAATGGGGATTTGGCTGTTTCTGCTGCAGCAGTGATAACACCCAACATTTAGTCTCGACAGTCCATGATAATACTTAGCATTCATATAGCACCTGATAAGTGTCAGGAACTGTGTTAAGTGCTTATTACGATTTGGGGACAGGTTACAATGTAACCCTCACAACAAGAAAGTATTAATTAACATCCTCATTGTACATAATGAGGACAGGTCAGCCTCAGTTTCTCCATTATGTTACAATGTACAATTTAGGGGCAGGTTAGCCTGAAACAATCTAATCAGTTCTATCATATTTCCCACATCTAGAACACATTAGAAACTTTGTAATTATCTTACGTCAGAACTAAGCCTGACTTTCCGGTTTTAGAGAAAGGACCTACGGTGTAATCATACAATTGGTAACTGACTTAGGGTTCGGGAGTGTTTCAGCCACTCTACTCTTGGTTAACAGATATCTAAATCTGTATCTACATCTAGATATAAAAGTGTTACATAAATGTTATAATTATCTATATCTGCATCTATAGTATTTGTATGGCAATTATTATGTTCCAAACACTGTTAGCATTTTTATCTCATTTGATCCTCATAACAACCTTGGGAGGTAGATGATCTTTTTATTCCCATTTTACAGATGAAGAAATAGAGGCAAACTGGATTAAATGACTTGCTTTGGCTATCTGAGACCAGGTCTTACTGGCTTCAGTAAGCATCCTCAGTAAATCTCCAGGCCCAGTGCTCCATCCCCTGTGCTACCTAATTGTCCCACTGTACCAGGACATCAATAGAATCATGGAATGATAAATGGTGGGTTACTTTCAACAAATCCAAAGTGTTATGGGAGAAGGGTTCATTGTTAAAAATAAATGTTCTATAACCTTGCTACTACTCTATTGTCCATGCTTTATGAATTCTAGATTTTCTCCAAACCAGATAACTTTCTATTTATCCCATTTTACCCTCTCACTTCTGTGCTTTTGTATATGTTCTCTTCTTTGACTAGAATACTTTAACTTCTACTTCCCCTAGCACACAGGTACACCAGAGCCTTTTATCTCTTAAAATCATTCCCTTCCTTAAAGCCCATTTTCCTTGATCTACCCACCTATGAAAGATCTAAATTTCCCTCACAATATGTGTGGGAAATTTCACTTATTCTTTTATATAACTTTGTTCCTCATTAGATTGTAAACATCTTGAGGGCAAGGATAGTGGGGTTTTATTTCATCTTTACATCCCTAGTGTCTAGTATAATGCATTGCCTATAGTAGACATTTAATAAATATTAGTTTAATTGCTTTGACTCTAATGTTTTAGGGGACTGAAGTACACAAAATGGATGTACTATCTAGATAATTGAATCCTTTGAAGATTTAGTTTTTATTTTATTGTGACCATTTCAGATGGAAATCTTTCAAATATAAATTACACATATATCTTACTCCTTAAACAGAATATACTAAACAAAATTTAATTCCTGCTTTTTGACTAAGAGCAGTTATGAACATCAATCATCAAACTTTGCTGTGCTTTATTAAGTTATAGTTTTGTACTCTGTATAAGGGGTTAGTTAGAGGACCCTGCCTAAAGTCAGCAAGTCTTATCTTTCTGAATTCAAATTTCAGACATTTACTAACTATATAACACTACACACACACACACACACACACACACACACACACACACACTGTTCTGTTTGCCTCAGTTTCCTCATCTATAAAATGAGCTGGAGAAGGAAATGACAAACCATTCCAGTATCTTTGTCAAGAAATGGGGTCACAATGAGTCAGACACGACTGACAAACAACAACTCTGTATAAACATTGGTTCTTATACTTGGCATTAATTACTGTAGAGTGGAGTCTTTGGCCCTACCTTAAATGATTGTTGGAGGAAGACCGCTCTGATTTTGAGTTCTGCAGTTTGCTTTTTTATAGGTTTTCTTTCTCTTGTCAAATTATCAGTTGTAATTTTCAATTGTTCTCAATTGTCCTTGCCACATTCTGATAGATCATTTCTAAAGTTCTGTGGACCTAGAAACTAGAAAAACAAAGGAGTTGGATTGTGAGCCATCTCCTACAAATAGAGTGTCTCTGCCTTAATGAATGGATACTGTGATAGCCATTTTGTGGTCCCCAAATCTTGGTTCTTGGTTATCCCCCCACAGGTAGAGTTATTAGAAGTCTGACCTCTAGGTATTACAGCATTATTGTATTCTTAGTATCAGAACCAATTGTTCTGAAAGTTTCCAACTTTAGTTCCATGATCATGTTGACATCATGAGGAGATGTTGGAAATTTTCATTGTCCAAGGAAGGTGAAGCTCCATTAAAATGGAAGCAGTATGGGGTACATAGCAATTTCATCCATGTAGGCAATAGTAAATGTAATGAAAACTAAAGTATGTTTAGAAAAATCCAGTCATTAAATTTATGAGGCATAAAATAGTACTCACAAATACCTTTCAGCTTTATTAGATTCTGGATGACTACATGTCATGAATCCCTGTTGGTTTGACTAGATAATTCCTGATATCCTTCTGAACTCTGAGTTTTCATGAGTTAGTATTCCCCTTAAATAAGAGCCTATTTTTATGTAGCAAAGTATTGAGGTAAGTGGCCATCTCTCAGCAGAATGTGGCTTCACATTTCTGTCATGTTGCCAAAGTAGATAGAAGGAAGTACCATCTCCTCGGAGAGCTGCTGGTACATGAATCTTACAACAAGAAAGGATATTGCAAGTTTCATTTTAAAATGTTCCTCATGAGAAGGCAAAAGTGTCTCCTGGGCTGTTACCAAGTATAATTATTCTTTCAGTAAAGAGGGCTCAGAGAAGCACCCAGTAGCTAATAAATACATCCTTCCCTGACAAGGGTGAGTGCCCTGTCACTGTTAGTAGGACAGAGTGAGAGTCTACCATAATTAAAGGTGTGGGGACTAGGGCCCTGGCAACAGAGAGAATGTCAAAGTGAGACTCAGCCTGCCTGGCTGTTTCCTTCCTGAGAGTTCATTCAGTGACCCTCTGTACCATAGGAAAGAGGCATGTGTTATGAGCCTTGGTAATCTTACAATAATCTGATTTCCCAGGACCTTGTAGAACATTGACTATATTTAGTTGCAGAAGCCCTCCAGGAAAGTGATGGTGGCAACATTTTAAGTCTTTAAGAAAATATGGTGGGTCTTTTTCTTTTCTTTTTTAAACTTAAATCACACTGAAATTTCAAATTTCTTTTTTTTTTCCTTTGGTGGGGAAAGGGGGGAGGGCAGGTGTGCAGGTGGGCATCTTTTTTCTAGGCTTCTGAATGTTTCTTTTACCTTGTGGAATAGTATTCTAAGTCTCTGTACAAAGGCTCTGGTTGCTATAGCAATAGTCAATCTGAGGAAGCTGTGACCTAAATCATGACTGAGAAAAATAGTACCTTGTCTGGAGCGCTGCAGTTCCTGCTTCCTCGGATTAGGCAGTGCAGAATTTATCACCTAAAATGAACTCTCTTACCTCCAGAAAGAAAAAAAAAAGTAAAGTGATGGATTCCAGACGGCAGAAACTTTTCAGGAGCATGACTGGTGTATGTGGTACTGTCAAAGGAACACCCTGCAAAGGGGCACCAGCTGAATGGTCTGATAAAATGTTTCAGTTAAGGAAACTGAGGTCCGGAGAAGAGGAGTGATTGTCTAGAGTCATAAGGTTAACTAATGGCAAAGCCAGTCCAAGAAGTCAGGGGCCCGTGGCACTTACTCCAGGGGTGTCTTCATTATACTGCACTAGTTTATCTGAGGTAAAATTATGGTGGAGGTAGATTTTGTTTTTGGTGACACCCCAAGTCCCTTTCTGTGCTTCCTTCTAACTTTGCGGTATCCAATGTGTGCTCTCTGAGTGCCCTGGATGCCCACGTCCAGGTGCCTCCCAGATGGTCCCTCTCCCACAAGCCCTCACGCTCTGCATCTTTCCTTCACCCCTAAGGTAAGGTGACTGTAAGGGTGATGGAAGGACGCATGGTGGGTGTAAGTAGGCTGTAGCACATTACCAAAGATAGACTGCATACAAGAAGTGGCGTAAAAGATATCAACAATCACATGTTTGATTAGAAACAGGAGGCAGGCTAGACATGGGACAAGAGTGACAGAAAATGGCAGCCCAGGAGCTTCCATAAAACTCTATCAGAACCAATCTAATTCAGTGCCATGAACATTTATAAAGTACCTCCTGTGTCCCTGGCATTATGCTAGACAATGGGAACAAAAAGAAAAGGAAAGAAATTATTCTCCCCCTCAAAGAGATTAATGTTCTGTTTCCAGGGAGTGGGTGTGAGTTTTATAGGAAGGGTAATTTATTGATAATAGATATGGGTATGCAGAGGACACAATGGAAAGGTTGGAAAGATAGGGACAGGGATGCAGAAAGGTTGGATGAGAATGAGGGAATAAGGAGTGGTCAGAGAAGGAAGTTTTGTCCTAGACAGCCTTCAATTGTGAATAAATGGGATTTTTAAAGAGCCATAGGGCAACAGATAGTCCTGCAGATGAGCAAATCATCATATATCAATGGTCAAATATTTGTTAGGTAATGGGGATACAAAGACAAATATCAAATCATCTCTACTCTCAAAGACCTTACCATTCTATTGAGACAGAGTTTGATGTTGATTGGGTTACTAACCTCTTGAAAGAAGTGGGAGGCAGGGAGGATGAAGGGGAAACTTTCAGTGTGAGTCATTGTGAAGAGTTTAAAGAATTTACCCTGAGAGATGGATAATACAGGCATTTTTATCAATCCCCCTTTTACAGATGTGGAAACTGAGGCTCAGTGAGGTATATTTTATAATCAAGATTTGAAACCATGGCTTCTGACTCCAAATTCAAAAGAGCAAATAGAATGGCAATTCTGACCTCTGAGTCTTTCTTGCCATCCCATTGCCCTCCCCTTTCCCCCCTTTTCCTCGCCACCCTGGAAGCCCAGGTGGGTAGAATCCTGAGTGTGTGAGGACGATTAAGGACACTTGATGATGCTCATTGGGAAATCACACGGTAGCTGTCTGTGCCTCTGTCAGAGACGTTGACTGGCGCATCAGGCACACTGAAGGCGGCTGGCTGCCACAGTGTTTGGAGAGAGCTAAAATTACCAGCTTCTTATGGCCACCTGGTCTCTCCAACATCTGCTGACTACTTGGCTCCAAGACTAACTACAGTGCTATCTGAATTCACACCACACGTGACATGATGTGTCAAAAGTGGCCTGACACAGCAGCTTGATTTTAAAGGGAAACACACCGGATTTTCTCTTGTTAGAATTTTAGAAAGGAAGGAAATCAGTCTGTCAGTTTTCTGTGTCTGCCATTCCAGCTTGGCTTTGGTTTTTCTTTCTTAAAGGAGGATGGAAGAAAAGTAAATTGGCCAGAGTTCAGGCTGCACCCAATCTGGAGAATGCAGGGCAGCAGCTTCTTAAGACCCTGTTTTAATTGCTTTCCTGTCACAGTTTTCTATCTCTAGATTAGTCACGGAAGTGTTGTTGTTTTTTTTTTTTTTCCTGGGCAAAAATTAAAGGAGAAAGAAGGAGACCCCCTTCAGATGTCTTTTCCTCATCTCCTGCTTGCTAATGAAGTCATTTTTGTTACTTTTTCCACCTGGACTGGTTGTGGACAAGACTAACGATTAGGTTCAACACCAGTCCTTTTTTTGGATTCCAAGGAGGAAAAATAGAGATAGAGCAGTTATAATAATAACTTTTAGAGATTTTTTTAAAGCTCAAAATTTAGATTTTCACATAACAATCCTTTGCGGTAGGTAGTACAAGTATTATGATTTTCACTTTACAAAGGTTCAAAAACTAAAGAATCCTAGATCAGGATTCTTAACTGGTTTATTTTTAATATTTTGATTACTCTGTTTTAGAATAATTCTTTTCCTTCGTAATATATTTTATTTTATACATTTAAAAATATTATTCTGTGAAAGGGTTTGTAGGTGTCACCAGATTGGCATAGGGGTCTATGCAGAGGTATAGTGGAGCTGTTTTGGGAAAGCTGATTGTTAAATTTTCAGTGTGAACATTTACAAGTCAGAGACTGGCAAACACTATAAATTAGGACTTGATTTATTGTCTAGTTGATTGTCTAGACCTTAAAAAATGATAGAGAAAATATTAATAGTTCAAGTTAAACTTAAAAACGTGTCTTGTGCAGATTTTTTTTTTCTGGAGTGTTAGTCATAAAACATTTGCCAGCACATACACCCCTAAATCTTTGCCATAAAATAGTCTAAGAACTTCTGGACCCAAGGAAGTTTTATGTCATCATTAAGAAGAGTCAGAGAGCCAAGTTTATTATCCAAGTCTTTCCTGACCTTGCATACAACATGCTTACTACTGCAACAAGTTGATAAGAGACCACAGGTCATGAACAGAAAGGTCAAAGCTTTCTAAGTATGGGAAGAGACTTTAGAAATCACCCCATCTAATTTTTATACTTTACAGAGAAGGAAAATGGCCAAGTGAGGCAAATTTAAATTTTCCACATCTTTCTCTTTTTTCCTTTATTCTCCCCATTCTAATAGTAAAATCTGAGGAGATAGTAGGGGGACATGTTGAAGTAAGGGAAAGTTTAATATCTTTTCAATTCCATCAGGATCTTGACCATCACCATCACCCCCTGCCTCAGTCCTGCCTCAATCATAATCACTTGTACTGGTATACTGCACTAAGATTTACAAAGCACTTTAAACACATCATATTGTTTGACCCTTGCATTATATTCTCTGAGATAAGTGATGAAAATATTATGACCCCTATTTTTCCAGGTGAGGAACTTGAGACTCAGAAACATGGGAGAATGGGAAACATTTTAGGTTTGGAGTAGAGAAATAGAGGCTTTGCTATTTTCAGCTTATGTGATTTTGGGCAAGACAATTAAACTTTCTCAGCTGCAAATTTTATAAAATATAAATATTATATATAATACATTTAATATCACCATTTTACAAGTTTTTCCTTCACATCTTCCTCTCAGCTTTAGTTCACATTTTCACCTTAAGTACTCTATCCTGAAACCAAACTCTTTTTTCATGTTTCTCTTCATTTTTTTTTTTTTTTGGAGGAAAGAGTGTACCTATGATTTATGGGGTGCCAGAAACTTCTAGTATGTAACCTCCTTCTACCAATGCACCATTATAATCATTACCATCATAATCATCATCATCATGATGATCACCATCTTTATCATCTCACCACCATTATCATCATTGTTACCATTTGCAGCAGTAGTAGCAACTTTAACATTTATATAGTTCTTTAAGATTTGCATCATATTTTACATCTATTATCACATTCAACCAACAGATCACCAACTCATTTCTAAGTGTTAGTCCCAGTGAGTTTCCCAGCACATTGAGGGTTTAAATAGTTTGTTAATGGTCATACATTTCCAATAAATGTCAGAGATAGTACTTTGGCAAAGGTGCTCTTAATAATTCTCTAAGACATGTTCTCTTTTCTTCATTATAACTTTATAACATAACATTAAAAGATGACAAATACAGAAGATGAAAGGCTGTGATAATTGTAAAAGTAGCAGATAAATTCAATGCCCTCTTGGAATTTATGGTTACAACACAAATACAGAGGTACTCATTTTTTGCCAATATGTATGTTTAAATACACACCAATAACTTGGGCAAATCATTACCTATTAAAAGTCTAAGTTTTACCCACTTAATTTCCTTATATGTTTCAGTTTCTCATGGAAATCTAATGTAAATCATTTTTACTAGTCTATGAATATGATTTTCCTTACTAATATGCTATAAGCTCTAGGAAGAGGACTATTTTATTTTGGTATTTGTATATACAACATAGCACTAGGTTCTAAATAGCTGATGCTAATAAATTTAACTTTATTTGATTATTTTCATCATTCTATTTCCATTGACTGTCAAGACATGAATGTGATTGTAAGGTCTCAGTCAGAAGTCTAATGTTCCCAGGTAACTCAAGGCACTTTTGGTAAACAAGCCTAGAAGTGATACTTGTGAAGTGCTACCATATGTGGGTTTGTAATATTTTGGTTCTGAGTTATCTGTGTGAAAATGTGTCTGCTTGAATGTTGTAGCTTGAGGGACGACAATGAGCCTAGATGCTCTAGAATATCTCTTCCACTAACCCTGCTCTAGTATATCCACAATCCTTCCTATCATTCTTACAGTTGTAGAATGGAAGCTCTTTTTAAGGGCATGAACTCTTTCATCTTAAAAATCATATTCATTGAGTCTAGGATGGGGGCTTGTCTTGTGTTTTGTCTTTTTTGCTTTTTCCTAGATCAGAGGAAGGGACTCCCAGTGAGGGAAGTATATCTACTGATAAAGATCAGTATCTGCTCTGCACTTTATAATCTTTGAATATCATCTGCAACAATGTGAGGGTGATGGACTTGCATAGGGTAACCAAGGTCAGAAGCTGAACACATAATATGAATGTAATAAATGCCTCTTAATTTAGTCTTGATTGCTTGATATATTGAATATTTATTCACTTGTGTCTGTACATTTTTAATTAGTTAAAATGTGTGTTGCCTTGAACCATAAACTTTTAGCATCTCTATTTTTAATTTGTACCACTTCCTAAAATCCCATCTACCAAGTCTCGTCTCTTGTTGTTTAATCACATCCCATTCTTCATGACACCATTTGGGGTTTTCTTGGAGCGGTTTGTCATTTTCTTTCTCCAGCTCATTTTACAGTTGAGGAAGCTGAGGCAAGCAGGGTTAAGTGACTTTCCCGGATCACACAGCTAGTAAATGTCTGAGGCTGGATTTAAACTCAGGTTTTCCTGATATTCTATATAGCCTGCCACCTAGCTTCCCCATTCACAAAGTACCACTTTTTATAATGAGGAATGTACTTAATTTTGTAAAATGAAGTGCTGGTAATAGAGACTCTTTACTAGGACTAGAATGATGAAGTACCAACCATAGTACATCTGCATGAGTCTGTATGCACTTGAAGCTCATTTTCACCAAAAGGATGAATCGAATCAGACAGGTCATGCTTAATAACTACTTGTTGATGATCAGTTGAAAGGGAAAAAGATTGGAACAAGAAGGAGTAAGGTAATTCGAATACTAGTTTAGTCCTTGCTTTAGTCTTTACTAGGTTTATAAACTTAAGTAAATCACTTAAACACTCTAAACCTCAATTTCCTCACCTTCAAAACTGGAATAATAATAATGATAATAATAATAATAAAAAACAACTTCCCTTTCTCACTATAACTTTTAATGGTACTTGATAGTTGAGTGTCGGGAAAGTTGCTTAAACTCCATAAGGCCTCAGTTTCCTCACCTGAGGAAGGAGGGGAGGTTTGACTGTATCCTCTAAATTTACGATCCTGTGATTTCTATGAAAGCTTTTTGGGAAAACTACCAACTGATGTCAAAATGCCAGTCATTATTTGCAAAAAGCCAATCAATTTTGTTCAGTTAATCACATTGCCCAGCTGTATGAAGTGGTCAAAGAAGTTGAACATAAAGCAAATGGTTCCATTTTCTAGAATATGTCCATTTCTTTATAATTCGAAAGACATCCTCTTCTGGCACTAATTGGCTGAGAAGTGGGGCAGGTTGCATTTGAACAATGAACAATGAATGTTGCTAAAAGCCATGCTTTCTGCTGTTCTGTTGCTCCCTCTTTCCACTCTTCCCTCCTTAGCCATCAGGAATTATTTTTATGTAGAATAATTGGCACCCCCCTCCCACCTCCACCCAACCTCATCTCAGTCACTTAGATGCAAGGATAGACTTAACATGTTTCCTTCCCATTTCCCCTCCTGAGCCCCACACTCTGGCTGTATGTGATGAGAGCATTAGTTTACAAAGCTTCTGTCGTCCTCTTCCCGCTGCCTTGGATACCGCTAGTTCTTCCCTGCTCCTTTTTGCTTCCACCCTTTCTCTCTCCTTCCTCCCCCCCCCCCCCCATGCAGAAATAGGAACATTTTCAATGCATTTATCACCACCCTCATTTCTGGGCTCCCCCATAAGCCCCTCCCATGGACTTGCAATCTCCTAAAGCCTCTCCATCCCCCTGCCAACTTCTGTCAGCTGTGGGACAAATCCATTTCTGTATGCCAGGGAACTTAGACACAGAATTCCCTTCCCTGTTCAACTTCTTTATTTCCAATTTGTATTGTGGTTGCAATATGCTGCTTCCCAAATGTCATCACCTTTGTCTTTTTTACATTCTGATGTAGTCTGTAATCAACACGAGCTTCAGCTACTCTCATTACTAGCTCTTGAAGGGATTCTTCAGACTCAGCAAGAACAAGACGATCATCAGATTACAGCATCTGCTTCCTCCAATTTCAGATTTCCCCCTGTAGCCAACAACAAGGATGCACATTTGCATTTGAGTGTGCAGACTGAAAGGACACACGGCAGGCAGCAGAGTGAGGATGCTCAACTCCTATCCCTTGCTTGCAATTCCAAGGGGCTCTGACTCTGGGTGGCTATGGATTTGAGTCTTATACTCTGTCTCTCCGACCCTATCTGAAGAAATAGTCAGCTAATCAACCAAGAGTCCCAGAAGATTGGAGACAACTCAGTCAAAGGTTTTCAAAACCTGCACTTCTTTTGGGTACTCCTTTTTTCTGCCCCTAGATTAAATGAATGATGGTGTCTCCTGTTATGCACAATACTCCCTGAACTGTATCCAGTTTTGGGTCCTTCTCTTACCCTTTTCATGGAATATGCAAAACTTCCTTTGACAGGTGCAAAGGGTAGAAGGAATACGTTAGTGATTTGCATACTTCTCCTCCCAGTTGCCTACTTGGGGACCCATAAATGCTACTATGGTCTTCAGATGGGTAACAGATGCTGTGATTCTTACTAACTTTGGCACCTGTCTCTTTAAAGCTAAGGAAGCACATGTAGGGACACAGGTGCATCTATAGGTTCATCATACTTGATTCTCAGAATGGTAGTCCCTCCTTTCTCTATTCCTACCCACCAAAGGAGGGGAAGGAAAGATGATAAACTTACAGAAAGGTGGTGAATATCAAGCTAAACCATATTTGTTATACATTTCCCTCTCATTGGATATAAAATGAAATATTAAAAGGGTGAAATCTCAGTTTATTATTGTAATTTTGTTGAGTCATCTGACTTTTCATAACCTCCTTTGGGAATTTCTTGGCAAAAATAATGGAATGGCTTGCCATTTCCTTCTCTAGCTCATTTTAAGATGAGGAAACTGAGGTAAAATAGGATTACATGATTTGCCTAAGATCACACAACTGAGACCAGATTTGGATTCAGTGAGATATCTTCCTGATACGAGACAGGGCACTCTAACTATTGCACCACCTTGCTGCTTGGTTCATCCACACATGATCAACTTTTTGGGCAATCTCCTTTGCTCTGACCAACCTCTCTATAGGATGGGGGAAATAATATGTTGTTAACCACGTGAATTACCAAAACATAGTAAAGAAACATTGCCCAGCAGTGGTCAAACATTTCAGTAGGTCACTTAGTTCAATTTCCATATCTGCTTCTCTTTTCCTAAATGCGTTAAAAAAAATAGTTGATAGGAAGTCTCTTTCAAGGGCATAGAAAGAGAAAAGAGAGCTCTTTGAAATACGGGATGCCTACATACAGCTCCTTCCACTTCCCGGTATCTTACTAATCTATCACTCTTTGTCAGGACTTCTGGGGCTTCCCTACTTTGGTATGAAATGCCATTATGGAAACAATCACTGCAATTGATACAATTAAGTGTTAATGAATAAGATAATTATTAATAAAGGTGTCTATCTCACTTCACATCATTCTTGAAAGGAAGTTGGCTTGATCATAGAAAGGAGTTGAAAGAAATTCTGGTTTCCTAATCTGTGAGTTTGGCAGGAATGAGATAGCTAAAGAAAAAGTGCTTAATGCTGCCTCTTTTTACTCTTTCTTAAAAAATATAAAAATGATTTTTAAAATTATGAACTTTACAGTCATCAATAAACATGAACGTTTGCATATACAAAGGAGAAAGTGAATTTTGCATGTGAAACTTTGAATATGCCTTGCACAGCTTTTTTTTTTTTTTTTTTTTAAGTATACATCAACATTAATATGATTAGCACTGGCACTGGTCTTCTTATCTATGTCTCCATCTGAACTTCCTTCTGCTCTCTTCAGTGTATTTTTTTACACCTTTCATTGATCTTTTTTTTCTTTCTTTTTGGAAGCGGGGATTGCTGTCTCTTACATGGCTTGCATAGGAACTGAACCAGGACCTGGCTAATGGCTGCATGACCCACATACTTAAGAGAAAGGGAGATTATACCTTAATCATATCAATAAGCAGGTGAGTCCCCAGAGAGCCCTGCTGTTGACTCACTCCTAGAATGGAAAGGGGAGGAGTATCATAGTTGGCCATCTCCTGGAAAAGTGATGCTGTTCTTTGTCCTTTGTTTTCAGTGACATCACAGAGTGATGTCTTGACTTGGACATGATTTGGATTTAAGAGAAGTAAGAAATTAATACCCAATTGCTGGGAGGGATTGCACCTAGAACACATCTTCAGATTGCTTATATGTTTATCTCTGGTAATGACATTTCTGATAATAATATCATTGCATCGTATGCTTTTCATGAATAGAAATTTTATTATGATCTCAATACAAAATGGGACAAAATAAAAATAAAAAGACACAAATCAGAGTTGGAAGAGAAGCCAGAGTCCACCTACTCCAACCCAAAGCTGACAAAGTGGCAGAATGGAAAGAGAATCTGATCTGAAGTCAGAGATCCTTGGTTAAAATTAGGCTTCTTTAATTTGTTCAACTGTAAAATGAGGGGCTCTTTATGAACAAGAATTTCCTTCAATCTTACCCTATTGGGAATCATACAGTCATACTTTGCTCGAAGATTTCTAATGTTAGGGAACACATGATTTCCATTCCATTTTGGGATGCTTCTAATGCAAAGAACTCCCCCAAACACACCCACAATGTCAAGCCTTAATTTGGTTCTTCACCCCTTCTAACAATGTTCTTATTTATGCCCTTAGAACCAAGTAGAATTAGTCTTTACCACATAACTTGAAGATGGATGTAATATTTACCCTAAGTCTTCTCTTTTCCGTGTTAAATGTCTCTATTTCATTTAGCTATTTCTCACAGACCATGAAAACGAGACTCTTTGTGATTGCAGATTCCCTCTTTTAGGGGTTTAAAAATGTGCTTCCTAAAATGTAGTGCCCAGAACCTAACAATATTTCAGATTCTCTCCTGAACTAGGGTAACAACTTTCTAATTTCTTTCTTCTCTCAGTTTCTTCTTCATTCCCATTTAGCCTTCACTCAGTTGCCAAAACTTTCCTAAAACACAGACTTCACCATATTTTTTTTTTTACTTCTCTCAATAAACTCCAGTGTTTTATTTGTCACTTAAAGTCCCTGATATTTAGATAATCTAGATAACTTTTCTTCTTATACTTTAATCTCTTTCATGTATTCTACTATCCAGACTCCTAGTCTATTCTTTACACATGACACTCCATCTCCTGATTCTAACATTTCCCCTTGCCGTCTCCCATGGCTGGAATGTCCTTCCTCCTCCTTTGTACCTCTAAGCTACCCAGGCTTTCAAACTCAAATTTCACCTATAGTTCCACTAAGACCCCCACATCTTTTTCAGCTAACATACCATGAAGTCATGTTTTTCCTTTCTTATAATTGGGAAATTGATCACTGAACCCAAGGATAAAGCTTTAGGCTATATAATCTTCTTAAAAGAGAGGTCTAATTTTATTGGGAAAGCCATATAGTCACTCCATAAAACATAATCAATTTAATTGAGGTTTTGGTGGGTCTTTGCTACAATCTGGCCCTGTGAACCCACTGATTCTTTTGGGAGTCTTACATGCTCCAGACATTTGTAATGAAATCCAAAGCTGTGTTTACTGTCTCAGGTATATGAGAGACTTGTAGTTCAGAGCTGAACCTTAACCATCCATCCAAATACAGACTTGTTGCTATTTTTTGGTATGCCATTTATATTAGGTCACTTTCAATAGTCCATACAAGAAGTGAAGATAAATTTGTACTGAGCCATCTACACTCTTTCTCATCCCTTTCTTATTCTCTCTTTCTCTTTCTCTTACTCAATATATCTTTCTTCCTTTGGCTCCCTCATTTGCTTTCATTGAGAAACATAAAATTATATCATTTTGGAGCTAGAAGGCACCTTAAAAATCTAGTCTCCTTTATTTACAGTTAAGGAATCAGATAAGGAAGACTAGAAAGGTCTAGTGGTTTGCCTATAATTGTATAACAATTTAACCAGTGAGCCGAGACTCAAACTTCCAGTTCTGATTCCAAAGTCAGTGTTCTTATGCCCTTACTGCAGCCCTCTGTTTTTATATTAGTTACCATCTCTTCTGACTCTGTGCTCTGACTAGTTAAATCCCTTAGAAACATTGTTCAGAGATTTCTGATCTAGTCAAAGCTACAGTATGTATATACACACATACATATATACATATGCGCACACACATACATATAAAACTTTAAAATAATGCTATCTTTCTGGGAAGTAATTTAGCAGTGTCAAATGCAAGAGGTGTTAAATGTTCATGACTGATCTTTGACCTGATAATCATACTTTGGGGAATATGCCACAAGTTCTGCTTCACCCTGCTCCCATCCCACCAAAGAAACTTTTACAAAAATTCCATGACAATGTTTTTGTGATCTTGATTCAAAAATTTAGCTACAAAATAATAAGTGAGTAGAAGAACAAACCATGGTATATTATTATATAGTAATTCCCTGATATTCACCACCTCATTGTTTGTCCTATGTATATTTTTTGATCTGTGTATATATCATATCCACTTGGAAAACATAAGATCTTTAAAGGCAGCAGCTGATGTCACTTTTGTCATTGTTAACTCTAGGCTCTAGCACAGATGCTTTATTGAACTGTTGAATTTAATTGAACTCAAAATGGTAAACAGAAACTATTTTTGTGCATGGAAAAATGTCCCCGAGAAACCTGCTGGTGTAGGTGAAAGAGGACTTCATTTGTAGTCAAAGAAACCAGATTTAAATTCAGTCTCCTACTTTCTTCTTACATAACTTCAGGCAAATCATTGCTTGTCTGGGTCTTGGTTTTCTTACCAGTAAATCTCAGATATAGGGGCAGCTAAGTGATGCAGTAGATAAACACTGGGTTCAAGGAAGGGGATTTGCTAAAATGTCAAAATAAGAAAAGTAGCTACAGATCACCCCTTACCTCCAATAACCTAAGGCTTACTCTTCCATGAATACATATAGTATATGAAACTTAAGGGTACCACTTCATGAAGTACCACCTCACGGATGTAGGGAAAATGTATAACTAGTGTTACAACAAAGCTGTGTAAATCAATTCTATGGTACTGCAGAACATTAATAGTTTTTTTTTTCCTTTTCTCACAAGATGTTCACCACCCCCCCTTCCGTTAGGAGCATTTCTCTGCTAAGGTCTCTTCCCTGGGCTCCTCCAGTTTGTTCTTCTCTGAAATTCACCTCCCCCAACAAGCAAAGTCAACTGTTTCTTAACTTTATGATTGGTTCTCTTTTACCTGATGTGGATCACACTCCTTGAAGTGACTCTGTGTCTTAATTGCCTCTTTTTTCCCTCTATTTTTCTGTTGGATGTGGTGTCTCCTAATGGGTGATACTTCTATTGCAAGATTTCATGCCTGATGGGGACCCCATCCTTCTACCTGTCAAATCACTAAGGCCACATTCCACAAAGCTGACTTTGTCTCTATGTCTAGCAGGTTTGGCATTTGGGGGGCTAGCAGGGATGTAGCTAAATATGGCCAAATTTATGACCAGTTGTCTCTCTAATTATATCAAGATTATACTTTATAAAGGTACCCATAAAGATTTCTGTGGTGGAAATATTCTACCAGAATTGTCATCTTCTATCTGTATTTTTATGCAGGAAGAAATACACATTTGTACTTTAACATATCAATACCTTATTACTATAGCTTTCTTTTAAAATTATTTTTATTATTATTCATAATTTGACATATATTGACAAACATGAGCATTTCCATATCCAAAGAAAAGAGAGAGACCACATAAAAAACCTATATATCACCTTCATTTCTTTTCAAAATTAATAGAGTTTGCCTCCCTCTTAACTTCTTCATATCTTCTGTTCAATTTTTTAAAATGTTATACTTGGAGGGACAGAATGAAAAGAGAGAAAGAAGAGTCAACAAAATAAATAGGATGAAGGGAAATATAGTTAGTAATCATAACTGTGCACGTGAATGGGATAAGTTAATGCATAGAACAGAAGTAGATAGCATGATGGATTGGGAACCATGTTCTAATGATAAATCATATACAGGAGACACATTTGGGGCAAAAAGACATATACCAAGTTGAAATGAAGGATTGGAGGAGAATCTATTATGCCTTAGTTGAAATGAAGGGGACCATGTTGACAATCATGATTTCACAAAGCAAAAGCAAAAAAAAAAAATAGATCTAATTGAAAGAGATAATCACATAAACTTCATTTTGCTAAAGGACATAAGACAATGAAGAAATATCCAAAATTTTTACAGCAAGTTTCTCTGGCAAAAGCCTTATTCTTCAAGGAACTAAGTCAATTTAATAGAAATAAGAGCTATTCCACAACTCATAAAAATCCTCTAAATCACTACTAATTAGAGAAAGGCAAATCAAAACATCCCTGAAGTACCACCTCATTCCTATCAGAAAAAAATAAATGCTGGCGGGAATGAGGACAAATACATATATTAATGAATCATTGGTGAAGTAGTAAATTGGTCCAGCCATTCTGGAGAACAACCTGAACCATACTCAAAGGGATATAAAATTGTCGATTCTCTTTGACCCAGCAATACCACTATTACTATATACTCAAAGAGATAAAAGAGAAAAGGACATATGTGAACAAAAATATTTACAGTAGTTCTTGTTGTGCAAAGAATTAAAATTGAGGAGATGCTCATTATTTGGTGAATGGCTAAACAAGCTATTGTTATAGTTCTGATGGAATGCTATTGAGTTTTTAAAAATGACAAGGAGAGGGTAGTTTCTGGGGAAAAAAAACGTATCAAGATCTGTATGAACTGATGGATAGTAAAGTGAGAAGAACCTGGAGATCATTGTGCACAGCAACAGCAAAGTTGAAATGATTATCAATTATAAATATCTGGCTACTCCTATTAATACAGAAATTCAAGATAATTTCTATGGGAGTCATGATGCAAAAAACCAAAACCAAAACCAAAACAAACCAAAACAAAAAACCTATTTACCTCACAGAGAGAGAACTGAAGAACTCTGAGTGCAAATTAAAGTTTTTTCATTTTATTTTCTTTTAACTTTTTAAAAAACAGTCTAGCAAAACATTGGTCATGCTCAAAAATATATTTCTCCATTTGCATAATGAATCTTCCACTTCTTTTCCAGGTGGTGGGTAGCATTCTTCACCATTGATTTTCATGAGTAATGGTTCATCACTGCATTGTTCAAGTATTCTTTCTTTCAAATTTGTTTTTCTTTACAATGTTGTAGTTTTTGTACAAATTGTTCTTTTTTCCCCCATCAGAGGATTACTCTATTGTATTAAATATTTCCTTTTCTTCCACCATAAGTCAATGTTTGATTTTCAGTGTAAGTTATTTTTAATTACAAGCCTGTATCTTTTACATCTTTAGAATATTATATTCCAAGATCTCTTCTTCATTATATTGCTAGCTGTTGAATCTTGTCTGAATCTGACCTTCTCATTTGAACTTTTTATTTCGGTATGCTTACAATATTTCTATTTGGCCCTAAAAGCTATGAATTTGACTTTGACATTCTTTGAAGTTTCCATTTTGGGTTTTCTGTGGAGGTGACAGGTAGATTCTTTCTATTTTACTTTATCCTCTGCTTTAATTACAGCTGAATATTTTTTTTATGTGTGATTTCTTAAAACATAGCATTCAAACTTTGCTTTTGGTCATGGTTCTCAGATAATCTGTCGATTGTTAGGTTATTTCTCCTTTGTTTATTTTCTAGATCCGTTGTTTGTCAGAGAAGATATATTACAGTTTTTCTACTATTTCAATCTTTTGATTTTTTCAATTATTTCTTTTTGTTTCATAAAATCATTGATTTTTTAATTGGTCCATTCTAATTTTCAGGGAGTTTGTTTATTGCATATGGTTTACCACCTTCTATTCCAAGCTGTTAATTCTTTTTCCAACTTTTTTCTTCCATAGCCTTCATTATCTTCATAGTATCTCATATTATTTCTTCTAGTTACTTTTGTGGTTCTTGTGGCAAAGTCATTTTCTTCTCTGAAGCTCTGCTTGTAGTAATTACAAAGTTATCTTCTGGGTTTTCCTCTTGGATGCTTCTTGACCCAATTTTTTTTCATTGAAAGCACTTGTGATGTTTTCTCTGGAGGGACATTTTTTCCAGTGTCCACAGACTCTGGTTGTGCTTTTGTGTAATCTTGAGCTACACAAATAAGCTTATAGAAGATACTCCTTAAATAGTTTGGTAATTGTTCAATCTGCTCCTCTTTTTTAGTGAAATAAAGCAGCAAAGTTGTACACCTGCCTGGCTTACATTGCAGTCATATTAATTTAAGTCTGTGTCTCTTACTTTTGATGACTTGGGCTATGGAGACCAACTCCCCTTATGGGGTTCAGAGAACCTAAATGACTTGCCATAATTGTACACAATTAGTTGAGGCTCTTATTAGTTTTATGCCTGCAACATTTAAATTATTTTCTTACTGGTATTCTAATATCTAGTTCTAATCTATATTTCATATCATGTTCACATCAAGCTTTCTAAGAACTTCTGTGATCATATCATTCCTGTGCTCAAAAATCTTCATTGGTTCTCATTGTCTACCACATATAGACCAAATTGCTCATCTTACCATTCAAGACCCTTTACAAACAGGTTGCAGCTGATCTTTCCAGATCTGTTTATTAGCAAGCCTCTATCTATATATCTAACTATAAATTTAATATTATAGTCATTATTTCATTTCCCATGAACAGGTCCCATCCCTATTATTTTCTTTTTGTCCTTGCTTATCCTGTTCCTTCTACTTGGAAAATTCCAATCCACTCCTCAGGTTTCATTTCATCTTTCTCATGAAGTTTTCCCTGATCAACCAAGTTAGAAATGATCTCTCTGCTTTCAACTTCTAACCAGTTCATTTATCACATTCACATAAAACTTATCACATATAATTTGGCATTTAGTTATTTGTATATATGCTCTATTACTGCTTCTAGGTGGTAAAAATCACTGTGTATGAAGAAAGAAAACTGGCATTGACTTAATGCTTCATAGTTTCCCGAGTATTTTACATACATTATGTTTTGTAAGCCTCAAATAAACTTGTAATTATTACAGGGACCATATTACAGATTCAGAAACTGAGACTAGGAGATTTATCCATATTATATTGATGATAAAGCTCACAGGTAAAATTTAAATCAGGGTATTCTTGATGATATCCATTATTCTATAGACATTTTGTTTTCTCCCACAACAGCTAGTATATGGCAGATACTAAGCAAAGGTTTCCTATGTCAGAAGATTTAGGTTCAGCTACATCTTAATTTTGGATAACATTGGCTTTTGGGTTAACAGTATTTTTGAGATCACTCCTGTGATTTTTATCTAGTGTATCCAAATCTCCTAAAGAAGATTCTTCTCTAACTCTGCCCTGAAGCTAAATGATTATCATCTTGGATTTCCATCTGAAATATATACTCCCCAAAAGTCAAAAACTTTAAGAAAGAATGTTTGATTTTAACAAAAATAGGGGGGAAAGTGAGTGTCCATTAATTGGTGAATGACTGAATAAATTATGCTATATAAGTATGATAAAATATTATTGTGGCATATGAAATGACTTAAAGAACCAATTCAGAGAAACCTAGGAAGACTTTTATGAATGGATGTGCTATGAAGTGAGCAGAAACAGTGGAACACTTTTCTCATAATGTTTATATTAATATAAAGCTAAACAATTTTATAAGGCTTCACACAATTATCAAATGCATTAATTTAGAAGACTGATGATGAAATACTTCCCATCTATTAGCAGAGAGATGATAGACTAGAGATGCAACATGAGACATATATTTTTAGACTAATGTGTTGATTTGTTTGCTTGATTATATTTCTTATTCTAAAAGAAGACTTCTACAACAACAACAACAACAACAACAACAACAACAAATAATTAATGAATACTTATAGAGATCCAAAAAGAGAGGAGGGGGAATAAAAAAGAGAAGTAATAAAATACTTTTAAAATACACAAAAGAGAGCAGAGATATTTAGATATGATGTTAAATTTATTATAAATTTGAAACTGTATTCAATAGAAGTTTGCATTTTCACATGTAATCATGCATTACATGT
Source organism: Antechinus flavipes (assembly GCF_016432865.1). Taxonomy (NCBI): domain Eukaryota; kingdom Metazoa; phylum Chordata; class Mammalia; order Dasyuromorphia; family Dasyuridae; genus Antechinus; species Antechinus flavipes. The sequence continues at coordinate 84,420,836 of NC_067402.1, forward strand.
CTCTTGCATGCTAAAAGTTGTTTGCCATTATTAAGTTCATGATTAAAAGAAAGAAAATAATCTAGATGTGTGAGGGAAAAGATCCCATTTATGTCAGCTGATGCTGATGAGAGGATTGCTATTTTTACACCCCTCTTCTATCCCCTCTTTTGCAAAGGAAAGGTCCCAATCCTTATCTGTGGAGTAGCCAGGGTTGAATAGTTGCTTGGTCCTGGTCAATTGGGACAAATGAGGCTCCACAGGAATGTCTTCTGGGATGAGTGAAAACATGGGGAAGAAGAAACCATGCCCTAATGTCTGTTTAGCTCAGTGTTTGGACAGCTCATGGGGAATTTCATTGTGAAACTGTTGCAAGCAGCTCTTCTGTGAGGATTTATGGGCATCTCCCCTGGAAAGGGGCAGAGCAGAATGAGTGTCTGAGGAAGGAATTTTCCCCTGCAAACTCACAGAGACATCTGACCTCTGCTTCCCGATTCATTCACTTGGAAACTAAAATAAAAAAGGAAGACACTTCAGGCACATGTGACATACTTTTGTCCTCACTCGTTTGTCAGGGAGTCAATCTGGTATTAATGAGTCTGAGCCCTGTAATTGCTTTGTCCTTTCCCTAGCTTTGGAGAATAGTTTTATTGAGCGAGAAGAATAGTCACTGAGCATTTTTTTTAAAGACGAAAGAAAGAAAGAAAATGACATACAAAAGGGGTCTGGAATGTTGTGAGATTGTGTGGTTTGTTGTATTTGTTGTGGGGGAGGACTCTTTGTACAACTTAAATGGCTCAACAAATTTCATGGCTCTCGGTGGTTCCCAAAGAATCACCATTTTCCTTGTAAGGTCAGTGTGTTTAGGATGGATCGTTCTGAGAAATCCTTCAGTGTGAGTGTTTGAAAATCACTAAGCAGTGGTTGTTTTTTGTTTTTTGTTTTTTTGTAGTGATGGTGGTAGTGGGATAGTTTGCTTGAACTGCATAAGTAATTATCAATCATTGTGGAAATTCCGTCTTGCAGAATGGCAACTCATATGTATCTCCATGATCTTAAAAAATTGCTTGGGGGATAGAGGAATTAAAGGACTTGTCCAGGATCACAATGCTAGTAGGTGTCAGGGGTCAGACTTATAATTCCAAGGCCCGCTCTCTAGTTACTGGGTTGTGTTCCAGAGCCCTGACATTATTGATATCACTGACCAGTTCTTAAGCTAACTCTCAATAGGACTTGAGTTTGCATAGCTCTGGGCTTGGGCAAGAATATGGGCATGTAGAGCTGTCTCCCACGGCCTCCTCCTCCTCCCTGCTGGCCCACCTCCTGGACCATTCAGCTGGACCATGAATGCCCTGGAAATTGAATGCCACATTCCAAAACACAAGTGGTAAACATTCTGCAAATGTTCCAGGCAGGACTGGTTTTTGGCAAAATGACGAATTAGGCTGAGTCTGCGATTGACCTCTTCCTACCTTCCTTTTCCATGATTTAGCTCCTGCTGATGTCTTTTCTCTCCAAACCATCCCACCCCACCTTGCATTCTTGTTCCTTGTTTTCTGAATATGGACCTATCGTTTCACCTTCCTCTCCAAATTCCCCCTCCCCAAAACTTACTTTGAGTTCTAAGTGGCTGTCACTTAGAAAAGTTGTGAGAAAGTGATTCACAGTAAAGTGTTAATAATGCAGGTTTAATGTATTACTTCTCCCAAGAGTAAGTGCATTTTTAAGGGGGATTGGCTCAAAAGAATGTCAAGCAGAAGAATTTGGAGCATCAACACAGACAGAAAGGGAGAGATTTTCTTTTGGATGAGTCTATCAGTGCGTGGCTCTGATCACAGTACTCAAAACAGCCACCTGATTTGGATGACAAGTCCTAGTGCCAAGATATGGGAACTCAATTCAATTCAATACAACTAGCACATAAAATAAGATGCCAAGTTTTTCAGGTCATGTTATAGGAGAAAGAATACTGGATTTAGGCTCAGAATGCCTGGCTGTAGTTTGCAAAATAATCCTGGGCAAGGGCTTCACCTGTCAGTGCCCCACTTTTCCATGAGTAAAATGCAGGGGATTGGATTTGGTTGCTCTGAGGCTTCCTCCAGCTCTCAGATTCTAAGACAAATTAGTGGCAGGGCTAGTTACTAGGACATGGAGTCAAGAGCACAGGATTGAAATTCTACCTTAACCCTATCTGCAAAATAGAGGTCCCTATATTGGGATTATTTGCCTCATGGGGTTATTGTTGCGAAAACTCTATAGATGTGGATTATTGCATGATGCCCATCCTTCTCTTTATTTTGTAGCTGGCCATTTTCAAATAGTTTTTACATGTATAGTTTCATTCTGATTCTTAAAACAGCCCCCTGCCATCTATGGGACTGGGATTTCCCTTTTGACAGATGAAGAAATTGAAGCTAAAACTGAAATAATTTTGCCCAAGTTCACATGGCCAGGAAATAAGCACAAGCAATAGGACAAGAACATTGGTTTCTTGAGCAGAGCAGTTCCAAGGTAATTTTCAGCTCTAAAATGATGGGGTGTGGTTCTCCATTATGGCGGCCAGAACAACGTTCCTTCCTGTAAACTGATCTGCCTCTTTAATCATCACCTATTCCGACTCTTCTTGGTGTTTGAAGAGACCACCAACTATCAGCATTAAGAACTCACCTGAAAACAGAGGAAGAGAAAGCATTTTGTGAAAGCCCTTTCTGGATGAGGCATGGGAGGGAAAGTGGGGGAAAACTATGACAAGCATGAGAGCAGCGGCCCCCGCAGCCTTGAGTACTGGCCGGGAATGCTTCGTCACAGTCAGAGGCAGATTCCAAACAAGATCAGCCTTGGCACATGGGATTTTATGTACTTCAGTGATCCCTATAAACTCTCATATCTTTAATTATCCAACCCGCAGAAACTCTTAAAATGGATGATTAAATGAGAGATAATTAATGACTTTCCATACAGACCTGCTTATTTGCTCGTGGAAAGCATTGGCTGGAGAGATGTTTTGGGACTTGTTCTGGCTGAAGAGTTCCCTCTCCTAATCTTCCTAAAGGCTTGGGAACCTCCTTTCTCAGAGATGCCCAAATATCTCTCATCTCCTTTGTCTTAACTCTGAACACCACTGCTTGCCTCACTAAGATAGGCCTCCCTTGGGAAAGGCCTTCGAGCCTTTTGCAACATAAAGCTGACACTGTCACTGTCTGCTAATAGTAAATAATGACCCCAACTGTGGAAGTGGATCCATTATATCTGAAGTGCACACCAACAAGAAAAACCCAGAGCTCAGTGCACTTGTCAGTGAGGCTTTCTGTAATGCACAACCAAGAAAATACTTGGGAGAGAATTCACTTTTCTAACTTTGTGTTAGACCTTATGAAATAATCTTTATATCACACTTAACCCACTTCTCTAGTAGTGTAAGCATTCTTTGTAATTTATATATGTGTGTATGTGACAAATTGAATAATGGTGACATTTGATGCCTAACCTTAATATCGATTATAATGAAATGCTAAGGACCAAAATAATACAAGAGAAAAATTGAGCCTTACCCCAACTTCAAACTATCAATATACTAAATTCCCAATCATATACTAGCTATTGTCCATTGAATGTAACTGATTTGGGGATTGGTCAGCTAACACTGACATAGACTATTATTTGGATTTCAATTATGGCAAATAAATACACATGTATATGTTATAGATAAAATACATGAACTGACTAATGAGAATCAGTGATCAGAAAATTAACACACTAAATGCTGACAGTTGTTTTGCTTAGTAGGGATTCTAATTGCCTTAATTAGATGTTAAAAACAAAACATTGAACACGGGATGATTTATTACCTTGCTGAGATCAGCACCATTATAATTTCCAAATGAGGACAGTCACCCACTAGAGTCAAACTCTAATGTCTTATCCTGGCATGGAGATGATTCTGGGTTCATAATAGCCATACCAATGAAACATTAGGTTTGGTGGATCTTGCCAAGATGGAAAGGCTCTGAATATGGGCCTGATGACGATTATATTTATCATTCAAGGTTAAGTTTCATTTTACGGAGGCTTGTCATCAGGACTTTTTATACATGTAATTCATATGCCATCTCTGAAATTGTGGAGAAGTTGTAATGTGTCAGGGGAGAAAGTACCAAGATGAATGACATAACAGATCCTTTAAATACAGAGGTGAAAACAGCAGCTATCAGTTAAAGACATAAACTATTAATGTGACAACAGAATAGTGTAGACTGGCTGCATCTGTCAATTTGTTGAACACTGAGAGACAAAAGTTAACTCATGGAGTTTTGCTATGATTATACACACATGTATTATATACATACATGCATAAATGTATATTTGAACTATCAGGAACCATATGTTCTGCCCAAATCTGGTGCCTATATGTTAATTAGATGTTAATTGGTCAAGAGTAACTAGCAAAACCCAGGAAAACACTTTATTCTGGTTTTAGAAAGCTTGGAATCTGGTGGAGATTCATGCTCTGAGATTCAGAAAGTATTAAAGTGAGATGTGTCTTTATGACTAATTCAGCTCCTTCTTTTTCTTTGGCCAAAATTCTGGTTAGATGCAAGATTGTATCATGTGATATAATCTATGTTTCACTTTTACTTTTAAAAGACATTTTTATTTATTATTTTATATTGAGATTCTCAAATGAAAACTTAAAAAGGTTTTTAAAATTATTTTTATTAAAATTCTTGGATGTCTTGTAGTAATCGTTAGAGGTAGCTGCAGAGATTCTGCCACTTCTCTGGCCCATCTTCTCCCTCAACATTAGATCCCACCTCAACCCAAACACTACCCCACTTTGGAGACTAGGATTTATCTGAAGGAGAAGCCTCTGGGGGCAAGAGAGGGAAATCTCAGCTTTCTGGTCCTTGATCTAGAGGACTATTGAGGCAAAACCTTTCTCTAGACCAAAATTTCTTAAACTGTGGGTTGCAATCCCATATGCAGTCATGTAATTGAATGTGTAGGTTGTGAAAAATTTGGCAACAGTAAAAGATTTTTGAATGTAAGGATCAAAATTAGTTCAGAATAAAAAAAATGAATCTGAGGTATTTCTGGCAGAACTTTCCCAGTTACATCATATGACTTCACTATAGCCTTGACTCTGAACACATAACCTGTGCACTTTGAAGATCAATAATATCTCAAGATAATATCTTTTAGTGAATTGGATTTAAGTAAGGTAGACTTGTACAAAGTTGTCAGTTACATATGTTTATATATGTACACACACCAATATACTTGTATATATCTATGTGTTTATATGTGCATATATACACACAAGCATGTTTATACACATACAACCATACTCATACATTTCTTGTATGTTTCCAGAACCATCTCAGTTCAGATATGAGATGGATAAAAATTTCTCATGTGAAAAGAGGTGGTAGTGGAAAAAGTTTAAGAAGCTCTGCTCTAGACAAGCATGGGGAAATGGAATTCATTATTCATTCACCTAGTACTTATTATGTACCAATAATATACTAGACTTTGGGCACCAAAGTGTCATGGTGTTGGTTCTCAAGGAGCCAGAGCTCTTACCAGGATAGAGTAACTAGGACTTTGAATCCAAAGAGGTGGAATTAGAGAGTGCTTAATTTAGAAGTTGTTAGTAGCATTTGTGATCCTTTAGTAACAGAGAGTAGAAATTGTACTTACATTTGTTACTTTGGATATCCCTTATTGTTCCAACCCTATTCCCTATTTTCTTGCCTTTTCCCCTTTAGACTGGAAGCTCTTTGAAGACAGGGACTGTCTTTGTTGTTGTTAATTGTATCTCTAGCACTTAGCACAACACCAGGCATACAGTAGGTGTTTAATAAATGCTTATTGGCTTGGCTTGGATTTTGGCACCTTATTAGAAATTTTTTTTTTAAACAAGGTCTGCAGTTTTGTTTGTATAGAGAACTTCTAGTGAGGCATTACATTTGTCAGTTCCAGTCACAACTCTGTCTGAAGCTTATGGTCTTAAAGGGCTGCCTCAGCAGTGACAAGACCAAAGGATTTTCCCAATATCACACAGATAATATACCCAGATCAATTCTATTATAATATTCTTAGTACCTAATTATCAAGAATTAATTAAAAGAGGAAGGTCCAAAATCACAGACTGGAGTAAACTCCTCCTGCATTTTAGGGTAGCCTTATACCAGTGAGCCAGAGTCTCTTTTCTTGCTCCTTCCTCTATTTACCCACATTCTTGCGTATTCCTGCTTCCCTCAAAATGGATGGATGTCATTTGTTCCAAGTGCATTCCTTGTTAGGTCTCTGTAATTGATTGACAGTTTAGTTGTGAAAATAAGAAATATTTGAGTGTGTGTATGTATGTGTACACATGTATTTATATGGCTATATGCACATATAGATACATAGACATACAAATATATTTGTGTATGTATACATGTAAACATATGTAGCTGACAGTTTTGTACAATTCTGCCTCACTTAAATCCAATTCACACATGAATCAGGATATCACAAGGTGATATGTATATGATACATACATATACTTATATGTACACAGAGGGAGGTATAAGTATGCAATGTATACATATTTATATATACATAAATAAAGATTATTTAGGGCCGGGCTGAGGGTAGACAGGGGAAGGCTTCTGGAGAGGTAGGATGAGGGATAGGATTTGAATAGAGACAGAACAAGAGTCTAGACAAGAATGGTAGCATGAAAAGTCCAGAGGGAAAGATGCACACCTTTTGTTCTGTGAATGACAAAAGATGTAATGACAGTATTAATTCACATAGTTGGTGACTAGACTTTTTAGAGGCGTGCCCTTTAGGCTCCCAATGGAAAAGGAGCCAGCCATTCCATGGGATTTAGAAGAGAAGAAATGACTCTTTCTTTTGCAATCAAAGCATTTTCAGAAGGGGGGAAAAACACGTTAATAAACAGGTTCAACACAGGTTTGATCCCCATTTATAACCAGATACTAAAACAAAAATTAAAGGTAAAACATTTATTATATCAACATATAATCTGTTTGCAATTCAGGCTAATGACAGTCTTTCAACCTGTCATTTTTTAGGACAAACTCAGTCCTGACATTAAAGCAAGGGGAATGATCAATCCAGGTGTTTCCGTTAATACAGCAATCTTAGCAGGATGGATCCCAGCAATTCACAGTTGTTTAGAAAACTCTTTAACCATGTGGTTTGTGCCAGACTAAATAGGCTCAGTTAATATAAGGAACATTATGAGCTGAATAATGCTTTCATGAACTCAGCAACTTTCTGCCAGCTCTAGAATTCCCTTGCATTTCATCCTTCAGTGAGCACCAAAATGCCGTTTATTTTTAAAACCTTTCTGTGCTATCTAACGGCTCACAGCTTTGAGTGATCATGTTCTCCTGGACAGAAAGAAAAGAAAAAAAACACATTTCTAAGGGTCATAGACTGACCCATTGGGAGATAAAACCAGCTCAGTGTTGGGGCAGGCGGAGAGTCATTCCCGAGTGCCAGTCTCTATAATAGCGGTGTCTCCCCATTCACTACCTTCAAAAATATTTTATGAACTTGCTCACTGTATTTTATAATTATAACTATTCTAAGTGTTTCATATGAGTGTGCATGCTTGTGCGAATGTGCATCTATAAGTATCAGTGTGAATGTCTACTAGGTTATCCCAGAGAGCTTGATTTCTCCTGGAGTCATAATTGCCTGAGATTAAAATGTCAAAGAGTTGATTTAATTAGTTGTTCTCCATGGTATGTATTAATCTCTAGTTTGACAATCTTTGACTGTTAATAGTGATTAATGGAAAATATCACCAAAAAGAACTTAGCCCAATTTGCAAAGTAGTCTTTGAAAGTTAGTTTCCTATTTCAGTGGCTGATGTGTTTGGTTCCCTGAGAAGAATTCCTCAGACCACTGTGCTCATCTAAGAGCAGGTCAAGTGAGTGCTAGTGGGCTCTGGACCAGAACTGGAAATGGAATTTAAAAAGAACCTGGAATTGTTTACTCTGTTAATGCTTCCTTATCTATGTCAGTTTCTTTAGATGATAGTGGGAAATATCATTGAATTTTTTTAATGAATAGTACAAAAGTATCTCAAATCACACCTAGATAAAGTTATATGAACTATGCTGTTAGATGAGTAGAAAATGAGATGCATTGTGACCTCCTTGAGGCCAGGGACTATATTTTATCTGTGCATCCTCAATGTTTGTCACATATTAGGTATTTAATAAATATTTATTGAGTGAGTAAATGAGTGAGTAGAGCAGAGAGAGGAACACATCCCAGTCCACTATTTGGAAGCTTCCTTCTTCCTCCCCCAAAGGTATTCTTGTTAAGTAGGTCCTAAACTCTGTGTATTTTGCATAGGAACTATAGTATTGAAGGTTTTTCAGATGTGCTTGTAAGCTTCTAAATTTGGTAAAATTTGGTAAAAACTAAAACCTTGTTTTCCCCAACCTAGTTACGACTTCTATAAATTATAGGAAAATGATTTTTTTTGGGGGGGGCAGGAAAGTAGTAGTAAAAAAAATGGAAAGTAGAATGGGACAGTAGAGTAGAAACCTACAAAGATATAACTCATTAAAAATACTTTATTGATGCTTTTTGTTCTTACACTGTTATACTGTTGTTATTGATTAGTGTTTTTCAGTTGTGTCAGAATCTGTGACCCTAATTGGGATTTTCTTGGCAAAGATACTTGAATGTCTGTCATTTCCTTTTCCAGCTCATTTTATAAATGAAAAACTGAGGCAAACAGGGTAAGTGACTGTCCTAGGGTCACGCAGCTAACAAGTATCTAAGGCCATATTTGAACTCAGGAAAATGAGTCTTCCTGACTCCAGGCCAAGAGCTTTGTGCACGATGGCTCCATCTAGCTGCCATTCTTGTACTATCACTATCCAATAATGCTTTTCTCTCAAATGGATGCATTATAGAGATAGAAACTAAAAGCACGAACAACAATTCTACAGCTCATTTTGATTTTATTTTAAAATATTTTTTATTTTTAAATTATGTGTTCCATATTCTCTCTTTCTTTCCTAATCCACCCCTACTCATTAAGAAGGCAATCATGAAAAATATATTTCCATATTAGCCAAATTTACAAAAAAAAGTAAAAAGATAAAAGTGAGAACAATAGACTTCAATTCCTACTGAGCTTATTAATTCTTTCTCTGTAGGTGGATAGTATTTTTTTCATCGTGAGTTCTTTGGAATTGTCTTGAATCATTGTATTAATCAGTTTAGCCAAATCTTTCATAGTTGATCATAATTATAGCATTATACTTCATGTACACAATACTTTGCATTGCTTCATATGTCTTGACATTTTTTCTTGAAACAATTCCCATCATCATTTATTATAGCACAAGAGTATTCCATCAGAATCATATGTCATAATTTATTCAGTCATTCTGCAATTGCTGAGTTTCCTCTTGATTTTCAGTTCTTTGTCACTACAAAAAGACACATAGGTCTTTTTCCTTTTCATTTGATTTCTTTGTGGTATAGATCCAGTAGTGGTCTTACTGGATCAAAGGATATGGGCAGTTTTGTAGCTCTTTGAATATAGTCGTAGATTGTTTGATAGAAAGGTTGGAGAAGCTCAATTACTCTACCTGCAGTTCATTAATATACCTATTTTCCCTCATCCCCTCTAACATTTGCCATTTTTGATATGTGTGAAGTGGTACCTCAGAATAGTTTTAATTTGAATTTTCTAATTAATAATAACTTAAAGAATTTTATGTGACTATGATTAGCTTCAATTTCTTGTTCTGAAAATTGCCTGTTCCTTAACTATTTATCAATTGGGGAATGACTCTTATTTTTATAAATTTGACTCAGTTCCTATATGATTGGAAAACAATACCTTTATTGGACTAATTCACTATAAATTTTTGGATGTTACTTCATTGTTTAAGGTTCCTTTTAGCAAAATATACCTTCTGGGATTATCTCTTTCTATTTGGTCTGCTTTTGCTTTATCTGAGATCATGATTTCACTGTTCCTGCCCTCTTTATATCAGCTGAAGCCCAATAGACTCTACTCCAGTCCTTCATTTCAACTCTCTGTGTGTCTTTGTATCCCAAGTGTGGCTCCTGCATACATCTTGTTGCATTTTGGTTTCCAATCTACTCTTCTTTCCACTTCCATTCTACGGGTTTACTCATCTCATTCACATTTACAGTTATCTCCATCTCATTTTCCTCTGTTCATCTTTCTCTCTCTCTAAACTCCTTCCTCAAAAAATCTGTCTTGCTTCCAACCACTGCTTCCCCCAATCTGCCTTCCCCTCTATTGTATTCCCTTCTTCCAGTATCTCTTAATCCTTTCCCCTTCTATCTCCCTATTGGATAAAACAAATTTCTATACCCAGCTAAGTGTGTATATGTGTGTATGTATATATGTATTCTTCTTTCTTTGAACTAATTCAAAGGAGACAGTTTTAAGCACTGCCTGCTAGTTTTCTCTCATTTCCCTTCCACTATAATATTTCTTTTTTGCACACGTCCCTTATGTGAAAAAATTTTGTCGCATTCTATCTCTCCCTTCCCTCTTCTTCTAGTGCATTCTTCTTTCTCACTATGTTCTTTTTTTGGAGATTCTCCCAACATAATTCCATACCTATGCCCTCTATCCATTGCAGACTCCTAATTGCCCTAATAATGATAAAATCCTTAAGAGTTAATGTGCTAGTGTTTCTATTGGGCTTATACTCCAAAGAGATACTAAAAAAGGGAAAGGTACCTGTATGTGCCAAAATGTTTGTAGTAGCCTGTTTGTAGTGGCTAGAAACTGGAAAATGAATGGATGCCCATCAATTGGAGAATGGCTGGGTAAATTGTGGTATATGAATGTTATGGAATATTATTGTTCTGTAAGAAATGACCAGCAGGATAAATACAGAGAGGACTGGCGAGACTTACATGAACTGATGCTAAGTGAAATGAGCAGAACCAGGAGATCATTATACACTTCGACAACGATATTGTATGAGGATGTATTCTGATGGAAGTTGATTTCTATGACAAAGAGACCTAACTGAGTTTCAATGGATAAATGATGGACAGAAACAGCTACACCCAAAGAAGGAACACTGGGAAACGAATGTGAACTATTTGCATTTTTGATTTTCTTCCCGAGTTATTTTTACCTTCTGAATCCAATTCTCCCTGTGCAACAGGAGAACTGTTCAGTTCTGCAAATATGTATTGCATCTAGGATATACTGCAACATATTTAACATATATAGGACTGCTTGCCATCTTGGGGGGAGTGAAGGGAAGGAGGGGAAAAATCGAAACATAAGGGAGTGCAAGGGATAATGTAAAAAATTACCCTGGCATGGATTCTGTCAATACAAAGTTATTATTAAATAAAATAAAATTAAAATTAAAAAAAAGTTAATGTGCTATCTTTTCATACATGAATATAAATGACAAATCCATTTGAGTCTTTTAGGACAACTCTTTCATGTTTATTTTTTTATGCTTCTCTTGAATCTTCTATTTAACTGTCAAATTTTTTATTCATCTCTGGTCTTTTCTTTAGGAAGGGTTGGAAGTCCTCTATTTCATCAAATATTCATGCTCCCTACCCTATCCTGAAAGATTATATTAAGTTTAGCTGAATCGGCTATTTTAATTGTAATCCTAGCTCCTTTAATATGAATATTTCAAGCTCTTTTAATATAAAAATTGCTAAATTTCATGTGATCCAGACTGTGGCTCCACAATATCGCATTTGTTTCTTTTTGGCAATTTGCAATATTTTTTCCTAAACTTTCCTAGAGCTCTAGAATTTCCTTAGAGTATTCATTTTGGGATTTCTTTCAGGACATGGATTTTTTTTTCAATTTTTATTTTATCCTTTGGATTTAAAATATTGATCAGAGCAGTTTTCCTTGATAATTTCTTGAAATAAAATGTCTAGGATTTTTTTCTTAATCATGGCTTTCTTACCTGAAAATTTATTAAGTCTTAAATTATTTCTCTTTGGTCTTTTTTTCCAGGTCAATTGTTTTCCCAATGAGATATTTCACATTTTCTCTATTTTTCATTCTTTAAACTTTGTATTATTGTGTCTCAAAATTTCATGGAGTCATTGTCCAATTCTAATTCTGGAAGAATGATTTTCTCCAGTGAGCTTTTTAGCCTCTCTTTTTTCATTTGGCTTCTGTTTTTAAAGTTGTTCTTCTCTTCAGTGAAGTTCATCTCTTTTGTCATTAGGTGAATTTTTAAAAATTTATTTCCCTCAGCACTTTTTTGTTCCTCTTTTGCCAATCTGCTAATTTTCTTTTCATATTTTCTTTCACTACTCTCCTTTCTTTTTCCAGTGTTTTCTCTACTACTTTTTTGTTGGTCTTGGGTCCAATTAACATTTTTCTTTGACACTTTGCTTGTAGCTGTTTTCACATTGCTGTCATTGTTTTAATGTCTTGATCTGCCCTGCTACCACAGTAGCTTATGATCAACTTCTTTTTGTTGTTGCTGCTTGATCATTTTCCCAGACTATTTATTTATTTTGAGCTTTATGCTAAAGTTGGACTCTGCTCATCTGGGGACGGGGAGACACTATTCCAAGCTTCAAACTTTTTTGTGTGTATATGCTGCTGTTTTCAGAGGTAGTTCTGGGGTTTGCCAGTTTACAGAGTTTCTAAGATGGCCTTATCCTGGGAGAGATGTAGTCATTGTTGGTCTCTGCTCTGGTCTTTACCCAAGAAAGGCTTTGGATTCCCTGCAGCCACAAGTATTGTATTAGAAACGTGGCCCTGGAACTATGATAAGGTCCCTTGCTCTCTTGTGACCAATAACAAGTGCTCCTCTCTGCCCTGGAATTGTGATGCAGAATTGTTTATGGGCAAGAGTTGTCAGTCAGTGCCAGTTGCCAGCAAAGGGGATCTCCTGTAATTTCTTTTTAGCCAGTTGTCTGATCCCCTTACTTTCTCTGAGCTCTAAAGCTGCTGCTCTAATGGCATCTTCAAGGCCCATGCTATTGCTCCTACCCTGTTCTAAGCTTGTGTCCACCCTGGTGGTATAGATTTCTCTTGTAATCTTCCTACGTTTAGGGTGGAAAATGTCTTCTTCTGACCTTTTTCTGGCTTTGCTGTTCCAAAATTAGATTTAAGATCTTATTTAAAAGTAGTTTGGAGGGAAATATTGGGAGAGTTCGGCCTGTACTCCACCATCTTGGCTCTACTTTATAGCTCAGTTTTAGCAAGTAATTCAGTTCTGGGGTCTGTGAAGCATCATGATTAAGTTCAAGTTTGTAATATTGCCTTGACCCCAAATTCATTCCATACACAAAAGATAAGTGGCAATTCATATCACAGATTAATGGAATCATAGAACTTAGATTAGAAATCATCATTAGAAGTAATCTGGCCTAACATTCTACACAGTGAAGGAATCTCTTCTGTGGCAATCATGGAAGATGATTTTCCAGTCCATGGACCAGGAAACTCACTACCTTACAAAATGATTCTATTTTCAAAAATTCATGTTGAGAGGAAATTGTTCACTTTATTTTTATTGATTTTTTACCTTCTGTAGCAAATTTACACATATCTGCTTCTATTATGTAGAAAAGATCTTCAAATATTTTGAAATGGATATTATTTTCTAATTAGTTTTCTCAAGTATCTGCTAAGTTGTTAGCAGCTAATAGAAGGGAAATGTCTCAGTCTTCTCCTTCTAGAAATCAAGTGATCCACAGACATAAGAAATAAGTTCAATTTCTTCCACATAGTGCAAAGGAGAATTTCCAATGAAATCTATAAGAAATCAGAGTTCAACCATCTGAGTATACAGTCATTGCCTTGCCTCTTTATCTTCTCTCCCCTTCTTTGAATCATTAAATGCAAGTAATTATCTTTTGTGTTCTTTCCAAATGACTCTAATTTCTCTTTAGTATTCTCAACCATTTTTAGTAGTCTCAATTATCTGTTTAGGGGTTACCAATCCTTTGAGCCCCTAACTGGGATTTTCTTGGCAAAAATACTGGAGAGATTTGCCATTTTGTTCTCCAACTTATTTTACAAATGAGGAAACTGAGACAAATAGGGTTAAGTGACTTTCCCAGGGTCACACAACTAGTTAGTATCTATGACCAGATTTAACCTCACATAGAGGAGTCTCTCTTGTATTCTATCTCCTGTGAGATCTAGCTGTTCTATATTAAAGGCACAAGGGAGAGAGAAATGCCAGAAGTCTCAGTACTGGAAGGAGTACCTTATTGCTAACTGCTATTGCTGATCTCAGGCTTTTCCAGTCATAGTCTCACTTTCAAAGTAAAACCTCACTGGACATGCAGTTTGAGCAAGGACATACAAATTCTGTTTCCACTATTTTTTAAAGAAGGTGGTGATAAAGTAGACCTACTGTAATCACAAGTATTCTGTAGCCTTGGTGTGATGGGCTGTGGTTTTTTTTTCTTTAGAAGGAAAACTAATTTATTTTTAATAAAAGCTTTTTTATTTTCAAAACACATGCAATAATTCATTCTTGCAAAACTTTATGTTCCAAATTTTTCTCCCTCCCTTCCTCCCTTAGATGACAAGTAATCTAATATACGTTAAACATAAACAGTTCTTCTATACATATTTCCACATTTATCATGCTGCACAAGAAAAACCAGAACAAAAAGGGAAAAAAATGAGAGAGGAAAAAAAGCAAGGAAGCAAACAGTAACAAAAAAGGGTGAAAATACTATATTGTGATCCACATAGATCTCTCTCTAGATGCAGATGGCTCTCTCCATTACAAGTCTTTTGGAAATGGCCCAAGAAGTCTATCACAAATGATCATTGTAGAATCTTATTGTTGCTGTGTGCAATGTTATCTGGGTTCTGCTCACTTCACTTAGCATCAGTTCATGTAAGTCTCTCCAGGCTTCTCTGAAATCATCCTGCTGAACATTTCTTATAGAATGAGAATATTCCATAACATTCCTATACCATAACTTGTTCAGCCATTCCCCAATTGATGGGCAGCCACACAATTTGTGTTTTTTTAACCTTAGAATTTCTCCTACTTTGCACATGATATCACTCAGGCTCTTTTTTACAGAACCATAATCTTTGGTGCCCCATTATCCATTGTATACTGACAGTGAATAGGCTAATAGTAGATCCATAACTGCCTTAACATTCATAATACTGTTGATTAATAAGGCAGCAATAAGAAGGTCTTCAGTTTAGTCATGGTATCAAAGTCCTTGGAGTCAAAAGTTTAGCTGAAGAGGGATGAAAAGAAGAATCTATATCCAATGAAAATAAGTTGACAAAACTGGGAATATTTTCCTAGAAAAGAGGAGACAAAGGAGATATGATAAATGCCTTAAATATTTAAAGTGTTATCATGTGAAAGACATAATATATTAGTTTTTCAAACCTCAAAAAGTCAGAACTATGACCAGTGGGCAGAAATTATAGAGAGGCTGACTTGATTTTAATATAAAAAAGAACTTGACTAACAATTACTAAACTCTTCAAAAGATAAAAAGGGCTATCCTAGTAGATAATGTGTTTCCTGTCAATTGTAGTATTCATAGGCTAAATGATCTTTTATTAGAGATTTTATTTAATTAGCCAATCAATCAACATTTATTAAGCATCACTTTGTGCCAGGTATGATTGGTCATTAAGGATACAAAGATAAAAATGAAATATTCCTTACCCTTAAGAAGCTTACATTCTATCAGGAGAGATGATGTGCATGAATATATGTAAGAGTCCATGATGGACCTTCCCCTCTTCTCCCTCTGTACCATGTCAGTGATCTTATAAATTTTAATAGTTCAATGATCACATCTATAAGGTCTATATAGTCAGTTCTAATCTCTCTCTAAACTCCTATCCCCACAACATCAAGTGCCTTTTAAATATTTTAAGCTAGATGTCCAGTGGGCATCCCAATGTGCAAAACAAACTCATTTATCTTTCCCTTCCAAACTTTTTCCTCTTTCCAGCTTTCTAATTACTTTCTAAGGCACTGCTATTCTTCTGGGCATCTATGTTTACTATCTCAATAGAATCTCCGTTTCTTAACACATAGTCATCTTGTAAACTAATCTGTTTCCAAGGCTTATTGTTTCTACCTTCACACCATTTCTTGCATAGATCCCTTTCTATCCAGATTTATGGCCACCATCTTGAAATGGATCCCTAGACCAGGTGCAATAAACCACACCTATGAGCCAAATATAACCAGTCACTTATATGGCTCAGAAATTAGGAAGGGTTTAAAAAAATTTTTTTGCAAGTGTAAAAAAAAAACTTTCTTAGCTCTTGGATTGTACAGAAACAGATGGCAAATAGGATTTGACCTGTGGGAACTAGTATGTTGAATTTTCTCTAGACTATTGCAATAGATGCCTTGTCTGTACCCTTTACAATCCATACTCCATTCATCTACCAAAGCAATTTTCCTAAAACACAGGTCTAACCATGTTACTTCAATAAACTTCTATTACTTCTAGGATCACATTTAAAATACTTCAATGATTGGGATTAAAAGCCTTTCAAAACCTTCCTACTCTTTCTATGCCTTACTCCCTACCATGTACTCTACATCCAGTGACAGTATCTGATTTTCTGGATCTCCAGCATATGATACTTCACCTTGCATCTCTATGCCTCTGGATAGGCTGCCCCCACTCCCACAGTTGGGATGTTCTTTCTCACAGTCTAGCTTTCTTGGCTGAGAGCTTAAGACAGCTCAGATCCCACAGTCTGAGAGAAGCCTTTCCTATCTTCTCCCTCCATTCCCACTTGCTGGTGTCTTCCTACTGAGATCACTTTCCAACCACATCATTTACTTCTCGTATATACATTTGCATGCTGTCTGTACATAAACATTTAAAGTACTTGTTATGTGCCTTGGCACATTGTTCTAAGTGATAGGGACACAAAAAGAGCAAAACCATGTTTTCTGCCCTTCAGGAGTTCACATTCTCATGGGGAAAATATGGTAAAATATATTTAAAACCATACCATTTGGGACTGTGGTAGATCTCATGTGGAAAGTAAAATTGATCTTTGAAAGAAACAGAGACTTTAAGAGGCAAGGATGGAAAGAGAGTTCATTCTTAACTTCAGAGATAACCAGGCAAAGGCACAGAGATAACTCCTAAAGAGTTATGAGTTAAAATAGCAGGTAGCTCAGCTTAGCTTGACCATAGAGCACATAAAGGGAATAATGCTGAAGAAGATTGGGAATTAAAAATAGAATTAGTTTGTTCCAGAATTTCCTTGCCATACAGAAGTTTGGTTGATCCCAGTGACATTAGGGAGCCACTGAGGTTTAAGGAATAGGAGATGGATGTGATCTTAGCCATGCTTTAGAAAAATCAGTTTGGTAGCTCTGTGGAGGATGGTTTAAGTAGGAGAGAAATGTGAGACACAGACCACTTAGGAGACTATAGCAATAATCCAGGTGAAAGATAATGAGGGCCCAAATTAGGTTTCTACCCAAATGACTGAATTAATTTGTCATTGTCCTGTTAGATGGATGTGATCAAATCCAGTTTGATAGGCAGCATCCTACTTGGATCTATCTCTAGGGACTCATAATCTTGCTAGATAATGGAAGTGATTGGAACACTGATGGTAATTTTGCAAACTCTCCTCAATTCATTGCTTTATTGACTTCTGTAGTAGGTAGAGATTTTTGTCCTTTTTTTTGGTAAATGATAACCAGCAGAAACTAAGATCTGTAATAGATCTTCTGACAATTAGTGCAGTAGTCTCTCTGCTCTCTCCCTTTTTCTGTCATATTGATCATTTCATCCCGGTGTGTTCCCAGGGAACACCTATGTTCCCTGTTTCTAGGGATGCTGGTAAATTTTTTGAGTTCAGAAGTTCTGAGTTGCAGTAGGGTTCTAGACTTCAGCTTTAAAAAGCCACTGCATCCAGAGTCATCTCCAGTCATTCTGATCTATATCTGGCCATTGAGCCTAGATGGCTCTGGGGGAGCGAGTGAGGCACGTGACCTTGCCCAACTCTCCATCACTTCAATCCAATTCACTTGAATATCACAATTTCACCTCCCTGATGCCATTGGTCCTTTTCTAAAAGTAAGGACAAACAACAACAAACAACAACATGGTTAAGCTAATTTGTTGACTGCTTCTAGTGGATGAGAACCTGAAAGCTTATGGAATGGTGAATCAACACAGGTTGGGTCTCTTCTATGTAGACTAGCAATGGGGTCTGACCAGTGAGTGGCCACTGTATTAGCATGGATAAAATAGGGAGACCCAGTGTCCGAAAAGAAGAATATGATGAAGAGAAAGAAGATGAAGGAAGAAGGAGGAGGAGGAGTAGAGAAGGAAAAGAAGAACAGGGAGAAGAAGAGTAAGAAGAGAAAGAGGAGGAAGAAGAAGAAGCTGGTCTTGTTAGAGTCTAATATAATGTTCCCACTATTATTTCTCTTGAAAACAATTACATTACTCAAGCAAATTAAGACTGAACAGACTATAAATTGCAATCCATTTTAGAAAGGCTCCCCTTGATGCTTTGCAATCACATTAACACAGATGAAAAATAAGACTTGGAGAGATTAAGGGATTTTCCCCAAGATTGAACAGCTAGTTGGTAACAAACAGGACTATGATTAGAACTTAGGTCTTCCTTCTATTCAAACACACACACACACACACACACACACACACACACACACACACACGGACGATCACAAGGTCTGTCTGGAGTAGGAAGAAGTGATCTGATTCAATACCCTCATTTTGTCCATAAGAAAATCCATCCAGAGAAAAGACAGGGAACTTGCTCAAGGTAAGGATCCAAACTCTTAGTGTTCATTCTGCTCTACAACCCTCCCTAAACCACATCGAACCTCCTCCTAGGTCTGTCCCAAAATAGGAGGCATGAGTCGTGTTTCAGTTATTTTCCAAAGTAACTCACACCTGACTTTCAGTCAAAGAGCACATTTGCTTCCACAAATCTAATACATTCTAATCTCTGAGAACAGTCCCTGCTGGGCTCGGTTCTGAGGCCAGAGTTTCCCCAGTGCAGAGAGAAATGGTGAGCAGTGTGGAGCCCAAACTATAGGAATGGGCTCCTATAACTCACAGGACATGTCAGATCATAAATATTTCAAGGGACCCCAAAAGGACCCAACCTTAATAAGTGCTAAAGTCTGCAATGAGAACAAGGAACAGGACTAACTCCCCAGCCTTTCCTTAAATAATAATCTCTTAGCCAGGCCACGCATACCAAGCAATCCCAGAATAGGGAAAAGACTCAAATAGTCCAAGTCCAAAGCCCCAGGAACTCTCCCTTTCCCCTGCCCACAGAAATCCATCTCAGTCCCAACATAATAACTTTCAGGCCAGACCCAACTTTAGCCTTTCACTCAAGCACTTTGCCAATAATTCACAGGATTCTGAATACCACAGAGCTGAGACCTTGGAGGTGGTTTACTGTATCAAGCAGCAAACTGTAGGCTTTCGTTTCAGAATTTCTTTTCAGTGTCATTTTGAAAGCTATTAATGGTTTTTACTAATGTTTTAAATGAGCTAAATACAATCCATAACTGGTTTAGCATAAATATTGAATTTCTGTAGCCATCTTCCACATTGGCAATTCTACAAAAAGAGATGATAGTGTAACAGAAGGGCTGGAGCTGACCTCAGAACCAAGAAGAGCCGCTTCAATTCTTACCTAAGGCCCATACTGGCTGTGTGATCCTGGAAAAGTCCTTGAGCACCCATTGCTCTGGACAACTCTCTAAGAATAGTCCCTTTAGAGAAGGTGCTGACCTGCTTTTATAAAGGAAGTTCCTTGCCAAGAGTTCCCTGTAGAATCATGGGTTTAGTCTTTGTCCTTAATTTAAGCATCATTGTTTTTCCATTGTGTGTTTACAGCTGTGGTAGGTATTATAAACAGAGTATAAGCACTGAGGAAGTTTCACATTTACTTGGGGAGACATGAAAATACTAAATAGATAAGTAATAGAAATGTCTAAGAGGTAGGGGACCTGAGAGATTATTTAATCCTTCCCTTCCTCTTCCCATTTCACAAATAAAAAACTGATAAATAAATTGCAAAGGGTTATGCATACTTTTTGGATAGAAACCCCAAATTCTTTGGCTATGAACTCTTTTCAGAATCCTGTCGCTTTATGTTTTGAAGCAAAAAGTTTAATTCAGGTGCTGCTGAACAGAAATCAGCCTTTTCTCTTAAACTGATTTGCCAGAAGGACTAGATTGACAGATTCCCATTATAAAAAAGGATCCTGGCTAGTGTTTACATGGCACCCATACTGTGCTGCTTCCCCTACAAAAGCGTTCCAGAACAGGAAGAGAGTCCAACAATGTGGCTTGGTAGTTTTAATAAAGCAGGTACATGTTGAACTTTGTGGGAGACTGGACCACTTAAACCTGGATGATCTCTTTTTATGTTTATTTTTACTTTTACCATTTCTAGACATTTGAGGGGGTTAGCAAGTAGATACAACCTAACTCCAATAGTTGTTTTGGTATTAGGTCAACACAGAATAAGACTCACAGGGATGGATATTATTCCCAACTCTGCTGTTACTTAGCTAGAAACAGTAAAGGTCAGATAAACTTATTGGCCGTCACTGCATGTATGAAATGCTATCACTCTTAGTGGCAAATTGGATAGTTTAATTAAAGGATATTATGAGAAGCTCTGAGAGGCTTAAAAGAACTTCTTATGATGTGGAGAGAATAATCTTTATTTACTATATGTTTTTTTTTCTGTTATGTCTAATGACTTATCTGGAGTCCTAATGCGATGATGTTATAGAATGAATATAGTCTCACAGATGCTGAAATTCTATAGTGAAACTCTACTTTTCACATGGGGAAACTAAGGATTTGTGCAAAATCTGATGGATAATAAAATCAGAGGTGGGGTTTGGAACCTAAGCTTTTTTTGATTCTAGAACCAGCATTCTTTCTACTGCATTGCATTACTGGGTTTGTCTTTGGATCTGGACTAGAATTGTGACTCTGCTGTTTACTATGATTATCTAAATTAAATTCCTTTTTCTGGGTCTCAGTTTCATCATCTCAAAAATAGGGGAGTTGGAATACTGGGGCTTAGGTCATTTTTACCTCTAGAACTATGACTGTTACAATCCTGTGTGATAGAACTAGATAATCTATATGGTCCTTTTCAACTCTATATCCTATAATTTAAGTATTGGATTAAATGAAAATGTATTTATAGAAATAATCTTTATTTATAGAAATAACATCACATCTATATATAGCAGCACCATTATGCTTATGAATAGACTATTTAAAACAGCATGCTTGAAATCAGAGAATATGTAAGCTTCAAGTTCTAACAGAAAATGGTGAGATGGATGCCAAACCCAAATTACTGGAGCCTTGGGTACACTGGCCAAATGAAAGGGTGAGTGGGAAGTGGGGCTCCCCTGGGATTCTGGGCAGTATAGACTGCCAGTCACTTTCATTCACCTTGAATGATAGGGTTTGGCTATTAACAATAGTCCAAATCATGGGATGATGATTTTATTGGCCTCTTTTCCTTAGGCTATGCGAACACAGGCTGAGTTAGCAACAACGTGTGGCTATTCTTATAGACAAAGAGGACTTAAGAGTTTTAAGGGATCATAGTGATAATTTATTTTAACTACTTAATTTTATATATGAGGAAAGTGAGACCCAAAGAAGGAAGGGAACCTGCTTGATATATCACAGGTAAAGCCAAGATGTGAACCCATATCAAATACTTTCAAGACTAGTCTTCTCTCCTTGTGACCTGGCTAACTGGAAGATTACATCTGGCCCAGCTAGTAAGGTGTAACTGGGTCAAGACCAGTTTGCCAGAAATTCATTTTGTGCAATCATAAATTAACATTTTTTTGTGTGCAAGTCTTTCCACCTATATTTTAGACACAGGAGATATATCACACTCAAGTCAGAATACAACTGGGATTTTGCATTCTCTTGGAATTTAAGGTCATTAGGAAAAGAACTAGCAGCTTGGTGGCTGTTGGACTTTCCTCCCCCACCCCCACCCTCCCTTAATGGCAGCAAAATGTTTTACGATAAAGGTAAAATATAGTATCAGTTTCTAACAGCAGTTTTCACCCTCTTCAGATTTCTCTCTTTAGCACAAAACCTTTGGTACTGCCATTGCTTAACTTTCCTGGGATCAAACATTGTTACTCAGAAAAAGGGATAAGGACATTGAGCTTAAATGTCCAGCATCCTGGTTACTCACGAGTTAATGCAGGTCCCATAAATAAATTATGGGTACATTTTTAGAGCACTTTGCTAAGAACAGGAACGGCAAAAAATATCACAAGGCTGTCAAATCATATTAAAACCCATGTCCTCTCAATACTCTGTGGGGAAAACCAACAAACTATACTTTTTGGTCATGGATTAAAACATATTTTCCTCGACTGGCTGAATGGGGGATGTGAGATCCTCAATTGTACCTCTTGCTTAGAAATGGTCCTTTCAAGGACGTGGACTTCATATTCCGTGTGTCTTTCACTCAGCAACATATTTCGTGCACATAAATATAATCCATTAGGGCCTTTAAAAGCGAAGATAATATCATTTTTAATGTAGATTCCATTATGGAAAAAGCTGTACAAGATGGAGAAAACTGCTTCGACACCATCTGCTCGCCCTCGCTGGGTTCCTGTTGCCACTTGTAATGCGGATGTCCCCACCCCCATTCGATGGGTCCCTTCTGAGCCCTGTCAGAGCCAGGGTGCGTGTTTGGGCAGCCGTACAAAGGACATGATTTAGGACATCATGTGCCAAGACAACGGTGGCGGGGGGCGGGGAGAAGGAGAGGAAATCAATATCCATCATCAACAGATGGAACTCTCCCTACCACGGCCATGAATGACTACCACTTTCTCTTTGGCCTCCTGCTCCATTATTGTGAATCCTACAAGAAAGAAATCCCTCCTCATAATCCATCATGTAGCATTGGCCCAAGTAAGCTTTGACTCACATTAAAATAAATCCACAGACATTACCATTGGCTAGCTATACCTGCAAGGAAGTGGTGTGGTCCAGTTGAAAGAAGGCTGAATTTGGAATAAAAAAACCTAGGTCTGGATCCCAGCTTTGGTACCTGTGTCCCTTTGAACAATCTAGTCAGTGGCTACCATCTCAGTTTTATTGTTTATAAAGTAGAAGTCAGGTGAGATGACCTCTAAGTTTCTTTCCATCTTCAATACTGAGATCCTGTCACCAATCATTTAAAAAACTATTCAGCTCTTTTCTCCTCCCAACACCTGGTGAATTCAGTCCCTTCACCCCTATATTACTAGGCTAATGCTGGTGTGTGTGTGGTCAAAGCAGCCTGCTGTTTGCCCAAATTGATTTTATTTTAGCGACCTTAAATAGAATATCATCTAAATAGAATGTCCGGTGATTCAAATCAGCTAAGAAAAGGAAATGAGAGTTGCAAAATCAAAGAATTTCAGATGTGCAAGGGTCATAAAGAGGCTATCCAGTCTAGTCTGAAAGAGGCCCTTCTTAATTTGCTTAGTAGTTAATCCACCCCCTTCTGAAAGTACCTTGTACTAATATTGTATTTATCTTATGGATCTGTATGTTTTATCCACTTGGTGGAATGTATGTTCCTTGAGGACAGGACTATTTACTTTCTCCCTTACCTTTTCATCTCCAAAACAGTGTCTTATGCACAGTGGGCACTTAATAAATACTTGCTGAATTGAATGGAGTTCAATCTGTCCCAGAACAGTTATTTCCTCCACAATACTGGGTAAATTATCATATTATAACTTTTTCTTGAAGATCTCTAGGGAAGAATTTGCTAGCTCTCAAGGCAGCTTGTTCCATCTTTAATTGAAAGGAAATTTGTCCTGACTTTAGGGATGGGTTTGTTTTTTTCACAATATTCACACATTGCTCCTGATTATGTCCTTTGATGTAAGACATTAATGGAGTACTGTTTTCATGACAGCCTTCACTTCTTGAATCCACCAGGTCCTCCACAGGTCTTTTCTTCTTTAGCCTCAACATTCCTAGTTCTCTTTGAAGACCTACACCATGATGGTTGCCCTCCTCTGGGCAAATTAGTTCAGTATGGATCATAAAATATTGAAAGAGGAAGAGGTTTTTGCAACTAACAATCATGATACAATTCATTGACTCATGCTATTCTATTGTTTACTCACCAAAGATTATTATGTTTGTATATTCTAACATCAATATATCCACTTTTCCATTGCTAACAGTGATAATAATAATATTTATCTCAACTTTTATATAACACATTAAGGTTTGCAAATACCATCTCATTTAATCCTTAAAAAAACTCTGGGAGGTCAGTGTTATTATTATCTCCATTTTTCAGGTGAGGAAACTGAAATGAAAAGTAGTAAAATGACTTGCCCAGGGTCAAAAAGCTAATAAATATCCAGGGTCCCATATGAATTCATGGCTTACTAACTCTAGGCTGGTATTGTGTCATTTTGTTACCGCATAAGAACCTTAGTGATAGGAATAAGAAGGGAAAGAAATAAGCATCTATATAGTCCCTAATATGTGCCAAGGATCTGGCTAAGAGTTTTACAAATATTTTCTCATTTGGTCCTCACAATAACTCTGTGAAGGCAGATTTTGAATGACGGCATGGTTAAGTTGCAAGGAGTTCAAAGAAATGAGGCCTGAAGGGTATTACAGGCAACAAGAGGTCTTGCCCAGGAGATCAGTTTATATAGGGTTATTTATAAATACTGGAAATGAGTTAGTACAATCAGAGGGGATCAGTATAAACATAAAGGAATAGGTAAGCACCTTGGTTCTACATGGATAGACTGGGTCTAAAGATCTATCAGTAAGGGCTATAGAATAGAGAATAGTAGATACCTAAGCTCTCCTTCTACATGTAAGGATCCATAGAATGAGTATTAACAGTGAGGGGTAGATGAGTGAGGTACAGTCAGGCAGATCAGATCAGAATTCAAGGGGATTAAGACAACAGACATGCTTAACATTTATAGAATATAGGTACAAAGCAACTGGAATAATGATGACTAAAGCAACACAAAACAACAAACTCATTTAAGCTCATTAGGATACTGCCTTGACATATATCTGTGATCACATTTCCCAAAGAGCTAATAATCACTTCCAAATAAAATATAAAGCCAACCAAAATATCTTCTTAAACCCTTGACAGACATGGATGATACAAAGTTATATGGCTCCATTAAAACAGACAAATTAAATCTCTTGATCACCTTATAGAATCTTTCTCCAATGATATCAAAATCTCATTTAGAATGGACACTGAGAACTTTGAGGTCAAGGTCACAATGATCTAGTTAGATAAAGGCAAAACTCAAAAAAAACAAAAACAAAAAAAAAACTTTTTGATCTTTCTCAGGCAAGACATATCAAACATAAAGATACCAAGGAGAAGACTCTGGCTGCATGTATAAGTTATGAGACTTATTCATAATCTGAAACTAAAGCTAAATAGAAAAGAACAATCACTATGTATATAATATGTGTATTACTGTAAACTTGCAGAATTACAAAAAGGAACAAAATGGACCAATACGAGCAGTACTCTTGAAAAGTATATGGACAGTATTCTTAGATGGCACAATGGATAGAGCTTTGGGTTTAGAACCAGAAAGATTCATCTTCCTGAGTTCAGACACTTGCTAGCTCAGTGACCTGGGCTAGCCACAGCCATTTCCTCATCTGTAAAATTAGTTGGAGAAACAAATAGCAAATCATGCCAGTATTTTTGTTAAGAAAACCTCAAATAGGGTCATTGATACAGACACAATGATATAGGTTTTAAGAAACTTACTGGAGTTGAAATCAAAAACTCAATTGGAAAAACATTTAAAAATGCGGAAAACATTTATCTATATAATAGAAGTCTTAGTGTGCAGCTTTGGACTACAACAAATTTGAAAAGTAACAATAATATTACATAATGTCAAGGCCAAAGTCCACCATTCTAGGGCAATTATAGAAAGATTAATGCTTATTTGCCAAAAAGATGATTGATGGTCATTCTCAGAGCATATGATAAACTAGTTAAAACAACAACAACCACCATATAGAAATACTTTTGAACAAACAGATCATTACTCCACTGATCAATAGTAAAAGCTGTCAACAGAATAATGCAATAAGAGGCAAGCCTACCACTAGTATCCCAGGCCAGGCTTGATGTACCAGAGGACAAAATGTGGTGCTCATAAATCACTGAACAGATAACACAAAGGAGATGTACATTTTCCTAACACAACAAGGATAAAGGGTCATCTCAGGGAAGGTACTCAGGTACCTAGCAACTCTTCCAGGCTCAGACTCCACATAGCTGAGACTTTTTGCACCCTTAGGTGACCAGAAAGCTACATCAGGGAAGCTATGGCCGATCAGGTCCAAGAGATAATTTGGCCTCCATTTAGGAAAAGTTAATCCCTTTTTCAGGAGAGAAGTAGGAGAGACAGGAAGGACCTACCTCATATTGGGATTAAGAGGAAGGAAGATACATAAGGGAATTCAATCATTCCCAGACCACATTGTCTCCTTTTAGAGAAAACTAATCCCTGTCAAGGGAGGGAAGAGGAAGGGTGCCTTTAACCCACTTTGTAGGGAAACATGAATAGATATTAGTCCAATCCATATGCCATTCACTTTATCAGCTATAACCAAAAGGTATTTTTTTTCTCTAGAAGAAATCTATGAAATAGTTAAAATCCTTAAGTGGAAGGAAAAGACTCACAACTTATAACATTTGTATTAATTCAGGCAAAATGTTGTAGACAAAAAAGCATGGCTGAATTGTGCAAATTTATAGAAAAAGAAGGGTGTAGGGTAGTAATTCAGGCCAAAGTCATTGTCACCTGGTAGCATATGGTTTTTCTTAAGGAGTTCAGACTCAGTAAT
The DNA here is from genome assembly GCF_016432865.1 of Antechinus flavipes. Taxonomy (NCBI): domain Eukaryota; kingdom Metazoa; phylum Chordata; class Mammalia; order Dasyuromorphia; family Dasyuridae; genus Antechinus; species Antechinus flavipes. The sequence goes on from NC_067402.1 coordinate 84,447,755, forward strand.
CAATGAAGCTTCTGAAAGGAAATGATATAAATGATACAGCAAACAGAGTCCCTGCCAAATCCCTAGAGAACCACAATCTGCTAATATTCTCCATTAGAAAGCTCACTCAACAGAGTCTGTTTCTAGAGAATTCAACCAGTAAAGTGTATTGGAACCCAAACATGAGCCACTTGTTAATATATCATTATACAAATTAATTATATTCCACAGAATGATGAATTTTCAGAATAGGAGCTGTGGGTAACCACCAGGTTGCCGAAAAAGAGACGATCTGATCCAGGTGAGAAACAAAGCAAGGCAGGACTTCTTGTCCATCAGTAGTAAGTCTGGGCTCATGAGTTGCCTCTATACTTCTGGCCCAAGCAAGAAAGAAATTTAATGGAAAAAAAAGACAAATTTGGTGAGCAGAATACATCCAAGATTACAATCTTTTCTAAAATAACATGACCAATTTTGTTTATAAATGCAAACTCCAAATGTCCTTGAGATTTATACAAATAAACTATACTGAAAACAGAGCCTTTTCATGATGGAACTATTGCCCACAATCTTCCAGACATAATAGTGACCCACAAAAATTTGAGAACATTTTTGAATAGAAATCATTTTACTGAACACATATGACCTCCAAATAACATGGGTGGAATGAAACCCTCACAAAATAGAGACACTTAGAAAAGGCAATAAAACTATGTGGGAACAAGAAGTACACATCATCACTGTCTTGTCTGTAACTAGAATTGATGCTTTCAGTGAGTCAGAAAGACCCAAGTTCAAAACTGGCCTCAGACACTTACTGGCTATGCGATCTGGAGCAAGTCACAACTTTTCTCTGCTTTAATTTCCACATCTTCTAGATCTTTCTTGGAAATCAAAAAAATCATAGTTTTTTTTTTAATGGAAGAGGTGGCAGTAATAATAGCTAACATTTCTATAGTGCTTTAAAATTTGCAAAGTACTGTACACATATTATTTTATTTAAACTTCACAACTCTGGAAGGTAAGGGGTATAATTATCCTTATTTTTAGGTGAGAAAGCTTAAGGTGAGGCTAAGAGAGATAAAGTCACACTCTTTGGATCTCATAACTAGTGAATATCTAAGGCAAGATTTGAACATAGCTCTTTCTGACTCTAAGTATTTTCTTTATGGCATTAACTGGCTGCCTTATATCATAAAGATAATCTGTTCCAGTTAAATCATATTGCAAATGTGATTTTCACAGGGTTACATAGATAATAGTGTCAATGCTGAAATTTGAACCTTTCTATTCTAAACATCTCCTATCTTGAAATCTGGAGGGCTTTCTTTTATACAAAATGGTGGAGGCTAAGGAAGAGCTCTTGGTCAATTGGCCAAATCTGGATAAAGATATTGACTTATGCAAACTTCCATAGTACATTGGAAAGACGCCTGGATTTGGGTTCAGAGGTCCAGGGTTGAAATCCAGCACTTAATACAGTTCCTGGTAAGTAAATGCTTTGGTTGTTCCTTCATCTTTAGTCATGTCTAATATCGTCTGATCCCATTTGAGGTTTTCTTAGCAAAGATACTGGAATAGCTTGACATATCTTTCTCCAATTCATTTTACATATGAAGAAAGTGAATCAGAAAGGGTTAGGTGGAGTTGTCTAGGATTATACAGCTATTTTCTGAAAAGTATCAGTAAATTTAGTAAATGCTGGCTGACTGAAACCCCAGCTCCTCTGTACTTTGGGCAAAATACTTGTTTTCTCTGGGCCTCAGTTTCCTCAATTTCAAAATGTAAATTTCCTCAATTTTAAAAAGTGAGGGGTTTAAATTAGATGACTTTGAAGTCTAAATATAAAGTTCTATGATCTGGTACCAAGTAAAATATATTTTTTGCTCCAAATCCATAGAAAGTATAGGGTTTGTACCTATTAAATAAGAGTTTTAGTGACCCCAAAGTTAGCAATGAGGAATTAGGCTTTAATTTTTCCTTACTTCAGATCCATCAACCATAAAAAATTCCTTTGAAGGTCACATTATAGATGTGGGTTTTGTTCTTTATTTAGGAGTGAACAGAGAAGTTCTTAAAATGTGAAGGAGAGGTTAGTTTCCCAGTAAATCAAAGAAGCCTAAAGAGAGACTTGAATCAAATCTTTCCTGGATCTTTTGAATCCATCTTATAAAATTCAATAGATTTTGAGACCTTGAGTCTATTCTTCAAGGATGGTTCCTCTTTGGAACTTATTTATTAGCAAAAGAAAACAAAAACAACCATCTTGAAGAAACCTTCCTTGGAATCTGAGCCTAAATCCAAATCTTCAGAGGTGAGCGCTGTCCTGATAACTGTTAGTCTTAGACCCTGAGTAGAGCTTCAAATCCTAGGGATCAACAAGTAAGCAGGCTAAATAGCATTCTCGAGAATGGTATAAAAGACTCACATCAATATTTTCCTTTCATCTCCAAAGTACAACTGATATTATGCCTTCCCCTTCCTGAGTATTGAGCAGGAAAGTCAGAGTACTGCGTGTTTTCACAGGCTAAAAGAAGAAAAAAAAAATCAATTACAGACTAAAATAATCCCAGTAAACAATTATTTGATAAAATTATGAAGACACATCGATTTCAATACACACTTGATAAGACTGTTAGAATGCTAGAAATATGCACAGAGGAGCAGACAATGGGAGACATTCAAAGGTTCAAATAAACAAAAACAATCATTTTCCTTTACAAATGGCATATAGTTCAGTAGATACTTGAGAACAACCAGAAGCTGTCATGAAAAACATTAATTAGGCAAAATCTATCCTATAAGGGTGGAAAGGGAGAGGAGGCTGTGGAATTAAACTTGCCTTCAAGTTACCCTTCACATTATTACAGTTGGATTTTCTCCACCCTCTGCCCTATAAGATTTTTAGGACAAAAATCACAAAATGAGAGCAGTTTCTTCAAGACTATTTAATTTGGAAACTAGTTAGAAAATGTCCAAAGTTCCTAATAGATGATCAGCAGCAGATTCTGGAGTGTCTGTGACTCCGAAGAAGTGATAAGAGAAAGGCGATTCCCGATATTGATTAATACTTCAGAGCCTTGTGCCCAGAGTTATCAAGAGCTATTGATTTTGGAAATAGGGTCCAAGAGCAGAGCCTCAACTTGACTAGGCACATGAGACAGCTTAAGGGGAAAAACACCTTTTCTCCTGGGTGCCTTCCCATAGGGATGATGAACCAGTGGATGACAGGAACAGTGAGTTAGAGACAGTATGGTACAGTGAATTCAAAACCTAATTGCTTTGTGGATACAGATAAGTCACTTAAAACTCCTGGCTCTCAATTTCCTCATCCATAAAATTAAGGAGATGAATTAGAAGGCATCTGTGATCCTTACTGTTTCCAGACATAAGATCCTATAGCTTTGGTTAAAATCCCAAATCTTCTGTATGACTTGGAACAAAAGTTCCTGGGTCTCAGTTCCTCATTTGTAATATGAGGGGTTTGCATCACCTTGACATTAAGATCCCTCTTGGCTCTCTGAATCAGTACTGGTATATTATACCATTCTTTCCACTTCCAATAGTACTCTCAGTTCTTGCTTTCCCCAGACCCTGTCTTCCTCTGCCTTCCTTTCCACTCTACCATTTTGAGCCTTCCTCTATCATGAATAAACTCCTCTTTATTTTATATCCCTTAGTTTCACATTTCTTCCATCTTCTGTGCTTATTGGAACCTTGTTTTCCCCAGAACGCATCACATCTCTTAGTTTTCTTTATATCCCTGTGATGCCCACAGAGAAGGATGGCCATTCAGAATCCTTAGGTCGTCATTCTGTCTTGTCTTTCCTGTCTCCTTAGCCTTCTTCCTCCCCACTACCTCCCTGTAGCAGTTTATTAGAAGTACAAGGGATTTGGTTCACAAACATCAGAGATATCTTGCCTCTCTAACTTGGAGGCTGTGGTAGCCTGCAACCTGGATAGAATAGCACAAAATTATATTTGTATGACTTTTTCAAAGATATCATAGTCTTTCAAAGAACTTTCATATATAAAATATATTTATATTTATATGTAAAACAGCAAAAATCCCATCAGGTAAGCCACAGAAAGGGAAAAGAAATTCAAAGAAAAATGGCTTGTCTAAATTTACACAACTTTTAAGAGGTAGAGCAAGAACAAAACTCTTCCATCTCTAAATTCTATATCCTTAAAATCCGATTCTGTGACTGACAGTGAATAAGCACCGATGCTTCCTTAAAAGACCTATAATCTCCTGAAAAATAATATTTTTTGAGAGATGGGGGTAGTCCAAACTTGGTAATTTCATTGCTAGAGGAAATCCCCAGGACAGAAATGCCAGCTACCATAGGAATTCCCTCCATTAATGCAAATTGTCAGCTCTTAGTCTTAGAGGGTTACTAAAGGCAGAGAAGTGAAACATCTGGCCCACAGACTATCAAATGCCAGCAAAACTCCAGATTACTGCCAAAGCAAATTAAAATGTAATTGGGAAATTTTTGGCAATATAAATTAAAAAAATATAACATAGATAATGTTCATTTGTGGTTTTCTAAATAAATAAGTAGCACACAGAGATTCATTTCTTTTTGAATGTGACCCCACTGTTCCAGGCTACTATAGGATATGTGAGAATATAATTAGAATGGATCGGAAGCAGGATTTGAACTTAGTCCTTCTTGACACCAAGCTAAGATCTCTTAGTGCTCATTATAGATTTGTTATGCTATATCAGACTTTTACTATATGGAGCTATTTTATATTAAAGGAATTTGTATATTTCACCATTTCCTAAACCCATGAAAGACCCAATAAACCTTGGGTATTTTTCTTTAATACCAGCATATTGCTGGATCAAAATCCTGAAGATGTTACCTGCAAAAAAAGGAGGAAAAAAAATCAAACCAAATCAAGAGTGGAACTTTCAACTTCTTTCTTTAATCGTTTTCTTTTTGTTTGGACTTAATTTGTCAGGGCTAATGATTTTCACTTTGGTATGAGAGGTAATACCAAATAATTTCCAAAGACCATCTAATAACATGGATTTTCTAATATTGTTTACTTTTGACTAAATAGGTCTAATGAAGTTTTGATGCTCAGAAAATCCCTAAAATACATATAGTGTCTCCAACTTCAGTTACAGTTATGGTCAGGAAGGAAAAAAGGAGACTTAAGGTACTGAACAAAAGAATCAGCAAACGGCTCTCAAACATAAGCCTCATCCATACAACTGTCCAAGAGAATGCATTGCTTTGACCTGAATTATCCAAATCATTTCTTTAATTTGCCAGTTTTCTCCACCCCGTCCCCCAAAGGTTATTAATACTTTTTGTTTTGCATGAAATAACTTATGGATACCTTATCTCCATCAACATTAATCCCTCCCTTTTAACAAAGAAAAATAGTTAAATAAGACCAACCAATTCAATGACCTTCATCCACAGTGTATGAAACAGTCTCTATTGGTGTTCCTATACCTCTGTGCTAAAAAGAGGGCAGTGTTTTTCATTATCTGTTCTCCAGGATGAAGATCAATCATTGCATTTTCCTTCCTTCCTAGTATTCTTATGTACACAAGGGGAAGGGAAAGGGAAAAAAGGTAAGAAATAAAAAAAAAAGAAAAGAGCTGTTTTGCCCAAGTAACCAGTTCCATTTGTGTCCTCCAATGGGCAGCTCTTCTCTCCCTTCCCCATCTGTCCTCTTCCCTCCCTCTCATTTTCCCTCTCTCCCTTTCCCTTTTCCTCTTCTTTTTTATATTTTTTCCACTTTCCTTCTCTCTTTCCACACAGGGTATCATACCTTTACCTGTGAGTGCTCTGCCCAAGGGAATTTACATTTTGATTGTTGAAACCTCTCAAGATATCTTGAGGTTTATAGGCTAGGATTAAACTTTTAACCCAAATCACTCTGGCTGTCCAGGATTTTCCAACAATAGGTCTCAAGCCAAGACCTACTTGGTCTTTGTTTGGCTCCTGACTGGCTCAGAGTAAATGTAAATAACAATTGTTTCTATTTGAGCCAGGAATCCTCCCAGATAGATTTTTTTGACCAGATAAAAGAGACCATTCTCTGTCTCATTTCTTATCATCCTTAATCACCGACTGGACATTGCCCATCAAACTGAGACCTATTAAAGACCTTAGCTTAAAAACGTCAAGGTCTCCTACTGCATCTAGGGCCATTTTCAGTTTTCCTGATCTATATCTTGCCACTGAGCTCACATGGCTCTGGAGAGGAAAGTGAGCCAGATGACTTTGTACAGCCCTCCCTCGCTTAAGTCCAATTCACTTGCATGTCATTACACCACTTTCCTGATATCATGATCCTCTTTGAGAAGGAAGGACAAACAACAGTATTCTTATACCTAGCTGCCCTTCAAGAACTCTGATTCAGGAACTTTAGACACTTTGCTACTCTTTACACAAGAACTCCATCTCCTGTTTTCAGTGGCTGTTCCTCACACCTAAAATACTTAGGAAGAAGACTTTCTATCTCTTCCTCCTAGCTTCCCTGGTTTCCTTCAAGTCTCAACTAAGAAGACTTCCAGCTCTTCAAATCTCTGAGATTACCCTTAGTTTATTCTGTGTATATCTTGTTTATACATGGTTGTTTGCATGTTATTCCTCATTAGAATGTGAACCCCTTTAGAAAGAGGATTTGGATGTTTTGGGATCCTTTCTTTGTATTCCTAGCAGTCAGCACAGTGCTTGCTGCATAATAGGTATTCTAAAAAAGACCAGCTTTCTTTTGGTGCTTTTTCAATTACATCACTGTAATTATGAGGCATATTGTTCTCTTAGTTCTTATTTTTTCACATGTATATCTTCTTAAATGTCTCTAAATTTATTATGTTTGTCACTTTTATGGCACAAGCATATTCCATCACATTCATGTTTAGCTATCAATCCCTGTCTCTACCTCATTTTACTAGTGAACACAAGACTAGGAATTATATGTAGATGCAGTTTTCTTTTTTCTTCATCACACAAAGTTCTTGACTTATTCCATCTAGGGTTAAAGGTTTGATGGAGTTAGTTTTGGCCCCCAGAAGTTTTTCTGCCTTTATTTTTTTCTCTTCTGGAAAGTATGAGGAAAACCTTTCAATGACAGGGTTATTTGAGGGAAAATCACAGTTTTCTATTTAAAACTCCACTGCTCACCAATATTTAAATGTGCCTGAGCAAATCAGCTTCAGAGTGCCTCTGTGACAGGTCCCCAGGATCATTATCATTCCCATTTTATGGATGACAAAATAAGCCCAGAGAAAATAGACAGCTTCTTGTTGTCTAAAGTAAATGAGAAAATCAATAGTACAAACCAATGGCTCTAGATATAGTCCCTGCTCTAATTCATAATCTTCTATTTCTCTAATAGACTTAGCTAACCAAACAGTAGCTGCAATTTGTTTTGTGCTTAAGGGGAAATTGTGGGTATATTACTGACTAGAAGACTAATATGTGAGGTTATCCAATACATTCTGAATTCTGCAATAAATAGCACCTGCATCAGGCTGTTTATGAGTGGCCTTCATGGACCACGAAGATGACAATAAGGATAGACTCTGCTCATTGTACATTGCATTGATCTTGAAAGGGAAGTTCACAGGTAGACTGATGTAAACCACTAATAGGTTAAGCCCCACAGGCCAAAGGTCATAAAATTAAAACTAACTCTCTCAGCCCAGAAACAAGGTTTCAGGAATAGAATGAGGCTCTGTATGGCCAAAAAAGAGAAAGGAAGAAATAGCTGTCATGTGTCATCAGAAAATGGGGCTAGACAGCATCTGGGGATCAGTGTGAATGAACATGGTCAAGGAAAATGGAAAAATAAAGTCAGTTTGATGGTCAACAAAACCTCTTGCACTCTGATTTTCAAGTGGAGATTTTGGACAATATAACATCACTGTCGGGACAGGAGAATTTCCTGGATCTGTGACATCATCCAGCTTTATAAGTCACTTGACATTCATTAAAGGATTCAGTATGCTACCCACATGCTACCAAAATAGATTAAAATACATTCTCCAATGACATCATTCTATTCCTTTCTCCCATCTTGAATTCCCAAGTGATGCTCAAAAGGAAAAGAAAAAGATGATAAGCTATCATATAACTAACCAAAGGTAAAATGGGAAACCATTATTAATTTTTTTTGATTTTCAAAAAATAATTTTCAGGTATTTGTAAAGAACAAAATAGAAGAAATCAACTTTTAGCAACTCTTTGACTTACAAGAAGATTTTAAGAAACCCCGATGTAAGGAACAAAGAGTATTATATATAACATGGACTCTTTTAGAAGTAGCAGATGCTAGCTCAGATCTTCAAAACTAATACATGCCCTGTCAAAATCCTAAGATCACACTGTATGGGGCACTGGAGACCTATCTTTCAGTAGGCAAGAGAGTCCTAGATTTGAATTTTTTTCTCTTCTGATGTAGCTCTTGATTCATTTATCTTTCACTGTTCCTTGACTTCTTAGTTTTACATTTTCTTCCCTTTCCCAACTTTCCCTTTTTCTAAGTGTCTTATTTATTTGCTACACTCCTACATTTCAAAAGAATTTTGATTTAGGACTAAAATCATCTGCTTCTATGAATTTGGTCTTCTCCTCCTAAGCTTCAGTGGATTCTTTTTTGGAGCCATTCATTTTTCCTAGACTCAGTGTTATATCTTTAATGCATTTCTTCCATTGGGGTATACTGAGGGAGTACCTTTCCTTCTTCCCCTCGGGAAACACAAGACACTAAGGTCATGACCTATATCTCACAGGAACATATTGTACTATGATTTCTTGACTAGCTTGCTAAAATAAGCTCATTTGGTTATCTCAATCACCCATAAAATAAGTAATTTTTATTTTTTATAGGTGATCAATCAATTAACAAGTATGTCCAAAGTACCGATGTATTAAGCACTGTGCTAAGTGCAGGGATTACAAATACAAATATAAAGGGATCCTTGTCCTCAAGGAACTAGTACTCTAGGAGAAGCAGGAGGCAGTAAATAAGTAAATATATGTGTGTACACACATGCATTTATTTACATAAAACACACACACATATATATACACACAAAAATATATCACACATATGTATGTGTTAAAAGATGAATCAGGAGTTGAGGAATCAGGATTTGTGAATATACTTTTGAGCACATGAATTCTCAAAGATTGAGTCAAACCCTAGAATCTATATTTACTATTCTACTTTAATAAATACCTATTTCTAAAAGCTATTTAATTCAGGTTAACTGATATCTAGTGATAATCAATGAGGATCACACTGATGGGGGCTAATGAGACATATTACTCGGACCTCCCACATCTACAGGGATACTCCTAAAATCATGAGCTAGGAAGTAAGCTCTTAGGCATCAGAGACTATACTAAATAGTACCTTTATACAAAACAGACAAAAATACTTTTAGAGGAAAACACTAGAAATCAAGGGGAATAAGCAAGGTGTCACCTACAAGGCAGAGCCTGAGCTGAGCCTTGAAAGAAATAGGGAGTTTAAGAGGTAATAACGAAACTGAGGCTTAAAGAGATAAAGCATCTTACCTCAAGCAATTTGAGATTAAAATTCTGAAACTTCTGACTCTTTGTCTGGTGATTTTTCTAATCAATTATAACCATTTGTCCAAAATATATATCAAACCAAATATATCATTTCTTTAGCATAGAAAATAGAATACTTCTTGTTTTTTGCCTTTAAACTACCAGATACATATTTCATATACATTTGCTTTTGTATATTAGTGAGTTTGTATCTTAACCCTCTACTAATTTCTAGGAGAGGGGTTATGTCACATCTGAAAAAAAAATTTCCTTTAGGGCCTAGCGTGATACTCTGCCAAAAGTAAGTATTTTGAGAGTGGCAACATGTTATCATGGAATGAGTCCTGACTGGCTCTGCCAAGTACTATAGGTGTAATCCAACTAAGAGGCAACTAGGTAGCATGGATTCATCTTTCTAATTTCAAATCTGGCCTCAGACACAGCTGTGTGACCCTGAGGAAGTCACTTAGACTTGCTTGCCTCAGTTTTCTCATCTGTAAAATGAACCAGTAGAAGAAAATAATAAAACTACTTCAGAAAACTCCACATGGAATCATGAAGAGCCAGGCACAATGGAAAAACCTTTCACAGCCTCATGGTCCTCATCTATTAAATAAGGAGGTTGCATTACCTGGCTAGGAAGGTCCCTTCTAGCTGGAAATCTATGACCCTAAGGTTGCTACTAGAGCTGAAGAAGTACTGCACTGGGAAAAAAGAAATGTGAGTTTTAATTGAAGCTCTATCCTTCAAAGGCTGCATGATTTTAGAAAAGTCATTTGTCATCAGTTTGTGGATCTGTGAAACAAAGAATTGGACATAGTATTCTCCAAAGACCCCTTTCAACTCAAAAATTCTGAGATTCTGTCTCTAATCTGTCTTCATCATGTCACTCTGAACAGAAAGATTTCAGGGGACAGACACTCCTTGCTGGATGTTCACACACACACACACACACACACACACACACACACACACACACACAGAAAAAAATCAAGGGGAGGAAAAGAACTTTTGTAAATTCAGACCATAATTAGAACAATCAGGACTGATCATTGACCCCAGAAACACAGTTATTCCTCTCTTCCAGGAGACCTCCGTCCATCAAAATGAACCATGTTCTAGCATCCAGCTGGTCAGAGTATCAAATATATGAAATACTTGATTTTTTTCTCTTTTTTTTTTGACTAAAGGTAGGATTAGTTGCTTGATCTAAGTTTGGAAGACGTTTATTAGCCAACTTTTAAATCAAGATTTCAGAAGGAAAGAAGGAAGGGAGGAAGAAAGGACCAGAGAAAAGAAGAAAGGGAGGGAAGAAAGAAGAAAGAATGGGAAGAAAAGCAAGAAAGTTTTTACAACAATTTTTAATCTGTATTTAAATAACAACATTATAAATTCAATATGATCAAATTAGATAATTGTACATAAAACACTTTAAAGCATTAGAGAAAGAATAATTGTCATCATTACTACTTTAATACTAACAACAATTAGGTTTTTTTTTTTTAAAATTATTATCAAAGTCAGTTTGCTTCACAGATCTATTCTATTCATTCTACTTTTCTTGTTTTAGAACATAGCCAATCCATCATTCCAATTACATTTTGGTTCTAAGACAGCAGAAAAGGTTAAGTTTAGAATGATCCATAATTATGGAGAACTGAGGTGCCTATGCCAAAGTAACAAGATTAATAACTTTTTGACAGAATTTAATAATATGGTTTTATAATATTTAATTTTGTTCAGAAAATATCTCAGTGGGAAACCTTTTTTTTCTTACTTACCTAAACATTATTGCTTTAAAACAATTTAATTCATATTTCCTGGCACAAAGAATTTATTATGTAGCTTTGTTGTGAACTGATTCTTATAGGATTGTGCAGGGATGGATTAACTTCAAGTTAATTTTGGACATTCAAACAATTTTGACAAGCATGCTCCTCAGACTCAGGCAAGTAGCACAGTTTTCTTTGAATTTTTCTTATTTTGTGTGCTGAGAGCTACAAATCTCATTTCATCTTTGTGTATTATGGACTCTTTTATTTCAATTTCACTCAAAATGAAAACCCACAACTCTGGCTGTGTTGGTTTCATTTTCCTTGTTCTTTTGACTAATATGAATGTCTATAAAAACCCAGAGTAGCACAGATTTAAATGGAAAATAAATAAATTATTTCTTCCCAAGAAGTGAATTGGTTACAGAACAAATAATCTATTAATGATTTGTAAAATTGTAATAATGGTACAATGCTCCAAAATTAGTGGGATACAGTTAAAACAACCTTTAAAGGAATATATATATATATATATATATATATATATACATACATACATATATATGTTAATACACAGTCTATATATACATATAGACTGTGTATTAACAAAAGAAAGAGAAGATCAATGAATTGAGTCTGCAACTAAAAAAATTAATAATACATTAATAACTCCACAACAAGTACAAAACCAGAAAATATTTTAAATCTAAGAGAAGATAAACAAAATTACAAAGAAAAAAATTTTAGCTGATGGAAAAATTACAGATTTTAAAAAACAAATTCCATAAGCTATTAGCTAAGCTTATAGAAATAAATTGCCAAAATAAGAAATGAGAAGATTGAATAAATAGCAAAAGGAAAAGAAAAGAAAGAAAATTTCAGAAACTACCACACCTAATCATAAGCCAATAAAACTTAAATAAAATAGACGAATGGAGTCCTATGGAGTGAGGAACATGAACTAAATGATTTGACGAATAAATTATATGAAATATTTAAAGAAGAAATACCTCTTCTGATAAACAAACTATTCAAAACACTTGAGAAAGAAGCTACTTTATCTTTCTAAAATACAAATATGATCCTGACATTTAAACTAGGTAGAGACAAGGCAGAGAAAGAAATCTCTAGATTACTATCATTTATAAATATTAATGTAAAATATGAAATGAATAAAAATCTTGAAGCAAATAGATTATCAACATATTTTTAAATAATTCACTATGAAAAATTTTGGACAGTCAGTTCTGCTATAACATGTGCTTAAAATATGAATTTTTTCCCGTGTGATTAATATATCAGGGGACAGTTTAAACATAATACAGATTTAGAGTTTGTGCACAGTTTTCCCCATGAAGAATAGTGAGAATGAAGAAAAGTATACCACTCATAATAACTCACAAGCTGCAATGCTTGAATCTGAGTTAATATAAGAACACCCACTGTGTCCATTATTATTTAACATAGTGCTAAAATTGCTAGCTATAAGAATGAAAAGAAAAAAATATTGAGGGAATGAACAAAGAGGGAGCTCTCTAATTTGAGAGGATATGAAGTTTTACTTAGAGAATTTCAGATGATCAAATGCAAACATAAGTAATTTCCAACCTTATTAAAGTAGCAGAATGCAAAACCATTATCAACTTTTTTGTATATTATTAACAAAACACAATAGGAAGAGAGAGGAAGATAAATTCCATAAAGGATCATCTAATTGTGTTAACTATATGGAAATTAAAATAACACACATAGAACTTATATAAACTACAAAACAGTTACAACATGGGAATGGAATTATATGAGCCGTCCCAAAGAATGGGTTCAAGGATTCCCTCTGAAAACTTCTGAGGATTCCGGGAACACAAATGTACTCAATGCTGAAGGACTTTCACTGTGAGATAATGAAGGAATTTCCTTGTTGGTCAATGAGCAGGAAGAGCTAATGACTAAGTGATTTTTTCTTCTCATCTGCCAAGCATAACACCAAGCCTCTCCCTAGGAACATGGTAGCTGTGAACCACATGACAACAGGAGCTGAGGATTAGCTAGGTGACCTTAAACCTGAGCCCTTGACCATGTGACAAACCAGCAATCCTGAGAGGGATGTCTCAGCCCTGGAGGCAGCCACGTGTTTGAGATGTCTGGAAACCTTGGGTCCTTTGCTTGGAGCTGACTCATGTCTGGGAATATTTTTGCCCTAGAGAAGATAACAAGGGAAGGAGGTCAACCGCTGGTCTAGCTTGCTAGAAGGTATTAATTAAGAAGAAATAAGAGCTGAAGTGAAATGTAACTTTGCCTGCCCTGCTGCAATCTCCAAACTTGTTTCATGCACTCAATCTCCTAAGAGCATATAATGTAGTTATAAGTCACCTTGGCCTGGGACAACTGGGTGGAACATTTGGATGGTGCACCGACCCTGGAGTCAGGAGAACTTGAGTTCAAATGTGTCCTCTGATGCTTGACACTTACCAATTTTGTGACAATGGGCAGTCACTTAATCCCAAATCTCTCTTCATAAATAGAGAAACAAGTTACTACATCCTTCTTTAAATCTTTACTAATGAGCACATGTGAGAGACTTGTGTTTAAAGTAAATAAATCCAGAAATAATGCTGTGCATTCAGTTCAGTTGAAAATTTTTGTTGTTCTATTTCAGGAAGATTCTACTTATGAGCAAAATCTAAAAGCTACGAGTAATTTGCTTTGGGGTTCTGGGTTGGGTGTATATTGAGCCAAATATGGTAGAAAAATAGTCTAACTTTTCTTATAAGATGTCAGATTCCTCAAGACTGACCTGGGCAATGGGTCAAGAGTAGGAGTGTGTAAAGGGAAGGCAAAATGCCCTGCTCCCTTAGCCCCAACCATAGGTTATGAGACATTATTTACAGAAATTAAAGAAAGTCTGGATTATTATAAAGATATTCACAGTTTATGGTTGGGCCATACCAATATATGAAAGGGATACTTTCAGAAGTAGACATTAGTAACAAAAATTCATTTGGAGGAATAAAAAGTCAAGAATATGTAGAGATATAATCATTTTTTAAAGGTGGGAAATAAGTAGGGTCATACAATGCCATCAGATCTCAAACTATATTTAAAAAGTAGTAATTATCAAAACTACTTGAAATAAAATTAGAAAAGTAGATCAGTGAAATAAGAATAATAAACATTTATGTAGCACTTATTCTATGCTAGCACTTTATAATTATTATCTCATTTGAGCCTTACAACCACCTTGGAAGGTAAGTGCTATTACAATCCCTATTTATTAGATGAGAAAAATGAGGTTTAGTGAGCTGTTCAAGGTAACATCTAGGAATTATTGAAAGCTCAAGTTTTCTTTATTGTTGGCCCAATACTCTATCCACTGTGTTACCTAGTTAACAAATAGACTGGATTAGCTAGACCTGAAATCAAATGGACAAAGCTGCTTAGGGCTTAATAGACCCAAGCACACACACTCTTATGGAAATAATTTTTTTTTATTTGATAAGAACTTCTGGGAAAGCTGTAAATTTTTTTAAAAATAAAAATGGGTTTTGATCAGAATCTTATACTTTATGCCATAATAAATTAAGAAAGGACAAATGCTTTAGATTTTTAAAATCCTACCATAAAAAAATTAGAGGACAGTAGTCAATTGCTTTTTTCCTAGTTAAAGGGAAAAGTTGCTATCCTTCATCTTTTAATGTTTCCCCTCCTCCTCTTTGTTTTCCATGAAATTCTTCCCATATACTCAAGTTCATATTGATCTCTCTTTTCTCTGTAGACAAACTGTGTTATTTTCTACATAGGATTCAATTAATTATGAGTCTGTTGGTAATAATAATTCATTTCCACAGAGCTTTAAGGTTAGCAAAACACTTTCTTCCCTGTACTGCAGTGAGGTATGTAGCATATACTTTATAATCATCACTTTAATGGTGAGTAAAAGAAATCATCAGTCAATAAACATCAATTAAATGCCAACTATATGCCTGGGGACGCATATAGTATGAAGTACTGGGGACACAAAGTTCTTGCCCTGAAAGGCTCACAATCCAAACGGGGAAACAACATGCAAACGAGTATCAAACTAAATACAGGATGATTAAAGACTATCAACAGAACAAAGGCATCAGTCACCCCCTAGTACCAGAGCAGAGTTTCAAACATAGGTTCCCTGATAATAAATCCAAAGTTTGGCACCAGGTGTCATGTAAATATGAGGCATTCTTATTATCATTAATTATTATCATTATAATCACATGATAATTCTATGTTGTTTTTGAAAAAATTGAAACTAGTATTAACAAGCATTAACAAGTAGTCCTATTGATGACTATATTATCTAAGTCTATGGTGAGGATGAAAAATCATCATATCCTGGCTACAGAATCAAAATAATCAAAATAATATTAATAACTCTTATTTTTGTAGCTTGAGCTCTAGACACACAATAGTGATTTAAAAAGCAAGTTAACACTTATAACTTGCCTAGTTATAATGGCTGATGAAAGGTAAGTTTGAATATAAATAAAATTTAAGCCTTCTTTCCTTTGTCCCAATATAGAGACGTGAGTATGGCTCAAAAGTAGGTTTCAGAAGTTTCCAGAATGTGGAAATTATCAGAAGAGAAAAAAGGATCCTTCCTGGCAAAATATGAGTTCTGCCAGTTGGAGACTTATGATTCCATAGCACTTTAATGTCTATAAAATGCATTCTTCACAACAACCCCATAAAGTCAATAACAAATGCATGATCACACCCATTTGATAGATGAGGAAATCAGAGCTTATTGAGGTAAAGTCCATGGAAACCCAACAACCAAATGGTAGAGCTGGGACTGAAATCCAAGTGACCTAACTCTGAATTCAAAGAGCTGTATTACTCCAAGCAAATGATTTCATCTCTGCTTCATCTTCTTTCTCTGTAGAACTGGGAAACTGAACGATGTAATTCATAAGAGCCAATCTAGCTTCAACGTTCTGGGATATAATTGTTTTTTGGGAAGCCTTTACCAGTAAAGACTTGAAATGAAGTCAACCTCATTAGTCTGCAGTGCCTTGCCTTGTTCCTGTTGTAACTGTTTCCCAAAGAATTGTAATGTAAAGATAATCTTTTAGGATGTCACTGTGCTTTCAGGTTTAATATAACCAGAAAACAATCTGTTGAAATGGACCATTCAGAAAGATCTATCTTCCTGATACTGATTTTTGAGCATATAAGATAAACACAATAGGAGAGAGAGAGAATAGAATAGAGGTGAGAAAAAAAATAGCTAAACTCGGTGTCATTTCCAGTTATGTGAACAGCAGCTTAAGAAAATTATGCAATCATTGCATTTGCCACATGAAGCAAACAACTTTGTTTCTTTTCCTCCCCTTTTTCCCCTGAGGTTATACTATTAAAGTATTGTCATGATTATTGTTTTTATTGGAAACTGAAATAATACCAATGATATTTATTAATTATGATCATGTTAATTATTAGTAATTAAAGGACATACTAACATTCCATATCTCCTTTGGTTCTGATAAAGTACAAAAAATACTAGACCATGAAAAAGAATGCTCATTTCCCTAGTTTGCAACTCCTGTGCAGAGGACTTCACTGATCAATGTTTTAGACCATTTTTTAGCTAAAAAACTCAAGAAGCTGCTTGTTAACTTCCAAGTATCATATATGTCAGTAATTAGTATTTTTCCATTGTAACTTGGTTGGATTGCTATCTTGGGCAAGATTCAGTCATGGGTAATATGCACCTAGAGAAGACAGACTGTACCTGCTAAGTGTACCTTTTATAAGCCCTAGCTCAGCACAATAAAGCATTTAATAAATACTTAATATGTCTAAATGCTGCTTGATAAATATATTGAGATGTTTCCGTAGTGTGATTTAGGGGAAAGAGTACTGGACTCTGAATCAAAACCCAACTTTGTCATTTACTATCTGTATGACCTTGGATGAGCCCAAGGTAAGAAATTATAATAGATGATCTCAAGATTTCTTTCAGTCTTAATTTATGACTTGATGATGATGATGATGGCTGAGACCAGAACAATATTATTCTAGTCCTACTCAATAAGTAGCTTCCTAATAAATGGTTTGAGCTGAATTCAGTTAATCAATTGATAAATTGACAATTGATTGATATGGGAATATGTTGTATGCCAGGTGGATTTTACCTGAGTATATATAGAGAGTAGTATAACATCTCATTGCTTGAGAGGAAGCATGGTATAGAAAAAAGAGTTTTGACCTTAGAGTCAAAGAAACTGGGTTAGAATCTGGATTTTGCTTCTTCTTGCCTATGAGATCTTTGGCAAATGCTTTGAAAACCTTTCTTGGCTATCAGGTGATGGGAATAAACTGGATGGTCTCTGAGTCTGTTCTAGCTCTACATCTATAACCTCTGAACTTGAAAAAGTCACTTCACCTTCATGGATCATTGGTCCTTATTCTATGAAATAAGGAAAGAGGATTTTTAAAACAAGTTTCCCTAAAGTCCAAAGGCTCTCTGAAGAACTAACATTGGAAAAACATTTGCTATCTCATCCCCAGCTCATTGGATTAGACTCATTGTCCCCTGAAAGTATGTCATTGTCCAGACTAGTTTTTTACTTTGTTCTTCACCAGTGCCACAATGTTTCTTAAAAGTAGGGAGTCAGACAATTAGCTTTCTATAGTGCTTCAACTTAAGGTGAGAATTTGGGGAAAGATACAATATTATTAGTTTTGTCTAATTGGTTTATGTGTAACAAGAAACTTCTCATGGAGTATAGAGGGAGGAAGGAAGACTGATAATCTGTAAATATTGGTATGTGAAAATAAAACACTATAAAAATTTAAAAGAAAAGTGTCTCCCCTCCCAATTAGACTGTGAATTCCTTGAAGATTGGCATCATATCTTGGAAAATAGCTCTCTTAAATTCTCTAAGGCAACTGAGAGAGTATTTGATAAGTATTTTTAAAGGATTCATTTTGATCCCAGTAAATGACTTTCTAAGTAGTTAACAAAAAAGTCAACCAAATGACCTAAATGAGAGAGTGAGCTCAGATGTCTCACTTGCTGAAAATTTCTTGGGACTCTGCAGGGCAAGACTTCATGGATTAAAGGCATCACAAAATCACTTGCTTTACTGATATCTTTCATTTTTGATATCGCTATCACTTTCCCATATCTTTCCCAAAGATTCTTCCTTTGTAATAAAGAAAATCAAGAAACAAACAAAACATATTTTCCCAATTCTAAATTATTTAAAAAGGAATTATTTTCTTCAATGAGCTTTTGTACCTCCTTTTTTCATTTGACCAGTTAGTAATTTTTTCTCAGTGAATTATTGTGTCTTTTTTCAATTTGGCCAATTCTTTTTAAGACATTCTTCTCTTCATTGGCTTTCTCTACTTCCTTTACTATTTATCATAGTCTGTTTTTTTAATATGTTATTCTCTTCAGTTTTTTTGTGTTGGCTTTTAACAAGCTATTAACTCATTTTTAATGATTTCTTGCATGGCTCTCATTTCTCTTCCTAATTTTTCCTCTATCTCGATTATTTGGTTGTCAAAATCCATTTTGAGCTCTTCTATGGCCTGAGGCCAGTTCAATTTTTTCTAGGAAGTTTTGGGTATAAGAGCTTTGACTTTCTTTGGAGTGTGTTTTGATCTTCCTTGTCACCACTGTACCTTTCTATTGTCAGAGCTTTGTTTTGTTGTTTGCTTATTTTCCCAGCCTACTATTTGACTTTTAATTCTTTGTTAAAGTAGGTTGAAGAGTACATTGTAAGTTTTCAGTTCTTCCAAGATGATAGAATGTTTTTAGGAGAGGTGTTTACAATTCCCGTCTTGTGCTCTGGTTTGTAAGAGATCATAGACACTCTTTTTTGCCCTGGAACTTTGTGAAGTATCCCTGCTCCACCACTGCTATAAGCTCTGATGCGCTAGCACTTTTACTATGGAACTATCATACATGACTATAACCCACATCCAAGTATGAGCAAAGCAATACTGTTCTGCCTGAGTGCTAGCTGTAAAAATCTTCTTCTGACCAGTTGTTCAATGCCCTTAGCATGTGCAGGCTTAGAACTCTGGAAGTCTTTGATGATGATTTAATGGTTTCTAATGCTTGTTCCTGGTTTCCTTGGGCTGTGCTTATGTAGCCTGAGATGGATTGTGCTTCTCTCTCATCCTGATGTGAGAGACCTTTCCCTGCTGATCCTCTAAGTTGTCTTGGGCTGAGATGTTATTTCATTCTATTCTTGTGGTTCTGCTGCTCTAGAATTTGTGTCGAATCATTACTTTAAAGTATTTGAATAGTTGAATAGAACTAAGGTGAGCCCCTGCATTAATTGCCATTTTGGCTTCACCTCAAAAACAAAGCCCATAACATATCAACCAAATCTAACACTGTATGCTGTATTTCATATTTATATCCTGCCCCCTCTCTACCAAGAGAAGAAAAGTATGATTTATTAACTATCAACAAGAATCTGTCTTAATCCAATTTTAATGTTTAAGGCCATTGTTCTTTTATATTATCTTCTTGGTTATCTCTCTATCCCTTCCCTTTTATTCCAATACTATGTTAGGCATAGGAACAGAGAGTAAAAACTATGATTTTATTGTTATAGGGAACTCTCCAGTGAAGAATCTGCTAGTGCAGGCTGGCACCTTTTTGCAATTTAGAGTTGCCTTCAGTACTGAGATGTTAAGTAATATATCCAGAATCACCAAATCTTTTCAGAGGCAGGAATGAACCCCAGGTTTCCTGATTGTGATGACAGCTACACCAAGAAGTTGCCTCTCAAATAGTGTCATTGGTCTTAACAACTTCAGAATAAAATTCAAGTCCAGTGATTTTACTGATTATTTTTATGGATGTTCTGTGCCCTGTTTTCCAAAATACATTGCTAGTTTTAAAAGGACAGAGTTCATGCCTTATATTGTGCTGAATTCTCCATGGCATGGAATACAGTGACATTTATTATCTCCAGTGGGAATTTTCAGAGGTTGACTCTTGATTGGTGACAGAAAAGGACAAATATTCTCATTATTTCTTGCTAGTGGCTAAAGTCTTTATCAGATAGTTGAGTTTTTTCTTTTTATTTAAAGGTGGGTTTAAATTTTAATGTTAGATTCCTAGTGATGGTTTTATTAAAACTACTCAAAAGTCCTCTTCCAAAGCCTGTATATATTTTAATTATGGCCTCTTCTATTTAAGCTTTCCATTGTATTTTACCATGTCTGTTCATGGCTTACTACTAAGTAGTCTTGGGGTCAAGCTTAATGCAGACTTGCAGTAAATTACACTTCTTCAATTGCACTTTCAATACACCTCAATCACAAGTCTTCTAAGAAAGCTGCCATTCCCGCTAATGACACATTTCATATTCTACTCAGTCACATTCTCACCCAGGTCTATTCAAGGCTAGTATTCAGCAAATGGCTCAATTAGGACTGACTTAAAGATGTTTCTGGCAGATATTTGGGGTGGGGGAGGGAAGAAAGATAGAAAAATATGTGGATTTCTTCAGCTTAAGTACATTCACATGCTATTGTGCTGAATTTTTTTTTCATGAAAATCAGATCACAGAAAGGGCCTAATGAGTTATCAGAAGTTAGAGTCTGTGCTTAGTCAGGCAGGGGAAGAGAATGTCAATAAGGTAAAAGGTCTAGTGGAAGAAAGGGATGATGGGATCATGGAATTTTAAGAGTTTAAAGTGGGAAAGAGAATCCAGAATTGATGCGTGTTCCAGAAATAATTCTTGGTATTATTTTTTAAAGTTATGCATGTGTTTCTATGGAGTTGTTAAATTCCTCTCCATTCACCATGGAGGAAGAATTGGTTTCCAAGTCATTAGTAATAATTTTGTGCAAGAGATTGGCTTAACCTTTCCTCTCCATACCATTGACCCCCATTTAGCTTGCTGGATTATTGTGGTTTATATTTAATGGGCAGTAGGTGTGGAATTCCATTAGGGCTCTGGATCAATGAGACCAATTTTGTATTGATTTAATGATTTCGTTGATTCTTTGTAATTTAATGACATATGGGATTCAAAAAGGGGGGAGGAGAGCTTAACTGAAAGGTAGGTGCATTGAATCAAATTAAGCATAAGGAGCTGTCCATAGGATCACAGAATTATAGATTTAGAGCTAAAAAGGGACCTTGGAGATCTAGCCCAAACTCTTCATTTTACAGCTGAGGAAGGTCTTGTCCAAGGTCACACAATTAATAAGAGTGTTAAGTAGGATTTGAATCCTGATCTTCTGAATCCAAAGCCAGTTCCCTTTCATTGTACCTTCTCTCTTTGCTATGATTGCCCTCACAGAAGCAATTGGATGCAGTTGGAAAGAGGTCTAATCAGAAGCTTTAGCTTTGAGCTCTAGCTCTACCTCTTCCAGGCTTTGACTGTGGGTAAATCACCTTACCTGAGGGACCTTCAGTTTTCTTATCTGTAAAAACACACTTAAAATGATTTTTTAATCTGGCATTTTGGTCTCCTTAGTATAGAAAGATTCCAGTGAAGAATTTCTATCAATGCAGATCAGCATTTGTGTGCAGTTGTGTCATTAGTAATAAGTGGGACACTTAAAGGTTAAGGAAGGTGTTTGGGGCCATGCAATCAGCATGTATTCAAAGGCAGGATTTGAATTCAAGTTTTGTTAACTATAAGACACACTACTTCTCAATAACAACAGTGATGATGATGACCATTTCTCAGACCCAATCCATGCACATGCCATGAGAGGAGAGAACATGAAAAAGTAAGAGATGATCCACCAGGTTGATATATTTGAGAGAAATGTTTATTAAATAACTAATATTTAGTTATGTGGAGACATAGGATTTATCCCTTTCTGAAATTTATTCTCTACTAATCCAACCCAATATCTGAAAGACATTGCTGATGAGATTGGATCAACTTTCTCTCTAATTCATGTTTAGATGCCACTCAGATAGGGAAGGACATTGTATTTTTCAGATAGGTTTGGGAAAGTGTGGATTGTCAGATAGGTTTGGGAAAGTGTGGATTGTCCCTTCTTTTCAAACAGATGATATGAATATAGATATGTCTATTTGCTCAAGACTGAGTGATCAGGATCATGTACCCCAAACCCTTATGAGAATAGGCCCACCTCTCATTAAATATTCATTCTCTCATTAATTATTAACTGATCAGTGTTAGTTTCCACTATTAGGAACACTCACTTTTACAAGGGCTCATAAAAAACATTTTAAAATTAATCTTATATATCCAGTTATCAACTATAAATCATCAAAAGTGGTCTTTTTATTCAAGGGTATCACTGATCCATTTTATTAATTATATCGATATGTTGATAAAATGATTAGTTACCCAGAAATTATGTCTCTCAAAATTTCTATGTATCATATGTAGCAGAATATTTGTGTGTCCTGAGATCATTAAGATTGCTGTGAAGGCTTATTACTAGCATCCTGGTCAATGTGATGCTCCTGATGGTCAAGTTAGCAGATTAGGTAACAAAGTTGAAGGTTGAACAAACTCAAAATCATCATGTTGGCCAACTTTACACACAGGGCAGTGGAGTTAGTGCTGTTCCTTCCTGCTCTGGTGCCACAAGAGAGAACCTCAAAATTACATTTTACTGATTGGGGTACATTTACTGAAACGTGTTAATGCAGATGCTAATGGTCACTAAAGAAGAACCAGGAGAGTGCACAAAATGAGATAGTTTCATGATGATTATAACAAAACTGGAAAGAGATCATCCCAGGTCAAGGGCAAGGGTTTCTTGTTGCTTCTTATCAGTAGTAATGACATCAGCTCTAAGTCATACCATAACATAATGCTAACAAACAGTGCACTCTTAAGAAAAACAGTATCTTCAGATCTAGACTAGATGAGCTAAAAGATGCAGTTAAGGATCTACTAAAATTGTAAGTGGAAAAAATTGAAAAATGTGAGATAATTGAAAATCTTCACAAATTCCAGGAATTATACCTAATAACAATACTCTTTACATAAACACTATTAATAACTAATATTTTTGAGAGGAGATTGCATATTTAAGCTGGAATTTCAAAAAAATTTTTAAAATTAATCTTATATGTTCAATTAGCAAACTCAAATCAACAGTAAGTTCACCAGGGATGAAAAGAACAACTTACTGTTGATTTGATCATTATTGAACAACCCTTCCTAAAAGAAATATAACATTTATACTGTTTTTATTGATTGTTACAAAGTCTTTGATTCAATTAAGCATTCATATCTTACTCATTTGTTGAAATTAGATAAAAAGTCCCCAAAAATGAAAATGTTAGAATATTTGATATCCACACGGAAATAGTTTTCTTTTTGAAAACATGTTACCAATACAAAAATACCAAAAACAACAAACATAAAATATATCACTTTCAGTGAGACAGTTTAAGTTTATTAAAGTTCTATCAAAAATCAAAAAAGTTTGAGTTCTGTATTATAGAGAGTTTGAACCACAACATCTTATTAATCACTTCATGGATAGGCAACATTAATATATCAGTACCTAGATGACAGCAAACTATACCACTTCATAAACAAAACAAAACATATTAAACAACTTCATCTTATGGGATGTTTTTTTTTAATGCCATTAAAATGTAAATTGGACTTGATAATATATTGTTATACAAGAAAAGATAGAAAATGGAAGTTTTGAGCTTGAATCTAGAGGTCTCAATTAACTAGTTGATTAAGCCATTAGTCTCCTCCAGGGAAAACATGTAGAAATAACAAGAGAGTAGTAAGAAGATACATAAAAATATAGGCTATGGATAAATATGTTAAGAGACCTAGTGGCCTTCTTCAGTTAAAGCTGAATGATTAAAATGTGCTTATAACAATAAATAATTTTATAAATATATAAAATTACATATTTACACTTTTAAAATTATAAAACAGAACATAAAATATTGGCAAGTATCCTAAAAATACTCCACAAAAGATCAATGAAATACAAGATATAGAACCTTAAAATATCAATAGAAGTATTAACTTTCTGGCCAAAAGGGAGAGAAACATCTTAGAACAAGATAAATAGGTAAAAAGAAACTACAGAAGAAACTTTAGAACAAAGAAATATAACTTCACTAAAACATAGCAAAAGGCTAGTAACAGTTGAATGTCCTCAGATGTCTAATGTAACTAAAGCATATTTACTTTGGGATGGAGCCTAAGAAACAACTATGATAAAAAAAATAGAGTAAAAGTGTATTCCACTGACAAAATCCACATAAACTCAGCCAACAGCATATTGATAAAGAAATATTAAACAAATAAATGAGTCAAGTGAATTTGTTTTTGAAAATAAATGTTAATGATAGCAACTCAGAACTAGATGTTAATCACCAGAAATAATGGAAGGATTATCTTTAAAGAACTCAGATTTAGTGATCAATATAAATCATACAAGGAAATGGTAGGAAATTGTGTGCTGCATCATTGCACACCATAAAAAATTAGCAGCCACCAAAAATCTATCAAAACATGACTTAGTGTTTAAAATTCTTCATCAGAAGCTCATTCTCTTTCAGAAATTGACAGATGAATACTCCTATTACAATTATAGACCTCAACATATCCTAGAGAAAACAACCAATAAATTGTAGTACAATTTGCCTGTGAAAAAGGCAAAACTGTTGCCTACTGGTTGGCACTATACACTGATCCACAAAAAATACTTTTTACAATACTTTTAATATATGTCTCCATATCAAATACGCAATCTCCAAACTGTATAGTCCCAAAATATAGAGACATGGCAAAAGAAATAAAAATCATATGAGAACTGGTCCATATCTTTTCCAAGATCCTGTCTGCCACTGGAGCTGTGCCATGGATGCTCTCAGTGAGCCTAAAGAAGATGAGTTTGTTTCTTGATACTTTTGTCCAACTACAAATGCAATTATAGAATAACCTGTGCAGGAGTCCATAAATCATTAAATAGCTTAAAAAACAGGATAGCAGTTTGTTCTCTGATTATTCCTTTCTGAATTCCTTCAAACAAGGTGAGAACAAAATACAACCACTATTCAGAGCTACTCACTACTACTTACTACTTATTACTACTATTAACAATAACAAAAACAGCAGCAACAACTATAACATGTTACATAGCACTTAATAGCCTATAAAGTATGAAATTTGACAGTGTCTTGTGTCTATTTTATGCAAGGAAATTGAGACAAAACAAAGTTAATGATTTCCCCCAAGGTCAACTAGTTAACAAATGTCAGAGCTGTTAACTTATCTCATAGGCTCTTAAATCAAATCTGAGATTAAGTAGGCAATCTCTGACAGATACTGTATGGAAGATCTAGAACAATTCTGTATCAAGAAGGTGATAAAACACACTTTTCTAATATTTGAAGACTGATAGCCAGAGGAGTCAGTATCAAATTTAGCCACAACTCACAAGATACCTTGGGGAAGAGAAACACACATATCCATTATTCTCCTCCTACTTCCTCAAAAGCCAGCACTCTGCAATAGATATGTCTTCCTCAGAGAAGTCTCTTGGGTATAACGAGTATATCATGCTCTTCCAAATCTCTGGAGCAAAGTTTCTTGACCTTCTCTGTGTCATGGACTGATTACCATACTGGCAAAGCCATGTACATCCCTTCTCAGAGTATATGGAATCATATATGAAACCCATTATAAGGAGATAAAGCTATCAGAAGTAATTAAAACCAAGTAAACAAACTCCAGGAAAATACTCATGTTCTATAGACTCACCTAACTCAAATCACTACAAAGCTTCATAGTATTGGTCACTTTCTAACTACTGATGGCTCAAGATTAATTTTTCCCCTTCATGTATCTCTTGCTGTTTATTCCATTTTTGTGAGTATACAGGCTTTCAAAGGCAGCTAAGCAATATAAGTACTTCAGATATCCTTAAAACAGCTTGTGTAGTTCAATGTTCTCAACTTTCTTATTACCTCTGTCCAGAGTGCTGATAGGAATTTAGATTGTAATCCACATTTTCTTACTCTTGGTCAAGGATATCTGTTTTGCCTATCTCGTAGAACCATAATGGAGATCAAATGAAACCAGATTCCTTGTGTGAAAATGCTTCAAACACACAGAAACTTGCAAGTGTAAGCTATTGTTATTATAATGCCAAAATACTAACACCAATATTTAGCAAAAATAATCTTGGGCAAAAGTATTAATTACTCTCTATTTAGTATAAATTCTTTTTTAATAATAGCTTTTTAATTTTTTTTCAAATACTTGCAAAGATAGTTTTCATTAGTATAAACTCTTAAAGAAGAATCTTTAGTCCTGACCTAAAAGAACAAATATCTATTGATGGGGATCCCTTACACAATGGTATGCTTCTGGAAGAGATACTTTTGGACAAGTGGCAAAGAGAGGTCTAGTAGAATGTTCCAAATTGCATTTCAAATACATGTGTATAAGGTTGATTCTAGAATCAAAGTCATAGAATATTTGATTTACAATTCAACAAACATTTGTTAAATATTCCAGGCACTGTGTTAAGCAGTCAATAAAAAATAAGATAGAAGATGTAAGAGAAAAGGAAAGAGTCCCTGCTCTCAAGGAGCTTGTAATCTTTTTTTTTTAAATTGTAACTTTTTATTGACAGAATATATGCCTTGGTAATTTTTTTCAACATTATCCTTTGCACTCATTTCTGTTCTGACTTTTCCCTTCCCTCCCTCCACCCCCTCCCCTAGATAGCAAGCAGTCCTATACATGTTAAATATGTCACAGTATATCCTAGATATAATATATGTGTGCAGAACCAAACAGTTCTCTTGTTGCACAGGAAGAATTTGAGGTAAAAATAACCTGAGAAGAAAAACAAAAATGCAAACAGTTTACACTTGTTTCCCAGTGTTCTTTCTTTGGGTGTAGCTGCTTCTGTCCATCATTGATCAACTGGAACTGAATTAGATCTTCTCTTTGTCGAAGATATCCACTTCCATCAGAATACATTGTCATACAGTATCGTTGTTGAAGTATATAATGATCTCCTGGTTCTGCTCATTTCATTTAGCATCAGTTCATGTAAGTCTCTCCAAGCCTCTCTGTATTCATCCTGCTGGTCATTTCTTACAGAATAATAATATTCCATAACATTCATATACCTCAATTTACCCATTCTCCAATTGATGGGCATCCATTCATTTTCCAGTTTCTAGCCACTACAAAAAGGGCTGCCACAAATCTTTTGGCACATACAGGTCCCTTTCCCTTCTTTAGAATTTCTTTGGGATATAAACCTAGTAGTAGCATTGCTGGATCAAAGGGTATGCACAGTTTGATAACTTTTTGGGCATAATTCCAGATTGCTCTCCAAAATGGTTGAATTCTTTCACAACTCCACCGACAATACATCAATGTCCCAGTTTTCCCTCATCCCCTTCAACATTTATCATTATTTTTTTCTTGTCATCTTAGCCAATCTGACAGGTATGTAGTGGTATCTCAGAGTTGTCTTAATTTGCATTTCAAGGAGCTTGTAATCTAGTAGGAAAAGACAACACAGAAAAGGAAGCTGAAAAGTGGAGAGTTGGGGGAAAGCCACCACAAGCTACACAGCATGATGTTCTTTGTAATGGAGAGTTATCTGAGAAGTTCAGAATATTCAGAGATCTATACAAAGAAGGCAGGTTGTTTGTCCGCCTTTGGTGGCTACCTGGCATCCAACTCTCATCTGTGGCTCCAGAAAGCTGTAGTTAACCCTAATAAATAGTCTCAGCAGATGGACTAAACCAGGTTGGGGTTAATCAATGGACTTCACACCCATCAGTGAGTTAAGGGAGTGTCTACACCAAGAATGTGAAGGTTTTCCTGGTGGAATGGGCAAATGAGATTAATTTGTTTTAAAGATCATGAAGGTAGCTAAAATAGGTTATATGAAATTGCTTAGAGCTTGGTCAGACATCAAAGCCAATAGCTGGGCCATTTCCAATTGTCTTGACTTTTGTCTTTTTCAAAACTTTGAGACTGAAAGAGAGGGAGTAAGGTTGAAGATTTTGTGCAACTCTGGCTCACTTAAATCCAATTCGTCCATGAGTCAAGGCATCATCCCATGATGTCACTGACCTTCCTTGAAAATGAAGGCCAAACAATAATAACAACAATTGTTCCACCAGCCTTCCAATCAGAGGGAAGAGGCAACTGAGATGTTGAATATCAAAAACTGAATCAACCAGCATAGTAATGAGATTTCAGGTGATCAGTTTATTTGGGGGGATGGCATGATGTTCTGTGGCATAGAAACCAAACAGAGCTACTTATAGAGAAGGGAGAGTTAGTTATCTTAATATTGTTGCCTATATTAATTGGGAAGTGACCCTTGAGGAAACATTAAAGAGTAATAGACTTTTCCTATTTCCCTCAGGCATCAATATTCCAAAGCTCCCTGTTCTCCACATTGTTAAAAATTTTTTCTCAGATTCATACGAACTTAAATGACTGATAGCTTAAAGCTTTAGGCATTTTTAAAGTCTTTAAGAACATGCACATATTGCCCATTATCAAACAAAGCCTTTAGCTCAAGAAATAATTTTCAATTTAGGCTCTATGGACCCCCCAAAGGCTCCAAGATAGATTTTAGGGAATCTATGAACTTGTCTGGGTAAAAGAGTATTATCTTTAGCTTTTACTAATGTCTAACTGAGATTTAACATTTCTTTCAATTATGAATATAGGCAACAAACATTCTGAGAAAGGATTCATAGATTTAATCAGATTACCAAAGGGGTCTTTGCAGGAGTATAGTAGTAAATGTTTAATGACCAGCTCTCCACAAAGGGTGGGGGGAAGGAATACAATTCTATTTTTAAGTTTAATTGACATTTCAAACATTAACCATCACTTTCTAAGGCCTGGACAATCAACAAAACCATAAATCAAACTCTGATTTGTAACATTTTGTTTTAATTCTGAAGTGTAACTACTCATGTTGAAAAATTAACAGTTGAGTCGCTAGAGCCATGAAGAGCTACTCTATGACACAAAAAAAAAGGTTAAGTACTGTTGTAAGTTATAACTGTAATATATAAATTAAGGAATCTGGCCTAGGGATTGGAAAGGGCTGGAACAAGTCACTTTCTCTTCAGTCTCAGCTGTAGTTGAGGGGAAGGAACCAGTCATTTCTCTTGGACATTGGTCTCTCAAAAGCAAACCAGGATCACTCAGGTAAGAGGAGAACCCTTGGCCCTTGAGCCCTCCTGGCTTGATCATCTGGGAGTGGTTAAACATAGCCTTGATTAAGGTCAGCATAGCCTGATTAGGTCACTGAGTCATTGAGTGAAGAACTGTTTCAAGAGAGAAAGGAACTCTTCTTGAGTGATCTAAGGAACTATAGCTTGACTAGCCTCGAATAATTCAAATGTGGTTGCTACTCTCCAGTGAAGGAAATGAGTCAATTATACATAGAACATGAATTACAAATATAAATAAATGCCAAAAACAGTACAGGAAATATGAAAGATTCTAGGATCTGAGGGCTTTTTTCAATGTCCTTCTTGTTCAATCCTTTTAGTCATGTCTGATGTTTCATGACCCCATTTGGGTTTGTTTGTTTTTGCAAAAGCACTAGTGTAATTTGCCATTTCCTTTTCTAGACCATTTAACAGATGAGGAAACTGAAGAAATGGGGCTAAGTAACTTGTTCAGGATCATATGTCTAAAAAGTGTCTAAGGCCAAATTTGTACTTATGAGGACAAGTCTTCCTGATCTCAGGCTTAGCACTGTATTCATTGTGTCACCATATTATTTTTCTCATGGATGTATTTCCTGGATGTAACTAGTACAAGAGAGTACAGAACTAACAGCTGTGTATATTTGAGTCAAAAATGAGGTGCAACCATAAACTGTCAAAGTTAATTTGGGAGTCTGATTTGTAGCTGGGCTCTGGAAAATAGGTAGGGAGGACCTTCCAAGCAGTTTCTTATATGATGATTAATACTGATGGGGATCCATGAGTGATGTTAGTCGAGAACAATTCCATTAGTGGCAATGCAAAGAAAAGCATTTATTGTTGGTGAATCCCTATAGAGAGGTGTGGAAAGGTGGTCATATATCAACCTGATAATGCTCAGAAAGAGGAAGACTGTCTTTCCCACACAAATATTTGGGATATAATAAACGTAAAACTTGACAACCATTATACTCATTTTTGATAATTTGTGTTGAGACAAATTATGCTGCCAGAAGCAACTTTAAAAGCATTTCGAGAGATCATCAAGATCATCCTTGACAAGGAACTGGAGCTGTTGTGGGCACAATGTTGATGGTTAAGAGCAAGAATTTCAGAAGGAAAGGCCTGATTTGGAAAGTCAACACCTGGTTAAGAATATGTTTGAGAACAAGATTTATATTTCTTGACTCTAGATTAAGATTTAGGAATACATCTTCATTAAAGTTTTTGATCATGAATGGAGAGAAAGAGTAGTTTACTATATTGGTAAATGAGGGTATATGAAAATATACCTGGATTTCACCAAGGCATTTGAAAAAGTTTGTCACTAATCCTTATGGACAAGATGGAAAGATCTGACCCAGAAGGGTAGCACATTTAAATGAATTCAGAACTGCCTCAACTGACCAAATCCAAAGAGCAGTCATCAGTGCATCTTTATTGCCTTGAACAAAAATCTCAGCAGAGTCCTAGAATTCTGTGTTTTTAACAGTGACTTAAATGAAGATAAAGATTGCAGACCTATCATATCCATAGATGACATAAATACATAGACTCAGGCTCCAAAAACACCTCAAAATACCTAAAGAAGATGAGTGTAGTAAGGAGAAACATAAAGTCTTATAATTAGTTGTAAAAAAATCAATTTTACAATTTACAATTTGACAATTACAATTACAAAAACTGCAGAATTATTTAAAAGTGGAATAAGCTTTTTTTGGCAGGGGGAAGAGGAATCATGTTCCTATCATTGGAGGTTCTTCAAGTAGAAATTGAAAATCTCAACATCTAAACACTTGTCATTTGTTTTCTTTTGTCTGTTTCCCCTTCACCACATTGATAGGAAAGAAGACTAGGAACACTTGCAAGTGATTGAGAATAGAGAATGGTTATACTAAGGAATAATAGGAAAGTTTAAAAATTCTTGTTCTCTAGGAATAACTTTGTTCTCCATTTGTGTAGAGCAGAATACTACTTCATCACAGACTGGACTTAATAATCTCTAGCCATCCTTCCCACTCTAAAATTCTGTGAAATAGAATTATTTCTGTTCTTCCCACCTTATTCCCTATTGGTTCACCATATGCCCTAAAACTCTACTCTAAATTCACTGCAAAGCTCAACCTAATAAGGAGGCTGTCTATATCTTTCTATGGCTGAAGGAGCAGTCTCTCCAGCAGTAGTACTTGCTACTAGGAATTCTGATTGGGATTGCAGGGAACACTGATTGGGAAGTTTCTGTTATCAATTAGTTTCTCCATAATATCCAGCCTTCTAAATTCCCTATAATCTTGTCCAATTGCCTTTGTTTTAGGCACTAGTTTTAAAGGGCAAAAAACAGCTAGAGGATTTAGTTAATACAGTTTTGAAAATGAAGTCAGAAAGACCTGAATTCAAATGTTCACTAACTGTGTGACCCTAGATAAATCATTTAACCTCTGTCTGCCTCAGTTTTCTAATTTGTAGAATGGAGATAATGATAGTACCAACATTTGGGGTTGTTTTGAAAATCTTAAAGTCTGTATAAATACTAGCTGCTATTTCCTAGTCTAACTTTCTCCATTCCATCTTCTTGTGCTCCTTTCCTACTTAAATCACAGGTGCACTTCTGAGTCCTTTTGGGAAACTCTAAGTCTCTATTCTATCCTTGGAGTATAATTTTTTCCCCCTCTTCTTCTTTGCACATGAATTTCTCCCCATCTCTTCAAATACTACCTCAAATTCTCCTTCTTCCACAACACTTTCTCCAATCCTTCACGATTAGATAATTACCTTTTTCCTCTAATCTCACACAACTCTTTTTTTCTACCTTCTTTTGTATGTTTTCCCCCCAATAGATTGTAAGCTCTTTGAGGACAGGGACTGCCTATTTATTAATTATATCCCTAGTGCTTAGCACAATGCCTAGCATATGGCAGGTGTTTACTAAATGTTTACTGAATTGGATTGTTTTCTGTCTTCCTATTATACTTATATAATATTGTTCATTATTGCCATTTGTGTCTGTCTTATTTCCTTCTTAGATTGTAAACTCCATGAGGGTAGGGACTGAGTCTTCAGTATTAAAAATGGCATTTCTTACAGTGCCTAATACTGTGTTCTGCTCACAGCAGCCAATTTATCTGGATTTTTAAATGAATGATGACCAATTTCGACAGACCTTTCTGAAAGTAGGAGGAAGGACAGACCTCAAATTCCCTGTCTAGGCAAACAAAGGAAATGGTACTTAAAATGCTTTTCTCCTCCAGGAGCTTAGCTGCTCACCCCCATCATCCTCTCTAGAGAATTAGAGATCATAGACATCCCAAACAAAAAGAGCACATCGAACCTCGTCTGTGAAATATACATTCCCTAATTGCTAATGTTTCCTTTTTGATAACTAAAAAGCCTGCGCACATTAAATAAAAGGAGATTTAATTTCTAGTTTAAATACAGCTGCCGTAATTCTTATGCACCACACAGCTGTTCAGAGACCTGGCAGTGGGCCACGTCTTATATGTCCTATCATGTCTCTCCCGGCATTGTCTTCCTGACACACACACACACAGAACATCTTTTACTGTTTAGGAAATATTTTTATTCATTTTCAGGTTGGCACAGCACTGCAGAGGGAAGTGCTTCAGTATCTCAACCCCTCCAAGCTTTTGCACCTGTCAAACCACTTTATTTCTCCCTTCTTGGCTAAGCTGTTTATATAGAAGAAAATCATTTGTTTTACTGTGTCTTTTCTGATCCTATTCAGACAGCCCTTATAGAGCAGAATGTTCCTTAGGCTCCATGCAAAAAGAAAAGAAGGGGGAAAAAGCATGCAGTGATCACATGTTTTTATTTTGGAAACCACAAGAGTGAAATTTTGAGGTTGGAGGCTTTAAGAGATGTCAATCTGGCTGTCTCTTTGAGGGTATGGAGTGGGGGTGGGGAGAAAAAGAAATCTGCCAACTGCTTGTGTCATTCTCAATTCATTTCAGAACAAAAATAATCTTAGGAGATATAGGAAAAAATGTAAAAAGATTAAAGTTTTCAAGACCATCCTGACCACTTACTTTGATGTAGTCATTCTCTTTTAAAGAAGCCTGAAATATTTCCTGCTCACTTTCAGTAAAAAAACATTGTTGTTATTGGATCATGGAGATGTAGCATTCACCAAAACCCATATAGTGTCCCTATTTAAAGAAGAAGTTTCCCCCTAGCCTCTTTAGGAATTTAACAGTGGTAAGAACCCCATGATCAGACTTGACTTTACAAGTCCAAATCATGGAGATAGCTTGATCTTTCTTCCCACTGTGCTTTAAGATTGAGCCAATCCCTCTTCCCCTCCAAATTTCCCCAGACTCAGATATATAAATCAATCCTATTATAGGCAAGTCTTCAGGAACAAAAACACTATTGGCCAAACATTTCTCCCTAGTAGCAAGGATGGATTTACTCTGAATTGTCTCCATTCCCTCTCCTCATTCCCCCATGACCCCTGCATGCATTTTTGAGAATTGGTGGAGTCAAGGGTTGTAATCTTTATTCATGGAATAAATCAAAGCTAACTGGTCCAAAGAAGGATTGAAACCATAACCAATGATCAATAATCATATTATCAAATGAGATACTATTTGTTAAAAAGAAGAAGAGGGAGGGGGAGAAGAACAAGAAGAATTAGATGAAGAATTAAAAGAAGAGAAAGAATAAGGTAGAGAAGGAAGAGAAGTATTTGGTATACTGCTTGGCACAAGGCAGCAGTTATATAAATATTTATTCCCTTGCTTTCCTATTACCATACAGTTCAGGATAGGATTGAAAGTTTGAAAATATAATGGAGTGAATCTAATGTGGTCAAAGCCAAGGCTTGCTTTATAACCTAGTCTATTATCATGTAGTCACTGATTACAAAGCTGATCAAATGCCAGACTGAATGCCTAAGAATGAGCATTATACTAGGAATTAGGAGACTTGGATTTCTGTACTGGCTCTTCTATTAATGTGTCCTTGAGCAAAGCCTTAATCCCCCTCTTTTAATCTCAGCTTCCTTATCTGTAAAATGATATCACTTGGGCTAGGGCTTCTAAAGTCTTGTCCAGCTCTAAAAGTCTGTTAGGCTTAGTTTTTCAATCTGTAGAATGAGGATAATAATATTTGCACTAGCTTTTTTCACTGAACTGTTGTAAGGTGCTTTCAGAGCTGGATTCTTTGTACAGGGTGCCTCAAAAGACTTTGTTGTTCAGTCATTTTTCAACAGTGTCTGGCTCTTCATGGAGTTTTCTTGGTAGGTACGAGAGGGTATGTCATTTCTTCCTCCAGCTCATTTTACAGATAAGGCACTGAGGCAAACATTGTTAAGTGACTTACTCAGGATTTGAACTCAGGAAATTGAGTCTTCCTGACTTCAGGTCCATCATTCTATCTACTCTGCCATTTTAAAAGGCAGTGCAATTTTAAGCTGTCCTAAGAATTTAATGCAGATGTCAATCAGACTTGGAGGCCTGGTTTAATAAATGCTTGCTGACTGAATGATAAGGAAAGTGTTTTGTAACTTATAAAGCGCAATCTAACATACAGACTAAAAGTAAAAGGCTGGAGCAGAATCTATTATGCTTCAGGTGAAGTCAAAAAAGCAGGGGTAGCCATCCTTATCTCAGATCAAGCAAAAGCAAAGATTGATCTAATTAAAAGAGATAAGGAAGGAAACTATATCTTGCTTAAGGGTACTATAGACAATGAAGCAATATCAGTATTAAACATATATGCACCAAGTGGTATAGCATCTAACTTCCTTAAAGAGAAGCTAAGAGAGTTGCGAGAAGAAATAGACAGCAAAACTATAATAGTGGGAGACCTCAATCTTGCACTCTCAGATTTAGATAAATCAAATCACAAAACAAATAAGAAAGAAATTAAAAAGGTAAATAGAATATTAGAAAAATTAGGTATGATAGATCTCTGGAGAAAACTGAATGGTGACAGAAAGGAGTATTCTTTCTTCTCAGCAGTTCATGGAACCTACACAAAAATTGACCATATATTAGGACATAAAGACCTCAAAATTAAATGCAGGAAGGCAGAAATTGTAAATGCTTTCTTTTCAGACCACAATGCAATAAAAACTACATTCAACAAAAAGTTAGGTGTAAATAGACCAAAAAGTAATTGGAAACTAAATAATCTCATCTTAAAGAATGATTGGGTGAAACAGCAAATTATAGACACAATTAATAATTTCACTCAAGATAATGACAACAATGAGACATCATATCAAAATTTATGGGATGCAGCCAAAGCAGTAATAAGGGGAAATTTTATATCCTTAGAGGCTTACTTGAATAAAATAGAAAAAGAGAAGATCAATGAATTGGGCCTGGAACTTAAAAAGTTAGAAAAAGACCAAATTAAAAGCCCCCAATCAATTACTAAACTTGAAATTCTAAAATTAAAAGGAGAAATTAATAATATAGAAAGTAAAAAAAAAACTATTGAACTAATAAATAAAACTAAGAGTTGGTTTTATGAAAAAACCAATAAAATTGATAAACCTTTGGTAAATCTGATTAGAAAAAGGAGAGAGGGAAATCAAATTGGCAGTCTTAAAAATGGAAAAGGAGAATTTACCACTGATGAAGAGGAAATTAAAGAAATAATAAGGGGTTACTTTGCCCAATTTTATGCCAATAAACTTGATAACCTAAGCGAAATGGATGACTACCTCCAAAAATATAGGCTTCCCAGATTATCAGAAGAGGAAGTAAATTGCTTAAATAGTCCCATTTCAGAAAAAGAAATAGAACAAGCTATTAATCAACTCCCTAAAAAAAAAATCCCCGGGACTAGATGGATTTACATGTGAATTCTACCAAACATTCAAAGAACAATTAGCCCCAATACTTTATAAACTATTTGAAAAAATAGGGAATGAAGGAGTCCTACCAAACTCCTTTTATGACACAGACATGGTACTGATACCTAAACCAGGTAGGTTGAAAACAGAGAAAGAAAATTATAGACCAATCTCCCTAATGAATATTGATGCTAAAATCTTAAATAAGATATTAGCAAAAAGACTACAGAAAATCATCCCCAGGATAATACATCATGATCAAGTAGGATTTATACCAGGAATGCAAGGCTGGTTCAATATTAGGAAAACTATCAATATAATTGGCCATATTAATAATCAAATTAACAAAAACCATATGATCATCTCAATAGATGCAGAAAAAGCATTTGATAAAATCCAACATCCATTCCTATTGAAAACTCTTGAGAGTATAGGAATAAATGGACTTTTCCTTAAAATAATCAGTAGCATCTATTTAAAACCAGCAGTAAGCATTATATGTAACGGGGACAAACTGCAACCATTCCCAATAAGATCAGGAGTAAAACAAGGTTGCCCACTATCACCATTACTATTTAATATTGTATTAGAAATGCTAGCTTTGGCAATAAGAGTTGAGAAAGAGATTAAAGGAATAAGAATAAGCAATGAGGAAACCAAATTATCACTCTTTGCTGATGATATGATGGTATACTTAGAGAACCCCAGAGATTCTACCAAAAAGTTATTAGAAACAATCTATACCTTCAGCAAAGTTGCAGGATATAAAATAAACCCACATAAGTCATCAGCATTCTTATATATCACTAACAAAACCCAACAGTTAGAGTTACAAAAAGAAATTCCATTTAAAGTAACTACTGATTGTATAAAATATTTAGGACTCTATCTGCCAAGGGAAAATCAGAAACTTTATGAGCAAAACTACAAAACACTTTTCACACAAATTAAGTCTGATCTAACCAACTGGAAAAATATTAAATGCTCTTGGATTGGGCAAACAAATATAATAAAGATGACAATACTACCTAAATTAATCTACTTATTTAGTGCTATACCAATCAGACTCCCAAAAAACTACTTTGATGAATTAGAAAAAATAACAACAAAGTTTATATGGAAAAACAAAAGGTCAAGAATTTCAAGGGAATTAATGAAAAAAAACCAAATGAAGGTGGCCTAGCTGTACCAGATCTAAAATTATATTATAAAGCAGCAGTTACTAAAACCATCTGGTATTGGCTAAGAAATAGACTAGTTGATCATTGGAATAGGTTAGGTTCAAAGGACAAAACAGCCAATAATTTTAATAATCTAGTGTTTGACAAACCCAAAGACACCAGTTTCTGGGATAACAATGCATTATTTGACAAAAATTGCTGGGAAAATTGGAAATTAGTATGGCAGAAACTAGGCATTGACCCATACTTAACACCGTACACCAAGATAAGGTCAAAATGGGTTCATGACCTAGGCATAAAGAATGAGATGATAAATAAATTGGAAGAGCATAGGATAGTTTACCTCGCAGACCTGTGGAAGAGGGAGGAATTTATGACCAAAGAAGAACTAGAGATCACTATTGACCACAACATAGAAAATTTTGATTATATCAAATTGAAAAGTTTTTGTACAAACAAAACAAATGCAAACAATATTAGAAGAGAAACAATAAACTGGGAAAACATTTTTACAATCAAAGGTTCTGATAAAGGCCTCATTTCCAAAATATATAGAGAATTGACTCTAATCTATAAGAAATCAAACCATTCTCCAATTGTTAAATGGTCAAAGGATATGAACAGACAATTCTCAGATGAAGAAATTGAAACTATTTATAGACATATGAAAATATGCTCCAAATCATTATCAATCAGAGAAATGCAAATTAAGACAACTCTGAGATACCACTACACACCTGTCAGATTGGCTAGAATGACAGGGAAAGATAATGGGGAATATTGGAGGGGATGTGGGAAAACAGGGACACTGATACATTGTTGGTGGAATTGTGAACACATCCAGCCATTCTGGAGAGCAATTTGGAACTATGCTCAAAAAGTTATCAAACTGTGCATACCCTTTGATCCAGCAGTGTTTCTACTGGGCTTATACCCCCAAGAGATACTAAAGAAAGGAAAGGGACCTGTATGTGCCAAAATGTTTGTGGCAGCCCTGTTTGTAGTGGCTAGAAGCTGGAAAATGAATGGATGCCCATCAATTGGAGAATGGTTGAGTAAATTGTGATATATGAATGTTATGGAATATTATTGTTCTGTAAGGAATGACCAGCAGGATGAATACAGAGAGGACTGGTGAGACTTACGTGAACTGATGCTGAGTGAAATGAGCAGAAGCAGGAGATCATTATATACCTCAACAACCATACTGTTTGAGGATGTATTCTGATGGAAGTGGATCTCTTCGATAAAGAGAGCCTTAATTGATCAAAGATGGACAGAAGCAGCTACACCCAGAGAAAGAACACTGGGAAATGAATATAAACTGCTTGCATTTTTGTTTTTCTTCCCGGGTTATTTATACCTTCTGAATCCAATTCTCCCTGTGCAACAAGAAAACTGTTCGGTTCTGCACATATATATTGTATCTAGGATATACTGCAATCCATTCAACATGTAAAGGACTGCTTACCATCTGGGGAAAGGGGTGGAGGGAGGGAGGGGAAAAATCGGAACAGAAGTGAATGCAAGGGATAATGCTGTAAAAAATTACCCTGGCATGTGTTCTATCAATAAAAAGTTATTTTTTTTAAAAAGCGCAATCTAAATGTGAGTCTTTATAAATCTATTCTTAATAGGCTAAGACTTATGATCTGACGAGGATCCTTCCATTTCCACCAACTCTTCATTAAAACTTGTTTCCTGGTGTTTCCATATAAGTAAAAGATTCACTGAGTTAGAATTAGAAGAGACCTCAGTGGACATCTCATCCAACATATACCATTTCATTTGATTCTTATAATAATCATGTGAGATAAGCAATACATTACAGACAAGGACACTGGGACTCAAAGCTGACAAGAGTTAATCACACAATTAATAAGTATCAGAACTTATACTTGAACCCACTTCTTCTGAATCAAATCCATTGAAGTTTCCTAAATATCACTGTTTCATTTCTTTAGGAAATTTCTCGCCAGAAGCCAGCCTATTAGCTATATCTGGGAGGAAAATAAGAAATAGACACATATTTGAGAAGAAAGTATGAATCAGTAATGAACCAGCTGGTGGTTTAAAAAAATTTTGTTCTGAATATTTACACCTTAGAAATCAGTAAAGGCTACAACTCAGGGCTTGATTTATTGTTTTGTTACTATCTCAACTTAGACAGTGATAGGAAAATGTCAATAATGCAGATTAATAAATCTTTTAATTAAATTAATTAGATTAAATAAATAAAATCAAATTAAAAGCCAGTCCTCTATATTCTTTTCAGAGACACGAGTGTTAAATGTTTCCCAGCGTGCTCTATAATGAGCCATAGACATCGAGGTGGCTAAATGACACAGTGGACAGGGTTTTGGACAGAGAGCAGAGTTCAAATCCAATCTGACATTTATTAGCTGTGTCACCCCAGGCAAGTCACTTAATGTCTGTCTGTTTCCATTTCCTTAGAGGAATGGGAATGATAATTAGCACTTGTCTTTCATGTTTGTTATGAGGATCAAATGTGATATTTATAAAACACTTTGAAAATCTTAAAATATTATTAGAAATTGGGAAAGTCAGGAGCTTTTGCAGACTTTCTTATTTTTCATTTATGAAAGGGCAACCTGGATTGACCTAATGGATAGCTGTAACCACAGAAATATATATATATATATTCATTCATTCTCTCTTTTTTTTTCTTTCTCATTGGTTCTCAACACAAGCCAAGGAAAGATTATTAGCTTCCTTTGACAGACAAAGAAATGGAAACTCAGAGAGGTTAAATGATTCTACCTACACAACACAAGTGGGCAGAAGAGCTGGGATTAAGTGCATATGGATCACCTGCTTGGCCTGGTCTACCACTTATTATTCAGAAATAGAATAGGAAGTAGGATAGAATAAACTAGATTTATGGCCAATAGGTTCATGACATGAACTATAAATACAATAAAGGAAGAACAGCCCTCTGTTGGAACATATTAGGAATCCAACTCCTACATCTTTGCCTTTCACAAGGTCTATGGGATGTTTGGGGAGGATGTTCACTCTGCTGGAAGGGTTTGCTGAGCCTTTTCAGGGCTGTTAGATGGCACAGTGAATAAATGACAAGTTTAATTAGAGTCAGGAAGATTCACCTTCCTGAGTTCAAACCCAGCCTCAGACACTTACAAGCTATGTGACCCTGAGCAAGTCACTTAACCCTGCTTGCCTCAGTTTCTTCATCTGTAAAATGAACTGGAGAAAGAAATTGCAATCTACTCTAGCATCTTTGCCAAGAAAACCCAAATGGGGTCATGAAGAGTCGGACATGAGTGAAACAAGTAAACAATAAGCAATAACAATATCCTACTTTGGTGTTTACCCATCACCCAATACTCACCTGTGGCTCTAAGAAACTATAGCACACATAGCAACCGCAACTCAGTAATCTGCCATCTTGGCAGAAGAGCTTTAAACCATGTTAAGGATAACCAACAGGCCACAAACCATTTGATGAATTAGGGAAATGTCTACCCCAAGCATGTGAAGACTTCCCTCAATAGAATGGGCAGAAGAAACCATTTTGTTCCAATATTCATCAAGGCAGCTGATACAGGTGCTGTGAAATGCTTAGAGTTAATCAAACATGGAAGATCTTGGACCATCACCAGTTGTCTTGATTTTTGTGTTGCTACTGGACTTCAATGATTCCGGGAGAGGGAGGCTTAAATTGCACAACTCTGACTCACTTAAATCCTATTCATGTGCAAGTGCAAATAATTTCCATCATCCACTATTTTACTATCTTACTATTTTACCTGCCTGGGAGTACTGGTAAAAGATTGGTGATGAAGCAGCATCCACAACCCTGTATTCAGGTGGCTGAGGGCATTGGGTCATATTCTCATTGGACTGCAGCAGCAGTTTTATTTAGCAGGTTTTTGGTTTTTTTTTTAAGACTGCATGCTTACCTCCTGGCATGAGGAAGGGTCTAGAAAGAATGCCCTAAAATTATGTTTCATCCAACTCTGACGCACTTCCTGCAGCAGGTGGGAATCCAACCCTGTGGTCAAAATACCAAAAAGTACAAAATTTTTTGTGAAGCTGATTCTAGTTACTGTTGGTACATGGATTATGTGTATGCTCTAAGGTGACATAAAATCTAGTAGACCTAAGAGATAGATAGCTTTTGTTGCAAAAAAATCAGCAGGTACCACATCCCTGAGTGAAACAAGGCAAACGAATAAAGGTCACCTTGCTGAGGTGGAAGCTGAATACATGTTTTCTTTTTTCTGCAGTGGCTTCATGATGAGGAGCTTGCTGACTAGATTAGATATGCTATGCCAGCTTCATGGTGCTCTCCATTGCTCCAAAAAAATGTATATCTAGCTCTGATTTCCATAAGGGGCCCTCATTTGCCAACCTATTTTCAGTCAGAGCTGTTATTTGCATGTAAGCTTGTATGCCTCCTGAAAGGAATGAGCAACTGGTTCATGGAGATGTAGCTGCCACTTGCAGCAAAGTGTCAACCACCATC
Organism: Antechinus flavipes; assembly: GCF_016432865.1. Taxonomy (NCBI): domain Eukaryota; kingdom Metazoa; phylum Chordata; class Mammalia; order Dasyuromorphia; family Dasyuridae; genus Antechinus; species Antechinus flavipes. The sequence goes on from NC_067402.1 coordinate 84,489,764, forward strand.
ATCAGTGTGTATGCTCCTACTGTGATGAGCCCTGATGAAAGAAAAGTTCTATGAGGACCTGGAAATCAATGTGCTGAAAGGAGATAAATTTGTCATTCTAGATGACTTTTACACTAGAGTAGGCAGATTATCAGAGATGATTTTCCTTAAAAGGAATAGAATGGAAAGCAGCAAAAGGCACTTATTACTGAAGACTTGTGTGTCTTATGGCCATCTCATCACTAACACCATCTTCTTTCTACTTACTTGTAGCAGAACATCGCAGATGCATCCTTATAGCAAGCGAACTACATTACTGTAAAGAGAAGAGATATAAAAGTGATGAAAGTGCTATAACAATCATAGATTTACCTTCTTCAGGCTAAATATCTGAATTAAACAAAGTGATAATCCCAAGACAAGACAACTGCCAGGAGATTCAGTGTAACAGATTAGAGCACTTCTCCAAACTTGACCTTAAGGGAAAGCTGAGTCAGCACACAGTTAGTGATAGTGAAGTAGAAAGAAGTGGGCAGCTTTCAGAAATTTGGTGCACAGCACTGCATTTGCTCATCTGGGACAAGGCACTTGAAAACATCAGAATTGCTTTGATGAAAGTGATGGGGAAATTCAGAAACTACTAAATAAGAAACGAGAACTACAGAATTTACCAGCCTGATAATTCATTTGTTTCCAAGTGGTTAACTCCATCAAAAGTAAAATATACATGAAGCTCAGAGAGATGTAGGATTTGGGGCTCAGCAAGAAGGCAAATGAAATTCCAATTTTAGACTAAGAACAACAATGCAAAAATACTCCTTTGATGCCTTGAAGACTATGGACCAAAGACCTCTGATACATCTTACTACTACTACTAATCAGTTATAAGAACATGATCCTGAACACTTTCCTAATATTCTCAATAGACTATCTTCAACCAATCCTGAAGCCACTGACCATATACCTCAAGTTAAAGTCAATCCCTCTCTAGCTGAACTTACAACTGAAGAAGAATTATTGAATGGTATCAGGCTCCTCTTATCTGGCAAAGCACCCAGTGCTGATTCCATCCCTGCAGAGATCTACAAAGCAGGGAGTCTACTGCTCATACAGGAATATACTTCAATCTTCCTGATTATATGGTAAGAGATTTTGTGGTAGCATGTTCACACAAGTTCTAGATAAATAATGATGCTCTCATATTTTCCCAGTCACCAATGGAGTGAAGCAAGATTGTATGCTTCCTCCCATGCTTTTTATCATGATGCTTTTCACAATGTTGTTGGATAACTTCATCAAGAACAAAATGGTATAAAGATCAGCTATTGCATCTAGTGTTCTATTTCACTTGAAAAGGCTATAAACCATAACCAAAGTGGAGAGTTTTTGTTATAATCAGTCAACAGTAAGTTAGCATCTGTTGGTTTGTAAAGCACAGTGCTCGGTATCATGGCAGATACAAAGAAATACAAAGTGTGGTTCCTGCTCTCACATCATTCTCACATTCTATACCATATGGGAAAAGTCTCCTTCCTCTTTGTCCTTGGTATTTTCTATGTGGAGTGGGATAACTATTCCTTCCTTCCTTTCAAGAATCTCACAATATAGGAAAATAAAGATGGATCTCTCCTTCAAAAACAGAGTTGAGATATTTATATTAAATCATTCATTGGAAGGAAATAAAAAGTAAGCAGAAAGAACAACAAAACATTAGGTGTAAAAAGTGGGAGGAAGTGCTCTGGTGTAGAGAAAAATGAGAATCATGAAGCTTTTAGCTTATCCATGACTTTTAACTAGAACTTTATTCCTAAATTTAAGTTCTCATTTAAAATTATTTATCTAATGCTTTTAAATTTGCAAATAGCTACATATTGTTTAATTTGAATCTCCAAAGAGCTCAGTAAAGTAGAGCTATTATTATCTTCATTTTATAGATGAAGGAGGCTGAAAGACTATTAAATATCTTGTTAAATGAGACAAGGTGAGTGACTAGCCCAGGGTCAGACAGCTAATAAGTGTCTGAGGCAGAATTAGAACTCAGTTCTTCCTGATTCCAAATTCAACACTATATTTATGATGCCAAGGCCTCTCTTAACCTATATATAGTAACATACTGTCTTTTTCTTCCCACTATCCAACTGAAGTGTATTTGTTAGCATTTCCATCAGAATTTGAAAATTACTCAGGGGAAGAAGGAGAATGTAAAATTGATAGTCAATTTTGCTGTTTATTAGCTTTAGTTGATGGGGCATTTTGAAACTAATGGTTAAAGTGGAAAAAATCATTTTGGATTACCTGTAGATTTCAATTTTCTGTTCCATCATTATCCTCTTTTATTATGTATGACCAATTGACCATAGTTCAAATAGTGTTACATTATATTATTGCTTCTCAGTTCATTTCTTCTTTTATTTAAGGTTTTCTTAGCCAGGACTCATTACTTGAATTACATTCACTGAATAGTGAAAGAAAAATCCATTTCAACTTGTCTCAGAATCATATAATTGAAAAATATCAGAGCTGGAAATGACTCTGTATTATTAATTTTGCCAGAAATGTAACTAGCATTAAATGAAGTGGTCTTTGCCCCAGTGTCTCAGCATGAGGGTATTGCTCTTTCTTCCTCTGTCAACAGTCATCTCTCCTCATTCTCTCAAAGTCTTCTGGTAGCACATAGCATAACCAACCTTGACCACCAATGACAGAGTCCAATTGGCATGGTGTCCCCTTTTCTAGGGGCTACTTTCCTTTCAGTCTCTAAAATGGTTACAGCCATACTCCTTGAGGGATAGAGCATTCCTTTTCTGGATAACTACACATACTGGACTTGTTCTTTGCACTCACTGCCCCCTCTTTCCAACAACAGCAAATTGGGGTAGAGGTAGGAAGAGATGTTCAGTTCATGAGAAAAAGTAGGAATCATGAAGTTCTTAGGTAATCCATGACTTTTAATTAGTTAACTTATCATTAATAAAGATAAATAATTAATTAATAAAGATTCTTTATTCCTTTATTCCTATTCCTTCTCTAACTCATTTTTCCCCCCACAGGCACAATTCCAATTGGCTGTGAGAAACATTCCTGTAACTTTTGAGTGAATGAGCTAATCAGCAAGGATCTGAAGTATCATTTTAATCTATCATTTTCCTATTTTTGCTTCTTTTAAGGAGTCTTGCTTTACTTTCTTCTGTTTCAGCAAGTTTTTTTGTGATCTCTCCTTTCTCTCATCTTTTCTATCATGTGGATTGTATACTAGTCATTTGACATTTGTCATATTGCCATGATGCTCCAACTTCATTAGAAGTTTCCAGGTGGCTAGGATATCAGATATTTGTTTTGGTCTCCCAAAACATCCTGCACAGAGACTGAAGCGTAATATATGCTTCACAGAGACACAGAATCTAAGTTGAGGAAACCTTAGAGTCTTTTTAGTTCAGCCCAACTCAAACACAATGCCTTTTAAAACACTCCCAACAAGTCATCATCTAGCTTTTATTTGAAAACTTCTAGTACTATGGAACCCGCTATCTTCAAAAACAGCTCATTCCTTACAATAGTTCTAATTGTTAGGGAATTAAATCTTTCTCAATAACTGTCAAAAAGTTATTTGATTTATTCCTAGTGCTTCTGGGAAAGGGAGATTTCACATGTGATCTCTTCAAAACCTTAAAGGCAGTCATCATCTGCCCCTGTCTTCTCCAACTTAAATATTTTCAGTTTTTTCTACTTACCCTCATTTTGATGAGGTCTTTGGCCATTCAGGTTGACTTTTTCTAATGATGACTTTTAACTTTGCATCCTGAGCTCCATTGGCAAACTGATGAAGCTTTTCAGAATACTTTTTCATTAAGTGCATACACTAAAATATTATAGGATTATAAAGAAATCTAATTATATTGAAATACAGTTGCCAAAGCATTTTTAAGAAACAAGTCCATGAACCCTATATTAAGAATCCCTATTCTGAATGTTCCTCAACTTATCAATGCCTTTCCAGATATTGGTACTTAGATCTGAGCATAATACTTCAGATTTGAACTTATGTAGATACCAATACAGTGGAATTCTTACCTCTTTAGTCCATGATACTGCATTCTTCTCTATGCAGCTTAGGATCTCATTAGCTTTTGATGCATTTCATGTCACACTGTTGACTCATGTTGAGTTTCAGTGCACTATCATTGATTGATTGGGTGAATGATGTGAATGCATTACTGATGAGTCAGAGAAATGTTGCCCATCAGAGTGAAAGTTGTAGTCAGGAGCACTTGGCTGCTGTCCACATAGACAAACCTCAGGCTGACATTATCACAGTTCTCAGTTGAAGTTTGGGCCAAGGGCCTAACTCCATCCTCTGAGTTAACTTCTCTTTTGCAGACTGTATCAAGTGGAAGTTGTGAAGCTGGAAACCCCAATGCTTCAAGTAGTTTTTAAGTGGAACAGTATACAAGAGAAGTGATTGGATTGGTACGAGATCAATGCAAAACCAGTCCAATGTGGGAGAGCTGACAATGGAACAATAGGGTGCTGGAAAAAGCTAATTATGGGATGGCAAGGGCTTTAGCACATCAGGGAATTGAGCAATTGAAAAGAGATAGGCAATCGGAGTTGCTAGAAATGGAGAAAATTAAGGATAGAAATGATTTGGCAGGTGCGGAAGCTAAGTGATGGCTTTTCAACATTCACCTTCAATTTCCTTTCTGTCTCTTCTGAAAAGTGACAAAGAACACACATTTTCATGCTAAAACGCCTGGGAGATCACCTATGCAGTTTAAGTGGCACTTTGAGAGACACATGATTGAATTGGCCACATGGAAAACTGAAGGCTCTAACAATACGGCATCAGAAGCAAACTGTCAGGATTAGATTGTGCTCTTGACAAGCAGCATTCTCAAAGTGCACATCCTTCTATGCTGCTGCTGGGCAGGGAGCTCGTCACACTAAGAGGTACCCTCAGCACAATGCGTTTAGTATCCTTATTTCTTGGACTACATGAATCTTCTCCTTCTTTCCTGTAACATTTATAACAATTAAAAATAACCTGGAACTCTCTCCCCCAAACATCTTAGGTAAAATGGCTTTATATAAAGTTACAAAGACTAAAGGGAACTATTTTTTATTACCTTTCAGCTCCATTCTTTCCCTTCCCCTTAGTCCTCACTCTTGCCATTTCTACTCTGTGGAAAGTTCCCACGTGGTTTGTTCCAGTTCTACAAACTTTCCTAAAACCTAAAAACACAAATGACTGCCCTCACTTCCACAAATGACCATTTGGTAAAGATACTCAGAGGACCTATTTTTTCATCTCTTTCCTGTATTATTCTGCCTGTTCCTGATATTGCTGAGCACTTCCAATTTAGACTTTCCTTCATGTTCCTTCCACATGCCTCCTTCTCTCCTGTAACCTTAGTTGCTTGCCAAGCAACAATTAAAAAGACATCCTTCACTAAAGGACAATTTAAAAATATATACTTACTATCTCCTGACATGCTAAGAGCTATCCACAGGAAATGCTTACACCTCTGGTGTAAGGAAAGGAAGGGCTGCCTCGTTGAACTTTTCCTTCTAAGCCTGTAAGGCAGAAACCATGTTTCTGGCACACTCCTGGGTCCTGAAACTTGGTTTACTACCACAGTTGAACAAGTGGGAACACATATTAATAATTATACTCTCACCTATTTAGAAAATGAAGAAAACCCCAAACCACAAGTGGAAAGGTTGGGAGGGCATAGTGTGTGGCCTGAAGTTCCCCCAGCCAGCTCTGAGACCACAGGTCCTCACAGGTGCTATTCTCACCTTGGACATCACTCATCCATTGCTCACTCCCTTCTCTGATGCTCCCTAGGGACCTTGATATTAACAGGATCGATGAGAAAGTTTGGACCCTAGACCAGTACTTCATTCTTCCCTTCAGCCTCCTAACTCCAGGAAAGTTCTTCTTGTAGACAAATCCTGAACTGGGCCACTACCAAAGATATTGGGGTTCTAGTCTTTGCACTAACTTGCTGTGAGTGTTCAGGGAGGGCTAGCACCTCTGGTCTGAGAGCTTGCTGAGCCCTTTTCAGGACTGCTCACCTACTTTTGGTGTCCATCTGCACCCAACTCTTACCTGCAGCCATAGCTGGATAAAGCTGTCTCAGTGAACAGGCTAAAGTAGATTGAGGGTAAACCGTGGGCTTCAAAGCAGTTGTGGTCATCTGTGGGGGCATCTACCCAAAGTATGTGAAAATGTTTCCTGGTATCCTGGACAGAAGAGAGCAGCAGACACTGCCTCCCAGGTTGTCACCAATGGTCCTCACTTTGTCTAGCCACTAGACTTCAATGGCTTTGGAAGCAAAGTGAGGCTGACAACTTTGTGCAAAGCTCCTCACTTAAATCCAATGCATGCACAAGTCAAAGCATCACCCTGTGAAGTCTTTGGTCCTCTTCAAAACAAAAGGTGAGCCACACGACATGAGACCTTGGGAAAGCAACACTAACTCTCTGTTCCTTAGTTTTCTCTTAAGCATAAAGGACACGTTTTGTCCTTTAAACATGAATTCTGAAGGTTCCCTTCAAGTTCTAATGAAAATAATAAAGACCTAGCACTTAACCTTTTGCAAAGTGCCACATATGCCTTATTTAAATGGATCTTCATAATGACCCTCTGAAGTAGACCTTATGGGAAATGTTATTCCTATGTATAGAAGAGAAACTGAGGTTCAGAGAAAGGAAGAGTGCACATATACTCAGCATAAGTCAACAGTGGAATATGGCAGTGACGATAAAGGATGTGTTTTGGAGCTGTCCTGAGAGGCATTCTGTCTAGGACTAAGCAGATTAGAGCTCCAGTTTACTCTGCTAATTAGGTCACATCTGGAGGCTGGGGTCAGGTCTAGGTGCCACATTTTAAAAGGACATCAATAAGCTATTGATGGTTCAAGAAAGAACAATCAGGATGGCTGTGGACTTGAAGATCAAACTATGTGAGGAAATGGGAGGTGGTTAGCCTGGGGAAGAGAAGGATTCGGAAGAAGGAGGACATTCATGATGGTTGTCTTCAAATGTCTGAAGGACTATTATACAAAAATGGGCATGCCTTGTTTTAATGGCTCTTACAAGACACAAAAGGTTTCTAGAATCAGCAAAAAGCGACAATTTAGTGGAATGAATATATTCTCCCTTATTGGAGGAAGGGACCCATGCTCAGTAAAGGTTGAATTTGTTGTGAATATTCTAGACAAAAGAGAAAGAGAAAACATATACTGAAGCTAAAACAATTTTTTAGAACTTTGTAAGGACTGAATAATCTTCAAGATATTATATTAAAAAATAGAAAGATATCAAACACAATACCAATTTGTTTTCAGACAAAACATTAACCAGGCCTATTCCATTTTGTACTTGTGAGATAGATTTTTTTGAATCTGGACATAAGAATTTTTCTATCCCAGCCCTATCATCCAATGTATTCACTGCCATTTATCTAAAACATCCACAGACCTGGTCAAGGGTCAAGAACAAATCCTTGGGACATTCCAATGCAGATTTTCTGCAAAGTTAACATTGAACCATCAATAACTGCTCTTTGAGTCTAACCTCCAATTCTGAATCCATTTAATTACACTATCATCCAACCTATCTACATCTTCTCCAGAATAATATGGCTTTCTTTAGTATATACTTTGTTAAAATCTAAATAAATTCTATGCAAAAATGTACTAATCCTGCCTCAAAATGAAAATAAGCTTTTTCTGTAATGACCTGTCCTTGCTGAAGCATATTGCTTCTCTGCAATTATTACTTCCTTTTCTAGGTGTTCTCCAGTGACTTCTTCAATAAGATGCACTTCACTTTGCCAAGAGTCAAAATGGAGTTCACGGGCCTGTCATTTTCAAACTATTTTCTCTTCACTTCTTAAAAGTTTGGGACAATGTATTTCCTGCATAACCAATGTAAGGCATATATTTCCAGTTACTCATGATTTTTTTAACTATCATTGACTCACTAGTCATATCTGCTAGTTCTCTCAGTATCTGAAAATGTAGTTCATCTGGGCCATGTGTAGATTTCAATTCATGAAGGGTTCTTTTACCATATCCTTATTTATTTGGGGCATCAGCTCTCTAAAAAACTGATTTTGGGGTGTCACTCTCTTGCTGAAAAACTTTCAAGAGACCTCAAGGGCCAAGAAAACATAACTTTTCCATAGCTTCCCATTTCTTACAGAATGAAATCCACCTTCAATATTCTGAGCTTAATTGAAGACCTCTCTAGCAACACTTAACTTTTTAAAGTGATCTATTCCATGCCTCCTAAATACACTTTGCCTTCTTTATGCCATTTTTTTCTTCTTCTGGGAGAGAAGGTGTCTAACCTGAGCTCCTCCAGGCATCTCTGGGCTCACAGGTCTTCACAGGTGTCATCTTCACCTTTGATACCACTAAGCACTCAGTGTCACCGGCTGTCCCTGGACTAGGAGCTCTCTGAGAAAAAGGATTGCCTTTAGCATTGTTCCTGACTCATAATAAATATTCAATCAATATTTGTTTTCTATTTTCTCCTCTAGCAGCTTGCAGGTCTGAAGAACTCATCTTCCTGCATTCAAATCCAGCCTCAGACATTTACTAACTTATGACTCTGGGCAAATCTTGTAACTCTCTTTAACCTCAGTTTCCTCATATGTAAAATAAGCTGGAAAAGGAAATGGTAAACCACTTCAGGATTTTTACCACAAATACCCTAAATGGGGTCATAAACAAAAGAACAACAGTTTTTCTCTTTAAGGTTCAGCCTAAGTCCAGCTTATTCTAATCTCTTCACAGAAAACTTTGGAATTGGAATTCAGGTCTCCTGATTACCGGGATGATTCTTTCATTATCTTTACATTATGTGTAACATCTTATTCTAGAATCAATGAGTGACATTTCATCTTCTTTTCCTTATTCTGTCAGGACTTTATCTGTTTCATCTATGAGTCCTTGGAGGTTCTCCTTTGCCAGTAAATAAGTGCCAACTGCAGAAACTCTTTGTTGACAAATACCTTAGTTCATAGGATTTAGAGCATGAAAGGACTTTTGGGATCATATGATCAAACCCCAAAATTTACAGATGAAACATCTGAGATCCATATTGATTAACTCACTTGTCCAAGTTACAGAGGCAGGAAAGTGCAGTGATGAGATTAAATATCAGATATTCCAATTTCATTGTTCTTTCTAAAATAATCCTGTTTCTTCCTTTGATCCCAGCCAGTTACATTCCCTCTTTTTGTTTTTGTTTTTTAATCTCCCTCTAGTTTTGCTTTCTCCCAAGTAGTATAAGAAAGGGGGCAAAATCTGACCCAAAGAATTGTCAATTTAATTGACTATTCTTAGCCCAATGGGAATCCAATGTACCACAGAAACAAATTAGCATTCAACAAGCAAAGGACAAAGAGAGATGATAATGAGGACAAAATGATGAATAAGACATGGACCCTGCTTTTAGATCTAATAATAATACTAGCAGTAGCTGGCATTTATATAGCACTTTAAGGTTTGCAAAGTACTTGACATTCATTACCTAGTCTAATATATAGCTTACTTATCAACCCATCTTCCCTGCCCAGTTGTATTTTCTTATTTTAATTAAATTCTTGTCATCTACCAACACCATCTGTATAATTTTAAAGCCATTCAGTGGTACCTCTGGATGAGGATCAATTCTTACTACAGATGATAAACAGCATCATTATTCCCTAATTTAATTAGAACCATAGAATCTCAGAGTTGAAAGAGACCTCAGAGCTCATAGAGTCCAACTGCTTGAAGTGAAGCAAGTCTTTTCTCTCTCATTACTTCTGAACTTAACTAGAATCTATCAGTAGCTATTCTGGTATATAGAGTAGGCCATGATCTCCTAAAAGCCTTCTCTGGGGACTGTATCTTAACTCTTAACTAGCTAAGTTCACAAGTATAGCCAGGATGGGCTGACTAGCTATCATCACTAAGAACCCTTAGTTCTAACTCTCTGATCACTCCTTTTCTGGATCATCAACTTGCCTTGCATTCTATAGATGGCCGCACTTCGATGCTTTGTCCTGGTCTCTCTTCTCTTTTATCTCTATACTGTTTCACCTGGTGACTTCATTAGTTCCCATGTATTTAATTATCACATCAATGCATGATGATTCTCATATCTCTTTAAAATTATGAAAATAATAGCTAACATTTATATAGTCACTATTTGAAGGATGGCAAAATAATGTATTATATGAGCCTCTCAACAACGCTGAGAAATGGGTGCTACTATTATGCCCATTTTTACTATGGTCACATAGCTAGTAAATACAAGAGGAAGGACTCGAATTCAAGTCTTCCTGACTCCAAGTTTAGCAGTCTATCCACTGTTCCATCTATCTTCCTATCCAGCCCTGATCTCTTTCACTTGGGTTTGAGTTCTTCATCACAAACTGTCTTTTATTGAATATTTTGAAATGGATGTCCTATTGGCATCTTAAATTCAACAAGTCCAAAGAAGAACTAATGTCCCCAAAGGCACTCATCCTCTTCCAAACTTCCCTTTTTCTGTTGAGGGTTTTATGGTGTTTGACTCATGAACATAGAAAATTGTTGGACTTCAAAACCCTCAGGAATCATTGGATTCTCTGAGACATGATAAGATTGTTGTAGGACTTGAAAATCCTCAGGAATCATTGGATTCTCTGAGACATAAGACTTGAAAGCTCTCAGGAATCATTGGATTCTCTGAGAAATGATATGACTGTTACAGGACTTCAAAATCTGCTGGAATCATTGGATTCCCTAACACATAAAAAGACTTTTGCAGGACTTCAAAAACTTGGGGGGATCATTGGATTCCCTGACATGTGAAGCAATGGACAATAGATTGGTTTTGGACTATCTCTTGGCTGCTGAAGAAGGTGTATGTGTGACTGCTGTTTACATACCCTCCTTCTAGGACTTCTGGCAATCTCTTACAACACCACGTTGATTTATATTGTTTGTTATACCGTTACTTGCATGTACTATTCATGTTTGTCACACCACATCAAGCCTGCACTGACTAGGGGGAAAGTCATCACTAATAGCCTCTACGTTATTGCTATGAGCTATGGATACCTCCCATGCTGATGGGTTTGTGCATAATAAGACCCTTCAACCCAGAAACCCACTAGCAACCCCCACTTCCCTTTGGGGCTTTTCATCTCCCTTCCGGAGAAGTCAGGGAGGGTGTGATCACCTCCCCTTGGGGACTCTGACCTCCCTGAGGAGTCAGAGATGGCATGACCATCTGTGTTCTAAAACAAAAGAAAGCAGGAGATGTAATGGGCTGAGGCTTGAGATGATGCACTGAGGTCCCAAGCACATGAGGCTAAATAGTAATTGGACCATATTCTATTATATATATTCTTGGAGAAAGAATGGCCCCGCCCACTCTTTGTGCAAGTCCTGATGAGTTGTATAGGAAATGACGATTTTGGTGGGTGGAGGCAGGGGGGAGGAGAAGGAAGCAGAAAGAGAGACTGCTGGCTGGCGTCTTGTTGCAGCTGCACACATTGCTATCTTGACTCCCCCCTTCACCTCCGATCCGCCTTCGCCTCCAATTCTCCTTCACCTTCAATCCTTCTTCACCTTCACTAAGAATAAAGATCTACGATTTTCCCCTAACCTGAATTCCTGACTCCAGCTGATTTTAAAATACGTGGTCATCACAGGGTTTCATTATCTTTACAGGTTTGCAATTGCTCAACTTCAATATCACCCTGGATACCTCATACCCCCTCTATCCAATCAATTGTCAGATCTTATTATAGTTACTTCCAAAGCATCTCCTATATGTGTTCTTTTCTCTTTATTCACCTGATCTAAATCTTCATACTTTCCCTTATAGATTCTGCCTGAAGGTTTGCAATAGCCCCCTCATTGGTGTCCCTACCTAAAACCTCTCCTCACTTCAATCCATCTTCCACTCAGCTGCCAAAAATTATGTTCCTGCAGCAAAGATTTGACCATGTCACTTTGGTACTTGCTAAATGAGGTAGAATGACCAACCAAAATGTATTTTCATGAAGAGCATGTAACTGTATTGTACAAATGTCTTGCTTCATGCTTTTCTTGCAGTAGGTGCTTAATAAGTATAGATATATCTTGGAGATATTGTGGTTTTGGTTCCAGATCACTGCAATAAAGAAATATCACAATAAAGCAATTCACATGAAGTTTTTTATTTTTCTTGCATATAGAAGTGAAGTTTACACTGTACTATATGTAGTTTGTTGTGTATAATAGTATTGTCTAAAAATAATATACATACTTAATTTAAAAATACTTTATTGATTAAAAATGCTAACTGTAGTGACCTTTCACCAAGCTATAATCTTTTTGCTGTTGGAGGATCTTGTCTTAATGTTGAGAGCTGCTAACTAGTCAAGGTGGTGATTACTGCAAGTTAGGGTGGCTACAGTCATTTCTGAAAATAAGACTACAATCTGGCTAGAAACTGGAAAATGAATGGATGTCCATCAATTGGAGAATGGCTGGGTAAATTGTGGTATATGAATGTTATGGAATATTATTGTTCTGTAAGAAATGACCAGCAGGATGAATACAGAGAGGCTTGGAGAAACTTACATGAACTGATTCTAAGTGAAATGAGCAGAACCAGGAGATCATTATACACTTCAACAATGATACTATATGAGGATGTATTCTGATGAAAGTGGATTTCTTTGCCAAAGAGATCTAACTCAGTTTCAGTTGATCAATGATGGACAGAATCAGCTACACCCAAAGAAAGAACACTGGGAAATGAATGTAAACTCTTTGCATTTTTGTTTTTCTTCCTGGGTTATTTCTACCTTCTGAATCCAATTCTCCCTGTACAACAAGAGAACTGTTCAGTTCTGCACACATATATTGTATCTAGGACATACTGTGACATATTTAACATGTATAGGACTGCTTGCCATCTGGGGGAGGGGATGGAGGGAGGGAAAAGAAAAGTTGGAACAGAAGTGAGTGCAAGGGATAATGTTGTAAAAAATTACCCTGGCATGGGTTCTGTCAATAAAAAGTTATTTAAAAAGGAAAAAAAAGAAAATGACTAGTTAAAAAAAATAAGACTACAATGAATTTTGTCATACTGTTTAATTCTTACTTCCACTTCAACATTTAGAGACCACGTAGAGTTATTTATTGGTCTAATTTCAATATTGTTGTATCTCAAGAAGCAGAGAGGATCAGGGAAGAAAAGAAATGAGAATGGTCAGATAGTAGAGCAGTCCAAACATACACAATATTTAAGTTCATTGTCTTATATGGGCACAGTTCAAGGTGCCCCCAAATAATTATAATTGCAAAATCAAAGATCACTGATCACAGATCATCATAACAAATATAATAATAATGAAAAAATTGAAATATTATGAGAATTAACAAATCCTATCTCCTTAAATCTTTTTTTCTACTGGTCAAACCATCCCAGATCCTTCAGTTCATTCATTCCCTCAATGACTACAGGCATACTTTGTTTTAAAATTGTACTTCGCTTTATTATTCTTGACAGATATTGCATTTTTTTACCTTTTTTTTTCAATTGAAGGTTTGTATATAGTATATGGAGCACAGAGATTCTGTAACTAATAGTTTTAGGAACTCCATGGTGAAAAAAATTTAATAAGTTTTCCTTCATTGTGGTTCCCCCTCTGGAATGCTATATATCTCTGAATCAGTTCAGCAAGAAGCTCAAAGGTCAAAAAAGCCTGAAGGTCAGAGAAAAAATTAGGTGGTATCATTACCCCAGTTTTTCAGATACAAACTGACTCAGGAAGACTCAATCCCAGAATTACCCCCATAGGCAATGAGTAACTGAGGCGAGATTTCAGTCCACTCAGTTTAAGTTCAACTGCAGTCTCTCAGCTGAACTGAGCTTTCTGGGATGAGATGGGAACCAGTCTTGGGCTTTTCACTTGACTCTACATGAGAGGTGACCCAAAAATCGAGAAAGATACAGCAGCTCAATGGCACAGCAGATATAGGAGTGGGCGTGGAATCATAAGACTCATCTTTATGAGTTCAAATCTAGCCTTAGAGAGCTACAAGCTGTGTGACCCTGGGCAAGTCACTTAACCCTCTTTGCCTCTGTTTCCTCATCTGTAAAATAAGCTGGAAAAGGAATTGGCAAACCACCCCATTATATTTCTTCAAGAAACCCCTAAAATAAGGTCACAGAGAGTAGACACAACTGAACAACAACAATAGAAGAAGAAAATCAACCTCAAATCAATTATGAGACAAATCCACTAACCAAATTAAAGCATGGGAGTGGGTGCTAGAAATTACTTCAACATAATGATTTTGTGTCCACTTATAAATAAGATATGCACAAATTTGCTTTTATTGGAATTGCCTTATAAAGGATTTCCTTCGATGACTTTCAGTATGCATACAATTTTTTTAAAAAAATGGAAATGTCACCTGAGAATCACTAGTTGATGGGTTCTATCACAAAATTTAAAATTTTGAGCCAGCAGGAACTTAGAAGTCATCTTATCGCCCCCTTCACTTTACACATGAGTAAACTAAGTCCCATACAGGTATAATGACTTCCCAAAATTACATACCCATCATTGCCACAGGTAGATTTGAAATCTATTCAAATGTTCTCTAACTAGAAATCCAACATTCCTTCTGCCATACCTCACTGCTTATTTTCCCTTATCTATAGCAGATAGGGACTCAAAATTTACCCTAAGCTACGCTGAGAGTTTCAGTCCTCCCAGCTGTGTTAGCTATCTTCTTAGGTATATGTTATGTCCTCCCATTATATTTTGGCCTTTTCCTTCTTAGTTCCTCCACGTAGATGATCACTTCCTCCTCTTAATTGGCACTCTTTTTTGGCTTCCACAACTCCATACTCTAGAGCTGCTGCCATCTTCCCATTAGCAAACTCCTCATTTCAGAGTGGCCTTTGGGTCACTGGGGGAAGGCTAAGTAAAAGGAATAAAATGGCTGTTCACAGCACTTAGATGAGATGGAAACAACCAACAAAAAGCCTTCCAGTGAGATGGCAGACCAGAAAGCCTTACTATCTGCCATAGCTACAGCTATGCCCTCCCTATCCCTGAACAGTCACCTAACCTACTGATATTCCCTGTAGACCTTGAACCAAGGTTCAGCTACCTTATAGCTTTTTTAACCTTCTCCATAAATTAACTATTTTATATAAGTTATCTCTCCAATTAGAAAATGAGCTGCATGAGAGTGCTGAATGTCTCATTTGCCTTACATATCTAGCACTTAAATTCTTCTCCCCCCAGTTTTAATAGTATTTTATTTTTGCAATTATATGCAAAAATCATTTTCAACATTTACCTTTGCAAAACCCTGTGTTACAATTTCCCCACCTCTCCTCTCTTTCTCCCCTCCCCAAGACAGCAAGCAAATCTGATAAAGGTTAAACATATGCAATTCTTTTAAACATTTCCAAATTTGTTATGCTGTGTAAGAAAAAATCAAATCAAAAAGGGAAAACACACAAGAAAAAATAAACTGACAAACAACAGAAAAAAAAAACAACAGAAAAAACAACACTTAAATTCTCAAATGCTTGTTCTTCATTCATTCATTTATATTTTCCTGATTCTCCATTTTCCTTTCTAACCACTCCTCTGCCTACTTTTGGCTTTTTATTCTCTTCCTAACTTCTTAATTTGGTTATATACTTAAAGGTGCCTCCTTGGACTCCTCTTTGTAATATTGTTTCCCTCTTTTTCTTGGCAATCTCATTCATATCTACTCAATTTAATATAAGAAACATTTATTAAGAACCCATTGTGTGCAAGATACTATAAAAAATTATAAAGACAAAATGAAAAGAACTTATTTTCTAGGCATGGGGGAAGAGGAAGGATATGGCATGTAAACAGATAAATATAAAAATTATTAATTTGAGAAAAATGAAACTAGAATTGCAAAAGTAGTAAGGGGAGGCTTCCAGATGGCTCAGGAGCTAAGCCTTGAAGGTAAGAAGTACCCACCATATGTCATGCACGGTCCAAAGTGCTTTCCCAATATGATCCCATTTGATCCTTACAACAGTCCTGGGAGGTGGGTGATATTATTATCCCCATTTAAGTATCTGTGATGTGTCATGCACTGCCCAAAGTGTTTTACCCTTATGATCTCATTTGATCCTTACAATAACCCTGGGAGATGGGTGATATTATTATCTTCATTTTACAAGTGAGGAGATTAAAGCAAACAGAAGTTGCATGATTTACCCAGGGTCACATTGTTAATAAGTGTCTGAGGCTATATTTTACCTCAGGTTTTCCTGTCTCAGCCTCAGTTCACTCTTATATACTTATGCATTACCCAGCTGACTCTGGGTTTTCTAATTAGGGAATCTGAGAAGCAAAGGTAAAGAGGAAGTATCTTCCAGGAATGGGATTGAGAGTTGGATTGGGTGGTAGTAACCAGCATAAAAACATGGAAGTAGAAGAACAGAGTTCAGGGAACACATATCTCAGTTTGGCTGAAATATAGATGGTGTGAACTTCAATAAATCTAGAAAGAAAGGTTGGAGTCAACTTTAAAGAGATTTAAATGCTACACTAAGTAGTTTTAGGGGCAGCAAGGAGCTACTGAAATTTCTTGGGTATGAAAATGACGTTCACTAGCAACAACCCCTCTGCAGATGATTATACCCCCAGTCTTCTTTGAGTTCCAGATTTCCTAAAAAAATGAGCAACTCCACCTGCCTGCAGATGCTTCCACCTGATCTATCAGTACCACAAATCTAGGAAGTCCCAAAATACTGTCATTTACCCTAATCTTGCTCCCACTTCTGATTATACTATTTCATAGACACAACCATTTATCTTTTCTGCTATGTTAGGAACTTTGGAGTTATCTCTAACTCAACTGTTTTGGATTTTTCTACAATAGACCAAAAATCCTTTTAAAAACCATTGGGGGAGAGGGGGGAAGAGTCTTTATGTCCTTGCAGACTGCCTTTGCTTTGACCCTGCCCTTCTTTCCTTCTACACTGCTCTAAAAACTTGATAATCTATTCTAGAAAATCCATTTTCCATGCTTGTGTGGCAACAACCTCAGGGGTGATATCCAGCATGTCCCTCCCTGTGATAGGGAGAGAAAACAAAGCAAGAATCTAGCCATCTCTGTAAAGCTCCCAGATCTCAGGAGCAGCCTACTTCCCTGTGGGAAAGTAGTACAGGATGGAAGCATCCCACACATTGAAGGAGAAGAGTTATGAGAGTTCAGTTGAGTCTATAGGTCTATAGGTAGGCTCTTATAGGACAATGGCAATCTCATTCACATTTACCCAATTGAATATAAGAAATATTTATTAAGAATCCATTATGTGCAAGATTCTGTTAAAAAGATATAAGGACAAAATGAAAAGAACTTGTATTCTACTGGGAATAGGTAAGGTCTACAGGTTAGAGTCTATAGGTAGGTTCTCATAGAACAATTGCTAACCACTTTCTTCTCCATAGGCCAAGGGCCATAATACCCAAGGTTTCAGTGACTTTTCTGGTTATGTCTTTTCCTTTGCAGTTTCTAGCCGTCTTCTGCTCCAACATGCCTCATTTGCTTACGTGAAGTCTTTTCTATCCCTCCACTCCTGTGCCAGATGCATTATTGTCTTTTTCCAAAACTTATTTCCAAAACTTTCCCTGGTTTGTATTAACCTACATATGCATCTGTCATCCACTCGAAGAAGACAACATACTACACAGCAGTGACTTTAGCTTCTCTGTGACTTTGCATCCTCAGCACCGATCAGGGTGCTGGACACATAATTGATGTTTAATAAATGTTTACTGAATGATAGATTTAGGTCTTTGGCTAATAAGTGAGGTAAAACATACCACCATAAAGACCTATCACTGTATATTCCTGCCCTTTCTATTTTATTCCTGAAAAAGACTGCTAGAATAGATTGGGAACATTCTTACCCTATCACAGTATTATAGTAATCCTTCTACTAGACTGTGTCCTGTGAGGAGAGAGAAAATCTGATCTAATTCTGTGTCTCCCTCAGGAATTGAATATACATTTCTTGAATGAATGGATATAATCCCATCATCTTGCTTAGAGCACCAAGTAGATGCTCAGAGAACATTTTGTGGAGGACAAGGGTTGGGGGTAGCAAGCGATGAGGTTTCTAGTTTAACTGGTAGGGCAGCTAAGTAGTATAGGACATAGGGTGCTAGTCTGGAGTTAGGAACACCCATCTTCCCGAGTTCAAACCTGCCTTGGACACTTTTTACTGGTGATCCTGAGCAAGTCCTTGAACTCTGTTTATCTCACCTGTAAAAAGAGCTCAAGGAGGAAATCACAAACTAGTTTCTTTTCCAAGAAAATCCCAAGTGGGGTCATGAAAAATTGGACACGACAGAAAAACATCTTTCTGAAGAAACCTTTCAGGAGGTTACTTGAAGGACAGTGGTTTTCAAAATGGCAAAAAAAGGGGGGGGGAATATAAAGTGAGCAAATGCTATTCAAATAATTGGTTTCTGAATGTGGGCTAAATAGAGGTCATAAATGGCAGTTTAGGCAGGAGGACTTAAGTCGGTGTTAACTCAAACATCTCTGACTCTTTGAAGAGTTCAGCTAAAACTTCAGCTTCTCTATGAACTGTGCTAGACATGAAATGAAAGGGATGTTGGCCCACCTTATTTTTAGGATGATGCTCCTGTTACTAACGCTCACTATGAGATGAAATGAGATAATAGATGTGAAAGCAGTTTTGAAAAAAAGTTAAAAGCACTATACAAATAGAAGGGATTATTACCATTATTATTATTAGGGAAGAACATAAGACCAAAGGAGGTTCTAAAACTCTTTTGAATAGTGAGTTTAAATCTCCCCTTTTCATGTCCTTGGGGCATGAAGATGAGTGAGATCTCCTCCACCCACTTGCCAGGTTTTCATTTTTCAATGGTGTGTGAGTATAAGTGCATATGTCCATTGTAAGGGCCTTTCTGCCTAACCAAGCTCCAATATAAATGAACATTTGGGCTAGTTCTACATAGGAGAGGCAAAATAGCATCTTAGACTTAGAAGTAGGAGATCTGGATCCAGCTTCTGCCTCTGACAGTTACCAGGTAACTCAGGTCAAGCTACTCGCACTCTCCAAAGTTCAATTTCCTTTGCTATATTAGAAGAGCTAACACAATAACAGTGTTATTGTGAATCTCCAATAAGAGAGTGTGGATGAAACGATGTCTAAAATGTTGGACTTGGAATCAGAACAATGTGAGTTCAAATCTGACCTCAGATACTTACAAATGATATGCCCTTGGGCATATCTGTTAACCTGTCTGCCTCAGTTTCCTCATCTGTAAACTGGAGATCATAATAGCATCTACCATCAGAGTTCTTGTAAAGATCAGATCAGGTAATCTATGTGAAACACTTTGCAAACCTTAAAATATTTATACAAATGCTTCCTATTAATAATAATAATAATAATAGTGCAGTTAAAGTATTTTGTGAGTGCTTCAAAGAACTCTTAAAAATCAATTATTTTTATTTACAATCCAATTAATTATTTTATAATGAGATCACTATTCAGTTAATGCAAGTTGGCCTACCTCCCTAGTAATTCAATAATCCAGATTACTTTCCAATCAATTAGTGACCATCGGTCAGAAAACAATCATGAAGTTTAGTAGGACCAGTCTCATTCTATTTGCCCATCAAAACTTATTTCTAAACCCCAATTTAAATCCCTGTTCTACCACTTATTTATCTGTGTGATATCTCTGGACTTCTGTTCCTCATCTGTAAAATAAGAGGATTAGATTCGATGGCCTGTAATGTTCATGATTCTAGGATGCCAGATTGGCTGTGCTACAATAATGGGATGGAATTCCACAACAGGGCCAAAAGACACTACTATTATGTTGTAATGGCAGTTGTAGCTCTTTCAGAAATCCATGGTTTAACCTCAGCTTTCCGTTTTAGGGCTTACAAATGTTATCTTTGGAAAGTTTAAGGAAGCTGAATTCACAATCTCCATAAACTGCAGCCTCAGATGCCTGACGGAGGAGCTTCTCCTGGTGGTGTACGCAAGCAAGGCAGCCGTATCACCTTCAAAGGGCCAAACAGGAGGCAGAAGACTCTATTTATAATTTGGGGGATTTTCGAAATCATAACTCTTTCATTATAAAATGCCTTAAGCCCTCAGACACAGCAATCAAATACAGCAATATCCGGTGTCATTTTAAAAGTACCCTGTGTATTTTTAAAAACATTATCAAAGAGCTTAAGTCTCAATGATGTTCATTGAAGGAGAACATTTATGACATTGAAGGAGAATATTTATGACTAAGCGGTGCAAATATACTTATCAATGGGGAGCACCAAAGTGGCTTGGAACTATGGATTACTTCACTATCAGGCCTTCCTTGATGTGATACTATCTTTTAAAAAAATGTTTTTTGACATAAGTTTATAGATACGTTCACATGCCTCTAGTCTAACCACTAATTTTCAAATCAACCAGACATCTACTTTATGGGGTAATTCAGGATTTTTGTCTTTGAAATCCCCTCTTGCGACTTGAAAATCCAGTTTGTTATGTCTTTCTTCAAGGCTCAAAATAAACTAACATTGAATTGAAAAACACATTGAGGTTAGTTTATGCACCAGCTTTTTCCCTGTAAAATGTATTTTATATTTCTTTTAAAACCAATTCCAAATTTCTTCCAAATGGTTTTAAACTACTCTAAGATTTTTTTTATTGTTTTAATTTGATAACCTTGGGCTAATTTAATAGTAATGTGATTTAGCTTAATAAAATGAATGCATGATGTTACTGTTTTTCTAAGTTCCTCAAAGGCAGGGCAGGGACTTTACTTACCCTGTAGTGCCTACCACAGTACCTTGTAGTCATTTTAATAAATATTTATTTCTTGATGTGTTTTTAAAATCAAAAAGATGTGCTACAGATGAATAATCTTGAATTCTTAAGTTAGCAAACTCTTTTTCTGCTTCTTTCTTCCTAAATATATTCTTCCTTTCTTTGGCCTCTAGACCACCCTTCCCTGTTTTTCTGGTCCAGCACCCATATTCTGAACTTTCTTGAAAGACTTGATTCTATACTCAACTAGTTCAATTAGGTCTTATCCTCCACCTTTGAATCCCTTGACTTCTTGTCCTGTTACCAATGCCCTAATAACTCTCAAACTTATTTTCTATGCCTACTTCCAACCTGCTAATAGTAGTGAGAACAGGAATTCTTAAGCAGAAATCCAGAGAGATTTTAAAGGATCTGTGACAGGCAAGCTTGGTCATAGTGTTCAATTTTTGCCTCATTTATATTATTATAATTGGATGTTTTGTTTTCTTGGTTATGCTCCCTTCAATATATATCACTTCAGGAAATCAGTTTTCCCAAACTTCTCTGAATTCTTCTTATTCATCACTTCGAATAGCACAGTAAAATTTCCATCAGATTTGTATACCAGTTTGTTTAGCCTTTTTTCCCCCCTAATTGATGGGCTTCTACTTGGTTTCTTGTTCTTTGATAATACAAAAAGTGTTACCATGAAAAAAAAATATATATGTATATAAATACACACACACATACACACACACACACACACACACACACACACACACACACTTCCTTGGTGTATTTGCAAATGCCTCCAGTCAAGGCTTGCTTTGGCTGTCTTGCAAGAGGCCCTAGATTCTAAAGGACCTTGAAAGCTTCATTTCTTCCTGGCTTTGGAAGAGAGGAAGTTATCATGGGATCAAACTGGAGGGCAGGGTTTTCCAGTACAGTGATAATTAACTTTTTAAAAAATTTCTCAGGAGAGAACACAGGAAAAGAGGGAGTGGGTGCTCTTACCTCCATCAGGTGGAATAGTAATGTTATGGGAGCAGCAGGAATAATATCTACAGTTCCCTTTCTCAAACCCTCAAGGGAAATTGGAGATGTGAAACCTCAAGTACAGTAATTGTTTTTCTTTCTTTCTTAATAGCAGGTACTCACTCAGGTGACTGAAGCAATGAGGGAAAAAATAGCTATATTATAGGAAATGCAGAAGAACTTATGGTCCTTATCGCCTTCCCCTGTTTTACCTTACCTGGTGGGATTGGCACCCTTTTTTGAGCATGTTTATTCTTTATTTTATTTAGGATGGAATCTTTCTCATTTAACTTGGTTTCTCATAAACCCCAGAAATTGACCCTGGTCTTTGCATCTCCCCCTGTCCCTGTATTTACAGCATGAGAACACGGTATTGCTCTGGAAGCCACAGAAGGGATAATGACCTATAGGATAAGGCTGGGATCCCATCCCTCTAACCCAGTGTTAGAAAGTTTTCCCTAATTAATTAGGGGTAGAAACACAACATTAATGCTTTAAATTATTCTTACAAAGGCTGAATTACTATGAATTGGGTTATTGCAAACTGCCACAGCCAGGTGGTCTAGTGGATAGAACACTGGACCTGGAATCAGTTCCTGAATTCCCGAGTTCCAATCCAGATAGTTACTAGATCTATGGTCCTGGACAAGACCATTAATCTTTAGTTACCTCAGTGTCCTCAACTGTAAAATGAAGATAATAGTAGCATCTATTTTGTGGGGTGTTGTGATGATCAAATCAGATAATATTTTCAAAATATTTAGCACAATGGCTGGCACATATAAGTACTATGTAAATGTAGGCTATTATTAATATTACAGACCTATGCTATTGCTTCACCTAGTATCACATCTAAGAGTGGGATCTTTGGGTCCAAAATATGGACATTTTTATCAATTTTTTTGCCTAATTTGTTGAATTATTTAAATAGCAACCAGTTTCCCTGATTCTGCTCTCTCCTTCCTCTCTAAATGACTCTTCACTTAGAGCCAAAGAGCCACAACCTAACCTTGAACTATGCTTTCAGTCTTACTACACTACTCTTTGCTCAAGTTAAACTCAAATACTGTTTTATGAAATAGACACTTATTATTTCCTGTCTGAATTATCTTCATACCTGGAATCATCAGTTTTCATTGTCCCCCCTCTAAAAAAACTTCAATCTTCATCACATCTCAGCTCTGGGGCTCCTCCTCCAGGAAACCTTCCCAGCTTCCCTCCGCAATTATTAGTATTCTCTTTTCAAATTTAATTTTTTCCATGTTATTTATTTCACCCCACTAAAATATAAGTTCCTCAAGGAAGATACTGTTTTATTTTTTTTTCTTTTGTTACCCTCAATGCCACTCCAAATATGGAATATTTGTACCCAATCTGTGGTAGGGTCTTCTGAGCTCCTAGTGGTATGATCAGCCACAGTCAGGCATACTATATACTCTGACTCCAACATTAATTATGTCATTTTGTTTTTTTTCAAGAATGAAGGACAACATCCACTAATCCCCAATACCTAGCACGGTGCCTTGTGTGTTGTAAATGTGCAATGATTACTTAATAGAACAGCATTAGAATCAGAAAATTTTGTATCTAACAAAACATGATTTTAAAGGGTCTTGGTCACAGTGTTCAATTTTTCAATCTCAGGTTATGAGAGTTTTTAGATAGATATGCAAAGATATAATTAAGTCACTTAATACATACTAGAGGGACTGCCAAAGCTGGTTGCTATGCCAGGTGCTATGATGGGCACAAAGAATGAGACTTGGTTTCTGATCTCAGGGAGCTTGCAATTTAATTGAGAAGACATAACAAAGAGCTAGCAATTCAAGGCAATCTATAGTCAGTGTCAAGTGAGAATAGAGACAATTAAGTATGATGAGACTTCATGAAATGGAATTGAGTCTGGTGGTTGGGCTGGTCAAGAGCAGAAGAAGTAAGGTTGAAATTTGTTCCTAAAGATGGATAAGATTTACATAAATGAAAGAAAAGTAGAAAGACATTGACTGGGGAAGAAAATTGAATTAACAAGCATTTATCAAGGATCCCTTACATGTCAGGCTCTATACTATTCACAAAGGCTCCAAGAAAGGGGGGAAAGAAGTCACTATTTCCAAGGAGATCACATTCTAATGATAGGGAGAAAATACAAACAATGATATAGGCGATATATATATATATGATAAATTGGAGATAATCTTTGAAGGGCGGCTCTAAGTTTCAGAAGGAATGGGAAAGACTTCTTGCAGAGATACTGGCTTAGAATTGAAAGGAGTCAAGACGACGAGGGAGAGAGCTCTAGGAATGAGAGCCAGTGAAAATGCTTATTGAGGAGATGGCCTGAGTTAAGGCATGAATCCAAGTCACAGAGACATAGAAGGGTATAATGTGGTTGGGAGAAAGTATGTAGCTGTCTGGATGAATGAAAAATGCAGGTGTCAAGGGATTATTATGGGCAAAACATGATGCTAAGCACTGGGGCTATGCACTGAAAAGTAAGACAATCCCTGTTCCCAAAGAACTCATACTCTGTGAGACAGAAACTCCATGTGGAAGTCAGAAGGAAAGGTCCCATGGTCTTTAGGGTACAGCAGCAGCAACAGAGATGATGGTGGCTCTTCTTGAATAAAATTTCCATGGATAAAATCATCTCCATTTTTGACACAGAATCACTGAACAGTGCCCCAAACTCAAGGGCAGGATTTTCTTTTTTCCTTCTAGGTTTTCCGTAGCCATTGCCAGACTGCATGCCCATGATGGTCACCCCGAGTATTCTGTGATCATAGAAAGCCGTATCAAAGTCTAGAATTCTGCACACTATAATATGTGTTTTCACTTAGGCCTAGGAAAAGCTGGGTCATCTCGGTATCTGAAGGGCCTTTTCTGTCTTTGTTTAATATCTGTCAATAGGTCAATCAATAGTGAACAAGCATTTATTAAGCACTTACAAAGTCCCAGGCACTGTGCTAAGCACTATCTCCCCAGATGTTCCACTTGGGAATTAGGAAACTATTTTGCAAGACTCTTAACAGATTCTTTTGGTGTACCTGGGAAAGTTGCATTTCTGTGAAACTTGGCAAACTTTCAAGCAATTTTCAAGATGCCTCTTGTATGAGGAGAATCTTGATTTGGTGATTAAGACAGATTTACAGGGGAGAAGAGTTAGTGTATTATAGGGCTGTCTGCATAAAGAAATTAGTCTCTTCTCTGCCCCCTCCAGCCCCAACTACATCCATCCAAAGCGATAACTAACAAACACACTACAAATGCTGAGATGCTAAGAGTTAGTCTGGGAAGGGGGGGTGGAATTTGTTCATGCGAGAAAAACACGGAGCTTTTGTAGAAGCAGCTGATGTTTGTAGAAAATATAGCAAATTGTTACATTTCTTGGAGCTGTGGCTGTTGCCAACTCTCGGCCAGATTTTTTCACAGGGGGACTCCCACTCCACTCTCCTTCTTCCCGCCCAGCTGAACATGCATCTCTTTGTCTTGTGTTGAATTGCACACCTGTTCGGCCATTTCTAACGAGAAGAACTCTTTTGGAAGGGGATTTAAGAAAACACAAAAGGCTAAAGTTTGATTTCCCTGCAAGATAGAAAAGCATTTTATGGGAACAAGAAGCCAAAAAGAAAATAGAATAATAACATTTTAGAGACGGGACAATAAAATTGATATAGTCCAATCCACTTCTTTTGCAAGAGGTAACATCTTAATCTAAAGGTCACACAGCTACTTGGTAGATGGGCTAGAATTCAGGATTTAGATTTCCAATCTAGGATTCTTTCTTGAGATACACATTACCTTCATACAGTGAATTATTAATATAACTCTGATGATCCATCTGTTTTAGAAAGAGAAATATACTGGATATAATTCAGGATATTAGAATGTGATTTGCAGGTATCTTTCTCCTGATTCAGGGCATTTCCAGTGGCTGTCCCTCAAACTCAGAATGTTGTCCCTCTTCTTATCTGCCTCCTGGCTTCCTGGAATCAGCTTAGATTCCACTTTCTATAAGAAGCCTTTCCCAATCCCTCTTAATTCTGGAGCCTTACCTCTGTTGATTATTTCCAATTTTTCCTATCTATAGCTTGTTTGTACATAATTGTTTGCATGTGTTCTCTCCCTTTAGTCTGTGAGCACCTTGGGAGCTTACCTTTCTTGATATACCCAGAACTTGGCATAATACAGAATATATAGTCAGTTCTTAATGGATATTTATTGCCTGGATAACAGAGTATCATGATAAAATAGAAGAGAAAAATAGAAAATAGAATCCTGACTTGCAGTCAGGAATATGGATTCTAATTCTGGCTCTGCTATCAAAGTGTTGCATCATTTTGGACCAGTGACTTAATATTCCTGGACCCAGATAATGGTCTCTAGTCAAATGCCTTCAGGATTTCTCCTTAGCCTTGTTTAACATTTTTATATGTGATTTGAATGAAAAAATAAGTGTCCTGCTTATCAAACTGGCAAACAGCAAAAAACTAGAAAGGATAATTAACATATTTGGATGACACAGTTTAGATCTGAAATCACATCAACTTCTCAAGAACAAATGGAGAGAGAACAAAAGGCTACAGGTTATCTGACAAGGCTAAAAGTCCAAGTTTAATATGAGACAGCATGCAGCAGCTGTAAAAGCTAAGATGAGCTTAGGTTGCATTAAGAAAGGTTAAAAAAAAAGGTAGAATGAAAGAAATGGAGACAGCTTCAGCACTCTGCCCAGATCAGACCATAGGTAGACTCCTGTGACCTGTTCTGGGTACCATACTTTAGGAAAAATAGTGGAAGCTTGGGAAGGGTAACTGGTAGAATGAAGGGTCCCAAGATCATCCTGTGAGAGGGAAGTTTGAAATGATGATGTTCATCCAGAAAAGAGAAGACATGGAAACCTTAATAACTTCCCTGGGGAACATGAAGGGCAATAATATAAGAGACTTAGACTTGTCCCATTTGGTCCTAAAGGGCAAGAGATAGGAAGGATGGGCAGAAGGACATAATTTCAATTTCAAAGACAGATTTCAATGGATTTTAAGAAATAATTTTTGCAACATTCTAGATCTGTCCCAAAGTGAAATAGGCTGCCTGGAATATTGTGTTTGCTTTCCTCTTTTCCTGAGCTCTTTCAGAAAATTCTGTACAGCCTCTTGTGGGAGCTATTTTAGAGTGGAATGCCTATCAAAATACAGGGTCTTTAAGGCCCCTTGGGTAATTATGTGATTTGCTTTGGGTATCACTTACTTCTAAAATGAGAGAACTGGAATAGAGGATTTTAAAACCTTCTTAACCTGAAAATTCAGCAGGCAGATGAGACACTTGTTTCTTATGAGCCATGGAATCTTTACAAGGTCATTCATTTTCTTCACTAAGTATTGCTTGTAACTGCTGATAAGCGCCTTAAGTTTGGATATAGTTGGTAGTTGCTAATGTGGCATAATAAAACTGATTTTAAAAGCCTCCTCTTAGGAAAGGGACCCACATGTGCAAAAATGTTTGTGGCAGCCCTTTTTGTAGTGACAAGAAACTGGAAACTGAGTGGATGCCCATCAGTTGGAGAATGGCTAAATAAGTTTTGGTATGTTAATGTTATGGAATATTATTGTAATATTATTGTTCTATAAGAAATGATCAGGAGGATGATTTTAGAGAGGCCTGGAGAGACTTACATGAGCTGATGCTAAGTGAAATGAGAGAATCAAGAGATCATTGTACACAGCAACATCAATATTATAAGATGATCAATTCTGATGAATGTGACTCTTTCCAACAATGAGATGATTGATACCAGTTCCAATGATCTTGTGACGAAGACCTAGAGAGAGGATTGTGGGAACTGAATGTGGATCACATCATAACAGTCTCACTCTTTTTGTTGTTTGCTTGCATTTTGTTTTCTTACTCATTTTCTTTCCTTTTTGATCTGATTTTTATTGTTCAACAAGAAAATTATGTAAATATGTATACATGTATTATATTTAACATATATTTTAACATGTGTAACATATATTGGATTGTTTGCCATCTGGGAGAGAGAGTGGGGGAAAGGAGGGGAAATTCTAAAACACAAGGGTATGCAAGGGTCAATGTTGAAAAGTTATCCGTGCATATGTTTTGAAAATAAAAAGCTTTAAAAAATTTTTTAAAAAGAAAGCCTCCTCCTTTCAAAATCCTTTCCCCTCTCCCACATACACCTGTTATCTAAATGCTTGAATCCCACGATATTTCTCTGGTTTGGAGCCTAAAGGCATTCATTAAAATGCAAATGTTATCTATATTTTATATTATGCTACTATCCATCATTAGCATCTTAGCTTCAATTAGTGTATAAAATTGTGTAAGGAAAAGTAAGTGGGGAAGGATTTCCATAAATGAATTGGAAACTAGATGGCAAAGTTTTAATAAGAGGATGAAATCAAGGAAAATCATTTTTTTTTTAGATTAAGGAGCTAGGAAAGAATTTAGAAATTATCTGGTACAACTTCCACATCTTGCAGATAAGGAAACTGAGATAAAGTAAATCACAAAAATAGTTTCTTTTTTTGAAGTTACTATCTTCAAATCTGAGTCTTCTGGTTCTAAGCTGGTGCTCTTTCTGCTATAATGCGCTATGTCTTCAGGGATGTTAACTTATGGTGGAGGAATCCTGATAGAATTGTGAAGATCTTGGACAACACTAGGGATTATGGAGAAGCAACAGCATGTGCACTAAGGAGCCCAGACTCCAGGTTTCATTGAGAAGGGCATGAACCTTCGAGAAGAATGAAGGGATGTTGAAGGCTAAGCAAATCTACTTAAAAACAATGTTGGGCAAAACTTGCTCTAAGAGAAGTATGTGCCTGAAATCAAAGAATCCCAGAAAATCAAAATGAGGAGGTATAGTCTCATCTGACTGAGACCTAAAGGAATTTTCTCTATAATCCCCCAATAAGAGGTCATCCAGCATTTGTTTTAAGGCTTCTGAGAAGAGGGAATCTACTACTCACCAAGGTAGCCCACGACTTATTATAAAGTTGTTTTTCTTACTTTAAATGCTTTTAAATCTGACTCCTCGAATCTTCCACTATTGCTCCTTTGTTCAACCCTGTAAGAACAAGCAGAAATCTAATCTCTCTTTTGAAGTATAGTCTCTCAAATGCTTGAAGACAGTTATCCTGTCCTCCCTGAGACTTTTCAACTCCAAGCCAAATGTGTTCAATTGTTTTTCTGTCATGTCCAACTCCTCATGACCCCACTGCGGGGTTTCTTGGCAAAGAAACTGCCATTTCTTTCTCTAGCTTATTTCATCATTGAGGAAACTGAGGCAGACAGGGTTAACCTACATTGGACTGTTGATTTGTACTGAGCTTGTAGTATATTCCAAATACTTTGGGAATGTCCAAATCTTTTTCACATCACCCTCATCTTCTACCTGTGAGAAGTTTTTAAACCCAAGTATAGGATTTTGTATTTATTTCCTTTAAATTTCATCTCATTTATATTGAGTGCACTATTCTAATCTGTGGAGGATTTGAGATCCTGGATTTCAGTCTGATCATATTCATTTACAAATAGAACAAAGTCTTATGTAAAATATAATTACTCTTATAAGCAAAACACCTTTCAGAAGACCTGAAATAGCAAGTCTGTTAAAAGGTTTTGGGCCTACAGATTCCACACCTGAAAAATGAGGTGATCTCTAAAGTGTTTTCAAGCTTGAAATCTTATAATCTATAAGCTTATGGGTCATTTGGACTTCAGTTTTCATCTATAAAATAAGGATGTTGGAGTAAATGGCCTCCTAGGTTCCTTCCAGGGTTAGAGCCTATACTTATATGAGCCTTCTTAAAATACATTTCTTCTCATAAATGCACATTCAATTCAAAATCAAGTTAGATTGGCCTCAATACCAGCAGCTCGCCTACTATCTTTAATAAAAGAAAAAAAAAAGGATGACAAATCTTATGAGAGAGAACCAGTGAAACCCTAACCTACATATGCAAAGCTCCTTCATCTTGGTAAGCTTGTTAAATCTAATGTTGTATGAAAACAGACCACTACCAGTGGAGAGGACAATTTTTGTCTGCTTGTGAATCCCTAAGGACAACAAGAAGTCTGGAAAGAGATTATGGATTGTTCATTGTGAAAAAATCCTTTTCTTAGTAGTTTTTCTTTAATTCCTTCCCTTAATTAGCACATATGATTAGCACATATTCCTATTCTAAAAAAAGAGGAGAAATCCTAGCAAACAGTAAACTTTTAGTAAACAGTCCCCCAAATGCCTTGATTTTCACCTATTGTGCTTCTATTTGATTGAAAAGTATCAGTCAGCAAGCCTTTAATAAGCATGCACTATGTACAAATAAGACACATAGGGGATAAATTGAGAAAAGTCTCAGAGGGAAGGCCTTGGTTTAGGGAAGGCTCCTTGCAGACGGGGTTACTTCAGCAGGGATTTGAAGGAAGCCAGGGAAGTCAGGAGATGGATGCAGATGAGGAGGGAGAGCATTGCAAGATATGGCAGACAACAAGTGAAAATGCCTGGAGACTGGAGATAAAAATATCAGCTTGGAGGAATAACAAAGATGCCAGTGTTAGTAGATTACAAATTATGAGGATCGAGTAAGGTATAAAAAGACAGGGAAGGTTGGAAGGAATCAAGTTATAAAGGACTTTGAAAATCAAGGGGAAGATTTTAAATTGGCAGCAAGGAGCCCTGAATTGGAGACAATTCAAAGTCTCCAGAATGTGATCTAAAATCACCCCAAAGAGTTTGGCTCAACCATCTACCCAGGAAAAAACAAACAGATGAGGACTAAGTATTGTCTGGAAAGACAATCTTTAGAACTCAAAAGTGTATACACAATGAAGATGGTCAATGAACTGAGCCCAGAGCTGAATTGGAGAAAAGAGAGGACTGGATTTTATGTGGGGAATTTCACATTATTTTAATGATCCCAAAGTCCTTTTTGAAATCAAGATCCGTGTTCAAAATATCAATACTGATGCTATATGGCTACAGACCATGTAATACCAATCTCTGAGTTATCACCATTTCAAGGCCCCTGAAAGGCAATGGAAAGAAACATGGTGGATATGAATAGTTTGTATCATATTACCATGAACTAAAAGCAAATATTGGCATACAAAATATCATTAAAGAAATATATAACTTGAAATGTGAGTGGATTTGTCATGTAAAGGAAAAGGGGAATGATAGATGGACAGACCAAGGACTGTATTAATATCTATCAAATGAAGAGAGATTCAGAAAAAGACAGATCCCCAGCACAGTTGCTATTCTTATTCCTTGAAAGGAATTATGGGAAGACATGAGCATGAGTTGCAAAGGACAAAAAGTTTTGTATGGCTTTCACCCTTCCACAAAGGAGTACCCACATCATAGAGATCACACATCCATTTAAGTATTAATATATAAAAGAACAATGAAACAAGTTCTAGGAGGGTCATGAGGGAAAATGAAAAGAATCAAAGACACTTCAAGGCAAAAATGGTAACAGAACTGAGCCCTGAAGAATAGGTACAATGATAGAGAAGGGGAAATTATGCCCATATGTGGGAAAGTACATGGGCAAAGGCACAGAGGTAGGAAAAATCATAGAGAGCCTTGAATGCTTACTACATAATATTTAGACTTTATAATACTATTGAAGGTATTTCTGCAGGAAATTATGAGATTGGAGTGATAATTTTAGAAGATGAAACTGGGCATTATATGTAGGGTGAACATTATATAATGTATAAAATGTATGTATCTCATACATGTGATATATATGAGATTTTAAAGTTATATCTATGTTTACATGCATGTGTACGTGTGTATCACATACAGTTTATTTAACTGTATTAATTCAGTTCACTCTGGGAAGAGGCTTTACATTCTCAATTGGCCTCTGGGATATACCTAAGGCCAAGACTATGAAAAATACTCTAACAACCCTCTGATTATTGTTATTATTATTATTATTGATGATAATAATAATCATTAAAAATGACAGCAATAATGATAATGATAGATTCTCAAATAATGATGATGCTTTGTAACTCCATATCCCCTTTCATCTGTAGATATCAAAGCACCTTGAAAATATTAATTAAGCCCTGGGTGGTAGGTGTTATTATCTCAATTTTATAAATGGGGAAACTGAGGCTAAATGTTTTGTTATGGCTCACCCAAAGGCAAAATTTAGTGAATAGGGGAGGAATTATCTTGTGCACTAGACTCCTGAATGCTACATGACATTTCGTATGACATGTATGAGATATGTTAAATAAGCACCTACTGTGTGCTCAGAACTATGCTGAAGACTGAGTACAGAAAAATTGCTATCCTCAAGGAAATAACTTAGTAATTGGAGGTAGGAGGAGATATGCATAGAATATATCATATTATCAGATTTTAGATACCACCCAGGCTTTTTACAGATATCTCTGTCTCTAAAGTGACGTGCCAAAAGTTTAGTTTGAGGATTTACATTCAGGTAACCTGACTTCCAATTTAACCTATCCCTTGTTATGTCTACTAACCACTGTGTGACAATAAACATGTCCCTTCATCTGCATGAGTCTCAGTTTCCTTATCTGTAATATGGGGATAATACTGCACAGGGTTTATGCACAATATTATTATTATTATGAACTGACTAAGCTAGATTATTCCTGCCTTATTATTATCCTTGCATGGTTATTATTGATATATTAATGATTGATGATACTACATTATATATAAATCCTATAGTCCACTATATAGTACTAATAGTCACATCATCCTTCCCTACCTCATGGGGGAATTAAAGTCTGCTTGGATAAAAGAGATCAAGCTAACAAAATTCAAGGCAGTCCTCAGCAAGGGTCATGTAGTATTCTGAATAATATCTGGGTTTATGAATGACACTATGTTTTGAGAATTTGGTTTGAAAGGAACCACTCATTGTCAGTTTTTCTACTGAGACTGGTTTAGTTTTTCCCCAGTTAGTGAACCTGAGCAGTCCAAGAACCAGAGCTAAACTGGAGCCCTAAATGTAAAGTAAGTACTTTGACTCTCACACCTTCTCACCTCCCTCATTAGCACCCTGGTCCTCCCTCAGGGAACACCCCCTCCTACTCCCTTAGTCATTCTTTTCACCCTGACCACCTGCCCTATGACTCATTCTTATTCTTAGCTTCCTGTTGGTTAATGGTTAATACCTGCTGAGGTGCTAATTGAGACCTCAGTTTTTAGTTGATTACCACTTAAGGAGTGACCACTCTCTGGTGCTTTGGCTTTTGAAATGGGGGGTTCTGGAGATCTGATGGATTTTAGGTATGGAGGATTAGCTCTTGGCTGTGAGGGTTCTACTTTGGGGCAGAGATCTTTTGCCAACCTTCCCTTAAAATGGCACTTCTTTTAGGAGCCTCTGTTTCCTCATTGGTAAAATAGGAATAATGAGCCATTCACTATTTACCCTTATTGCTTGTAGTGGAAAAGTCCATTTTAAACCCAAAATGCATTTATTTCTCAAAAGTCCAGCTCTTCAAAGTTTCTAACCCATCACTAAGCCTGAGGCTCAATAGGCCTCAGTCCAGACACCTGGAAGGAGATTTCTCAGACTTGAAAAAGTATCTGTCAGATCCAGGAGCTTCGTTGCCAGTACACTTTCTGTGGTTCCCCTTTTTTTGGCCCAACCTCTCTCATGAACAGCTCAGTTAGCTGGTCACCTCAGCTGGCTCACTGATAGGATCTCCCTTCCTCTGCCCCAAGTATTTTTATTCCCTTTCATATGTGGTGGCTGTAGGTAATCACCACCAGCTTAATGATGTTGCAGGAATATTTCAAAGCGAAAGTCTGGATGTTGGCACATACAGATCCCTTTCCCTTCTAAAAAATAAATAAATAAAAAAAATAAAGTCTGGATGGTTGCTTTGTGCTTTTCTGGAGTAATTAAAAAGAAATTCAAATCACAGATAACTTCTCCTTTTCTGGTGGTCAGGCTTCCAGCTTCCTCAAATACTACCAAATAATATTGCTGATTACATGGTGACCTGGAAGTAAGGGTGGAGGGAGGTTTTTAAACAATGAAAAAAAAAGTTGCTACAAAGCTCATGCATTTTGCTTCCAAGCAAGGTACAGAGATACCCTCAAGGTAGATAGAGCCTATTGACTTAAATAAATTAAAGTTACTAATTTACTAAGCTTGTTTAATTTATTTTGCCATTCTTTTCTTCCTCTGTTATAATGAATTACAATGGAAATCAGATTGAAGCTGAGAAGTGAGAGTAGAAGTGGGGAAGGGAAAATGTGGAAGGAGGAGTCGAAAATAACCCACTGAAAAGTGAAAACTAAATCCCATTCCTAGAAAAGGCTGAAAATCCTCTTTTGCCTGTTGAATTTCTGCTTATTTTTGAAAGCCCAAACTCAAAAATCACCTCCTCCAGAAAGTCTTCTCTGATTGTAATGCTTTGTTGCCTTAACTCCCTACTGTACTTATTATATCATATTGTGTATTATAACCCTTCATTGCTGTCTTAACTTTCTAGTAGACTAAAAGAGAAAGATCCTGATTATTTAGACTATATATATACAAAGACTGTATATTATATATTCAGCCTCCAAAGGTTGGCGTGATACTTTGCTTATTGCAGGTACTTACTAGGCATTTTCTGTATTTTACTGGTATACAATAAAAGTCCCAGCAACTATATACATTTGTCATTCTCAGTCATGAAGAAAATCAGTATTTCCCCAATTGATGTATATTTCCTCAATTTCCAATTCTCTGCCACCACAAAATAAGCTGCTATAAATATTTTTGTACATTTAGGCCCTTTTCCTCTTTCTTTGAAGTTTTTGGTAGTGGTATTTCTGAATCAAAAGGTATGCACAATTTTATAGCCCTTTGGGCATAATTTAAGATTGTTTTTCAAAATGGTTAGATTAGTTCATTATTCATTCATTATCTTTCTCAATCCTCATTTCCTCCAGCATTTGCCATTTTTTGATGGGTGTGAGGTGGTACCTCAATTGTTTTAATTTGTCTTTCTCTAACTAATAATGAATTAGAACATTTTTTCATATGACTATAGATAGCTTTGACTTCTTTCTGAAAACTGCCTGTTTATAATTATTTTATTACTTATCAATTGAATAATGATTCTTATTTTTTATAAATTTAACTCAATTCCCTATATAATTGAGAAAGGAAGTTTTTATCAGAGAAACATGCTGTAAATTTTTTTTGTTATTACTTCACTGTCTATGGTGTCTCTTGTAGATGATATATTGTTGATTTCTGGTTTTCGATTCACTCTGCTATTCCCTTCCACTTTATGGGTTAGTACAACCTATTCCCAATCACAGTTATAATCATCAACCCTATACAGCCCTCCATCTTATTTTCCTGTTTTTCTTTCTATCTTTCTTTTTATTCTATTTCTCCTCAAAAGTCCATCTTGCTTCTGACCACTGTATCCTTTTTTTTTTTAATTGTCCTCTCATATCTCCTTTCCCTCTGATTTCCCTAATGAGTAAGATAGATTTCCACATCCAGTTGATGGTGTATGTATATATCTATATATTCTTCCCTCTTTGAACTATTTTTTGAGTTAAGATTTAAACATTGCCGGCTACCTTCCTCTATATTATCTCTTCACCCCTTTCTTCCAGTGTACCCCTTTTTCTCATTCCTACATTTTTTTTCAGAGATTGTCCCAATATAATCAATTCACACCTATGTCCTCTGTCAATGTAGACTTCTAATTGCTCTAATAATGTTTAAGTTTTAAGGAGTTACATGTATCATCTTTCCATATAGGAATGTTACAGTTTAACTTCATTGAATCCCTTCTGATTATTCTTTCTTGTTTACCTTTTTACATTTCTCTTCAATATTATGTTTCAATGTCTTTATTCAACTCCAGTCTTTTCATTAGAAATACTTTATTAAATATCGTTTTCCCCCTTAAGAATTATGCTAATTTTTGCTGGATTTGGGCCATGTGAAGTAGTTTTCTGGCCTTTGGTACAATTCTTTACAGATCTCTTATGGTAATTATCAAACTACTAGAAATGTCTTTAGCTCTCAATAATTCTGTAAACATAGTCATGTGGTTAGTGCTTCTATCTTCTCAGGATCAAGGGTCATCAAAAGTACTGGAAAGTTTCCCAAATGTTAGTCTGGACCGCTTTCTTCCTATTCATTACTGAACTCTCCATCTACAAAATTTGCCCAAGATATACACACAGTTTAGCTAACATTATGGACATTATCCCACTGCATTAGTACAACTTGGTGGTACAATGGATAGAGTGCTAGGATGTAGTCAGGAGCATTCATCTTCCCAAATTCAAATCTGGTCTCAGATACTTACTAGCTGCATGATCCCAGGCAAATCACTTAACCCTTTGTAACTCAATAACCTCACTTGGCTGAAGAAGGAAATGGCAAAGTAGTGCAGAATTTTTGCCAAGAAAATCCCAAGTGGGGCCACAAAGAGTCAGTTGCAAGTGAAATAACTGAATAGCAACAACAAATTCTGTTGCATGCTGCATCTTCTTCCTCCACCAAGCTTTTCTTATATAGTCAAGTGTGTTAGACTTAACACAAGTGAATACAGCTCTCATTTAGCAGTAATTTTCCAGGGATGATTTATTCAGCATAATGCCACCTGAGAATTGTAGCCTTTGAGGAACTTTGTGATCTTTAGGAAAGTCCTCTTCTGTTTGGACTCAACTGGAAATTCTCCACAATAATCATAAATACCTCTAGGAACGCAAGTCTCCTTGTTCTTATTCCTTATTTTATAAATTCATTGTTGAACAAAGTTATCTGTTTTAGTTTTTCCAAGAATCTTTCAAGATTTTTTATCAAGTATATGGAAGCCCTCTTGCTAAAAGAGATTGTTAAAGTGGTGTTTTGCTACCACTAAATGAAATGAGGTTTAAACACAGTGGGATCTTGAATTCTCTGTTACTTTCAGTCAACTGTAAAACTATAAAGATGTGGTCTGTGGTCAAATATCACTTGAAACCTCCAACTTACTTTCTTCTCATGCCTTGGACTTGGTTATGTCTGTAGATTATTCTCATAAAGATTTTATGGAAATGGGAAAGTATACATGATTGGTAGTTACCTCTATTTTCTCAATAGTAGTAATAATGTCTTTATGTTTTCCAAGTGTTTAATAGCCTCTCCTCTTTCAGCTATCTGAAGAACTGAAGTTCTAAAGTCCTAAAAATGTTGTCCCTTCTTCAAAGTCATCTTCTGCATATTTTTTATCTTGTTCAGTTCAACAAAATCCATGATTTTCCAGCCTTTGCTCAAAGATCACCAGTGAAGAAAAGTCTCTGACTGCCCAAGGCATCCCATTCCACTCTTGGAGAGGTCTAATTATTAAGAAGTTTCTTACATAAAGCTTCGATTTGCCTCTTTGCAGCTTCTACTCATTGCTCACAATTCTGCCTTTTGGGGACAAGTAGGTCAAGTATAACTCTTTCAAATGACAGCTATCTGAATGCTAGAAAACAAATATTTAAGGCCTCTCCTCAGGTGGTTAAACATTCCCAGTTTTTACATGATCTATATGATGCATTTTTTTCCTTTTTTATTACAACTTTTTTTTAATTTTAAAAACATATTCATGGATAATTTTTCAACATTGAACCTTAAAAAACCTTGTGTTCCAAATTTTCACCTCCTTCCCTTTTTCCCCTTCCTAAAATGTTAAACCTGTTAAAATATATGTTAAATCCAATATATGTATACATATTTATCTAATAATCTTGCTGCACAAGAAAAATCAGAGCAAAAAGGAAAAAAATGAGAAAGAAAACAAAATACAGGCCAACAACAAAAACAATGAAAATGCTATGTTGTGGTCCATTCTCATTTCCCACAATACTCTCTCTGGTTATAGATGGCTCTCTTCATTACAAGATCATTGGAACTGGTTTGAATCATCTCATTATTGTAAAGAGCCACATCCATCAGAATTGATCATCGTTTTTTGCCATGTATAATGGTTCTGCTCATTTCACTTAGCATCAGTTCACGTAAGTATGACACAATTTTGAACCTCTTCGTTATCTTGGTTGCCCTTTTCTTGAAGTTCTTTAGCTTTTTCAATAACTCAAGTATTTATTGGTATCTTTTATGTGCCAGGCACTATACTAAGTACTAGGAATACAAATATAAATAATAAAACCGTCCCTTCTGGCAAAAGTCTCTTCTCACTGACGTTTATTGGGAAAGACAACAACTATGTATTAAAATGTGAGCAGCATAAGAGCAAAGTTAATACCAAGGCTCAATACTGCATATTTACAAAAGACTTTCCCCATTAATAAAGACAATGATTATTGTATTTCTCTTTGAGAGGATATTACTTCTGTCTTATAGTTTTAAAAGAGAACACAACAAATTTCTAGGCTCTCTTCAGGAAAAACATAGGAAGACTTTAGAAGAGACCTACATGAACTGATGCTAAGTGAAATGAGTAGAACCAGGAGATCATTACACAGGGCAACAAGACTATATGATGATCAATTCTGATGGATGTGGCTCTCCTCAACATTGAGATGATTCAAACCAGTTCCATTTGTTCAGTGATGAAGAGAGCCATCTACATCCAGAGAAAGGACTGTGGGAACTGAGTGTGGATCACAACATAGTGTTATCACTCTTTCTATTGTGTTGTTTGCTTGCATTTTGTTTTCTTTCTCAGGTTTTTTTTTCCTTCTTGATCTGATTTTTCTTGTGCAGCAGATAACTGTATAAATATGTATACATATATTGAATCTAACATGTATTTCAACATATTTAACAGGTATTGGACTACCTTCCAGCTAGGGGAGGGAGTGGGGGGAAGAAAGGAAAATTTGGAACAAAAGGTTTTGCAAGGGTCAATGTTGAAATTATCCATGGATATGTTTTGTAAATAAAAAGCTTTAATAAAAAGAAAAACTCCAGAGAGAGAGAGAGAGAGAGAGAGAGAGAGAGAAAGCAGTCAATGCCTCTTGTATATCCCTGTTTCTAGTTTGTGGCACTAGAGACTTTCCTTCTTGTGTAAGATTGGAGATTGGAGCCTCTCTTTTCCTTTTGTCTCTTCTCCTCTCCTCTTCTTTCTTTTATTCCTTGTGGAAGATTTTGTTCACTCTTTCTATTGCCTGACATACTCTAATATATCAGTTTAAATAAATAGTTTTATTTGCTATTTACTCCTGTGATTATCTTTGCGTAACTAGGAGATATCCCTTTCCTGCTAAAAGATAGGTACCAAGAAAAGCAGCATGAGCCCCAAAATTATTTCCTCTAAACTAGTAACAATTATGAGGGAAGATCGATATAAGTTCTAATTTAGTACTCCTCCCTAAATAGAGCAGAGAAGTCAAATTGGTGGTCTCAATCTCTTGCTCCCCTCTTGACAGAATTAAAAGTGTCTAATGAAGAGTTGTATGAGATTGCATAGAGATCTATTCATATTCCATCCCTGAGAGACACATTTAGTATGAACCCATATTGACACATACATAACCTATATAGGTCACACACATACATACACACACACACACGCATACACATTATACACATATTTACAAAACAGGTGATTAAATTCAAAGTAGTTTGAGAGAAAACTAGCAGTTAGAGGGATCAAGAAAGGTTTCAAAAAGTGTGCACCTATGAGCTACCCTTCTGTTCAACAGAGGTTTTCTTTTGTCTTTTGATTTCATTTCTAGTATGTCAATATTTATATGAATAATTTCTTCTACTAGCATGTCTAAGCATTGTTTGTAGGCTAAAACTCTCACAATTATCATACCTCTAGTTGTCTAAAATCTCTATGGTTATCAGTATGTTTCCCCTGATTTCTGCCATTTTCACTGCAGAAATGAAAGGGGGTTGCTATTTTCTTCTCCAGCTCATTTTACAGAAGAGGCAAACAGGGTTAAGTGATTTGCTCGGAGTCATACAATTACTAGGGATCTGAAGCTGGATGTGAACTCATGACAGTGAGTCTTCCTGATCTCAAACCTGTGCTGTATTCACTGTGCTTTCTTCTCCTCTGAAAACTGTTCACCTGGATTGTTTGCAGAGTGCTTGAGAAGGGAGGTTAAAACATAAGAGACTGCATGTCACAGTGATGAGAATATCAGCCTTATCATCAGGAGGACCCACGTTCAGGTCCTGTCTTTAGAATGTCACAAACTTTCAGTCTCCCAGATGTCACTCTTAAGACAGTAAATGACAAATTATCAGTCTACATTGGTAAAGCAATTCTCCAAACTAATAAAATCATGGGTCTGGACAAGCAAAGTGAAGCAAAACAAAATAAGATAATCCTTCCAAGTCTTGTTAGCCTAAAATCCATACAAAGAAATTGGGAGGATGACAGGAAGGAGAGGGGAAAAAATAGCCTAAATCAATTGTTCTCAGGATTTTTCTAAATAGTCACATGAGTCAAAGATTTATGGTATTTAGAGGTTCCCAAGGACTAAATCCAACCAATGTGAGGTCAGAGCTTCAAAAATGAGCTACAAATTAACCGCAATAATACATAGAATCCATATGCATAGGAGAATGGCATAGTGCTATGAGATATGCAAAGGAAGAAAGGAAGATCTGAACTATTTACTGACTTTCTAGGGAAGGGATTTTTTAACCTGGGGTTCATAATGTTTAAAAATATTTTGATAACTATTTCAATGTAAATCATTTCCTTTGTAATTCTGTGTATTATATTTTATGCATGTAAAATTTTATTATGGAAAGGATCCTTGGACTTTACCAGACTACTAGGCAGGTCCATGACATGAAACAGATTAAAAACTCTTGTCCTAATGGAAGGAGTCTGTGAGACAAGTTTTAAAGGAAGGGTAGGAGTTTTGATTGAAAGTGTGTGATAAAGTTAAAAGAAAATAAAAACAGCATTAAAATGAGAGTAGGTGACCCTGTGTTCTAATTCTTCCACTCATTATCAATGTGATTCTCTCTACATCTAAATGTCCCCAGTCAAATGAAGGATTTAAATTAAATGGCTTCTAACTTCCCCTCTATCTCTCAGCCTGTGACCAAGTTAGTATACAATGTACAGCTGCTTGGAGAAGATGGGGGAGGGGAGAGTAGTATCATAGACATCATTTTCAAAAAGATTGTTTGGTTTTATTGTATAACTTAAATTGTAGAAAACCTGGGCTTTCCCTTTTGTACTAATGAATTACTCTTAGAATAGAAGACAATGTTTGCCTGAACAGTGTTGAATTCAGTGAATGACCTTATCATTAGTCATCCTGGGAATGAAATCTAAAATGAGTGTATTTTTCCCTCTGTGCCCAAACTTGAATTCTGAATGTGAATACCTGGCTTCCTAATCCCCTGCCAATGTGCTAGCATGTTCAGAGCATGAAGCACTCTTTCCCCTTACCAATCTGTCAAGCCTTTGAGACATCCCTCTTCCCCACCTCCACACCCCTGCTCTGCCACTTCCTCTTACTCCATCCTTCCCCTTCCCTTCCTCACTTTATTTTGGAGGGAGAGCTTAGGTTTTGTGCTATTAACTTTTCCCTAACCAATGGAACCCTTTGGTTCTGTTGGAACAGAAAACCACCTTTACCTTTCTCCTCCAACACCTTCCATATGTTTGTGCAATATCTCTTCTGACAGTCGCTCTCTGCTGTGCCAGTCATTTTGTGCCAATGGCTTCTGATGCAGATCCTTATGAGTTGGTTGTTGCTTTAAAAAAAATTGATGTGGGAAATGGTGGTCCCTGGAAGCTGACCAATTTCTCACTTATTTATCACACCTGGCTCCCTTCCTAGGACAGAGTAAAAACACCGTCTGTTCTTGTCGATTGCTCAACAAACCATGTCAGGAGACGGTCTTTTTGTTGGTGTGGGCATGAGGTCCCTTTCTGAGATACGCTATCTTCATTATCCTAGTCGTCATCTTAAACATGGCTCTCGAACCAGCCTTTTCCCCTAGGCTCTTTTTCCCCACATCATATGCTGCTTGGTATGTCTTTTTGCTCTGCCTGGGGTTATCTCTTTCAAATTTCAAATATTTCCCTTTAATCTTTCCCACTTCCCTCTTGGGCTTTGCAGCAGTAGCCAAATTGTACATGTAAACTTTCTTTTAATGTCCTTGATTTCCAACTAACCACACCTTCTCCTGGCTTTCAACAACAACTGGCTCTCAAATTTCTGATTCTGGGCCCTAATGAGAACAGATATACGTTCCTAACTTGGCCTGACTCAAATGGGTTGAAATTCCAATTTTGCCACTGAACAAGTTAGTGAGATTAATTAAGCCATTTTACTTCTCTGCATCTCAGTTTCCTCACTTCTGTCACTTGCCTCTAAGGGATCCAAAGAATACCTACAGAAAGGATAAGTGATTTTACAGCAGAGAAAATTCCTTCCAGAGAGCGGCAGGATCAGTACTCATTTATAACCTTGGTGCTAAGTGTTAGAGCATTGTCTGCAGCTCAGCTAAGTGAGGTGATGTGGCCAGGTGTCATACCAATAGTAAGCATCCCAGACAATTGGAAATTGAAGTCTACCTAATTTCACATCTGGTGTGAGCTGTGCCTTGTGGGGCAGAAATCCATATAGGGAAATAGAGACAATCTTGGCTCTGGAGTCAGAGGTCATGGAGCTAAATCCTTCCTCTGATTCTCACTATATTGTGCTCTTGGGCAAAGGACTTCTTGCTGGAGCCTCTGTATCACCAACTACAAAACTCAGGCTTCTGAGGTTCTCCCTTCTAGCTCTAAGGTTATGATCCCTTTTGTTCAGCTGGAATGCCCTAAGGCATGGGATGGGTACAGTAAAAACAGCAAGTTGGAGACTTGGATTCAAATTGTAGCTCTGCCATTTATTTCAGGACCCCTGTGATATACTCCCATCCATTAATCTGAATGCTCAATGTAAAATAAAGGTGTTTAGGCTAGATGATCCCTCCTACTTCTAAACCGTATGCTTTTGTTATTCCAGAGCATACTACAACTTTCAGAGGTAGTGCTTGAAAAATGATTGTGGTGTTTGATCTGGTTTCAGGAAGGCCGGAGTTCAAGTCCTACATCAGATGCTTATTAGCTGTAGGACCCTGAGAATTTATTTAATGTCTCTAAGACTCAGTTTCTTAATTTGTAAAAAGAGGATATTGAATTCCATTTTCTCTAAGTTTCCTTTCTATTCTAAATCTATAAACCTATTGTGGTCCAGATGGACTCTGGAATTATTCTTCGATTCCCAGTTTACACTAGCAGGCGAGGTGCAATCACTCTTTGTCCCCTCAGAGTCCATGGGCAGTTCTGAGGGACTGGGAGATGTTTTGTTAATGCTCTAGATCACAGGTGCTTCACTGGAGATAGAGTTGGTACAAACATTTCTCCAAAAGTCCATGACGCACTCTTCTACCAGTATAAACAGAAGCCAGGGAACAGTTCACTTGAACTTAATGATTACATTAGGCAAAGAGCTACCTCCTGGCTCCTGGAAGGTCTTTTGCTGGCATAGCTTTTTGGCTGAGCTCTTTGTAGAATCTTGATTGTCTTTCTTCCTCTATGCAGTCTGTTCTTGGCTTTAAATATGAATATTGTCTGGGGATGCTGCTAAGATAATGAGAGAAAAGCCCCTTCTGGCTTACAAAGTGTCCCTCTGGACAAGGCTGAGGTGATCTGCTCCCACCCTACCCCTACCACAAATGACTCATCTTCAGTGACTTAGCTGAAAGGCATCCAGCTTATGTTTCCAAATGCTTGAACTTCTTGGTTCAAAATCAGTTCTTGATTTTATACAAGTTTCCAGGATATCATCAAATCAGAAAAGACCTCCTATTAATGTCACAGAACTTCTTCCAATGATGTTCAAGGTCTTTTGCTCTTGGTCCAAAGTCTTTTATTGGTTGAGAATGTTAATATATTCCCATTGAATATTTTGCCACTTTCTAGCTAAGCTGACTCCCCCTTTCATTATGATTCCATAAATATACTTGAAAGGCTTGGTTGTTTTTTTTTTTTTTTAATATTAAAGGGAAGAAGAAATCCACTTTTCATTGTTTTTCTTTAGCCTTACGTAGAGGGGAAATGAATGGCTGTTTATGGTATATGCTTTGAGGGTTGCAGGGAAAGACCTATACCCCACTATCACCAGTGAAGTCTAAACCTCAGCTCATTCCAGACTGGGTCATGATGTCTGAGATTTCCATGTTATTCTATTTTTTGAGGTAAAGCAAATATTATAGGCTCTTATTTTAAATATAACATGTATGTGAATATATGTACATGTGTTTATATATAACATTTATTTCTGTGTATATAATGAACATATAAATACACATATAAATATGTACATATATATGTATACACACATTGTGTGTGTATGTATATGTGTGTGTATGCATGCATGCAAGGGTCATCATTAACCATTGCTACTTTCTTTGGAATTGCTTACCTGTGAAATTATTTTCTTAATAGGATGTGAGTCCCTAGAGATCAGGGATTAGCTAACTTCTGTATTCTTTTCCCTAAGCTACCATAGTGCTTGGCACCTGGGCAGAACTTAATAGATATTTGTTGACTGATT
Organism: Antechinus flavipes; assembly: GCF_016432865.1. Lineage (NCBI taxonomy): Eukaryota > Metazoa > Chordata > Mammalia > Dasyuromorphia > Dasyuridae > Antechinus > Antechinus flavipes. Next base: position 84,534,189 of record NC_067402.1, read on the forward strand.
GTTTAGATCATAGAAATAACCTATCAATTCTAAGGAGACTAGGTATTGCCTGGCCATATGAGAAATGTCCTGGATGCTGAGACCAATATAGGGAACGACCAATATAGTCGTTTTGTAGGTGTGAAGATTTAATACAGAAAAAAATAAAATCAAAAACTAATTTCAACTACTTTACAACTCCACCTTTAGGCTTTAGAACTGACTTTAAAAAATCTGTATTCACTAGAAAACCAAATTAAAATCAAGGATATATTTTCTACTTTCTAGAAATCAGCTGATTTCTTCCTCCTTATTCCCACTCAAATGCAGGTCAGCATTAAAAACATTCAAAGATAGACAGCCCACAAATGGCAATCTTCAAAACTAACCATGTCTATCTTCAATGGTCTGGATTTCTGCCCAGGTAATCACTCATCTACATCCTAATCCACTGCAATTCACCCATCCTATTCTTGAGTGGCCCATCTCAAATCTTTAAAATCAGTGTTTATCTTACACACATTTTCTCCAAACAGCCCTCCACTAAGATTACATGCAACAAAAGTTTCAAATGTTTCCTACCTACCATCTTCTTTTAGATGATTTCAACATAGCCATAAAAAGGAGATAGAGGCTGAAGAGAAAGGAGATATCAGGAGAACAAAAAATTTCCCTTTCCAAATGATTGAAATAGTTCAGGATTTTCTCCTCTACATGACCTGTTTGAAATTAGATTTAAAGCTAGACAGAACTTTCAAGATCAGTTAGTCCCACCTTCACATTTTACAGATGAGAAGACAGACTTAAGAGTAAAAGGACTTGCCTAGCATACAGTTAAGTGACTGTCAAGCACTTAAGTTCAAGTCCATTGATCTTTCAATCCCATAGATATAATCAGACTACACGTGCATCAAAAATCAGAGTTTGCATGCATAGCTTCTAATACCATCAAGGTCCTCACTTTTTTTTTAATTTTATTTTATTTAGTAATAACTTTGTATTGACAGAATCCATGCCAGGATAATTTTTACACGACATTATCCCTTGCAATCACTTATGTTTCGTTTTTTCCCCTCCCTCCCTCCTCCCCCCCGCCAAGATGGCAAGCAGTCCTATATATGTTAAATATGTTGCAGTATATCCTAGATACAATACATATTTGCAGAACCGAACAGTTCTCCCACTGCACAGGGAGAATTGGATTCAGAAGGTAAAAATAACTCGGGAAGAAAATCAAAAATGCAAATAGTTCACATTCATTTCCCAGTATTCCTTCTTTGGGTGTAGCTGTTTCTGTCCATCATTTCTCCAATGAAACTCAGTTAAGTCTCTTTGTCAGAGAAATCCACTTCCATCAGAATACATCCTCATACAATATCGTTGTCGAAGTGTATAATGATCTCCTGGTTCTGCTCATCTCACTTAGCATCAGTCCATGTAGGTCTCTCCAAGCCTCTCTGTATTCATCCTGCTGGTCATTCCTTACAGAACAATAATATTCCATAACATTCATATACCACAATTTATCCAGCCATTCTCCAATTGATGGGCATCCATTCATTTTCCAGTTTCTAGCCAAGGTCCTCACTTTTTAACCAAAAAATGCAATGTCCCTGGACAGACTTGCTGTCAGTTTTCAGGATAAACAGAAACAGCATCAGGCAACTAAGTCAACAAGGACTTGTCTCATCACTGCAATATTTTCCTATGATCTACTCTTCCTGGTCTCTGCTGTGCTTGTCTTTATAATGTCAAGACAAGTAACCCTGCTATGATCTCCCCCCAACCAAGAATATTCACATTAAGTCTTCCTTTGGAGTTAGAGAGTTACAGAGAGACACTGAGGACTCGCACAATAAGGATGAGAACTAGGAGCCTCAAGGACAATCTCAATCACATTGGATTGGTACTTACATATTTCCAATGAGATATTTTACATTTTCTTCTATTTTTTTGACTCATTCTTGATGTCTCAATTCAAATGACATTTCAAATGTCATTCATTTCCAATTGTTTGGTTCTAATTTTTAGTGAATTATTTTCTTCAGTTATCTTTTTAAGTTCCTTTTGTATTTGGCCAATTGAATTTTTAAATGAGTTGTTTTGTCCAATTTTTTTTTCCATTTCACAAATTCTATTTCTCAAGGAGTTGTTTTCTTTTTCCATTTCGTTAAATACCTTTTGTAAGGAGTTATTTGCTTTTTACTTTTCACCAAGTCTATTCTAAGGAGTTTTCTTCAGATAATTTCTGTGTGTCCTTTCCCAAATCCTGTTGCAAAGTTTTCATTTCTTTTCCCCATTTTTCTTTTAACTTTCTATTAAGATCCTTTTTGAATTCTTCCAATAGAGTCTTGTGAGATGAGAACCAATTCATATCACTCTTAGGGCTTCATCTGGAGATTATCTGCTTTTAGTATCCTCAGGGTTTGAAATCTGTTCTTCTCTTTCTCCATAAAAACAATCTATAGTCAGAGTTCTTTTTGATTTTCTGCTCATTTTTTTTTAAAAAGATTGAGGTCTGCTTTTAGGGCAAAGGGGAGATTGTCCAAGCTTCCTCTACAGGTGACTGTGGCTATGCTGGGTTGGTACTGACTATCTTCTGGGCTGAATGGGTGTGGCCAGGTCCAGCATTATTCTGGGATTCAGAGGCTCACTATTTACATTTTGTATTTGTGTTGGATGTCTTGCAGCTAATCTACTGATCTCCTGGCTTGCAACCAGGACAAAGTAGCCAACACTTCTATAGATTCCTTTCCTTAAATTCCCCTGGGATCCACCTGTACTGGCCCCTCCCTCTGTGCCCAATTGAAACAGACATTTTCTGAAGTTCTTCCAAAATATCTTCTGCTGGAAATTTATTACACTCCAAATATTTGTGGTTATGTCACTCCAAAACCAGTTCAGAGGCTCAATTTGGTTTTGATCTGAGGACATCAGGGAGAGCTGAGCTAAAGACTTGTCTCCTCTCTGCGTCTTGGCTCCACCTACCCAAGTATTTATATATTTCTAAGAAGTACATAAAGGGCCCTGAAAAAGACCTCTCAGATGACAATTAAAACCAACTCTAGGAAGGAATCAGAGGGTAAAGACTTCTGCACCTAAGACAATTCAGAGATATAGGGTCCCAAATTTAATAGTACCACAATAGTTGACACAGACCAGACCACTTTGGAGTATTGTTTGTAATTCTAGATACCCTTTTAAGATCCAATGGAGGGAAATCAACATCATAAAATCACGGACTTTTAGAAACCTAAATCTCTTAGACCCTTAAATGGTATCTAAGCTACATCCCACCAATTCTCATTTTATAGATAAGATAAGATACAGAAAAGATAAAAGATAAGATACAGAAAAGATAAGATAGAGAACTGAACTGACATTACCAAGATCCAGGGCTGGATTCTGAAACTGACTCCAAATCCAAAAGGGATAGAGGAATAGTGAGAGTAACTGAGATACTTTAGTCTAAAGAAGAAAGCTGTAAGTTTGATTCATAGTAAATAAATGTTGAATATTTGTTGAATGAGGAATGAATGGAAGCTATCTAAATATTTTAAGGGTTATCGTGAAGAATAAAGATCTTCTATGTTGTTCATGTGACAGGATTTAAGAGCAATGGATAGAAGATGTATTGGAGCAAATTTTGATCCAACATAATAAAGCACTTTCTAATAGAGATGTCCTGCATGGAAACAATCTGCTGCATAATATAGAAAGAGCTTCTTCAAGACTGTAAATGGTCAAGAAATGGGTGATGCAACATCTTTTCAGGGTATTGGAGAGAACACTTCTGAGCTAGGCAAGAGGTTACACTAGATGGCACTTTGTTTCAGTCAGACTTTAAAGTTGTATTATTATTCTTTATTATGGAATAACTAATATATTTTCTTCTCTAAGAGTTAAATGCCTGCCCAAGATCACATAACATTATTAGAAAGGAAGCAAAATGTCATGGCAAGACATTCAATTTGGAAACAGAAATGTGGCTTTGAATATACATTCTGATTTTTTTTTTTTTGTTATGTGACTTTTGGTTAGTCACCTTTCTGAAACTGGTTCCTTATGTAAGAAATAAAGGATTGAGATAGAGGTATCAGGGAAAACTTCACAGAAGAGATAGCATTTCTGAGATAGATCTTTAAAGAATAAGAAAAGTTTTGTCAGCTAGAAGTGAGGCTAATCTACTGAAACATAAGTAAAGATATTTAGTACCTTTCCATTTTTAATAGAGTGTAAATTCAAAATATTCTATGGACTGGATGGTAGAGCTTAATCTTGTAAAATATAGTGGATCAAAGCTTGAAATTTATTCATTAGTACATTTTTTAAAGTAAATCAAGTTATATTTCTCTACTGAGTTGATCATAAAAATAAATTTAGCCATTATTTTTAATGTAAAATTAGTGGTTTTCTTTTTGTTGTTGTTTGCATTTTGTTTTCTTTTTCATTGTTTTCCTTTTTGATCTGATTTTTCTTGTGCAGCACAATAATTGTAGAAATATGTATAGAAAAACTGCACATGTTTCACATATTGGATTACTTGCTGTCTAGATAAGGGAGGGAGAAAAATTTGGAACACAAGGCTTTGCAAGGGTGAATGTTGAAAATTATCTATGTATATGTTTTGAAAATAAAAAGTTTAATAATAAAAAATGTAGTAGTAGCTCCAAACACTTTTAGTTTCTCTCCCCTTAGCTCCCATCAAATATCTAATGATTTATAATCAGATACCAAAAGACATAAGCAGGTATTAAGGGAACCTCTCTAGGAGAAAACAACTATTTATTTTTCTTTTTTGTTCTTAGGCTCTTTGCTTTTGGGATATGGAAATAAGATAAGATGAGTCCCCTTCCTTCTGTAAAAGAGCAATGAGTCATATTCTGCTTGCGCCTAGAGAACAGAATGAAGACCAAAATGATGCAAGTAATAAGGAGACAGGCGTGCACCGGGGATGGGCAAGTACACCAAGAAAGATAGCAGGAAACAACTAGACCCTTCCAATGCCATGGTTTATAGGAACATAAATTTAGAGCAAATACATCATCTTATAGATGAAGAAGATGAGGCTGAAAAATGTAAAGTTCTTTGCTCAGGGGCACAAAGCTTGAAATAGCTGAGGCTAGAATTGAACCCAAGTCCTACTGACTTCAATCCATTGCACTATTCATTCCAAGGCCAAAGGTGCATGCATGGGCCAGGAAATGAACTCACCCTTCTAGTTTTAAAATCTCTTAGTGATTCTGTTTCATTCACAAGGGGATAGCAATAATTACCTGACAAGGCTCTTGGGGAACAAGTACTAAGACATAAAACATGACCTAAATGTGAAATATAGTTAGTTACTAGCCATGAAATAGCCAGCAGAGTCTCTGTGTCCAAACAGTGGATAGGACAGAGTATTGCAAAGGCTGTTTGGGGGCAGCATGCCCGGAGTTATGGCTTCATGCCACAGAATTGACAGAATCATGCACAATATTCTCCTAATTCTTCGGTTCCCCCAACAATACATTTCTGTAATTTGCTGCAGAGAACAATGTTATGCTGTGAGCAAACAAGAGTTTGAGAATGACCAAAATAGAGTGATCCTTGGGGGAAGTCTATCTGGGTCTGATACACAGTAGCTATGTGACCAACTAGAAAGTCATCTTTTACAGGAAGCCTTTGCCAGTTCCTCTTCTTTCCAGTGCCTTGTCTCTAGTGAATATTTTTCTGAATTATCTTGGAGAAAAATTGTTCATATGTAGTTATTTGCACATTGTCCTTTCTTTGAATCCCCAAAGCTTAGCACAGTTTCTGGCACACTGTAGACACTTAATAGATCTTTATTACCTGAATGACTAACCCTGAGCAAATAACTTACTCTCTCGGTAACCAGGAGTAACTCTCTAAAGCTATAAGTTTCAGAGGAGATCCTGATCTGCACTGATAAGGTGGTATCTATCCAGACCTGGGAATTTCCTATACCAAAGAAATGACAAGTCTGGTATAAAAAAAAACAAACAAAAAAAAAAAACTAAAATTGATAGTTAGTAATGAAGTCTTATTCCCAAGCTAGAATTCTTCCAAATTTCCTAGTGGATTTTTTCCCCTTAGACAAATACCAACAATATAACCAACTAGCCCTTTAAATTAAGAGCAAAATGCATTTTTTGTTTTTCTCTCCAGGTTATTTTTACCTTCTTTCTAAATCTGATTTTTCTTGTACAGCAAGACAACTGTATAAATATGTATACATGTGTTGTATTTAATATATACTTTAACATATTTAACATTCATGGGACTACCTGCCATCTAGGGGAGGGGTTGGAGAGAGGGAGGGGAAAAGTTGGAACCGAAGTTTTTGCAAGGGTCAATGGTGAAAAATTACCCATGCATATGTTTTGTCAATAAAAAGCTATAATAAAATTAAGAGCAAAGAAGAAAAACATTTATTACACAAGTGCACCAAATATTAACAAAGATGTTTCTATTCCATATGATGACTAATGGGTGGGATTAGAGGGAAAAGAGGGAGAGAGAAAGGAGAGAGACAGACATAGAAAGGGGGAGATAAAGAAACTGCCTGAATGAGAAAGTCGGCAAAATTGACAGGGACAAGAGAAAGAATGAGGGGAGAAAGAGACAGAGAGAGAGAGAGACAAAAGTAGAGAATGCATAAGGGAATAAAAAGGAGAAAAGAGAGAAGAAAAGAAAAAGCCAGAGGTCAAAAAAGAAATGAGATGTTGATTAGATTTTTGGGTTCCTGCTATACTCTGGGTTCCCTTGGGCTTTGGTCTTCAGAGTCTGATCACTGGATACTCACTGGCTTTGAAAAGCCACTTAGCTGATTGCCACAGATCTTCCAAGTGCTTTATTCCTAAAACCTTTAGATAATCACAACATTTTACTCTCAGGTTATGGCGGCACTGGCTGGGCTAAAATCACAATTTGCAGAGAAGTATCTCTATGATGGCTCTATAATTCCACCTGGGGCCAGAAGCCTTGCTCTCTTGTTTCCTTTCCTGGGGATACATAATGCTGGCATTTCCAAAGTATGTCATTTGGTTGACTTTTTATCTTTTTCACTTTTTATCCAGATGTTCAAGTTATGAGCAAGAGTGGCTATTTAATCTCTGATTGTGGCTCATTCTATGGGAGAAGCTAGCTTGCTGGAGAGTCAAATATGAAGGTGACTTTCTAAGGGTTGCCTAGTAACCTGGGCTTAGCTAATTCCTTCTCTCTGCTCTTGTGTATAGCATTGCCTGGCTTGTCTTCTCAATCTGTTTCTTTCAGAAAGAAAATTAATGCAAAATGCCTATTTTTTTTTCAAAACAGAAAATAGGGGACAACGACAAGAGAATCTGGCCTCCCAGTGCTGGTGGCCTTTGTCTCAAAGCAATAAATTCTAAAAGGCTTCCAAGAACTTCTGATCTCAGGAGGTTCCCAGACTGTTCTCCAAACCAAAGGGGTTTGGAAGAGGGGAGGTAGCTGGGCTTCTGGAGGATGGATGTGCACAATTGTTAGCTCCAGCCAGTTACAATCACCTGAGTTATTCTTTGTTTGACACTTTATAAGTCTGCTTTTCCTAGCAAAATGAAAATCATATCTAATAAAATGAGAATTAGAAGTAGAATTTCTTTGAGCTTCAGAGACATACCACTTTGCCCCAAAAGACACAAAACTCAGGGACAATCTGCTCAAATCATGAAAACCAGATCTCTTTAGGAATTGATCTCAAGCTAAGGTGATGGTATAGTGAAAAGTGCATTGAACTAGGAACCATAAAATCTGGGTTTTAATCCTAGGTCTACCACTGATTTGTTTTGACCTTGAAAGTTTCAGTTTACTCAGCTGTTAAAAAAAAAAAAGACATCAGACTGCCTATTCTACTTATATGACAGGTTGCTATAAAGAAAACACTTTATAAGTGCTAAAAAGAAGCAAAAAATGTGAACTATTATCAATAATTATATAACAATATCAATAAAGTGTTATTCATGTTTGTTTTTCTGTTCTCAGTCTTTTCATTTGTCAAATAAGGTCAATAACATTTTCCTTACTGATATCACAAAACTGTGGTTAGGATTAAATAATAAAATGGATGTAGAAAATCTTTAGAAAGATTTATTAAGCATTTGTGCAAATGTGAAATTAAAGATAAAACAGGATTTGATTCTCACTTTTGCCACTAACAAGCTGTGTGACTTTTAGCACATAGTTAACCTCTCTGGGCTTCAGGTTTCTCATTTGAAAATGAAAGTGTTCCACAGATGATCTTCAGAGTTTCTGAGCCCAGGTGATCTTATGTTTGTCTTTTTTCTTTTTTCTGTTTCTTTTTTTTTTTTTTTAACTGGAAGCAGGGAGATCATTGGGTTCACTACCTCTTTGAAATATGACTTCCTTCCTGGTCCAAAAGAACATATCTTTATCAACTTTAAAAGCAACTCATACATTATATATAAAATTTAAATTAAATTCAGAACTTTGGAGTGGGGAAGGAGAGAAAGTATTAAAATTTTGTTGTCAAAAAAAAATTCATTGTCCATTGGCAGATTCTGACATTGGAATTTTTAATGAAACAAACCTAAAAACATTTAGGTAATTTGGAGATCACAAGGCTGTTACAAGACAACACTGTGATGAATTATTTATAAATAAATTTGAAAAATTATATTTTTCCTAAATTAAACCACAGTTTTGAAATTAATGAAGATATTACTTGGTAAAATGGACTGTGGATTTTTCTTAAGCCTCAAATATTAGAAAAATAGTTTGAGGTGTTTATTGATCCCAGGAAAAGCTGTGTGTGTTTATAGAGTCATAGAATGACATTTCTGGAAGAAACCATGCAAATAGATGGTTATGTCCAACTACCTCATCTGACAGATAAGAATAAGTGACATGGAGTTACAGAGTTAACAATAGAATTGGAATTAGAATCCATGGCTTCTTACTTGGAATCCAGAGGTTTTAAAATATAACATTGACTTTTTCACTTATATTAATCTAGATGGATTCCATTCTGATATTATCATTAATGTTGACATTTTTCCTAATTTTGTCCACTTTAATATTTTAGATCGTGATTTTATCTTTAGCATACTCCATCCATGTATGTTGATTACAACACTTCATTGCCTTAGCAGATTGTTTATAAATTGTTGTAATCAAAAACATGAATCACCTGGAGTTAATTAGGTAAAGAGCATCCCTAAATAGAACTTTCTGTCACCTCCATGGGCCTAGAAAAATTTAACACCCATTTTTTTTATTTTTGTACTCCCCTTATATACATGTATGAATATATATGTACACATGATTGTGTTATATATACATAATTTTTAGTATTAACTGTATACATAGCAAAGAATGAAGAAGGATTAAGAAGTCTCTTGATGAGGGTGAAAAAAAAGAGAGTAATCCAGAGAGAATATTATGGAGATTTGAATGTGGATCAAAGCCTAGAATTTTATAATTTTTTCATATTTTTTCCCTTTGGTTTTTTTGTTTCTTTATTTCTCATGTTTTCTCTGTTTTGATCCCTTTTGGTCTGATTTTTCTTGCACAACATGACAAACACGAAAATGTTTGAAAAGATAATATTTAACTTATATTATATATCAATCTTGGGGAAAGAGGAGTTGAAAAAAAGGAGAAAGAAAAAGTTGGAACACAGAGTTTTACAGAAATCAATGTTGAAAACTATCTTTACATGTATTTGGAAAAATAAAATACTGTTGAGAAAAAAAGGAGTGTAAAAAATAGCTTGAAGCTTAACGTCAAAAAACTAAGATCTTGCCAATTGGTTCTATCGCTTCCTGGCAAATAGAAGGAGAAAAAATGGAAGTAGTGTTTTTATGTTCTTGAACTCAAATATCACTGTAGATAGTAAAGATAGCAATTACAGACATGAAATTAAAAGAAGCTTACTCCTTAGAAGGAAAGTTATGGCAAATCTGGACAGCCTACTAAAAAGCAGAGACATCACCTAGGCAACCAAGGTCCATATAGCCAAACCTAGGGTATTTCCAGTAGCATTGTATAGCTGTGAGATTTAGATTTTAAGGAAAGCTAAGTACTGCAGAATTATGCTTTCAAATTGTCTTGCTGAAGATGACATTTTTTGTTCTTTTTCTTTTCTTTTTCCTTTTCTTTTATCTTCAAAACACATGCATAGTTTTCAACATTCACCCTTGCAAAACTTTATGTTCCAAATTTTTTTCCTTCCCTTCCTCCCCTCCCCTAGGTGGCAAGTAACCTAATATGTTAAACATGTGCAATTCTTCTATACTCACTTCCACAATTATCATGCCACACAAGAAAACTCAGATCAAAAAGGAAAAAAAAAAAGAGAAAACAAAATGCAAATGAACAAAACTAAAAAAGATGAAAATACTATGTTGTGATTCACACTCAGTTCCCATAGTTCTCTCTCGTGTGTTGATGGCTCTCTCCATCACAAGACCATTGGAACTGGCCTGATCTCTTCACTTTTGAAAATGGCCATGTCCATCAGAATTAATCATCGCATCATCTTGCTGTTGCTGTGTACAATATTCTCTTGGTTCTACTCACTTCACTTAGCATCAGTTCATGTAAGTCTCTATAGGCCTTACTGAAATCATTCTGCTGATCATTTCTTAAAGAACAATAATATTCCATAACATTCATATACCTTAACTTATTCAGCCACTCTCCAACTGATGGGCATCCACTCAGTTTCCAGTTTCTTGACATTACAAAAAGGGCCACCACAACATTTTTTGCACATTTGGGTCCTTTCCCTCGTTTATGATCTCTTTGGAATACAGATCCAGTAGAGACACTGATTGATCAAAGGTTATGCACAGTTTAATAGCCCCTTAGGCAAAGTCTGGAGAAGACTTTTAAGAGTCCCTTGGACAGCAAGGATTGTAAATCAACCAACATTTAATGAAATTAATTAAGGCTATTCACTGAAAGATCAAATACCGAAGCTGAAGGTTTAAGTTATAAGGTCTATTTCAACTATCTCCTGCTAGACTGAGGAGAAGGACAGTATCTAGTTCCTACCTGTACCATACTTGACACAGGCTCAAAGATCATGTGCTCAGAAGTCAATCATGCCCGGAGATGTTATGTAACCTTAACGTTTCAATTGCATGTGCAACCAGAAGATTGGTTTTTAAAAGTATAGTCCATAAGCAAGACCTACAAGAGTCATTATGACCCTGCCTGGGTCTCTATATCATCCCTTTTCTAACTTCTAGAAGGAAGTTACTCTCTCCATTGGAGAGGGCCTTCCAGATGTTCCATTCCCCTCCTCACTATGTATGCTTCTGATGCTCTAGATTTCTCTCACTCAACCACACCTCTTTTTCAGTTCCCTTTTATATATGGTCTACCCCATTAGGATTTGGAACAATGCTTGGAGTCAGGAAGATCTGATTTCAAATCTGATGCTAGACACTATGTGATCCTGGGCAAGTCACTTAACCCTGTTTGCCTCAGTTTAGTGAGCTGGACAAGGAAATAGCAAACTGCTCGAGTATCTTTGCCAAGAAAACCCGAAATGGGGTCTGATAAAAGTGAGAAGACTGAGCAGCAACAGTTAGATTTGTTTTGGACCTGCTAAGTTTGAGATTCTTTTTGGTCTTCTAGTTTAAAATGCATAAATCTAGGTTTGAGAATCATCTGTATGGAGATAATTAAACCAATGGGACCTCATGAGCACTGACACTTCAGTCAATGGACCTGGATTCAAATCCTGTTTTTGATGAATATCATTTATGGGGATTTGGGCAAGTCATTTAACCTCCCTGAGCCATAGATCTTAGTTTCTCAATCTTTAAAATGAGGATATAGGAGAAGATGGTCTTGAGTTTCCTTTCAGTTTTAATTTTATGATCCTATGTTTTTTTTTCTTCTTTCCTATTCATTCCTGAATTGGTCCATACCTGTCTATGATAGTGTTATAGTTCTCCTGCAGTCACTCTTGGGAATTGTCAATTATTCCCTGGCTTCTTAGGGAGCTCCACTGTAGAAATCTAGCTGTGCTTGCCCTAGCTGGCTGTTCCCCAGGCTCTGGATCTTTCCTAAATCCTACCATCAAACCATGCCTGTCTCACATCCCAATCCCTGTGCTTTGTTAAAGTTGATGGGATGAATTAATTTAAGTACATGTATATATTCAACTTACTTGGTAACCCCTGCCTGTTTACTTATTTGCATTTTTAGGGGGAATAATTAATGGTGAGAATTTTGAGCAACTTGGCAGCCAACTGGGAAAAATCTTTTTTGGGGGGATAATAAATGTCCTTAGCCCCCTAAAACAATTCTATGTATATAGATGGCTACTCTGTTTGTGCTGGAATCCGATGTGTTACCTTTGTCTCCCTTGGAGGAGGAATGGGAGTGGGGGACAGAAAATGTTGGAAAAGAAGGAATTGGTGCTTTCTGGCATGTGGACTCTTGGGGCCCAGGAGGGGAAGATCTGTCCCTAGAATGTGATTGATGATTCATGCAGTTGGCACTTGCCAACAGTTGGGCCCATCCCAGATGCCAAGTAAAAGTACCCTAGACCAAGAGCTGAGTAAGAACCTCCCTTCTTCCTTATTACACAGGCCTGTAGGGAGGGAACTATCTTGAGGCAAACCATCTACAAAACTGTGAATTAGGCAAAGTTTATGTTTGGGCTGTCCCACTTCATTTTTCAATGCTGTCATTGCATCCACACCCTTACTCCAGGCACACGGTGCCCTCATGTTCCCATCCCCTTCACCTTTAGCTAAACCTTTCAGGTGGCAACAAGCCCAAGCCCAACTAAATCACAGGAAGATATAAATAAATGGCTTGGAATCCTAGAATCTGAAAAGTAACAACAGATTGTAGAAGTCACCCATTCCAACTCCCCTTCCCCCATAGAGTAAGCTCTTACAAAATCCCTTGAAAAGGGTCGTTTGGCCTTTCTTTGAACTATATTAGTCAAATGAATGAATACGTACATACATATGTAATCACCCCTGACAAGGGGTTGGCCAATCACAAAATTCTCTGAGATTTGTACTTCTCCCCAGTTTGGGAAGAAAGGGAAAGAACAGAAGCTGAGCTGGGGGTGGGGGAGAGGAGGAAATGGAGGGGAAAAGGAAGGGAGAAAGGAGAGATGCCAGTTATCTTATGGCAGAAGGTGAGCAGCTGCTGCCTATACATCTGCAGATGACATCTCTCTAAATGGACAAGCTGGGAAGAGTGAGTGTGTGTGTGTGTGTGTGTGTGTGTGTGTGTGTGTGTGTGTGTGTGTGTGTTATCCCTGGCTTCTTTCAAGTCCCCACAAAAATTCCATCTTCTAAAGGAAAAGTTTCCCCATTCCTCTTAAGTCTAGTGCCTTCCATCTCTTAATCACTTCCTCTTCATCCTGTATATAGCTTGTTTGCACATATTTCTTTGCTTGATATTTCCCCCCATTAGACTGTGAACTCTTTGAGACAAAAGATCATCTTTTGACTCTTGGTATCTCTAATGCTTAGCATCAGTTCCTAGCATAGAGTGGGTACTTAATAAATGTTTAGTAACAGGCTGAACTGGCCTTGGACTCAGGCCAAAAAAAAAAAAAAAAAAGCAGGACTTCAGCGTTGCAGGCTCCCTGGCCCTAAGTTTATACACTGGCCAGTAGAGGGGTAGAGTCTTTTGTTTTCTTGTTGCTTCTCTTTCATTCTTAAAAAGGATCAGTAACTTCATGGGGTGATGTCTTGATTTATACATGAACTGGATTTAAGTGAGGCAGATTTTTCAAAAGCTTATGGATCAAGTATGTAAAGCTAATAAAGAATCTGTCTTTGACATCATAAACGAAAGGAGAGGGAGGGTTGGCTAGATCTATTCTTGGACCTAGACCTTCTTTAAGATGATCAGAAATGTTATTTCAGGACAAGAAGCCCTGAATGAGGTTTTTGAAATATTGCCTTTCGGTGATTTCTAGATCAAAGTGTGAAATTGATAACCTCTTCAAGAGCAACTTCTTTCCTTATGGCCAAGTTTTGTTAGCAACCTAACTAATTCTTGTTGTGACTTGTAAAAGAGTTTGAAGTCTTAGAGAAACAAGTACCACTATTATAACTAGTACTTCCTATAATTTTACAAGTCACCACTAATGTCATAGAGTAGAAGTCCAAAAGCTCTCAGTTTCATTTCCAGGATTGGTCTAATTAATCTTGGCCACCCTTGAGGCTTCTTCTTGGTCTTGTGAATATCGTGAATACAGTGAATAAATTTGACTTTGGATCCAGTCCTGTCCTACCTCTAATACACACTGGCTTTGTAGACCTAGACAAGATACCCTCAATGTGTGTTAGACAGCTCTCCAAGACTATAAGGTGTTCAGAAGGTGCTGACTTGAATTAGAAAACAATCTGTCTTCATCCAGCAGTTCTAAATACAAATAAAGCATAGATTAGTCCCTATCTCCATCCCTAGTTTGACTCTGGAACAACTAGGTGGCACAGGGTGTAGACTGCCAGGTTTGGAGTCAGGAAAACTCATTTTTCTGAGTTCAAATCTGGCCTCAGATGTGTTTAGTCCAAGGTAAGCCACTTAAACCCCATTTGCCTCAGTTTCTTCATTTGTAAAATGAAATGTAGAAGGAAGTGAAAAACTACTTTACTATCTTTGCCAAGAAAACCCCAAATGGAAATGACTAAACAACAATAATTTTGACCCTCAAAAGCCAACATTCTTTCTCTAGGACATGTGAAATACATACAGAGATCTTGTATAAGTGTATGAAGTTTTGATATGGATTTAACAAATCTGTATTTGTTCTATCCAAATGGACACAGTAGGGACAGATGGTAGATACATGTTGCCTTTAATATAGACCACATAACCCAACTATGATATGCTCTCTTTCTCCATTATCTGGCACTTATTCCTGATTCTTACCTCTTCTTGGTCTTACCTCTTCAATTTGATTATATGGCCCTGAAGATCAGACACAGGTGCCATTTATATCTCTCAGTTGCTCAGAAGGATTCCATAAAATTTATAGAATGGATTGCTAATAAAAATCAGGATCATAGTATTTTATGCTTGCAGGAGCTTTATAGGTCATCTAGAATGGGTGGTCTTTACAGAAAAGGAAACTGGGGCCCAAAGAAGAGGTCAATCCTATTGTTTCTTCCAAATCTGTTGGCCATGTCCTTTGGAATGAAGTGAGAAGAGAATGACCCACGAAGCTTCTCTGGTAAGAATAACAGGAAGCTGAAAAAGTGTGAAACTAATAGTCCATGAGGGACTATTAGAATGACAGAAAGAACTCAAGTCTAAAAGCCGGAAGACCTTGTGTCCAGTCTTATCTCTGTCACTTATAACTGTGTGAACCTAAGGAAGTCACTTTACTCTTCACCTGTAATATCTGCCAGCCTCACTGGATTGGGGGAAGATGGGTCAAATGAGATGAGGCTATAGGCATTCAATTCAGCAAGAAGTTATTAAACATTTGCTATGTGCCCGATTCCAAGGCACAAAGATATCCCTTCAAGAGTACAGTAGTGTATAGGACTTAGAATCAAGAACTGAGTTCAAATCTAGATTTAGATACTTACTGGTTGTGTGATCTGAGCAAATTGTTTAACCTATCTCAACCCTCAGTTTCCTCATTTGTAAAATGGAGATAACATCTATCTCCCAAGATGGTTGTGAAGAATAAGTGAAATAATGTTTGCACTTTGCAAACTTTAAAGCACTATATATAAAAAGTAGCTATTATCAGGAGGGTACAATAAACATACTTTGAGGAAGGCTAAAGAACTAACTGAGGGGATGGGAAAAACTTCTGCTGAAAGCATTCTGATCTTTAAGAAAGATAAATGTTCCATATGATGATTGTGCAATTTGTTAATCCTTTCTTGAATTTCTAAGTGTATGTATCTAAAGATAATCATATACCATTTTTCTAAAAATTCTATAATTCATAATGAATGTATAAGACTATCATAAAAAGTAAAGTAATACATAAATATAACTTATTTTTCCCCCTATCTAAATACAATGAAATATGTGTTCCATTTGTTTGAGCTGCCTTTCCTTCTCATCCTCTCGAATTCTGCCAACCCACATGACTTAATTCTATTCTTTTCTCCATGAAGTCTTTGTGGCCTACTGTAGGCCCTGTCCTGATGAGCGTACAGTTTGATATTCTGCTCCTTCCTTAAAGTTTTTATTTCTTCAAACAAAGCAGATTATAACCTTCCTGTAACAGTAGACAAATTACTTTAGCTCAAGACTTTGGGTTCCAAGACCAGTCCAAAAGACTTGCCCCAAGTCCTGCAACTACTATCAAAATCTGAATTTGAACCCAGACCTTTACAATTCCAAGTCCAGCAACCTTGTATTTCTTGTTGCACAATGTGAATCACCTGATCAATCAAGTGAATTCACTAATCTCTATATGAGTAAATAGCCCTGTTAATTTTACACCTGTGCCTTAACAAACCCCTTTGGCAAATTCATTTCCGATTCTCCATAATTCCTAAGTGATCTCCTGCTTGTTCTCAAACACAGTTTTCCTTGAGGCTTCCGGACCAAACATTGAAATGCTTTCTATTTGTCTTTCCTCCCTCACTCATTATTACCCCTGCCTCAACCCTACTCCTACCCCCACTTTCTGTGCAGTAAAAATGCTCAACTCCAGCACTGTGAATTAAAAGGCAGAGCAGGTTTAGAGAATTCCTTCTTTGTAATAAGTTATCCATTAAATACCACTTAAGCTTTTCTTGTTTTAAAATGTATGTCAACATAATCTCAAATACTTTTTATAAAGTACTAGTAGTAAGACATTAAAAATGACAAAAATGTCTTTAATCTGCAAAAAAAAATTTTTTAATCAACTGAGATATCGCTTGCCACAGAACAAAACAAATATGGCCTAGACTGGTCTATCCTGTTGGCTACTCCCATGGGGAAGTAACAAGGGAGATGATTTTCTAATAGAACATCAATAATATTTGCATTTTTCTCTGTTTCCCAAGTGAAGCACTTTACATCCCAGTGGCTGTCAAAGGGAAATATATGTTAACCATTTTGGCAGTAGAGTCCATTGTATACATTGAACCATTTTAAAATGAACTTTTCTTCTCTTAAAAAGAAAGTATCAAGCTTTTTTTTTTTTTTTTAAAGAAACAGAAGGCTCTCTGATTTTTGGAAATCCAAGAAACTGTAAACCCTATTTATCTACCATTGGAGACCTAAGGTCTTCCTCAGATCAATTGAATAAATATTTAACAAGCTTTTACCATGTGCCCAACCCTGTCAAAAGATCACAAGACCACAGAAGTAAAGAGGAAGAAAAGTTCTCAGATTTACAAACAAGGAAACAGGTTCAGAGAGCATACCCAGGTGGTAAATAGAAGATCCATAATTTGAATTCAGGTCCCTAATTCAAAACCTAATGTTGTGGGAGATGTAGATGTATTTGGGGGCATTAAAAAAATGGATCTAGAAGCTAAAAAAAACTAGAGGCAGAGATATTGATCTAAACAAGAAAAGGTAACTAATATTACCAAACAGTATATAACTGTCAACAGAGTAGAAGAGACAATGAAGAATAATGGAGTTTAGAGGAGGAATAGAACACTGCAGGATGGTCATCATCATGGAAAGCTCTATTGATTGCTGAATCTAGAAGCCAAAGTTTTCTGTGATGTTTCAGCAGCAAGACAATTTGCTGATAATATCTGCTTGAAAATAAAATAAATTTTGCTAGAGGAGACATCAGTGAGCCCATTCCTGACCAAAAGACCAAGGGTTTATCATTCTAAATCTAAAAGAATTCAAAAACTTTAGACTCTTTTGGTCTGAGATAGTTTTACATATGGCCAATGTCCACTATGTACTCTTCTCTGAGGACAGAAAATTGGGAATAAGCTCACATGGTACAATTCAGATAAGCAGCATCAAGCTAGATCTAACATCCAGACTTTCATCACTTACTTTCCCACTTTTAGGGAACAATGTCTGTGAGCTCTGAAGCCCATGAAGCACAATAGGTAGCTGATGTGCTTACTTGTGACACCTTTAGACACCACAAGGACAGCACAAGGGGAAGAATCCTAGGACTAAAGGCTATAGAGATTACATGGCCCATGGCTGTACTACTCATTGGAGCCTCAACTAGTCTTGCCTGTATTGCCATTAAGCAAGTAAAAGCCAGTTTGTTCCAAAAATTCACTAGACATTTTTCTTTCTTTTGGGTTATTTACATAAATTTACCAACAGAAGTATTGGTGCAATAAGGGCTACTTGTTTCAGCTGTATGTGGCGATCCTACTGGCACCAGGAAAATTTCCTCTGTGCCACATATGTTCTCTTCTGCTTTTGCATTCAACAGTCCCCTATTTTCTCTACTGACACATTGACAGACTTTTACCAGCAGTGACTAAATTAACAGTTCGATCTCTGCTCTCATTTTTCATCAGGCTAGAATCAAGAAGTACACATAAGTCTACATATAAAATAGCTCATGAAACATAAAAGTCTAGTATAAAAGACATCTTAGAAATCAAGTTATAGAATTATCAGATTATATAAATTTTTGAGATGATCTACTTCAATTTAAGAATCTACTCTACAATACCCCTGGCATTCAATTCTCTGCTTAATTCTTGTCAAGGTAGAATGCATTACCTTATAAACCAGCCAATTTTATTTTTGGCTATCTTTAATCATTAGGAAATTATTTTTTTACTTTAATCCAAAACCTGCTTCCCTACAGCCCCCAACTATTAATCTTAATTCTTCCATCTGGAACAACATGGAATAAATCTAATCACTTTTTTTTTCACATAATTGCCCCTTACATATTTGAAGATAGCTACTGGGTATTCACCTCTTAGTCTTTAAAGTTAATGCCCCCATTTCCTTCAAGCTACTCTCATGTAATGTGATTTCAAGATTCTCTCTCCCTGATTTCCCTACAGCTTGTCAATGTCCCTCCAGAAATGTTTCATGATTCCATTTGGGATGTTCTTGACAAAGATATTGAAGTGGTGAAAAATACCATTTATTACTTAACCCTAGACAGTTACTTTATTTGCCAATGCCTTAGTGTTACTCCGTATTTTTCATTGGCTGTCTGTCCTAATTCCCAGAGAATCCTCTGGACACTGACCTTTGCAGTGTCAACTAACTTAACTCAACTTCCCTCCTCTGAGGCCTTCAGAGGTCTCTGGCTATGATTTCTTGAATCATAGTTTAATAACTGGTAGAGTGCTCAAGAACAGCCATGTGCAAACTTAAAGTCTTTATTATACTTGCTCACATAATGCCCTGACCTGTTAATTCCCAAATGAACATCTGGTCTGCGAGAAACCCCCATGTTCACTATCAAGCTCCTTACTTCTCTTGGCTATCCATCCACTTGGGTTAGCTACCCCAGGATAAAGAGAGCGACCTCCTGCTGCGGTAGGCTTAAAAAGGGTCTGTGAGGTCACACACACAGTCAATCAGAGAGGGGGCCATCTCCCATTCTGAAGCTATCTTGATATGACAAGAGCCCTGCCCATGGGGCAGATCCTAGCCAGAGAAATTACTTCTGGGCTGCTCAAACCTCCTGTTTGCACTATGCTGACCTATTTAAAGGACCCTTACAAAGTGGTTTACCATTTCTTTCTCATTTATAAATGAGGAATTGAGATAAACAGTTTAAGTGACTTTCCCAGGGTCACACAATTGATAGATCTGTGATGGATCTGAAGCCAGATCTGAACTTAGGAAGATGATTTTTCCTAATTCCAGCCCCGACACTCTATCCACTATACCACCTCACTGGTCTTTGTAAAAGCTAAGTAGTAATTCATGGTGTTAAGAAGATATCAACTGGAAGGTCAACTCAACCTTCTGAGACTGAGGTCTTAAAATGAGGGTAAAAGAAAAAGGGGGAAATCTGAATTTCTCTAAATCATTGATTAGTAATAATTATTTCTCTCAAGATTCAGCCACAAACTAAAAAAGGGCCCAGCCAACTACCAAATATTGCAGTTGTTACTAAGAGGGAAGAGGTGGAAAAACAGAATGGAAACAATGTCAAAATAATGCTCTCTATTGTTTGGTAAAGTGATTTATTCAGTGGGAAAGTATATTATATCCAGTGGGAAAGTATATTTCTATTTGTTTACTGAGCTCTTAAAAAAAAAAAAAGACCTCAAATGTGTCTCAGCATAGGTAGGACAATGCACAGACTCCAGCTTCAACAACTATCGCGTGTATCTGTGTAGCCCCAGGAAACACAGAAACACCTCACTGGCCACAGTACATGTCAGAAACCACCGTTAGAGCTACATCTGAGCTTTAGGTGAGCTTCTATACCCCTCCAACCTCCAGTAGCATCAGCCAATCCTCTCAGTGCGGCACCAGTCATGAGAATTCCTTGGGCATCAAGGTAACATAAGTGCAGCAAGAGGTAAACACTCAGGGCTTGCAGCCCCTCCTTGGTAAAAAGCCTGAGATAATGCCCCTTGCACCCCAGGACCAAAGATCAAATTTAAAAGAAAGGGAAAAGGTCAGAAAAGATGAGCAAAAAAAAAAAAAAAACCCAGCAAAAAAGAATCTGACCATATTATGGTGACAAAAATCAAGACCCAAACTCAAAAGGGGACAACAATGTCAAAAAACCTGTGGACAAAACTCCAAAGAAAGATGGGAAGTGATCTCAAGTCAAGAAAAAATTCATGGAAGATCTCAAAAAGGAGTTTAAAAATTATGTGTGAGAGAAAAAATTTGGGGAAAAGAATAGAGAATGATGCAAGAGAATTGTGGGAAAAAAGACTCAGCTTAGAAAAAGAAAACAATTACTTAAAAAGTAAAATTGGCCAACTGGAAAAGGAAATATAAATGCTAACTGAGGAAACCATCTCCTTAAGAGTTAGAATTAGGAAAATGGAAGCTAATGATCCTATGAGACATCAAGAATCAAGCAAACAGTGATAAAAATAGAAGAAAATGCACAATATTTCAGGGGAAGAACAACTAACCTGGAAAATAGATCCAAGAGAGACAATGTCTGAATCACTGGACAGCCTAAAAGCCATAATCGAAAAGAGGACCTGGATAGCATCTTTTAAGAAATTATCAAAGAAAACCTCTCTGATATGCTGGAACCAATGTACAAAATATGCATTGAAAGAATCCGCTGATCTTTTCAGGAAAGAGAACCCAAAATAAAACCTTCAAAGAACATTATAGCCATATTTCAGAACTACTAGGCCAAGGAAAAAATATTGCTAGGGACTAGAAAGAAAAAATACAAATATCAGGAAAGCACAATCTGGATTACACCAAATTTAGCAGCTGCAACATTAAAGGATCAGTGGTCATGGAACATGATACCCCAGAAAGCAAAGGAACTAGGACTACAACCAAAAATCACTTACACAGCAAAATTAAGCATAATACTTGAAGGGGGAAAATGGTCATTCAATGAAATAGGACTTCAAACTTTCATAAGGAGAAAATCAGAAATAAACAAAAAATCTTACCTTCAATATCAAGGCTCAAGAAAAGTCTAAAAAGGGAAAAGGAGGAAAGAAACAATAAGGGATTCAATATAGCTAAACTGTTTATATCACTTCATGAGAAAGAGATACTTGTTATTCTTAAAAATATTCCACTAGTAGTACAGCTAAAAGGAATATACTGAGACAAAGAGTGTGAGTATAAGGTGAATTTGAGGGAATAATGTAAAAATAATTAAGATAATAATAATAATAAATAATAAATATTCTAATAATAAATTAAAAAGAGAAGTACTCCGGGTTGCAAGAGAAAGGGAAAAGATAGAATGGGATAAATAATTTCACATTAAGAGGTGCAAAAGACCAATTATAGTATAAGAAAAGATGGAAGAGTCAGCAATGGGCATCACTTGAACCTTAATCTCATCAGTATTGATTCAAATAGGAATAATATACACAATCAGTTAGAAATCTATCTTACTGAAAGTAGGAGAGGAAAAGATTAAATAAAAGGGAGGGCAGATCAGAGGAGGCAATGTACAGAAGCAAAACACTGACAAGAAGATAAAGGGTAAAAGAAGAAGACAAACAGGAAGAAAAACAGAATGGATGGAAATACAAAGTTAGTAATCATAACTGTAAATATGAATAGGATGAACTCTCCCATAAAATAGAAGCAGATAACAGAGTGAATCAAAACCCAGAATCTTACAATATGTTGTTTACAAGAAATACATTTGAAATAAAGAGATGCATACAGAGTAAAATGTAAGAAGCTGGAGCAAAAGCTATTATGTCTCAGCTGAAATTAAAAAAAAGTAGAGATAGCAATAGTAATGTCAGACAAAGCAAAGTAGATCTAATTAAAAGAGATAAGAAAGGGACTACATTCTTACTAAAAGTATATACACAATGAAGTAATACTTCAATATTAATCACCTCTAAAACAATCAATACTAAATATATATGCGCCAATTTCTAGCATCCAAATTCTTAAAGAAGTTAAGTGAGTTACAGGTTCATGACCAAACAAGAGAGTGAACTTTACAAAATGTAAAAGAGAGAATTTTTATTACATTAAATTAAAAAGGGTTTGTACAAACAAAACCAGTGCAACCAATTTTAGAAGACAATAAAAAAGCTGGGAAATAATCTTCATAGCAAGTATCTCTGATAAAGGATATATAGAGAACTGTGTTGAATTTATAATTCCCCAATTGATTAATGGTCCAAGTGTACAAATAAACTGTTTTCAGATGAAGAAATCAAAAATATGTATAAGCACATGAAGAAGTGTTCTAAATCACTTTTGATTAAAGAAATGCAAATTAAAGTAACTCTGAGGTACTACCTCACACCTATCAGATTGGCTAATATGACAAAAAAGAAAATGATAAATGTTGGAGAGTATATGGGAAAATTGGGACACTAATGGACTGATGATGGAATTGTGAAGTGATAAAACCACTCTGGAGAGCAATTTGCAATTATGCCTAAAAAGCAACAAAACTATATATACCCCTTGATCCAGCAATATCACTTGTCACTATTAGGTCTGTATACCAAAGAGTGCATTAAAAAGGTGGGGAAGGACTTACATGTACAAAAACATTTATAGCAGCTCTTTTCATTGTGGTAAAATATTGGAAATTGAGAAAACTGCCCATCAATTAAGAAATGGATGAGTAAGTTGTGGTATATGAATATAATGGAATATTATTGTGCAATAAGAAATAATGAGCAGGTAGGTTTACGAAAAACCTGAAAAGACATGTATGAACTGATGCAAAGTGAAATGAATATAAATGAAGAAAATGTTATACACAGTACCTTGTGTGATGATCAACTATGAATGACTCAGCTCTTTCTAGTGGTATAATAATTCAAGACAAGTACAAAAGACCCAGGAAAGGAAATGCTTTTCACATCTAGATAAAGAACTGATGGACTCTGAATATAGATCAAAGCTACTTTTTTTCCCTTACTTTACTCTTTTTTGTGTTTTTTTTTCTTTTGATCTGTATCTTCTTTCACAACTGTGACTAAGATGGAAAGATACTTTACATGACAGCACATGTTAACCTATATATATTGCTTGCCATTTTAGGAAGAGAGAAGGGAATGGAAAGGAAAGAGGAAAAAGTTTTTGCAAAAATGTGATAAAAATTGTACAATCATAAAAAAATCACAAAAAGATCATAAAAACACAAAAAAATCACAAAAATAAAAAATCATAAAATACATACAAATAAACAAAAATTGTACAATCATAAAATTTTACAAACATAAAATACATAAAACATAAAAAATACAAAGATAAAAAATAATATTTAAACAATCATCATTGGTTCAATGATATTGAAAAACATTAACTGGCACTCTACAATTAATAAGGTGAGAGGCTCAAAAGCAATACCATTAGACAGAGACTCAAACTCTTCGGAATTACTCCAAAAATTCTGAGAGAAAAAGAGAGAAGCAGTAGCCTTGCTTTAGGCACCTGATATGCCAGTACTAGTGAGGGATAGGTAGAGTAAAAGGGAGTTCAGGGCCTATATGTATTATTTGACAATTCATAGAAAATGTGATCATTTTACTTTTTTGCTAGATGAAATACAGTAATAATCCTACAGAGATTCACAAGACCAGAGATTAAGTCAGTCATTCATAATTCATAGAAATTTGAAGGTCAAAGAGTCTGCAGCATCAGGTTCCAGGTTTACTGTTAGATTAAACCCTAAGTGCAGGCCCAGGTCATAACAAGGCACTGTAAAAACAAGATCCAGTCAAGACTTTCCCAATTATCCTATGATGGGTCATGGGGAATTTATCTACGTATCCAGGAGGTATGGACGATTAAGATACTACAAATCCTTCATAAAAATACAAAAAAACTCAAACTTTTTAAAACATCAAAGGTATACATCAAAGGTATACTATCCTTCACTGAGTCCATTTTCACATTATGACATCTTAGAACACTTAAGAACTCATGGAAGACACCTAAAACATTTAGTGCTTTAGATCATCCATTCTAACCCATTCATTTGCTAATGAGAAATTAAAATCCCCAAATGCACATTTTGTGATTTGCCTCAAAGCTCTCAAGTAGTAAATGAAAGATTCAAAGTCAGTTTCCCTGATTCTTTTGCCTGTTTTTTTTTTGTTTTTTTTTTGCTCATCATTCTTAATGCTTCTGGAATTTTTCCCCATCCTACCCCCAAAAGAAGAAAATAAGGATATTAACGCTTGAGGCAGAAGGTGTAACATCTGAGAACTAGAAATGGGAGGTCACATTTGTAGTCCACTTCATAGATCATCTCTACCTCTTTATTCAGCCCTATATGAGCTCCTGCATTAAGGCTTTTACTGATCTTTTCTGCCTTTCCCCACATTACCCTGTTTTTTTTTCTATGTACACATGGCATCTCCCCCAATAGAATATAAGTCTTTGAGGACAGGGACTATTTTTTTATCTTTGTTATCTCAGCACCTAGAACAGTGTCTGGTATCAAATAAATGCCTGTTGGAATAACTGAAATGCATTGCCAAGGAATGATGCTGTTTGAGACAGAAAAATGCCAGGGTCTTGATGAGGTTGGACGTTCATGGAAGGCAATAATTAGACCATGTGAGGCATTCTGGGTAAAGCAGACAGCAAAATTGCTACTCATCACTCTACTTATGGAGCTCTAACTTCTGAGATTCTTAGAGTTAGAGGCAGGTAGGAGGTTTGTATCTATGATCTCCAATATAAGACTCAATGATATGGAGTTACTCAAATGAATGCTTCCTGTGGAATATAAGAAACTTCACTGAAATCTGCATTTTTAATGTTCAACCATGAAACTTTTTTACATCTTTCCTGTAATTAAAATATGTAATCCTTACTTAATCCTCTGCCTGAGTGTATTGCCCATTCCCCTCTTTGTTTGATTTGTCTCCGAGTTT
The DNA here is from genome assembly GCF_016432865.1 of Antechinus flavipes. NCBI lineage: Eukaryota > Metazoa > Chordata > Mammalia > Dasyuromorphia > Dasyuridae > Antechinus > Antechinus flavipes. Next base: position 84,559,583 of record NC_067402.1, read on the forward strand.
TATAACATGAGCTCATTAGTTAAGGACTAAGGCTGCAAAATGGCAAGTTTTTAATGAAAAGTAGGTGTGAAAAGTTTTGCTACTGTTTTATTTGCTACTCTTTTCCATCATAGAGCAAAATAATATGACAGAAAATCTGACAATTGGATGTAGTAGAAATGACAATGATTTGTTGTCTAATTCAATATTGATTTAGAAAAGGCCTATATTTGTTGTATCTCTCCCAACACCCCAATATGCAAAAAAGAAAAAAATAGATTTCTCCACATAGCTGAAATTAAAGAGATCCACTAGGACTCATCAAGGATGGTCATCTTATGTTTCATTGAAAGAAGTAAAATGCATTTTTATATTTGTCCTCAAAAGTATTTGTTGTCAAACATCTCTGACCATTTTAGGCCTGGAACAATAATGATATTATGAGCCAAATGTTACTCTAGTTTCTTAACATTTTTTAAATTGCTATTTTTATAATCTTAGTTTCTGGAATGGGCCAGAACTCTGAACTTGAAACAAGGATCCTTACAAGGTACTAACTAAGTGGAATTGATGAGACAATGGTTATCTAATTTAGCATGATGCTTAATAGTTCTCTAAGTTCAGTATGATTGATTTAATCTTATAAAAAATAATGATTTGTCAATACTCAGTGTAGAGCATATAAGCTGCAAACCTCAGCCAGGTTAAGTCAGAGAGAGATTCAGAGAGAGCTAAAGAAGACAAGTAGACTGGAGGCTGAAGCACAAGCCCTTGGACTTAGATTCATTCATCCCATCTCACACCACCTTGGTGGCAGGCTCTCCTCCTTTGGTTCTCCACAGCAACCAAGACTCCAGAAGACCTTTAAAAAAGCTAACTGGGCCTCAGGAAAGGAAACAAGACTTTGAAAGAGATAATAAAGAATTTGGACTTTAACACCTGGATATTCTTGTGGTGATTATTGAACTGAATGGAAGGCTACCCCAGAGACCCCAAGAAAACCTTTCCCTTTCTTCTACTTTTACATCATGCCTTCTAACAAAGAATTTAAAAAGAGACCTTTTAGAACATCTCCAAAGAATCCTAAACACCTGATTATATGCAATACTCTGAGGTTTACGTAATGTCCCATTTCATCAAGGGCCATTTCCAGTCATCTTGATCTGTATCGCCACTAGATCCATATGGCCCTGGAGGGGAAAGTAAGGAACTTGATCTTGCACAGGTCTCCCTCACTTAAATCCAATTTATTTGCATGTCATGGCATCACCTCCCAGATGTCATGGTTCTCTTCAAGAGTGTAGGACAAAACAACGACAACAACAACATTCCAAATCCATCATTCCTCAACTTTGAAATAATGGCCATAAGTTCTACGTGAGCAATGTGGACAATGTATGCTGTACAAAAAGGGGTCATTTGGGACAAAAGTAAAGAAAGATGATTTTGAATAGGGATAGTTATCATACTAGGTTAATCCTAACCTCCATTTAGATAACATCTGAACCCTCTAATGGGAGGGTTCTCCTCCTTAAAGCCTCTTTTGACCATCCCCAATGATCATCTAATATTATTGATTAATTTTAGCTTTTGTCAGTTCCTTCCTTCCCTAAATAGAATGTAAGCCCTTGAGAGCAAGAATGATTTGTTATATTTTTATGTACCCTCCATAGTGTGTAGTCCAAGACTGAGCTGTGAACACTCAAAATATCTGTCAATCAACAGATTGGTTTGAATTAGTAATGTGATGATAGAGAGGAGGGTGGGCAGGTTAAGACAAGGAATACTTTCAGGGCTCTTTCCATTGATCCAAGGAAATTTAAAGATTACTGGGAGTTTCCTCCTGTTCCTTTGTCACCTCACTATTCAACACTACCCAACCATGGCCATATGAGAGCATAAATATGGCAAAGTCAAAAGAATATCTATAGATTCAAATGCAGAACAAAAATAAATGATGAAATATAACAGGCCTAAATATAAAATATACACTTAGGCTTAAAGAAAAAACTGTCCAAATATGGGGGGTAGGGGTGGGGAAGAGAAGAGGGAAACTGGTTTGGCAGCCATTCATATGGAAAAAAAAACTCTAAGTTTTTTAGATGCACCTAACCATGATTTGAGCCAACACTGAAAAGTAGTCGCTTAAAACCGAAAAATGGGGGGAGACGGAAGCAACATAATCCTATGCTGCCTGCACTAGGGGACATTCAATTTCCAGATCTCACCAATAATAATCTCACTCTTTTCTTTGCTTATGTTTTATATTGAGTGCCATTTCTGAAAAAAAAAAGATTATTGACAAACTGGAGAATGATCAAGATATAGGAGGCAGTTTGGTACTGGAAAAAAAAAAAAAAAAAAAAAGGTAAGCTAGATCTGAAGTCAGGAGCTCTGCATTGCAATCCCAGATTTCTTTCCCTTTGGATCTACCCTGAATCCTCCAGGGATTGGACTCCCTGACTTCCAGAGGTTCTTTCCAGTTCTTATTTTATGATGAAGACTGAGAAGAATGGCATAGCAAGGAGAGATGACACAGTAGAAAGAGCACAGGTCTTACAGTCATGTATTCTTGGCTTCAAATTCTGCCTCATGCTTGTCATGTGAGCCTGGGGAAGTCACTTGCCTCCTATTTCAATATTCTCCTCTGTAAAATGGAGATAACAACAAAATCCACTCACAGGGTTGCTAGCAGGATCAAATGAGTTATTAGATGTCAAAGTGTTTTGCAAAACTTTAAGGGAAAGTAAGTGAAGAATACCTACTATGTGTCCTGTGTTGTGTGATGTGCTTTACAAATATTATCTCTTTGATCCTCAAAATAATCCTTCGAAGTAAGTGGTATTATCTACATTTCATGGAAGAAAACTGAGGAAAAACAATTTGCCTAAGGTCATGTAGCAATGAGCATGGTGGATTTTTGGGGAAGCTGATGAGTATCAGGTTAGTGTCTAGTAAATAGAGTGCTATTTTTTTTCACATCTTTGCTGAACACCTGAACACTAAGCAAATAGATTGTCAATTTTTTTTCAATATTTACAAAATCACAGAATATTTGAGTTGGAATGGAATTCAGAAGTCCAAGCCAGACCTCAAAGTAATTCCTTCTCTAATAGCCCTGACAAGTGGGTATAATGCCTCTGCTTGAAGCCCTCCACAGACCAGTTCACTTATTATCCCTTGAGGCAGCACTTTCGAAGAGCTCTAATTATTAAGAAGGTTTTTTTTTTTCATAATGACAAGCCTAAATTTGCAATTTCTGTAAATTGTTCCCAGTCCCTTCTTCTTCCTTAGAGAGGAAGCACAGCATTGTAGATAGAAAGAGCACTGGACTTGAACTCAGAAAATCAAAGTCAAATCCTTCTTAGACACTTATTCGCTGTGTGATTCTGAGAAAATCACATAACCTCTCTCAATTTCAACTGTATGAAATGAGGAGCTACCCCAAATAGCCCCTAAGGTCTTCTAGGTCTTTTAGAGGATAGGTTTTTTGAAAAATTGAACATGGTATCGTGTATTCTCCCCAATTCTTTCCAAGTCTTTTCTCTTACAGACCGAATATCTTAAGTCCTTTCAACTAATCTTCATGGGATAAGGAATTGAAATTCTTCACCATCCTGAGTGCCCTGCTTTGAATGCCTTCTGGCTAATCTGAGTCCTTCCAAACCCATAGTGCCCATCCTGAAGAATAGAGGCCCTGCATAAATTGGCAGGGCTGAGCTGAAAAAGGAGATGATCATGCCTCTTTATTCCAGAGAAATTCATCCATTTAAGACAATGCAGTGCTGCTGGATATGTTGTAATTCTATTTTAAAAATATATTGCTTAATTTTTAATTACATAAAACACAAAACTTGAGACAGCATGATCTAGTAATAAGCAGCTAGTGTGTGGAGCACAAAGTGTGAAGTCAAAAAGACCCAGTTTGAATCCAGTTTTAGACACTAACTAGCCTGCTGAGCCTGGCTAAGTGACTTAACCTTTGTCTGTAAATGGGGATAACAATGAATCTACTTCCCAGTGTTCAATGAAATATTATTAAAATGCAGTGCCTGGTCCATAGGCGGTACTATGTAATCTCCCCTTCTTCCGTGTATTGTTTTCTCATGGGTGCCTTTACACTCCTGGGACCACCATTCCCTCCTCTACCAGATGATGGAGTTGGTTTTCCAACTTTTCCCAAGGCTTTTACTAGTACAAAAAACTATAAAAACTATGGCCCTATTCCTTATTGGTGCACACCAAGTACTGTAGGAGAGGAAAGGATAGCTATTCCTGTCCCGTCAATGGAGAAAATAGCAAATGGGACATATAAGGCACCCTCCTTTGTATTAAAGGAAATCTGTACCACCCTCAAAACACTTTCAAGGACCAAATGAAATAATATATATAAAACTCATAACAAACTCAAAAGTGCTACTTGGTTGCCAGGAGAAGTCTCACCAAATGAAAGGCTTTTAAAAGTTCCTTTGGAGTTGCCCACATCAGACTGAACTCCCTGAGAATAGGGATTGGCTTTTGTAAAGTGCCTGGCACATAGTAGATGCTTAATAAATGTTTATTGATTGACCATCTTCCTCATTTTACAGATAGGCAAACTAAGGGTCATAGAAGTCAAATGACTTGTCAGATGTCCTGGATTCTAGTCTTTGCTTGGACATTCATCAGTCCAATGATCTGGGCAAATCACTCCACTTTATTGAGATGATGAATCTCTCTGAGCTTTCATTCCATCATTCATGAAATGGAGCCATTAATATTTGTCCCATTGAGCTGTTGTGAGGAAGACATTTTATAAAATATAAAACACAATTGAAATGTTAGGTATCATTATTATGAGTGTCAAGACTGTTCAACTATTTCAATGGTAGAATTTATTCTGAACCTCATGTCTAACTTGAATCTGGCAGTGCACTTTTGCTCATACAGAGTTCTGAATTTCTGTAACCTGACTACTATATAAGGATACTTAGTACTTTGTGGTTTACAAAACACTTTGCAAAGATCATCTCATTTTATCATCATCATAATCTTTGGAGGCAGGTAGTGTTATTACCCTCACTTTACCAATGAGGAAATCAAGGCAGGCAAAGCATACGGGACATGTCAGGGGTCTGTCAGTGAATGTCTGAGGTTGCATCAGAATCTTCCTAATTTCAAGATTATCACTCTATCCACTGAGGCTAGCTGCTTCAACAATAATAATAATAACTTCATAATTACTTCATAGTTTCAAATGGGAGTAAAAAGTCCAATTCAAAGAATTTTGAATTGTTAAGTCTAATTCATAGTAATTATTTATAAATAGTCTGATTAAATCTGATGGTTGATCTTTGGAGTTTTGGAATAGGAGTTAGTTTCCCCATTCTATATTTAAATTATTTAAAATTGTTTTCCAGTTTTAAAAGGCTCAAAATTACATTTTGATAATAAATCTGAAAGAGATGGCCAATTTTTCAAAGGCAAAGATTTCAGAATGAAATCTGACTTTCTTACATTGTATATTTGAAAGTTCATATTTAATGTTTCCTGATGCTTGTTTTAACATCCTTTCACAATTGTGATTCAATGCTCTATTTAAGTTGCATATATGAACATATACAAAATAGATTATGTTTTACATATATACAAACACAAATATCATAGTAATATATCTATAATATATATAATATCACATATGATAGTACTGCACAATTATAAAATAAAAATTTGAATTTAATTAAATTTCCCAGATGATTATTAAAAGAAGAATTTTAATGAGGTTAGTTACTCCCCAAACAATTCAAAGACAACACTTTTGACATTTCTGTTGTTATTGTTTAAAAAGAAAAATCTTCCCAGGAATTGAGGTTGAATCCTCCCCCTTTTCCCTTAATCACTTATTCACAGAGAGGGTGTCATCCAGATCTGGTCATGGTGGGATCAAGACTTGTACAAAAGATGTCTTAATAGAGTCAGAGTAACATGAATATTTCTCACCTTTGGACCAGAGGGAATAGCAAAGTTTCTTCTTCTTTTTTTAAAGCAAATCTTTCCAAACTATTCAGCCCCTAATTTCATTATAAATTGAACTTGTACAAATCCTTACAAGTATAGTTGGCCTTTGACAGCTCTTCCTGCCTCCGCCTTAGAATGGCAGTGGGAATGAAGCTCTTCATCACAGCAGGAATGCATTTATGATCATACATTGCTCCAGTCTGTTTTTATTTCTAGTTTTATGGAAAATGCAGTGGTAATCCCTTTAGAATTCCCCTCAGCTTAAATCTCAGAGACTGTTCAAGACGGCCTCTTAATGTCTCAAGAGCACTTCAAGTTGCATAAGCCCCATATTCAACAGGTAAAGCCCACTTTGTTCTACAGAGATGGCTGGAAATAATGTGAAATTAAAGATTTAATCTTCTGGGGGTAACTCAGCCTGTCCTCAGTCAGACACAAAGCAACTGAAAAAGCTGCTAACTTTTCAGTAAGTAAAAAAAAGTCTTTGATTGGCAGGAGAGCCTACTGCATTGATCCCCCAAACTATGCTGCTAGAAATTTTATTAATACAACCAAACAAGGAGACTTATTACACTGTTCAAAGATGTTGCAGGGATTTCATTTCATGATGAAGTTTCCTCTTTTTATGACCCTAATTGACAGGATTTAAGAGAAGTGAAGGGAAAAAAAGGATCAAGCTTTTGGGACAAATTAAGTGCTTCTTTTTTTCTGTACAAAATCCCCAACCCTACCAATGTGAATAAGCGTGGTAGTCAAAGCAACGTCGATATGAGCTGGAAGGATTAGATGATTAGAGATTATAGTCAGCTGAATGTACTCTTTGTTGATGACCCTGGGTTCTTGAAAGCTATGGCTAGGGGAACACAAGCTTGGGTAGATCCCAAGCAAGCTCTGGAAAGGCTTTGAGTTCAGACCCAGTAAAAGGTGATGTGTCTTATCTGAGGACCAAGTCAGCTAAATTCAGGAAAGCTCATGCTTGGAAGACTGACCACAAGATGCTGAACTTTTCAGCCACAATAGCTCATGAAATATTGACTGCAATCCATGTCAGTAGAGAGAGATATATTAAAGAAATCAGTGATGCTTCAAAGCCTCTGCGTATGAAGACAATGAATTTTTCTTTTTTAAAAAAAAAAACTGAATATTTCATCTCTAGGTTCAAATTTGAAATGCTTTAATTTTTGTGCTTTTTATAAAAAGATTCCATAAAAAATCAAGAACATACCTCATTCTTTTCCTCCCAGAATCCTCCTAAAACCAAAACAAATAATAACAACAAATATTCTCCAGATCTGTTCCAGAATAGTCTGATTAGAGCCAGCTATTTAGAATAGCTCCTAAATCATGTGTAACATCTGTCTTCCACTAAGCAATCATCAAGAATGGGAAAAGTCCTCCTACAGTACCAATATATCTACCTTCCAAGATTACTCATTCCTCAGCTAGTCAGTCAGTCAATAAGCATTTATTCAGTGCCTACCAGGTACCATGCACTTTGCTAAGGCACTGAGGATACAAAGAGTGGCAAAAAACAGTCAAGAAGTTCACTTCTTAATGAGTGAACTTATTTAATTAAGTGAATTTAAAATATACAACAAACTACATACAGACAAGATCTAGACAGGATAAAATAGCAGTAATGACAGAAGGAATACATTAACAATAAGAGATACTGGGAAAGAGACCTATAGAATATAGGCTTTTAGCTGGGACCTGAAGGCATTCAGGGTAGTCATGGATAAATTGGGTTTTAATCTATGTGGTGCAGTGGAAAGAACATTGAATTTGGAGTTCAAGATTCTGTGAACAAATCTCAGCTATGTTATCTATTAGATGAGAAATTTTGGAATGATTTTTGGACTCAATCTGTCTGTGCCTCAGTTTTTCCATCTGTTAAAGTTAGGATTGAGACCAGATAATCTCTAAGGTCTCATAGTACTCTAAATCCTATAATAAACTAATTCAATACTTTAGCAAAATTCCCTTTCCAAAGAAAATGACAGTAATTTCCTTCAATGGGATATAAGCCTTTCCTAGCTTGTGTTCAACATCATGTATTCCATATTAAAGAATCAAGTTATATGCCTTGAGATCTGTGGTTTCATATGCAATACTCCTTTCATGAAGTCCTTGTGTTTGTTAATATATGTCAAGTTTAGAAGAAAAAAATAAACTTTTTTAATGAAGAAAACTGGACAAGATGACATCTGCAATCCTATAATCCTCCTAATTTTATGAGTTACTATGACTGGAAAAAAATCACAAAAAATATTGTATGAAAGAGAAATAGTCAAGAGGACTTGTTCTATTTTTACACAGTTCTAACAGGATATTCTTCTTCATTTTGATTGGAAATCTGTCTGCTGTTAACTTCTACCCATTAGTTTGTTTGTTTGTTTGTTTTGGTCAGAGTTGGAACAAGGCATTGATGTGACTATAAGTATTGTCTAAAAATTCCACCCCCCCCTCCTCCCGTGTGTATTATTGTCCACAAGCAACATTAATCCTTGGTAATGAGACATCACAAGATAAATAGCTATATTCCACGGGGAGTAGAATTTTCCAGCATGAAAAATGGATAACTTTATCAAAAAAAGTATCCCTTGAAGTACTCCCCCCAAAAAACCCACCCTGATTCATATTCTCCCCTAGAAAACTGCTTATCTTGATTAAACCCAGGCCCACACCTGACTTAAATATTGTCCTCTGAGACTGTGAAAAATGGGTCTGCTCCCTCTTTCACACAACACATCTTCATTTGCTCGGAAAAAGCATACACGCCCTCCTTAGGTCTTCGCTTCTCTAACCTAAGCCTCCTCATTTCTACTATTCAACCCTGATATGACAGGTTTCTTCTGGTTACCGTTCTCTGGATGGTCTCATTTGTCTATGCTTCTCTAAAAATTTGGTGCTTCATATAAAGTAGCCTCATTGAATCATAGAAATGGAAATGGAAGGAAGAGTGGAGATCAATGAGTTCAATTATCCCATTTTACAGATGAGGAAACCTAAGGATTAGGGAGATTAATTTACATATGCAGGGTCACAGAGATTTTTAAGTAAATGAGTGAAGATTAAAACTCAGGTTTTCATTACTATAAATTCATCATTCTCTCCACTATAGCAGGCTATCTCTCATAACATGATATGGCCTCTGTCTCAAGGAACTCCTGGTCCTGCTGGAGAAATAGGACTAGATTATCTTCATTAATTAGACCATCAGATCCAAGTAGTACACAATATAGTCTGTGGCTAAACGCTCCACTGTACACATGCAATGACAAAGGGGAGAGACAGCATGACAGTGGATAAAGTGATGGCCTGGGATTTAGGAGCAACTGGGTGGGATTCTTACCTTTGATACTTACGAGTAATAATCCACTTAATCTTGCTAAATCTCATTTTTTTCATCTATAGAAAGGGAATAATTACAGCTAGATCTCCTACTATCTGGATACTTAAGAGAATCAAATGAAGCAATGTGAAATATTTTTCAAACTTTCGATTGCTCTCTAAATATTAGTTATACTTAGAGACAAGGAGTGCTACAGACAGGTAGGCAGAGATAGGACTTGTCTAGGAATAAATGTAGTGCATGCAAATGGATATATGTCATTGCTGAGAGAATATGAAACTCCTGCCCTGTCTACACTGGTTCAGAATGTGAAAAATTCATTGCAGTAATTAGTAATTCCCCAAGGAGACACAGGATGCATCTGGGAGGTCCTGAAATAGCTACTGGAAAATGGAAAAACTCCAAGGAATTAAAGCAATTACCTTGTCTATCTTCATTGAGGAATGAAGTACTCCATGTAAATGGGTTTTCTAGATAATTGAAGCTTACCCCAAAATATAAAAGGGAGAAGAATGGTGAACACCTCTCCAATTATACTTATTTTGTGAAAAATAAATAAATAAATGGCCTATTGGATAGAGCATTGAACTCGGACTCAAAAAGACTTGAATCCAAACATGGTCTTAGACATATGCTGGCTGTTTGACCCTAGATGAGTCATTTAACCTAATTCTGCTTCAGTTTCTTCAACTATTGAATGGGATAAATAACAGCATGTACTTCCCAGGGTTTGTTGTGAGATAAAATTTGTAAAGAACTTTGCAAATTTTAAAGTACTATATAATTACTACCTATTATTATATGTTTTTTACTTAGATGTCTCTATAATTGCTATAATCCTGAAGTAAAACACAGGCTCTTTGAGATCAGGGATGGTCTCATTTTTTATTCTTAGAATTTAGCAAAGTTGTTAGTAGGTGCTTAATAAGTGCTTATTGAATTGAAGTAACTACATGAATGTTGCCTATATTAATTATAACATAAAGAGTATTCTACCCATTTTGGAGAAGTCTTTCTAAACTGTATTTTATACTTCTTTGACATCTTAAACAGAGTATACAAAATATTATTTTACTTTTTTTACTGATCAGTACAAACATCAATTCCATTTTTATGTAACCTAATCATGCTATCAATAATTATATCAAGTCATCAGTGCATTATAGTTCCTTCAAGACTCAGCTAGACTCCTAATTTCTGCACATGGACTTTCACATCACCCTCACTGCCAGTGTGTTCCTTGGGGGATTTCTATTTATGCTAAATATATGTTGCAAGGACATAGTTGGCTCCATGCTGTCTCTTCCATTTGAGTTCCTTGAAGGCAGGGACTTGAAGGAAAAGAAGGCAGAGAGATATGGAAGGAAGGTTTACCAGGAATAGGGGATAGAGTGTCTAAATTTTTGGTTTCCTCAACTGCAAAATGAGAGGGTTAAATAAGATGGCATGTGAGGTCCCTGCTCATTTTAGACCTAGGATGGAAAGAGTTTATGATGGTAAGAGGAAAAAGGCAGAACAAGATGCAGAAAGAGCTTCTAGCGTAGTTTAACTCAAATATAACATTCATGAAGGTGAGGACAGTATAAATAAGACTAGAATGACATTATGACACCAGAAGGCAGATTGTATTAATTACTGGGCTGTGTTTCATTCTATAATCCCTGGAAAGTCACTGAACTTTTGTAAGTGGGAAAGTGGGCTGATCAAGTCTTATATAAATTATTTTGTGGATTGGGCAGTGTGGAGATAAAGAACAACCATTAAAATGGAGACCATTAAAGTGTAGATGACAAGGATGTAATCTAAGGTAGAGAGGAAGGGAAAGATATAGGGATGAATGAATGTGGAGGCTGAAAGAGAAGGAAGTGTTAAAGAAAAATCTGTGGTTTCAAGCCTGGATGACTGGGAAAATAATGGTATTGTTGATAGAATGGGGAAATCTGGAGCAGGGGCAGATTTTAAAATGAATAAGTTCAGCTTTAGATATGTTAAATTCAAATTACTTGTAAAACAAATGTAGAAATATACATAGACACCTAGAATCATAAGACTGGAACTCGGACATTACAGCTCAATGTGTAGAGATGAGAGTCATCCACATTGAAGGGATAATCAATACCTCAGGAATGAATGAAATCACTAAGGATGAGAGTATAAAGAGAGAAGGAAATGGGTCCTGTGACAGAACCTTGGCATTTATAAAAACTGTTTGCCCCTAAACTAAATGGCCCCAGACTATAGTGTTTTCATTGGATTTATGCCATTTTTATAAAGTTTTTCTGACCTCTTCCTAGTTTGCCAAACTATGTGCTGTCAATTCTAATTACTCTCTGTCTTTTTTTTTAACATTCTATATTCATTTTTTTCTTTTTTTTAAATTCTAATTACTCTCAATGTGTTAGTTTTTAATTAGATGCTTTAAATTTGCTATAAGCAACTTAGTTGACACAGTGGATAGTGGGGCAAGCCTAAAATCAAGAAGATCTGAATTCAATTGCAGCCTCAGACACTAACTAGCTGTGTGAGCCTGGGCAAATCATTTATCCCCATTTTCCTGAGTTTCCTCATCCACAAAATGAGCAGGAAAAGGTAATGGCAAACCTGTCCAGTATCTCTGGCAAGAAAATCCCAAATGGGGCCACAAAGGATACGACATGACTAATCAACTAAACAACAAATTTACGGAGGACTGAGAAGATAAATCACCAAGAATACTAGAATTTTGTGTATAATAAAAATAAATAAGCTCGCAATGAATTAAGGGAACCTGACATCTAGTGTACATGGAATATTTTTTTTTTGCTTACTTCTTGGTCCTCAGATATCAGATGAGCATATGTTACTGACAAATGACTCACCTGTGGTTTTTATACAGAAGCAAAAGCAAAGAATTTTGTATATGAATTTAACCAACCTTACTACAGAATTCTTCTGTTTTAGTATTTAGTCATAGAATCAGGAGCAATTTTCAACTCTATAACATCAGTGAACCTAATAAATGTCTGCTAACAACTTTTCACCATTTGTGAAGCTTATTGTCACAGCATAAAGATGAGTTTTCTAACTATACCATTTATAACCAAGAAGGTATTAAGAGAGATCCTGGTATAAGTGTGCCTAGATCATAGGCCAATGGATGGCAGAAACAACCCATATTCTTGCACACTCTATGTAGGACTCTGCCATCACATATGTACCTTGGCTTTTTTCCATTTCTCATGGTCAGAACATCAAAGATGCCACCAATGATAGTTAAAAGAAAGAGGTCAGCACGCTTTTCCAACTGATTTTCTTACAGCTAGAAATTTATGGGAAAACATGAATATGAACTGAATAGGTTAAAAAGATGTAGAGAGATTGTGATTTGCATAGGTAAAGAGAACTCTCACATCAACAAAATTATGGATCCAGCAAAGTACCAAGTTTTTCCTCCTCTTGTTTTTCTATTATTATTTATCAAAAACAACTTACTAAAGAGCCCCCTATTAGAAAACTAGTGACATTTTTGAGGGGTTAGGTTTAGAGAGTAAACAACTGCCATAAAATTTGATACATCTCTCAAAAATCTGTTCTTTAGTCATTTTGCAGTCATGTCCCCTCCTTAAGATCCCATTTGGGTTTGTTTTTTTTTTAAATCAATTTCCTTCTCCAGTTCATTTTACAAATGAGGAAAGTGAGGCAAACAAGATTTAAAAAACTTTCCCAACAGGGTTAAATGACTTGCCCAGAGTCAAACAACTAAAAAGTGTTTGAGGCCAGATTTTAATTCAAGAAGAGGAATCTTTCTGACTCCAGCACTGGCACTCTGCATCTAACTGTTAAAATAATCTCAATGTTGAAATGTACATGATCTGGTTCCTAAATAAAAATCCCTTAGGCTGCTTAAGAAAGATAGTAGGCTTTCCTTTGTTAACTGTCTTTAAGCAATTGCTAGATGGTGAATTGTGGGAGAGGTTAAACAGCAGATGTTTAAAAATTTAACCTAAATCTATTTTTATGTAATTTCCAATCATTGTTCTCAGTTCTCCTCTCTAGAGAATATATTTATTATCCCCTCAAAAAGAGTGTTACTGTATTATAACCAAAACTTGTAAATTTTATTTATCTAGGAAATACGATTGTATTGGTATTAGGATACTTACTATTTGCCAATAGATGGGACTACAAAGTTCTAGAAATGTATTCTTAAATTATAATCTTCCATTATATTACCATAAATTTATAATATTGTAAAAGTGATAAAGAAAAACATAGTTTGAAGCTATTCACTTATTAGATTCTTATAATAACTATGTTATTTGATTCTCTTTCTCCATTTCCTACTGTCTTTTGATTACTTAATTACTGATAGCTTTTTAATTTTGCCCATTCTACTTCTCTCTTGTCCCACTCCCAGCATGTCACAGAAAGCTTTTTTGCAGCACCCTCTAAATACTTTTATTTAGAATAAAACCTTTCTTGGGCTTTATGTGCCATCTGAGGGTTTGTAGCTAGTGATGCTACAAATATACATCAAAATATAATTTGGATGGCTCTCTTGACTAAGTCTTATCATCTTCCACATATATGTGTGTGTGTGTGTGTGTATATATATATATATATATATATATATATATATACACACATATATATTCAATGCATAATCTACATTATCTCTTTAGAACCCCAAGACAACCCTATGAATCAGGTCCTATATCTGTTATGTCCATTTTACTGATGAGGAAGCTAAGTCTTATAGATGTCAAGTGATTTATCCATAGTCCAAGAGCCAGGAAGTGTTAGAAGTGGATTCAAACAGGATTTCCATACTCAAAGTCTCATAGTCACCAACTCACTCTCTCTAAGTTCTCTATATTTTCAGAAGGAGGGTCTTTTCACAAATCAAAGAAAGCATCTTAATTTGTCTTTTAGTACCTCCATTCAATTCACCAAGCACTAAGAGTTCTTTTTTGTCTTCTTTATAGCCCAATTTCTTTTCATCTGCCAGTGTGAAACCTTTCTGACTGGAGTTAAACACGCTTAGATTTACCTAAAATCCTGCCTACTCAGTGGCCTTGTTTCTTTCAGGGCCATGGGTCCCCTCCTAATTATTGTGGCTATTTAACCCTTTTGAGGCTTACAGTCCCCTGTATAATCTGTGCAAAGGGTCTTCACTGGGACAAATGAGTAGTGAATTTAGGCATCCTATAATCTTGATAAATGTAGTACTTATAGGAAACGACTCTCTGGTTATCTTTTTCTAACCAAAAAAGGTTCTGCCCTCTCATCCCTTTATCTTCCTTTTCAGAACACTTCATTTTTATTCCTTCCTATATGACATTTGCCCTTTATGCCACAAAAAGCTCCCTTTAGTATTATCTTGGGCATACCTATGTTTTATAACATGCCTAAGGGACAAAAAGAAATTCTCAGAACCAATTGTTTAAAGGGTCATTATCTCTTCCAGAGGACATTCAAAATATTGCCTTAATGTGGCCTTTTAAAACACAGAGTTTAGTAAGTATTTTTAGGTTTCTCCCCCCCCCCAAAAAAAAGATGTAAAGCAGTGTTCCTACACAGATATTTCCATCCAAGAAATATTTTTTCCCAATTTCCAGGATAACACTGACTGTTTTGAATTTACCAATGTTTATTAGCTATAGTGGGTGATAAATTATTTGGGAGACAAGAACTAGACATGCTGCACAAGTTTCCCAGTGGCTGCTGGGAATGCCTCTGAATCTCAGCTGGCTCCCTATTTGAACATCACTTTCCCCACAGATTTCCCATCAAAAGTAGAGCAATGACAAATGAGAAAGTGATTTATTCATCATTTTGCCAAATGAAGAATATCCTTGTGATGAGTGTGGCCTCTTTTTTAAAATTAGAAAGACAGATTTCTTCAACATTAATAACTGAAATTTGATTTCTAGAATCTCTAAAGTTGTACCTTTTCCTCAGTAAAATATATGTCCCTTGTGTCTGTAGTGATAAGATGTTTCATTCTAATATAACACACGCTTTTATCTGAACTCTACCTCGAGCTAGCTGTCTAGAGATGTGATTTTAGGGTTACCTAAAGGTTCATTTTCCAGAAATCACTACCTTCTTCATCCCCACACAACCAATACTGAAGATTCCTGACATGAGAGTCACTCCATTGAGTCAAGGACATTGTCTCTGAGACATGTATGTTACAGCACAAAGATGGTATATCTGGTAGAGTAATAACAAACCCATTAACTTGTTAGCTCTCTTAGAGTTCATCAGCATAAAGCTGATCCTGGAGTGTGGGAGCTGGAATTAAGCCCAGACTTTAGAGAACTGACAGGGAATGTAGTCATAGGTGGGACAACAAAGTGAAGTGCCATGAAAAGGCAGTAGGCAGAATGGAACACTGGCCATTTGGGAATGGGAGAAAAGGAAAAGAGAGCAAAGAGCTAGACATGTCACAAAGACACATGCTGCCTACTTCATAATGTTACCAAGTCTGGCACTGAGCCCCATTTCTGTGGATGATTCATATGAGTCCATTCCTTCTTGAAGAAAATGACCTGAATTATTTATCTAGAGTATCCTGGAAGAAAAACATGATCCAGTAGTCTAAAAGAAAAGTGAGGACTCAGACATTCTATCCCTTAATTTCCCCCTCTCTTCCATTATGCATTTCAAAGAAACTTGGCTCATGAGATTTCCCATCAGGAAAATGGGCACACTCGCTTGGGGATTTTATGAGCTTACATCTGGAAGGCACCACTTAATACAATTTGTTTAAAAACATGAAAAAACTGAGACATAAAGAAATATAATATTCTCCCAAAATCACCCTGATGGTTATTGGCTGAGAGAGGTTAGGATCCAGACCTCCTGAATTCAACAGTTATCTGGTGAAGAATGAGGATGTGTGAAGACTGTAGATAATTGCTGTTTGCCTCAGCTATCTGTCATTCAGAAGTGGAGGTTTCTAACTCAAATTGTCTTGCTGTGAAGACAAGGATTTAGAATCAGAAGAAATCTAAAAGCTCTTCAAATTCAGCCCTGTTGCAAGTAAGAAAAATGATCCCAGGGAAGTAAAATGACTTGACTACAGTCAACTAGAGAATAAGAATTGAACTGCCACTAGGATCCCAAGTCCTCTGACTCAGGGTATGACTCTTTTCCCAACATATATCAATCTATTTCTGTAGAACCCATGACAACAAAAACCGAAAATGAACCATATGATATATCTTGCTTGCTCGTGCTGTTTGGGCTTTCTTTGCAAGTGGAAACTAGATGCCAGCTTCCTAGTCAAAGAATGCTGCTATCTGTTTTGCCAAAGGGATTTTCATTCATTCCTGGTCATTTGATAAAGTTCACACATTCTACATATGACCAAAAAATATGTATAGGATCCCTGGTATTACAAGGAACCTGGAATACCAGAAGTAGTTGAAGTATGGTGAATTTTCCATCTTTTAAGTCATGGACCAGGGCATGAAGTTTGTATCTAGGAGAGGAGTTCTTAATCTTTTTTGGGTTATGAATCCTTTTGGCCATCTGGCTAAATTTATAGACTCTTTTTCAGAATTATATGTTGCTCAAAAATACTATATGATGATCAATTCTGATGGACATGGCCAACTTCAGTAATGAGACGAACCAAATCAGTTCCAATAGAGCAGTAATGAACTGAACCAGCTACATCCAGTGAAAGAACTTTGGGAAATGACTAAGAACCATTACATAGAATTCCCAATCCCTCTATTTTTGTCTGCCTGCATTTTTGATTTCATTTACAGGCTAATTGTATATTATTTCAAACTCCGATTCTTTTTGTACAGCAAAATAACTATTAGGACATATATACTTTAACATACTTAACATGTATTGGTCAACCTGCCATCAGGGGGAGGGGAGGGGATGGGAGGAAGGAGGGGAAAAAATTGGAACAAAAGGTTTGGCAATTGTCATGCTGTAAAATTACCTATGCATATAACATAAATAAAAAAGCTATAATAATAATAAAAAATGAAAAAAATGATAACTAAAAAAAAGAATTATATGTTGCCTATATGCATAATTGAAGGAGATGCTAAAATTCAAATGGCTGTTAGTGGGGAAAAAAGATGTATTTTTCCTCATTCAAGTTCATAGATCCCTTGAAATCTATATACTATTAATCTTGGGAGTCAGTTTATGAATCCCAAATTAAGAACCTTTGATCTAGATCAAGAGTCAATAAACTATGACTTATCTGTTTTTATATGGCCCATGAACTAAGGGGTCAGCAAACTATAGCCTGTGAGCCAAATCCAGCCCATCTCCTGTTTTTGTATGGCCTGTCTACTATAAATCCTTCATTTAGCTGGATAGAAAATGGAAAAATAGATTTGGTCCCATTTAGCAAGTCATAGGATCATAGATTCAGAGCCAGATGGGATCTTGGGGATCATTTAATCCAATCTCCTCATTTTACAAAGGGGGAAGCTAAGGCATAGAGAAATTGTGTCTTGTTTGAATCTCTATCTTATAATAGAGTCCTATATCTTCTTCCTCCAAAGGCACAGCTTCCAACCTTTCTTTGTTTTCTTATCTCATGAGACTTCGGTCTGTATCCTTCCAAAAATCCTCAAAAGTAGGACTTTGCTCTGGTTCCCTTGACATCATGTGGTTGCCAAGAAAACACAGAGCTTCCATTTGGATAACTTTTTGTTATGTTGTACTTTTAGTGAAATCTTTTACATTGCTTCTTCTTTTAACATGACAACTCTTCCAATGCCTAATCTAATGCCCCAAATCTTACTGATGATAAAAATGAGATCCCAAAATGCAAAATGAGTTCTCAAGATCATATCAGTAGTAAGGAACAGGGATGGGATTGGAGACCCAGTCCTTTGACTCTACTCCAAGATGCTGTTTACCTTCCTTTCCTATCACTTATTCAAAACAAGAAGCAGGTGTCAGGCATCAGGCCAGTGAGGCAAAGTATCCATTATTCCATTGGAATTGGCAGAATAACACCAGCCACTGCCAAACAAAAGAGTTCTTTTTGCTCCCCTTGCCACCTCATCCTTAGAGAAAATTGAATTTTAGCTAGGGTCCTCAAAATCCCAGATGTGCAAATATCCATACCTTTTCCATCCAAAGCCTCAGTGGGGTTATGATTTTAGATCCAGAGAAATACCTCAATATATAGTGATTTTACTTTGTACCATTTGGATTCACTGAAAGATAATGATTTTTTGAACTTCTAAAAGTACTTTAGGGATAAAAATAAAACTAAGGGACAGATCAGGAAGGAAGTAGCTCTACATCTTCCACATGAATCAGTCCTTCCAATGGCATTTTTTAAACTAAGAAAGCACTGCAAACTCTTGGGTCTCTCTAAGTGAAAATAGCTGCTGGCAATACTGTTTGAGGGTCAACTCTGGGTGCCCATTTTTGTGCTATCTGCTTGCTAAAAATAATTTATTTTATTTTTAAATGTGATAAAAATTTGTTTTGAAATGGAAAAACTATCCTTACTTTGAGTACAAAAATGGACAAATATCTGGTAGTTTGTTGACTCCTGCTCTACAAGAGTCTTATAAGAGTCAGCTACTTAGTCCAGTGGATTGAGCATCAGACCTGAAGTCAGAAAGATTGGCCTGAGATACTGTATGAGCCTAGGCAATACACTTAAGCCTATTTGCCTCAGTTTCCTTATCTGTGAAATGAGCTAAAGAAGGAATGACAAATCACCCCAATATCTTTGCCAAGAAAATCCCAAAAAAGGTCACAATTGGACATGACTGAAAAATGACTAAGTAACAACCTACAGAAATCACTTGTCATATGATCAGCAAATTATTAAAAAGTCAGCTTCTGCAATAAAATATAGGTATGTGTGTTGGAGATGAGAGGGAGAAGACAATAGAATCTGGGAAACATTAGGAAAACAGAGTGATCAGAATTGGCCTTCTACTTAATTGCTAAGGCTATCTATATGGTGGGATTTAAATGATGGCCAAACATTGACTTAGCAATATTCTCTTGGCAGGTAAGGAGGGAGCTGTCCTCATGACTTGTCCTTCACAATCCTTTAAATCAAGCCCCAAAGAACTGCTGGGACTGTCTCATCACTAACTACTTATAATATTTAATGTAAATGAACAAGAAAAAATTAGGAATCTCTTACTGTATGTAATTTTTTTAGAAGCTGGAGGAAGGCAAGACTATTCCTTTCCCTTTTTAAGTTTACTTTAGTGAGAAGATCTCTCTGTGTGTGTCTCTCTCATACATGCATACATCACAATAATCACATAAGAAAGATGAAGAGGAAGATCATTAATAACAGAAGTAGGGGTATTAAGGAAGACTTCCTGAAAGAGGCAACTAATGAGCTGGACGTGAAAGAATGGAAAACTTTCCTGACATACAGTTACCAAAAGTTCACTGTTGAAGAATGGGATGTATGCAAGAGCAAAACAGTCCATTTTAGCTAGAACATAGACTACATGGAGGAAGAAAAACAATTTACCAAGCTATATATGGAGCAAATTTAGCTGAAGAGTGAGATTTATGAAAATGTGGAGAACTGTCCCATTGTGGCTATATTTGGGCAGCAGGTAGCCCATCTCACAAAACACAGGAATAGTATTTGTTTTGGAGAAAAAGTAGGTCCTCCCCATCTAGAGAAGTACATATCCTTCAGCGGCAGTGGGTAGAATGCTAGATTTGGAGTCAGATGAGCTGAATTCAAAACCTGGCTTTGGCATTTAATATCTGTATGATTTTAAGTCACTTAAAATGACAGGTAGGGGAGGAGTTGGATTAGATGAGTTGTAATTTATAAATCTATGAGATCATTAAACTATGTAAGGATCCTGATCGAAGTCCCAGTCCCCTGTGCTAGTTACAGCTCTTTGTTCTTGGAATTTGTTTGTTTTTGCTTTTAAATTGTAACTTATTGATGTAGAGACAAAGGGGACAGGGAGAGAGACAATCTAATTCTCCAGAAGTCTAGCTTCTCACATAGCCAGGATACATTTGCTGCCCACATTTAACTAGGACCTGGCCAGCTGTGCCAGGAAAGCAAACTGATCCTGAGTAACCTTCTCCTCTCCACCTGCCTCTCCCAGTAAGACATTTCTTTTTTACCTAAATGCACCAATCCAAGGGAAGAAAAGCCTATGATTCCTAGAAATCTACTCATCAGAAGCAAGCTAGTTAAGAGTGCACACCTGAGGAGCTATAATTTTGGTTTTGATTTGGGATTTGGGGGAGGGTTTTTTGGATAATGATTTTTGGATTTTTGGATAGTGAGCTTTGGAAACACTAATCATTCTGAATATTTCTGCGTTAGAACCCATCATCCCTTGCAAGAGGCCAGGGATGACCAGACTGCCTCATTCCTTCAGTCCACATATATATCCTTCTCTGAACCCCTTCTCCACTTCTATCTATTCTATTCACTTCCGAAACTAAGACATCCGAAAATAAGAGTTATGCTAGATTTTGAGAATGCAAAAATAAAAATAAAGCAATAACTACCCTCCGGCTTAATTTCTATTAAAGAAGTTAAATACACATTCATATATGAGTATATGTAATATATTTGCAAAATAACACAGGGTAATTGTTTTTGAAGGGAAGAAATAGGAGTTTAAGGGATCAGGAAGTGAGTGGCAGTGTTTGAGTTGAGTTTTAAAGGAATCTAAGGATTCTAATTGGGTAGCTACTAGTTCAGCTGATACAGTGCTGGGCCTACAAACAGGAAGATTCATCCTTCTGAGCTTAAACATGACCTTAGCCATCCACCATATGTGTAATCCTGAGAGTCACCCAACTGATTTGTCTCAGTTTCCTCATTTATAAAATGGGCTGGAGAAGGAACTGACAAACCACTTCATCAGTCTTGCCAAGAAAGTCCCAAATGGCATCACAGAGAGTCAGGTATGACCTAAAAAAACAACAATACAGAATCCTAAGGGTCAGAGATGGGAAAGGAGTTTCTTCCAACTCAGGAGGGAAGGCCTGGACCAAAGCAAAGAAAAAAGAGATAGGATATCATGTATGAAGAACAATCAAAATTTAGTTTGGCTGGAACATAGAATATGTGTATAATGTATATTAAAGCTGGAATTGTAGGCTTGAGTTAATTTATGAAGGTTTTAAATGCCAGACAAAGGAGTTTATAGTTGATCCTAAGGGTAATGGGGAGCCAATGTTGTTTATTAAAAGGCAAGTATCATGGTCAGATCTGTGCTTTAAGCATATTACTTTGGCAGCTTGTCAGGATAGATTGGCAAGGATGGAGAAGAGTACTTGAGGAAGAGAGACCCATTAAAAGTTATTGTAGTTTTTCAGGAAAGCTGCGATAAGGGTCTGAATTAAGATGATGGGCATATGAGTGGAAAATAAGGAATGCACATGAAAGATCTTATAGTGAAAAACCCTGATAAATAATAAATTCAGGGGATTGATCCTTTGTTAGTTAACCTCAGTTCTTCAAATAAAAATTCTATGAAGAGAAGGTACTAGCTAATGAAAAGGTCACCTAGGGCAACATTATTACTTAATTGTTACATTTGTTTCATGTGATATCTTTTTTCTTTTTTCCCCTTCCTCTCAACTAGGGAAGGGATCTGATTTTATACTTACAAATTTCCTGATACGTGAGATCTTAACTTGAAGTATCTGGATTTAAAAATAATAATAATAATTTGGTAAATTTATTTCAATTGAATTGTTTTCCTTTGTAATCTTGTGTATTTTATTTTCTACATTTAACATTATTCTGAGAAGAGGTCCATAGCCTTCACTAGATTTCCCAAAGGGTCTTTGACACAAAAAGATAAAGAATCCCAGTTTTAGAAATTATACTGAATGAATGAAGACATGCATGAAGAGAAGAGAGTGCATCCTCAAGAGAAAGCACACAAGATTAAATTTCATAGATTCTTAAGTTCTTCCTCATTCATGCTTCTAAAATAGATTTTCTTTCTATCTTAGACTGAGGATGATTTGTTACAGGTATTCATGAAGAAGCAGTATGAGGAAAGGATGGAAAAACAGGGTGATATCGAATTATAGAGGGCCAGACAAAGAATTCCTAATACCATTTGTGGCCTAAAGGAGCCTCTAATGGATCTAAAACAAGAGCAAGGACATGATCAGATCCGTACACACAAAAAAAGATTATTTTGGAATGGTCTCGATGGTGGTGAAAATGGAGGCAGAAATACCAGCCAGGAAGCTAATTATAAAAATGTAGACAGGTGATAGTGACTCATCCATGATGTCTGGTTGGACAAAGGGAAGTCAGTCATAAATATATAGACTCAGTACATTACAAGGCAGGTTATACAGACAAACAATCCTTCTAGGAAACCTTGTGTGCTTCAGGAAACTGAACATCAGCAATATCAAGGGATGGTTGCAGTAGTTGAGTGGTAAAGAGTTCCTTGGTTAAGGAAAACACTCTAGGACCATGAGTTCAAAGAGGTAGACTGCAAAAGCAATGGAAGAGTTCCTGAGCAAGTGTAACAATTGTGGGCCCAGAAGAACAAAGAAGTAATGAGGGATAAAGCCATGGAGTAGAAGAAATCTGGACTTTGCCCTTCACTGATATAGTGAATTATGGTGAGTGTACAAGTCCAGGGTAGGGCTCTATAAATGAATGCTCTACAAACCTTTTTTTCCCTTGTTGGAAACCTTCAGTTTCAAAAAAGTACTGTAAGCCTAAGTTGCCTTGGAAATGGTGTTCAGCAGAAAGGAAAGGAGAGTGGTTTTGTTTGTTGTAGGCTCACATGTGAGTCCTTTCTATCTTCATCAGGTTAAAGGTTATTCTATATTTTTGATGTCTTGTTAACCTGTGTGTTTGCAAAAGAGTTGAAGACCTTTTAAAAGACCTCAATAATGAACCCGGTCCCAGGAAAACTCAAGGTTTGTAGATAATATCAGGCTTAAAAAAAACATACTTTTCATATTTCCTTCAATTATGCCTCTATGGAAATTAGCACTTATCTGGGAGATTCCAATTAAGGAAGGATTTCATTATTAGCAGGTTGGCTGAGAACGTACGTGATTTGTGAAGCTCCTTCTCTGAAGACATTCTGAAACTATCCTTCTACATGCTGTGCATTATGGGGAGATAAAGTCAGTTGTCAAGCTTTCTGACCTTTTTGAATTTCTTTCTTTCTTTCTTTCTTTTTTTACAAATTGTTCTTGGTGGGCAAATTATTTATAGACTTACTGGTGGCTCTTAACCAATAAGCAAAAGCTGAATTTAATCTTTAAGACAACATTTTAAAAGGAAGTTCTTGAAAGACTACTATGACCAGACAATTCAAAAAGCCTTGCTTCCTTTTTCTTTCTTTTTCTTTTTTTTTTTTTTTTGCATTTGAATGTGACATCAGCATCTATTCCTCCCCACTTCTATTCTTTGTATTTTGCCCAATTTTGTTCCTCATATCTTTGCTTCAGGTTGATATCCTATGAAGCAGAATAATGAAAAACTAAAAACTAATTTCATACCTAGAGACTGTGGTTTAAGATTCATCTCCAATTGAAGTTAGCTAAATTTGGTTGCATCAATTTCAATTCCCATTTACTCTAGGTACTTAAAGAATTCTTATCCAGGAAACTGCTGACAATTTCTATGGAAGGAAGGAAGGAAGGAAGGAAGGAAGGAAGGAAGGAAGGAAGGAAGGAAGGAAGGAAAACAGAAAGGAAGAAAAACAGAAAGAAAGAAAGAAAGAAAGAAAGAAAGAAAGAAAAAGAAAGAAAGAAAGAAAGAAAGAAAGAAAGAAAGAAAGAAACAAAGAAACAAAGAAAGAGAGGGAAGAAGGGAGGGAAGGAGAAAGGAAGGGAAAGATGGAGGGAAGGAAAGATGGAGGGAAGGAGGGAGGAAGGATAGAAGGAAAAAAGGAAGGGAAGGAAGGAGGGAGGAAAGGAAGAAGAAAGAGTGTCAATTAAAAGCAGGGGTTGTTTGGGGAAATAAAACTCCAAGTTTTCCTTTCTGAATTTCTAAATTGTTATCCTATGACATTGTTAGATCCTTATTCATTTTCATTATATGCCTCCTTTTTTTTTCATGGAAATGAAAAATATGACATAGGTCTACCCTGATATATGAACATCTGACTTATGAATCCCTGCAATGGATTAATTTACACTAGCAAGTGAACATCTATAGTGCTATATAGAGAGGGAAGATAGGTAATTCCCTCCCAACCAGAGCCCCAAAGCATAAGAATCCCTTGACTTCCGTGTATTTGTGTATTCTTCCCTACAGCTTCAGAATGTATTTCTTCATCAAATCCCTTTTTCAAATGGTGGTTAGTATTCCAGGCCAATCCACAAAAGCCTATTTCAACTATAATGTCCCTGAAATATTGTACATTCACAATGACAAATAGTATAAAACAGTACTGTTGAAGAAGTATATAGCACTTTATTTTAGTGACATTATGGGTTAACTATGCTTTAGAAGCTGGCCTGAGACCCAAACACTATTTATTACATTGCTTGCATGGGGGAAAAATGGAGGACTACAACATACAAGGAATAAGGGATACAGTAAATGAAAAACATTTTTTACTCACTAGTATTCTAAGAAGAAATATCTACACCTAAGTATAATAAAGATTGTGTGTAACTGTTCATAGATCAAAGATGAAGAATGAAAGGACTTCAAAACCATCTAATCCAACCCCTATATTTTACAAATAAGAAAAACTGAAACCCAGAAAGGTCAGATGACCTCTCATTTGCTAATGATTTGCTTATTAAGTTAATAAATCTTAATAGTAAGGTAGGTTTTGAACCCAGGTTCTCCTAATTCCAAGTATAGCTACTCAATATGTCACTCTACTTTTCATAAGTCATTTGTGTACATGTATGAAAGCATGCCCATAGTGTCTTTTTTTGCCTCCTTGAGAAACTGAGAACATGCTAAAATTCCCCTCTGTTGGTATAAGATGATACGGAAGTGATGCTATCTTCTCAAAACCTATGCCAGTTAAGTGCTATCTCTTGGTAAATTTTACCAATCTAGAAAGCCTATGAATATTGCCCAATTATGGACTGGCCTTTTGGTGTCCAAGAAACAATATTGGTAATTTCTGAGAAACATCACCAAATTGATCAGAGTGTTAACCTTTTGTTTTCATTTCTTGCCATATCAACATTTCAAGACCATCTACTGAAATCTACTGAAATCTAGGTCAACAGAAGGAGTGCCCATATAGATGAAATTACAAATTCTGGAAATTAAAATTTTCCATAAGAAAATTCATTTAGGTTTCATACATTAATTGATAAATGAACATTAGTAACACATCCTGCTTGAAAATAGAGAGCTATTTATAGTAATGTGATTCATAAGTCTGTTTTAAAAAACAAAACAAAAGACTTCTGAATTGGAAAGCAGTTGAGAAAGTCCTTTGTCCAACTGTCTATTTTATGCTTAAATCACCTCTAAAATGTCCATCACAGGAAAGCATTTAGAATGATAGAAAACTTATTACTTCCTCAGGCAAAATATTCTATTTTGAGTCAGTTCTCATTATTATGAAGTTCTTCCTTATAAAAAGTCAGAATCTCCTTCCAGTAATTTCTCTCCTCTGAAGCTATTCATAATAAACCCAATTCCTTACATATGAGAGTTCTTTAAATATTTCAAGACTCTGATCATGTGCCACCAGAATTTTCTCTCATCCAAGCCAAATATCCCTTTTTCATTTAAGAGATTCAAATGCTCCATGATTTTGTCACGATCATATAACACGATTTCCAGAGTCCTCAACATACTAGTTCTTCTTTTCTAGAAGACGATCACAGCATATCAGAGTTGAGAGACATCTCAGAGGCAATCTAATTCAACCAACACCTGACTGAGAAGAGAATTCTTTTTCTAACACCTACAATAAATGTTTGTTTATTCTGTGCTTTAAAACCTCCAGTGAAAGAAAGCCCATCATCACTCAAGATAGCCCATCCCACTGTTGTACAACTCCAGTTATTAGGAGAGTTGCAAATTAATACTTTCCATCCATAATTCCTAGTCTGACCTCTAAAGCTAAGTCAAACCTTGGCCTCTTCCTTCTCAGGAGCATTTCCCTTTTTACATAATAGATATTTATTCTTTCAAATCCATACAAAGATTACTTTCAACATTCTGCCAAACTTTATATTCCAAATCCTTTTTCCCTCCTGCCCCAATCTTTCTCCTCTACTAGAGAGCAAGCAATCTACTTTAAATTAAACATATGCCATTCTTCTAAACATACTTCCATATTTGTCATGCTACACAAGAAAAATCAGATCAAAAGGGAAAAAAACAAGCAAACACACACCACCACTACCACCACCAAAAAAAAAATTGTGAAAATACTTTTATTTGATCCACATTCAGTCTCCATAGTTCTCTCTCTCTGGATGTGATTGGCACTTTCCATCACCAGTCTGTTGTAGTTACCTTGAATCACTTCATTGTTGAAAAGAGGAAAATTCAGGGGCATTTCCAATCATACCATTAGAGAAATTTAGGAGAATGAAGCTAAAATTCAACTTAATTCCATAAGCATTTATTAAGTTATGTATACCATGCATAAAGTAATGTGCTAGTCTTTAGAGATACAAAAGCCAAAACAAAATAGTTCCTGCCTTCAAAGAATTTACATTCTAAAATCACAGTGCAACACAAAGGGATACCCCCAAACTCATCTGAAAGAGGGGATAGATCAAATGTGGCTTATTATACCACTGGTTTTCTTATTTAGAGTGTTCATTATAACGTGATTGCTTAATGTTGGAATTAAACCAAAGCTACCGAGCAATACCAAACAGCTGACCTGTGATCATCATTTCTAACTCTCAAAATCTAAACAGTACAAATGAAAAATTCATTTGTTTCAAAGTTGAAAAGATCCCAGAGTCCTAAGGGTTTCACCCCAGAATAAAATTCCTCATCCTGTTTTTGTTCTGTTTAGCTGAGTTGTTCTTAGTTATCCACCAGTCACATTTGGCATGTAATCTTAAAGGTCAAACTGTAAAGAGAAGGGAGAAGGTCCCTTTTGGTTATTAATGAAAGCAATAGCACAATTTCCAATGAGGCTGATTTATAACTGAGCCTTTAAGCATCACTTCCACTGGCAGGGAACGGTTCCTGCATGAGATGATATGGAAAGGAAATAAAATAATCAGAAGCAAGGACAAAACAGGAAGGGGCCAAATCAAGGAGACCTAATCACAATATGGGACTAATTGACCCAATTACATCACCATAATTTATTATCAGAGCAGAAAATGCCTAGTTATAGAGTTTGCAGCAAAATACTCTATAGCTTTGCTTTCTGCCTTTCCAAGTACCCTCTCTATTATCATTTATCTGCTAATAATTACCATCAGTATGCTTCTCAAAGGAAAATATTCTCAGATACCTATTGTTCAAATAATCACAGAATTTCAGGGCTTGAAGAAACCTCAGTGGTCATAGAAACCAGAAAGAAAAATAATCATCAAAATAAAATACCTAACAACTGATCATATGGGCTTTATTGCAAGACTTTTATTTTCCAGTAATCTACTATATTTCTGAAAGCAGCCACCTCATTTTGGGACTCTAATTGTTAAGAAGTTTTGTTGGTTTCTCCCCTAAAAATCAAGGCTACGTTGACCTTTTTCTGCCCCTAGGTCTAAAGAAGACAAATATTTCTAGAAGAAAGAAGGGATTATAACTTTCTTATTCCTAGAAATTGTGCTCTCTTAATACAATCCAAGATCACATTAGATTTGGGGATATTGTATCAAATTGTTGAGACACTGAGTTTTCAGTTCATTAAAACTTCTTTATGCTTGTTGGGTGAATTATTATCCAAACCTGCTTTCCTAGTCTTGGAAGTATAACTTCAATTCCTTGAAATCCAAGTTCAAGACTCAGCAGTCATTCTTATTAAAATTCATCTTATTTGTTTAAGTCCAATATTCAAATCTGCCAAAATTTTTCTGGAAGCTGATTCATTTATTCATTCATTCACTCAACAAATATTTATTAAATGCCTAGCTTAATATTTGTCTCTGTGCTAGGCACAAAAACAGAGAAAATAGTCCCTGCCCTCAAGGATATGTGTTCAAATGTAGCGATACTCTCATTGTGTGTGTGTGTGTCCCTCCTGGCTTTATATAATCTGCAAAATGGATCAAAAAGTCATCTAAGCCTTTTTGCAATTTATTGATTAAAGTGCTCAATAGCACAAGGTCAGCACAGATTCCCTGATGCATTCCAATATAGACCTCCTTCACAGTTGGCATAGAATCATTACTGACTTCTTTTGATACAGCCACACAGTCAGTTCCGAGTTCTTCTTTTTCACAAGAATAATATGAGATACTTTATCACACATTTCACTAAAAATCCAAATAAACTATATCAGCAGCATCCCCATCCCATTTAGTCAGCATATTAACCTTTTCAAAATAAGGTTATTTTGCTTGGTGTTTTCATAAGGAAACGATTTTGGATTTTTGAGATTACCATTTCCTATTCAATATGTGCACTAACTCTTTGTTATTGCTGCTGTTCCATTTATTTCAGTCACGTCTGACCTTTCATGAGCCTATTTGTAGTATCTTGGCAAAGATACTAAAATAATTCTCCATTTCCTTCTCCAGCTCATTTTACAGATGAGGAAACTGAGGCAAATAGCGTTGTGACTTACTTAGGATCACACAGCCAATAAGTGTTTGAATCTGGATTTGAATTCATGAAGAGAAGTCTTCCTGAGTCCAGGCCCAGGGCTTTATCCACTATGCCAGCCACCTCACTTTATAATTTTTAGCTTCCTTCAAGATTCAAAACTCCAATGCCAAATCTTAAAAGAAGTCTTTTCTCAGATTCGTCTTCTTAGCCCTCAAACTGGCTTGCCTTTATTTACTTCTATTTATCTAAATGCTATATCTAACCAATAGAAGCAAGCTCCTTAGAAGCAGAAATTACTTTTTATTTGTCTTTGATTGATCAGCACCTATCACGGTGTAAGTACCTAGCATGGTTGGCAATGAATAAATTGTTATTGAATTGAATCTTGAGGGCTTTGGACAAGATTACCTCTGAGGCTGCTTCCACATCTAATGTTTTATGACATAGGTCTCCCTACTCATTGGACAAGAATTAGCCCGTAGCAAAACTGTCAGGGAGAGGTGATTTATTGTCAGTGTCCCATGTCTTTCTTTTTTGAATTTATTTCTTCAGTTTCAGTATTTCTTGCTTCCTAATATAATAACCCTGCCAGGAGAAATGGTATCTGATAAATTCATTTGCACTAAGGTGTCATAGGTTATTCTTCCTAAGGGTATTATTTGCATTTTTAAAAAGCCAAAAAGGACAGTGAAAAGGAATTAATCAAGAGTGGAATTCTGGGTAATAGAAGGGAAGAATAAAGAGTGTAGGCTCCTTGAGGGAAGAGAGGTCTGATTTTAATTTTTGTCCCAGTATCCCCAGAATATAGCACAACGTGGCACACATAGTTGGTACTTCATATGTTTGTTAAATTAAACTGAGATGTTTGGGGGTAGGAAGATTTCCCCGGCAGTCTTTAAATCATACTGCTTAATTAATTATATACTTTATAAAATTTCAGTTACATGCTCCATCAATCCAAATCCCATACATGCCAATTTACATATATATCAAGGGTCATATAAAGGAGTCATACAAGGGATTGGGACTGTGTCCTAGCCTTTTATGAGATGGACCACACATGTGCCCTAGGCAGTTGCTAAAGAGCACACATAGTCAATGGTTTCTGATTGGTCCTCCGGTCCCCGTGATGATTGAAGATGCTGTATCAAAGAGAAATGATGACTGAGCCAGGAAGAGTTGCCTATCTATGGACTATGAGGAGTGAGGAAAGAGAGTTTCTAGTTACTTTTCAAGAAATCTGTTTGGGCCAAGCTAATGTCAGTTCTCCCGTGAACTTCAATCAAGCAAAAGGGGGAACAGTTATTTCTCTCCCTAATTCCCAACTTAACAGCAGCCATGAAAACCACACGCATTTAGTAGTGAGAACAGGTACTTGTCCGCTGGCTACTGCTTCTGCTTAATGTTTATTTCTCTGAACAAAGGTGACAGAATCACAGGATGGATGTTTCTAGCCTTGACAGCTACTTTGTGAGCTGGAATTTAGGAGATCCAGTGTCAGGTCTTGACTGCCAGCAAGAGGTGACGTCTGAAACTGCATTTCTCAGAGGAGAGAAGCACCACTGCCAATAAAACTGTGCAACTTAAGGGCTAAACAAAGCCCAAGCCATGTCCTGGCTTGTCAAGAGAGCTGGACCTGTGAGATGCACAAATAGTACAGGTCAGAAACAAAAATGAAATCTCTCTTTGGCTGTCCTAAAAAGTATTTCATGTTATCAGTATTTGAATCACTTCTTTTTTAAACATGAAACTTTCTCAAATTTTTGCAGGTAATATAGACAATTTGTGCTTGCCATTTCTTCAAGGCCTCTCTGTTTTTGTCTCCAATTCAGCAGAGGAAATCACCAAATGTAATTAGTGATCAACATTTCAGGGACAGAAAAATACTGCCTTTTCAACTTGTAAATAGAGAGGTCTCCGATGTGGAAATGAGCCTTGTTAAGAGAAAATTTCTGGCCATGTCTGGGCAGAAGATTTAAAAATAATCTACCAAGAAATGTATTCTGGAATTCTCTTTGCTGAGCCAATCATTCTGAGGAGTTTATTGTGTCAGATAATAATAATAATAATAATTTATTATTATATTTAGCAATTATATTCAAAATATCACCTGCTTTTAAAACTTATAAAACTTCTGAAAGTATTTTTACATCAATTATTTAATTTGTCTTTCAGGACAACTCTAGAATATGGCTGTTTTTTGAATGTTCAAGTTGAATGCTATTTTATTCTCATCTTTCTGAACTGAGAAAGCAGGGATTAGACTTAGGTAAAGAGTGAACTAGATGGCCTTAGAAGATCCTTCCAAACCTAATTCCATGAATCTGCAGGTAGTCACTTGTAGTTTGAATGAGCCACTGCTTGCTGACTAGCAAGAGGGTGGTAGGACCAAAGGAGAGTTGAGGAAAAGTCACTAAAGGGTGAAGAATATGAGAAAAAAGATATAAAATGGTGTGCTGGAAGAGGGGAAGAGAATTACCAACTTCCCAATAGTACTTTCACAACTCATAGCTGAGGATTTGTAGGGAGGTTCTTGACCCTCCATGACCTCAACAAACATAGTGTTTAGCTTTCCCAAGAGTGGACAACATAAGCAGTTTTACTCAGATTTATAATCCTTTCAATACTTCTGATCTCCTTTTCAAATATGACACCTATGCTGGGAACTCTTATTGTAAAAATTCTCAGCCCATCAAAAAGATTCCAAGGGTCAATAGCAATGTTGTACTGATCGCTTCTTCTTTTTTTTTTTAAATTTTATTTTATTTAATAATAACATTGTATTGACAGAATCCATGCCAGGGTAATTTTTTACAACATTATCCCTTGCACTCGCTTATGTTTCGTTTTTTCCCCTCCCTCGCTCCACCCCCCCCCCCAAGATGGCAAGCAGTCCTATATATGTTAAATATATTGCAGTATATCCTAGATATAATACATATTTGCAGAACCAAACAGTTCTCCTGTTGCACAGGGAGAATTGGATTCAGAAGGTAAAAATAACTTGGGAAGAAAATCAAAAATGCAAATAGTTCACATTCGTTTCCCAGTGTTCCTTCTTTGGGTGTAGCTTACTGATCGCTTCTGATCTGAAATGAAGTCTTCCAAAAATCTGTTATCAACAAGTCTTTTGCCTCAACAACTGATTATTTTATGCTGCAAGATTTTATTAAATTGTTATATTTCAGGTTAATGTAAATTCACAACTTAGGATCTTTAATTAAAGAGGAATTAGAGGACATAACAATAATCAAGTGAGGTGGCAATGGTTATTAACATAGCCTTATAATGCTGTGTGAAGCACAGAATAAAAGGACTAATACAATCAGAAAGAAGACTTTTTTATTATTATGAGAATAATCACAAATTTCATTGCATGCAAAAATATCATTGCAGTCCTGTTGCAAAGGACTAATGAAGGGTCCATAATTGGAGGACTTAATCTGCATATTCTTTCAATGCCTGCCTGTTTTGTGTCTTCCAAAGATTCTTTTGGATTATAAATTTGCAATGGTGGAGACATGCCCATATTAAGATATGTGGTAACATATACCTGTGCCTATTTAAAAATGAAGACTCCAAACATTACACCTGGAAAAGGCTTTTTGGATCAACAGTAAAGGATTCTTAAACAAACATTTTGTGTCATAGATCCCTTTGGCAGATCCTAGGAGTCCCTTTCTCAGAATAATGTTCTTAAATGCTTAAAATACATAAAAGTACAAAGGAAACCAATTATATGGTAATACAGTTATCATTATATTTTTAAACTACTTAACAGACTTCAAGGTAAGAACTTCTGATTTAGTCTACTAACTCTCACTTGATTTTACATTTGAGGAAACTGAGGCTCAAGATGACACATTTCAATTCAACAAACATTAATTCTACCATATACTGGTGGCTGTGCTAAGTCTCTATATTGATACAAAGTTTAAATAGATAGTAATCCCCTCCTGCCCTCATGAAGCCAACAGTCTATCAATATGACGTATCTGACACATACTCTGACAATTCTAATACAAAACAACACATTGTGAATAGATTAGAAAGGTATAAAACAAGATATGGTGGGAAAGTTGTTAGCAAAGGAGCAAAGGTCTGGCACAACCAGAAGAATATAAAACAAAAATTAGTAGGACAGTGGTGGGAGAAAAGTGTAAAGAGGAGAAAATAAGAGAAATGACAAAAGAGAAGATTCAGAAAAGCCTGGAGAGAGAGCTCTGACTGCGATACAATAAAAAGAACTCTGACATCAGAGGTCCGGGGTCCAAATCCCATGTGCGGCAATGACTACATTTGTGACTTTGAGCAAGTTGACTTTTCTGTGTTTTCATTTCCCTGCTTGTGTTTTCATTCCCCCATTTGCCCAAAATTAAAAAGGAAGGGGAGTGGGAGGACAAGATTGCTTTTAAGGCCCTCTTCTAGTCTAGATTTATTATCCTGCATACTGAGGCAAGGTAAAGTTAATACAACCAAGAAAACAATATTCTTGGATACAATATCATAAGCAGGAAGAACAATAATAACAACAATGCAACCAACTCTCAAATCAAAGGCTGTGTTATAATGACCAAGCTTAGCACTGGAGAAGAGCTGAGAAAATGCATCCCCTTCCTTCTTTGCATTTTGAGTACATGGATTAATATAGATTACACATCCAGCAACTTATCTACATTAGGTCCTATTTACTCCAGGGATTTGAGGAATGCTAGTTCAGATATTGAAAATCTTTTTAAATAGCCTCAATCCATAGCAGACAGAACCATATCTTTGATGACTGAGGAATTCATTGTGTCTCTGTGTAAGCATCCTGGGTCCAGAATAGTTGTGTGACTATGAGCAAATCACTTAACCTCTCAGAGTCCTGACTTCATCTAAAAATCTGAGCTAATATGAATTATATTGCTTACTTCTAAGTAAGGATAAGGAATGTGCTATATTGATGTGAACTTTAAAGATGATTACTATAAACATTCTGATAGAGATTCTCATTGTACCAGAATATAGTTAAATATATAGAAGATTTAAAATAGTACATTGAGTGTGTGTGTGTGTGTGTGTGTGTGTGTGTAATATCAAATAAATTCAGGAAACATCTGAAAGAAGTCTACCAAAAATTTGGAAAAACACATTTCAGACTTTATTACCATGAAAAAGATCACTGAAAATATTAACTTCTAACCCTTATGCTTACTTCCCCCCAAACAAAAATTTAATGAGAATAATTTACAACACACACACACACACACACACACACACACACACACATGCTGACACTTCTATATATACATAATGAGGGCATCCTTGATGAAGGAATGAGAAGTCAAGGTCTTGTAAGTGATATTATGTAGCAGACTACACAGTCAATTGAAGGATGGAGAGAAAATAAGATACTACTGTATTGCTTGTTTTTTATCTAAAAAAGCAGTTTTGTTGATACATTTTACTTTTACATGGCAAACATTTACATATCATACTCACTTTGTGAGAGATATAACAAAGTTAAACCAGTTAAAGAGTGACTTTATTTGAAAGTTCAGGCA
This sequence comes from Antechinus flavipes, assembly GCF_016432865.1. Lineage (NCBI taxonomy): Eukaryota > Metazoa > Chordata > Mammalia > Dasyuromorphia > Dasyuridae > Antechinus > Antechinus flavipes. The sequence continues at coordinate 84,594,105 of NC_067402.1, forward strand.
ACATTCTGTGGTACCTCCACAACTTTGTGTTTTAAAAAATTAATAGAAATCTGTCTTCTTTTTCTTCCCCCCTCCAGTTCATCTGTTGTTTTGAGAAAAAAATGAGGAAAAAAATTTCTTATAATAAATATTTTTGTTTTCCAATTATATCTTATTCTTCATGACTCTTTGGGGTTTTCTTGGCAAAGATACTGGAGTGGTTTACCATTTTCTTCTCCAGCTCATTTACAGATGAGGAAACTGAGGCAAATAGGTTGAAGTGATTTGCCCAAGACCAACCAGCTAGTAAGCGTTGGAGGCCACCTTTGAACTTAGGAACATGAGCCTTCTTAACTGCAGGCCAGATGCCCTATTCACTGTACAACCTTGCTGTTGTCGTTCATTCTCAAAGACAACTATGACTTCAGTGAAGCAATATGATGAATTGGATTTAAATGACAGAGAGCTATGCAAAGTCATCCATCTCATTTACTCCTCCAGAACCATTGGGGTCCAATGGAAAGCTATAGATCAGGATGATTGGAGATGGCTTTGCATGCAGCGAGAGACCTTAGCCTTTTTAAACTAAGATCAAAGCAACCTCCCATTGAGTGATTAAGGCTAAGACAGAAAATGGCCTCTTTTACCTAGTCAAAAAAAAATCCACCAAAGGGAAAGACCCTCAGATTTTCTGATCTGACATTTCACATAATGTATTCTACATATAAATTAAATAAATAAGATGACAATATACAGCCTTGTCATACTTCATTTTCAATCTTAAACCCAAAAGTTGTTCTATGCTTGGTTCTAACTATTGCTACCTGGCCCAAATATAGGTTGCTTAGGAGACAAGACAATTTGTCATTCCCATCTCTTAGGGGAATTGCTACGTTTTTGTGATCCATGTAGTCAAAGCCTTTAGTGTAGTCAGTGAAGCAGAAGTTTTTCTGGTACCCCCTTTTTGCCCATAATACAGCACATATTGACAATTTGGTTTCTAGTTCCTCTGTCTTTATGAAACCAGTCTGTTCTTCTGGTAACTCTCAATGCACATATTGCCAAAGCTTGCACAATTTTAAGCATAACCTCGCTGGCATATGAAGTAAGTGCAACTCGTCTGCTAATAAATCTGAGTAGACCCTATTACTATAGAGGGCAAGAGCATCCTCTCAGTCATCCAAGCTCACAACCTAGGAGTCATCCTGGATTCCTTAGTCTCTCTCACTCCCCATATCCAAGCCATTGCTAAAAGCTGCTGATTTCACTTTTACAATATCCCTGGAATACTCCTTCTCTCCTGTGACACAGCTCCTATTGTGGTTCAATCTTTACATATAATTGAAAAAAATAATACTACTGAGAAAATAAAATAAAATCCTTGTATTCTCTCCCCTTGCTCCTCACATCTAGTATAGTGCCTTGTGCACAGTTGATGTTTAAGGAATCTTCATTTTTCATGCCATCAGGTCAAATGGCCTCTAGCTTGGCAAATGCAATGAAGGCTTGGGAAGACAGTGTTCAAGCTAGGATGTTACATGGACTCAGAAGGCAGAAGGCAGTGTTACCAAAGTCAACAGCCACAATCACAGATGCCAGGACAGTCTCCACAATCACATCTTTGCAGACAAACCTATCACCATCAGTTATATCATTCTTCGAAAACAAAAGTTTTATGTATGAGGTGGTAAACAATATGCTGTGAACTTTTAGTAATCAAACAAAAGAATTCACATAAGAAATAGGGCTATGAAAAACCACTTCTCAGCAAAGAGTAATGAAAATATTGCTTTCCTCCTACTTTCTAATGACCTTAAGGTCTTATACCATGTTTATCTGGACTATATAATTATATAATCTCTTCATCCAACCCTCTTCCATAGGGTAAACCAGGCACTTTGGGGTACTACGCTTGTTAATGATGGTAGCTGCCAATGACCAATGGGCATAGACTCAATGAATAAATTCACTAAAGTCAGAATCATATCAAGAATTCTTTAGAACAACTAACTTTATAACTCTTGAAAACTCACTCACTCCTGCATTCCCTTTCCAGGAAAGGCATATATAATTAGAGAAGCAGTGTTGTTGAAAGGGAAACATCTTCCTGTTGTAATCTTGTCCCAAGGCAGGCCCACTCATGCCTAAGATACAGAGATTTTTCATTCTCTCCATTTTCCATCCCCTCCGTGTACCTTTCCAGATTAGCCATGTATGTAAATGTGTATGTGTACATGGTGGAAAGAAGGAGATGAAAGGAGAGGTGGGAAAGGAAGAGGAAGAAAGGAGAGAAAGAAAGGGGAATAAAAGAAAGAAGGTGAAAAAGAAGGGGAGGTTTTTGAAGAAGATAGGGAAGGGATAGGGGATAAAGGAAATAGGAACATGGAGGAAGATAAGGGGAAGAGAAGAGAGGGAGATAAGAAGAAATGATGAAGGAGAGAAAAATAAAAGGGAAAGGGGAAGGGAGAAAAGGGAGATTTTAATTTAAAAATCACAGGATAAATTATTTCCATAAACTAGGACCAAAAATAAGCAACACCGATCAAGAGTGGTAAAAACAACAATAACAAACAAACAAAAAAAACCAAAAAACAAACAAACAAACAAAAAATGAGCAGGTTCCTTCAAGCAGAAGGCAGAAATAAAACCAGACAAATTTTGAACCTTCCTGGATGATGCAGGGCAATTCCTTGGACTTGGTCCCTGGAGACCCAGAGTTGTTGTTACTGTAGGTTGCCAATCAAATTAAATTTGCTTGCTTTGGGAGAAACTGCAATTTGGCCAATCATTCCCTAAAGGAAATACAAACTCGATGTGAGATTCTATGCAGCCGAAGCAAAGAGGCTGGCCCCAAGCCCTAATTAAGGTTCTCGTCAATTAGCAACAGCAACCCCTTGCTACTTCCAAAGTGTGCCAAATTAATTAAAGAAGAAGGTTTGGCTTAAAAAGACAGCTTTAGTTTACAATTTTAAGGATGGAGGGAAGTTGGGGGGTGATGGAAGAAGCCAAAAGAAAAGAAAAACTATTGTAAGAAGGATTTTAGATTCAAGAGCTCATGGAATTACACCAGTTAGGTGATCACAAAGACTTTTGTAGTCTCTGGGTCCTTTGAAACTTTTTGTTCTTCTAGAATACATAAAAAATCAGCAGCAATTCAGGAAAGGATGTTCCAACTAGAAAAATTATGTCTTTCATCCATGTCACTTTGAGAATGTATCTGGTTGTATAACCTAGAAAGATGTCTTGGCCAATGTCAAAGTATTCTGAAGTATGAAAATTTCCGCCCCAAACCACCATTTACCTATCATGACATTCCAAAGACTCTTTGGACCATGACAGTTGCTAAACCGATATAATCAAGAAGATTATAGATCTACAAAGGGCCTCAAAGATCATCTTGTACATTCAGAAGATGAAATTTATGCCCAAGTTGGGTAGAAGGCTTATCCTAGATCTCACAGGAAATTCTGATAAACCCTCTAATCTCCTGACTGCTATTTTATTGTTGTTGCTGTTGCTGTTGCTCCAACTATTCCATACTACCTTAAGAAAAACAATTTGGAAACTAGATTGCCTTTGTAGCCATTCATTTTGTATCCTGTTATAAATGAAATAAATAACTTATTGTTAAAAGTGTTCTAGCTTCCTATGATGTCAAATTTTATTGAATTTAAATATTTTCCTTGATTTTTAATTACTCTTTGAAAAGGCAAACTCTAGTAAAACATTTTTACCTTTTGGTAAAATGCCTGTTAAGTTTCTTCTCTTGCTTATGGTTTTTAGTCTTAAATAGATAGTATATATATATATATATATATATATATATATATATATATATATATATATATACACACACACACACACACATATATATATATACACACATACATATATATGTATATATAATTTGTGTATATATATATATATATAAATGCATAGATGTATACAACTATACATATATGTATGTGCACACATAAGGATCTTTTAAGGAACCTCCTTTTAAATGGCAGCTTTTGCACCTGGGTAAATTATGTCTTTAACTTTCTTTTCAAAAAGCAGAGAAAGAATTGTTGCCAAAATAAATTCTTCTCTTTTCTTCATATTATTGGTTATTCCCCAAAATAATAATAATAAGTCATATCCACTACCTGGGTTTTATCCTTTAAAAAAAAGAAAGAAATCAAACTGAGGGTTATATTTGTTCCAGAATTAAGATTAGCTTATGATCTGCCATTCCTTTCTTGTGGTCATCTACAGAGAATTCCCTGGCTTTGTGCTAAAACAAGAGCCTCTCAAGCATTTAAGTGGCGTTCCAAGGCGTTGGAATCTCCTTTTTCATTCCACACACAGTTGACACACTGGGTTCATTCAGGAAAGGGTTACAGTACACAAAAAGTATGCCCAGGCAACTATCCTTTTAATCTCACATCAACTAAGCAGGGAGTAATTTTTTTCGTTAAGTAACAGGCTCAGTACATGTAATGGCTGCTTCTTAGTTTGATGGCTGGTATGGGAGAATTGAGGTTGGAATCATAGCCACACTAAGCTGTGAATGGTTAACAACTTAGGGTATATTAGGAAGACCTAAAGCCTTAACTGAAAGGATAATGCTGTTGCTGGGTTTTTTTTCCAATGAATTTCTGGTAGTAAATATTGAGGGACTATTTTAACTTTGGAGGAGGATGGAAGTGTTTTTCAGAACCCATGGAATTACACCAGTTAGGTGGTCACCCAGACTCTGGGTCCTTTGAGACTTCTCATTATTTCAGAATTCATGAAAAATCAGCAGCAATTCATGAAAGGATGTTCCGACTAGAAAAGTTATGTCTTTATCGATGTCATTAATAATATTAATTCCAATGATTTTCTTCTCTTTTTATCTCCCATTAACTGTTTTTCACTTTAAAGAACTTAAATGATCACCACTCTTTCTGCTTGAAATCTCCGAGTTTAGAGAACTACTATCATCATTACAGTTGGGAAGGATAGTAGAGATCATAGGATCAGAGATTTACTACTGAAAAGGACATTAGAGTTCATTTAGTCCAGAAATGTCAAAAACATTTGGCCCACAACAGTCTTGAGTACAGCCTGAATCAGATTAAAATGTACTTTCTATCTGATTTTAATGTATTGATGTATTAATAACAAAATAAATATAAAAATATATGAAAATGATTGTCTCTATCCTACTTCCCCCATATGCATCCCCAATCTAGTCCATGAGTTCTTAACCTAGGAGCTTATGAACTTTGTTAATATTTCATTGTAATTGGATTCTTGTTTAATCTCTTTTTTATTTTGTACATTTAAAAGAATATTCTGAAGAAAGTCTTCACTAAAAAGGTTAAGAACTCCAGAACTAGAACAACGGTCTCATTCTACAGCTGAAAAGATTGAAGCCTGGAGAAATAAAGAGATTTGCTTATAGTCACAAAGATCCTAAGTGGGAGATATGAACCTAGTTTTTTTTAAGCAAATTTTAAAAGGAAGCTATACAGAGAAGCCAGGGCAGAGGAGGAAATTGGGTTCAAAGTGGGGTAGTTGGGGGTGGGGAGCCAGGGAAGAGACCATGTCCATCTCTTTCCCAGTTTCACCAAGTCCCTGATGCTGCTCATAACAGAAGGAATGGAAGAGCGGGAGCCCTGCTGAGATTCATTAGCCTTACCAAAATTGCCACCTTGAAAGGCGCACTGAGCTTATAAGCACTTGCCGGAGACATCATTGTCTAGCTCCCACCCAAGCATCCTCTGATGAGTCACTATTTGCTCTCCTTTCATTTTAGAAAGATGAAAAGTTTCAAAGAAAATAGTTGTTTTAATTTTTTTAAGGAAAAGAAAAAGGCATTACAATTAGGGGAGGGGGAGGAAGCACAAACATTTGAAAAGGAAAAAGGGGGCTTTGGTGTTCTGTTTTCAGGGTTGAGGCTTAAGGGGAAAACAGTTTTTAAAGAGGCATTTTCTTCAAGGAAAACTCTTCTTGGCCAGAAGCACTTTGAGGAGCTAAAACAACAGTTAATTTGAGTCACAAGCCAGGTAAGTGAATGGCTTCAAAGCTAGGGTTGTTTGGACAGGGCCATGATTATTTCAAAGGCCTCAAAAACAAATGAAAAGGCTGTTTGTTTCTTTTTTTTTTTTGCTGTGGTCTCTGCAATAGCAGGCAGGACTTTATTCACGCAACTGCTTTCAGTGAGTGTAAGGGAGAGAGCCCAGTGTCTTTTGGAGATTTTAAGAAACTCTCAGAGGCCAGACCTGGAGAAATTACACAGGACTAGTCTTATGGCAGGCTTCCCATGCCCCCTTTAAAGGACATTTAGTTGGATCCCACTATTCATCCGGGTTATTAAGGCCAGACGCAATTCTTCTTTTAATTCCTATCCCTTCTGGTTGCCCATAATGGAGCTGGGGGTAGAATGGATAAAGCACTAAATTTAGAGTGAAAAATACCTGAGTTCAACTCCTACCTCATAGCTCGAACCTAAGTAAATTCTCTATAAACCTCAGTTTGCATATCTGTAAAATGGAAGCATCACTAACATTTACATCATAAGTATCTCGAAATCACATCCATACACAAATGAAAAGTGTTATATACATTTTAGCTCTTATGATCTTTAACAAGAATACTTTAGATGAATGATCTCTTTTGAGCTTCACAAAAGCGTAGAGAGGTAGGTACCACAATGTTTATTGTAATCTTCATTTTAAAGAGGAGGAAGTTAAGACTCAAGGCCTGGAGCAACAGAAGCAAAATAATTTTACCAAGTCAGTCTCATTCACTGTGATGAGGATTCCTTTTCTATTCAGTCTTGCCCATTGGCTTTTTGGCCTCTGATCTAGGGTTCAGACCTCTGGCTCCGGTGTAAGAAGTCTGTCTTCAGTATCGCAGCATCTGCTGAGTATCTGTTCTCTTGCCAAATCCAAGCCAACCCTCTTCCTTTCCTGTGCTCACCTGCTGATTTCACACCTGTTGTTTGGCAGCCCCTCACAGAAAATTGAGTTTTGTGAGACCTAGCTTCTCACTGGTGGTTCCTTAACTTGTAGAACCAATGCTCAGGTTTTCCAAGAAGCAGGGCACAGTTTGTAAGTACACTTAGAAAGAAGCCATTAATCCTTCTGTACCCATAAGCATCATTTCTTAAAGAAAGAAAAAATATTATTTTGGGACCAATAGGCCTTTGCCTAAAAGTACATTTCTCCTAACCCCCAACCTTAATGATCTCTATTCGAGCTATGGGGCCCAACCCAACTAGTTTCATAGAACTCTCTGGCTACCCATTTCTTGTTACATGAGCATCTCCCACTCCCAAACCCCATTCCCTGACAGTTCTCTGCAGTTCTAACTCGCATGCTCCTTTCCCTCTCCAAAATGATTTTCCCCTTCATATGTAGTTTTGGCTAGTTATAACCCTAAAACCTGCCAGAAAGCCAGAAAACACTGCAAGGTGTTGTGAAGAAAATGCTATCTTAGATATACAAAATGTAGGATGAAAATATATACACATAAAGAGTTAAATACACAGAACAAAATAGTCAATGACTATAACAATCAAGTATTTGACAAACCTAAAGGCCCCAGCTTTTGGGATAAGAATTCACTATTTGACGAAAACTGCTGGGAGAATTGAAAACTAGTATGGCAGAAAGTAGGCATAGAGCACACCTAACATCATATAGCAAGATAAGGTCAAAATGGGTTCATGATCTAAAAAAGGATATTATAAACAAATTAGATGAACATAAGATAATTGACCTCTCAGATTTGTGAAGGAGGAAGGAATTTGTGACCAAAGAAGAACTGGAAATCATTATTGATGACAAAATTATAATTTTTATATACAATACAAAAAGATAATTTTGATTATATTAACTTTAAAAAGTTTTTGTTCAAATAAAACTAATGCAGACAAGATTAGAAGGGAAACGATAAAGTGAGAAAATATTTTTACATACAAAGGATCTGATAAAGATCTCATTTCTAAAATATATAGAGAATTGACTCAAATTTATAGTAATTTAAGCCATTCTCCAATTGATAAATGGTCAAAGGATATGAACAGACAATTTTCAGATGAAGAAATTGAAACTATTTGCAGTCACATAAAAAGGTGCTCCAAATCACTATTGATCAGAGAAATGCAAATTAAGACAACTCTGTGTTACGTACCTGTCAGATTGGCTAAGATAACAGAAAAAGATAATGACAAATGTTGGAAGGGATGTAGGAAAACTGGAATACTGATACATTGTTGGTGGAGTTGTGAATGGATCCAACTATTCTGGAGAGCAGTTAGGAACTATGCTCAAAAAGTTATCAAACTGTGCATATCCTTTGATCCAGCAGTGTTTCTACTGAGCTTTTATCCCAAAGAGATCTTAAATGAGCGAAAGGGACCCTCATGTGCAAAAATGTTTGTGGCAGCCCTTTTTGTAGTGGCTAGAAACTGGAAACTAAGTGGCTGTCCATCAGTTGGAGAATGGCTGAATAAGTTATGGTATATGAATGTTATGGAATATTATTGTTCTGTAAGAAATGATCAACAGGATGATTTCAGAGAGGCCTGGAGAGACTTACAAGAACTGATGCTGACAGAACCCAGAGATCATTATACACGGCAACAAGACTATATGATGATCAATTGTGATGGATGTGACTCTTCAACAATGAGATGATTTAAACCAGTTCCAATTGTTCAGTGATGAAGATAGCCATCTACATCCAGAGAGAGAACCCTGGGAATAGAGTATGGACCACAACACAGCATCCTCACTCTCTCTAATGTTATTTGCTTGCATTTTGTTTTCTTTCTCAGTTCTTCTTTTCCTTCCTTCATGATATAATTTTTCTTGTGCAAGAGAACTGTATAAATATGTATACATATATTGGATTTAACATGTATTTCAACATATTTAACATGTATTGGACTACCTTCCAGCTGGGGTGGGGGTGGGAAAAAGGAGGGAAAAATTTGGAACAAAAGATTTTGCAAGGGTCATTGTTGGAAAAATGACCCATGCACATGCTTTGTAAATAAAAAAAAAATTAAAAAGAATTAAATAACAAGGCTCATTTAGTAGAGGATTTAGTTTTTACTTAGGGGACTAAAAGAGTTCATAGGATACCTAAAGTCCCTAAGTACTCCCAGAAATAACCAATATTTAGCAAGATCTGGTTGTATGAGATCCTCTTGTTCACTGAGGCCAGTGGACAGGGAGTATTTTTTCTGTCAGAACTAAGAGATAACAAGTAAACGACTAGCTCTTTTCTTCATTCTTTATCATCATCAGTCATAAATTATATCTGTGCTTCAAGATAAGCCTGCTAACATGGCTCATGGATGAGATATGTTGTTCATACTTCTTAAAAAATAAAATAAGAACAGTAATAATAATAATATTTTATATAGTACCTATCATGGAAAAGGCATAATGCTAAATGCTTTATAAATATCTCATTTGGTCCTCACAACAACCCTGGGAGATAAATACTATTGGGAGGCAAACAAGTTTAAGGTCATGTAGATAACACTAATAATGGGCATGTTTGCCTTTTCTCTTATTAGAAAAATTCCCAAAACACATTATAGTCTAGTAGACTGAATTTGACTCATTTGACACATTCTTTTCTGTAAGAACTGAATGCTACAATGGAATTAATCCACAGTAGTTGAAACTTAAACTCCAAATCATCAATTAGAAAGGACATGAACACAACATCTGGTTTCCAAGAGACAATGAAAATTATTCTGAGGTATATTAAGAATAAAGATCATGTTTGGATGAACTCAGCAACCGAGTTAGCATCGGGCTTAGCATTAGTATTGCAGCAACTGAGGTTAGATGGAATCAATCAGCATTAAAGTTTCTCATTGTCTTCAGAATTATAATGGGGAAGGGGTACATATTATAAATAAAACCTTTTACAACAGAAAACCAAACAATGGGCATTAAATACATCTGATGGTCTATTTAAATGACATTCTACATCAGTAATACCAAGAGTAATACCAGCCATACCTCATTGGCTCTTTCATGGGTTTAATTTGGATTATATAATATACATATATATAATATTTCAAAGAGACTTTGAAAAAATCATAAGTTTCATCCCCCCATATCAAGCACTCTTTTCTCACCTAGAAAGTGAGAATAATATGTGTACTACCTACCTAATAATACTGCTGTAAGGAAAGCTCTTCATGAATATCTCTACTGCAAAAATTACATCTGCCAGCTGACACCTGAGAGGAACCTGAGAACCTCCAAAAACATCCCATTACTACTAAAGATATTCTACACAAATAGATTTATTTCCATGGCCCTGCCAGTATTACTAATTTACATGGATCTTCATCAAATCATTCTACAATAACTAGACTAGGAATTGATACTAAGGTAGAAATGAAAGAATCTAATGAAATGAAAGAATCCTTGTTTTGGGGAAGTTTAGCTCCTATTAATAGAAACATATAAATAGTAAAAATACATAAAATATAAATATAAATTATAAATAATAAATATATCCATAAATGGATATGCTATATATATATATACATATGCAATTAATTTTTTTTTGAGGAGAAATCTCTAGCAACTTCAGGGATAAGAATGACAGGGACAAAGACAAAGATCTGGAAGGGAATCTGGTCTCTTCATTTTACAGATAAGCATTTGAAAAGAACTTGGAAGAATATTGAGAATTCTGTGAAGGGGAGTCAAGGAGGGAGAGTGTTCCCTCAATTCATTTGTTAGGGTGTTGATTTTCCATCCAGCTGTTTATTGAAATGAAACTATGTACAAGGTTAAAAGCCCTAGATTTGGAGGGAGGAATGTTGGAAGGTGTTATGAACTAAATTTGTGGATTCTTGGAGTAGGCAAGAGTAGCCTCTACTAAATAAGCCTTGTTATTTAACTCTTAAAAAAATTTTTTTTTATTTACAAAGCATGTGCATGGGTCATTTTTCCAACATTGACCTTTGAAAAACCTTTTGTTCCAAATTTTTCCCTCCTCCCCACCCCCCACCCCCTACCCAGCTGAAAATCCTGGCTCTTTTCATTCAGTGCCAGCTCTTTGGACCTTTGGTCCAATCTGTAATGAGAGAAGGTTGAAAGAGGTTCCATGATCCTATGTATCAATAGGATTTTCCTATTCTTGAAAGAACTCATTTTGAATCAGTGCTAAACATTTCCCAATAGATTTCTCAAGAAGCAATTGATAAAATTCAGCTCAAAAACATTTAACAAGTACCTACTAAATATGAAGTATTAGAAATACAAAGGTGAAAAGTGACATGGTATCTGCCTTGATGAGCTCACACTCGAACAGAAGGATGTGCCTACATGCAAAGAAGAGATCCAGAGGTCATATTGGGATCTTCTTAGTGGCCACTTTATTTTGGATAACGTGAAGTTCACACGGGGACTTTTCATCTTGCCTAGAACATGGCATAATAAAATGATCATCAAAGTGGTGAGCACTCCATTGTTCCCATTCTATAGCTGGCTACTCCAAGAGTTCACAAATTTAGGTCTACCAAATGGAGAATCATCAAATTCATCAAACACTTTGCTTTTTCTTCAGTTCCAAACAACTCATCAGCTTTAGTAAAACCCTGTCTACCTGGACTAGAATTGTAAGGTAGGAAAAAATCTGAAATGTAAAAGCTTGTGGAAATTCAGGTTTCCATCTATTTAAGTGCATTTGATTTACTTGAACATTGTATGTCCAGCACATAATCATCTAAGACAAAAGTATAAATATTATCATTCCTTAGCTTTCTGAGTGTGCTTATCTATTGGTAACCAGAGTTTGATCTTCAGCATTGATAAATAAATTAATATCTTCCCCATAGAAACAGAATTCTCTGCTCTAATCCAAGTATTTTGCTCTTGAAATACATTTACATTAATAGATAGATAGGGATAGGGCCTGGAGCTATGATTCACTCGCTCATAGGGACCTCCTTCTACCATTACAAGTAGAAATATGTACCTACTCCGCAATTTACAATCTTAGAAAATTGCCCAGAGAACTGAGATGTTAAGGGACTTGCCCACTAAACACATTTGGCACTTATGTAGCACTTTTGAATTTGGGAAGCACTTAGATACATTATTTGAGCTTCTCCACAAATCCACGAAGAAGGTTCTCTTGAGTATTTTATTCCTATTTTACAAATGAAGAAACTGAGGTGTTGGGAATCAAACCCAGGTCTCCCTGTCTCCAAAATGTGATGGTAAATTAACTAGATCTCCAGAGTGAGGAAAAAAACCCAAAACGTTTACACCCTAGTGCCACAATTTTTTTCAAATCCAAACAATCAACAAAACAATAATTCATGCCTTGAGTAGTAGCATTTGATTCTTTCTGAGGTGTAAAAATTTAATAGTCAGCTCTCTCAAGTGAGTACAAGCTGGTTCCAGCATACTCCTGGATGTGAGGTTTATATAGTGCTTTATAGATTGAATCTCATCTGATCCTCATCTGATCTGATCAGGTCATTTTTATTGACATCCCCATTTTATAGATGTGAAAAATTAAAGATTAGTGACTTGCTCATAGTCACCCAGCTAGGAAGATCTGAAGCAGAATTGGACCCAGTTCTCTTTGACTCCAAATTCAGAGTGATTTCTACCACCATAGTGCTTCTTGGTATCCCAATTCTACTAATGAGAACATATGATGTGCCTTTGGTCACAGAGCCAGAAAATAACAGAGCCAAAGCCAAGAACAGATATTTTCTGATTTTAGTGCCCCCAACTCTATCAATATGCCAATTGACTGAAATGTTAGTGATTTTGGTAAAAGTCAGCAATAAATGAGAGACATTTGGGTTTAAAGAAGGTTTTCTTAGGTTCATAGCTTTGGAATTAAAGGAGATTTGAAAAGTCAACCTATATAACCCCCTCATTTTACAGATAAGGAAATCAAGGCACCAAGAGGGGAAGTAACACAAGGAATAAGCTAGTTAAGATTTGAGCCCAAGGTTTTCCTGACTCCAAATCTAGTCTTCCTTTCCAATCTACCATGTTGTATACCTGTCTACGATGTCTTCATGATGACTTTCCAAGGACAGATGAGGCAAGTCCAGTGCATGTTTGTCCAGGTGTCCCTTCTATCCTCTTCCTAAATTAATGGGCATGGGCTCCCCCAGTCCCACCCTCTGCTTGTTTGCCTGCCTTTGTAGGCTCTGGTCAGGAAATGATGTCTGGTGATCATCACAAACAAACAACAGTCCTTCTTTGAAACCCCAGAATGGGGGGCATTGTTAGTAGCACGCACCATGTCAGCCCAAAGTCATTTTTTTCTGGCACAAGATGCTTCCTGCTACAACAGATCTAATCCCTTTTTAAACATTATTCATCTCCAACATCTGTTTCAGACTGAGATGAACTTCTCTCGTGTTATTCAAAGCCTATCAGGCTTCCAAGTGGGAGAGAAACTCTGCGAGGTAATCTTAGAACTGCTACGATGATAGAAGTCACACTCTGTTTTAGCTTGAGGTAAAATGGGTCTCTGTGCCAGTCACAGATAATTACAGACTGAAATATTACATGAAAATTAAAATATGTAAAATGTCTCTGGTGCTTCAAATAAATGTCAGAAACTGTCCATACACCTCAGTTACTAGACTCGAGGATCAAATTTAAACAGACACATTTATCTCAGCTCAAAGGGAGGCTTTTTCTGGATTCCCACAAGTGCTAGATTTGCATGGGAAGCTGATTGAAAGTCTTGAATATTTGACTCCTGGGAAGCAGTACTAGGAAACAGTAGGATGTACTGCACTGAAGTTAATCTGTTCTCTAGCTACATCTATACAATGTAAACTAATTTTTAAATGGTTAAATTTAGTCACAAGTTAATAACTAGGTACTTTTTAAAAAGTTAGCCAACTGACTTAATTCTGTAAGTTTTTCCCCAAAAAACTGTTTGAGTATAGACCAAAAGCCTCAATTATTAAACCTGACAGATCAGAGAGGAGAACATTTGCTTAGTGGAATCCTAATATCTTTAAAATAAAATGATTTGATGAATATATTTGCAAACTCAGATATAAGTGAAAAACATCTATGAATCTCAACATCTTTAATTCTGTAAATCACGCAAAGGGCATCTCCCATGAGAGTCAGCCTTAGAGAGAAGTAAAATACTCTTGGAAGGAAGAATACTCTAACTGATTAGCATGTATTTCTGTTCTATTTTGAATTAAGCATGAAGGGCAGCTAGAAAGGGCACTGGGCACTTAAGGAAAGTGTGAAGGGGAACAGTATTGAAATGCTGGGGGTGACTCATTCATTCATTCAACACACATTTACTAAGGGTCTACTATGTGGAAAATATGGTCCTACATATTGGGAGAGAGGAACAATTTGAGTAAAGCGGGGACATAAAGGGACATAGGTCTTTATGGAATTTACAGTCTAATATGTGGATGAGACAGAAGGAAATATACTCCACGTAAATATACTCCAAAACATGTTAAGTACATCACAAGTGCAAAATAAGACACTATATAGAACCTAGAAGAAAAAGTCATTACTGATCAAAAATCAAACACCTTACTTTACAATTTCACCGAGGTCGAATCTTATTTCCAGTCATAGTGTTGTAAAAAGACTAGGAATTAGAGTTTATGCTAGTCAGAGTACAGCACAGAAAAGAGCAAGGTTTTTATTGCTGGCAGATATAATAATAAAGCAGGAATATGAATCCTGTCTGCTTCACTTGGCTTTTGTCTTGCCCTCAGCTTCATTTGCATGCTAATTAAAAAAGAACTTGGCAGGGAGGTGAGCTTTGGTGCCCTAGCCCATAAAAGTTTGTTTTGGTGAAGGTTGTTTGGAGGGAAGTAGGTTGGTCTGGAAGTGGGGGCATACAGTCCCTGCGATGGATCTGGGGACACGGATTCACATTCAAGGATTTAGCAGAAAATAAATAAATAAACAATAAATAAATACATGAATAAATGAATGAATATTAACTATAAACTTTCCAACCATAACTCAGATAGTTGTCAAGAGTCAAGGACAAAAAGACAATACCATTAAAAGGAAAGAAAGAAAGCTTATTTTAGCCTAGGACATTCTGTTAGCTTTTTATATCTGCCAGCTAATTATGGTAGTTAATATTCTTCTAGCACATAGCCAAGACTATTAGTTTGTCCACGTCAAAGAGAATTTTTAATGTCGAAAAGAAATTGGGTGATTGAATGAATTTTATGAGATCCTCCAAATTAAGATATGTGTTTTGATAGTTTTCAACTTTAGTGAGAAGGTAGGCACAAGAGAGAATGTTAAGCATATATTAGGAAATACAGTTCAGGTTTGAGAAATGAAAAAGAACGAAGGTTTTTAGCCTATTAGTAGTCTTCTAGCCATGGGACTACTTTCAGACTGCCTCTAAAACCCTTATCTCCAGCCCTTGCTCCTGAAACCAGGTTTTTACAAGTGAGCCTTTTGAGAGAAAAGTACTTTATAACAATAAAGAGAAAAAAAAATCAGCAAATATATAATCAACATATCAATTAAGACTTTGCAATGTTTCATTGAGGAAGGTAAACATCCTCATATCTCTTCTTTGGAACCAAACTATAATTTCATAGTTTTTTGTTTCGTTTTGTTTTGTTATCATTTTTGCTGATTTTTTTTTCTTTCCGTTTGTATCAATGTACTGGTTGTTATTATTGTGTGTTGTTATGCATAGTTTTCTGGCTCTGTTACTTCACTTTGTATCAGTTCATATAAATATTCCCACATTTCTCTACATTCATCATATCTATCACTTTCTTCAGTGCAATAATGTCTCATTATATTGATGTACAACACTTTGTTTATTCATTCATAAATCAATGTGATTATATTGTATCTAAGATATACTGTAACCTATTTAACATGTAAAGGACTGCTTGCCATCTGGGGGAGGGGGTAGAGGGAGGGAGGGGAAAAATTGGAACAGAAGTGAGTGCAAGGGATAATGCTGTAAAAAATTATCCTGGCATGGGTTCTGTCAATAAAAAGTTATTTTTTTAAAAAATAAATAAAAATAAATCAATGTGATTAGGCTTAACTTCTAGTTCTTTTCTACTACAAAAATGTTTTGGGACCTTGGCTTTTACTATTGACCTATCTGGAATTTAAAATTAATAGAGAGAATCCCAGAGTCAAATAATATGGGCCCTTTAGTCACTTTCTAGATTCAAACTAATTTTCAGAACTTTAGAATTGCTAGACAACTTTTTTCAGTTGGTGAATAAATATGTGTATATGATGTCAAGGTCTTAGCAAAAATATTTACTGCTAAGTCATTTTTTTTTTACAAAAATCAACTACTTCCCTTATTCTACTTGTTTTAATTTTGTTCATGGAAAGGCCATTCAATTTCATTTAGTCAAAATTATCTATTTTATCTTTCGTGGTTGTCTCTACGTTGTCTTAGGTTAAGAAATCTACTCCTACTTATAGCTGACAGTTATAATTTTCTTCTAAATTCTTTCTATTTGATATATAGTTTGATTTTTAATATTCAGGTAATATATTCCCATTTGCAGATTATTGTGATATAGGATATAAGGCCTAAACCTTATTTCTGCCAACCTACTTTCCAAGCAATTCTACTTAAATAGGGAATACTCCTGAAGAAATTCATGTTCTCATATTTATCAAACATTATTGAGTTCAATTGTTTCTGATTCTTTCTTATCTAGTCTCATCCACTAATCCCCCTTCTATTTTTAAGCAAGATCGAATAGTCTTGATCATCACTGATGATTATAATTTGAGGTGAGGAATTATCTACCTTTCAATACAAATCTTGTTTTCATTTTCCCTTTGACATTTTAGATCTTTTGTACTTCCATATGGATTTTGTTAATATTTTGCCTATCTCAAATTGCTTTGGTAATCTAGTATAACACTAGCTCTATTAATTAGTTTATGTAATATCATCAGTTTTATTATATTGGAATGGCTAAGCCATGAGCACTGAATATTTGTCTAGTTATTTGTAATTCTTTTTTTAGGAAAATTTTATGTATTAGTAGATATTGACTAATGAATATTTAATGCATTTTATAGTTATTTTGAATGGGATTTCATTGTCTATTGTTCCATTCTTGATTTTGCTATTGCTATATAGAAATTGCATTACTTTTATGGAATAATTTTGTAATCCACTATTTTATTAATGCTACTAATTATCTTAATGTGTTTCTTTGCTGATTCTCTAAGATTTTGTAAGTTAATCATCATGTCAGCAAATGCAGAAAGTTTTAATTCCTTGTTGCCTATCTTTTTACCTTTAATTTCTTTCTTTCATGTATTGTTATTGATACTATTTCTAAAACTATGTCAAATGACATCAGGGAAAGAGAATATCTTTGATTTATTCTTGTATTTTTGAGAATACTTCTAGTATTTTCCTATTGAATATAATGCTAGTTTCTTACTAAAAAAAAAGAAATTTATTATAACAACACTAAGTAACTGGTTACAGAGATGAAAATTATATCAAAATCAATAGGTACTATGCAAATAGACCATTGGACTGGCTAAAGCAAAAATTAAAAATAACATCAAATTAGAAGGAAACTTCAACAGCTTTAACCTAAACTATTCAAATAAGCTGTTAAGCTGAAAATTAGGAAATGGGGGGAAGAGGACATTGATTGAGCATCTCTTACAAAAATGTAGCTAATGCACAGTAATTACTTGAGTAAGAAGGCCAAAAGAATGGAAAAAAAAAACATTTTAGCCAACAAATGCTTTGACAAGTAGAAAAAGGTGGCAGCCAAGAGCAACATGACTTTAGAATTCAAACACATTTGTAAAACCCTACAGAGAAGGTTGGCAGAAGATTATCAGCAATAGAACAATAAAAGGCAGTGGGAGTGAAAACAAGTTTATGGAAAGCTTGATGTAGGCTCCAACTCAGCCACATTCAAGAGTATTAATACCTGAAGGTGGCAAGAAGACAACAAATAGATGCAAAATGGAACAGGTGTTCCAAACTTAATAAAATGATATTCTTATCATCAGTGTTAATAGAATCAGCCAATATAGACCTATATACCTCAGTCCTCATTGTACCATATGAAGAAAAGGAACTGGCAACTAAAAAGAAATCAAGAAGAATGAGTCTAATCCCTCTTCCACATGTCAGTTCTTTGAATACTTGAAGATAACCATTATGTACCTCTCTTATTCATCAGCCTAAATATTCTCTTTTCATTCTATCAGTTATCATTTGGTATAATGTTAAGATTCTTCACCACCATACACAAGATGATCTCCCTTCTAAAAGATGGTACCTGGAGCTGAACACAATACTTCACATTTGGTCTGACCAAAGCAAAATATAGAGTAACTATCACATCCCTATATTTTGGATATTTTTCAATTCTAAATGCAGTCTAAAATTGAAATGAGATTTTTAACTATGTCACCCTGTTGACTCATATTAAGCTTACTATCCATTAAAATCCCCAGATCCTGTTCAAATAATTCTATAACCATATTTCTCTGTTGCATACCTAACAAGTTGATTTTTTGAACCCAGGTGTAAAATTTTATATTTATCTCTATTTAGTGTAATATTGTCAGATTTTGCCAAGACATAAACTTATGCTTTGTCTTTCTGTAGGATGAGAATACAGTCATTCCCAAAATCCTGTTGGCTTTCCCATTGTATAAACACACACACACACACACACACACACACACACACACACACACACACTTTCCAGATATTTAAGACCAGGGAACCAAAGTTAATGGAATGTCTACAGATTTTCATTTTAAGTCAGAAACTCATGTGATCTACCAATTTAATTCTAGTTAAGGGATCTTTAAAAGTAATGGTGTTCCAATAAATCATCTAAAAATTGTTCATTAATTCTTATTTTTATGTTTGGTTTCAGTTTATAATTTAAAATATACAGTTTATTTGGTTTCAAAGTTCACAATTATATTTGGTGGTTCTTTTCAAAGCTGACCCATCCTTGTTATTATCTATCCCTGTATTTTTTGTAAAATACTACTCTATATGACTCATCATTACCTGAATTTTCATTTGTCACTCAAATGTCTATAATATTTACCTTTTCATGTATATAGACTTCATTTCCTCAATCCAATGGTAAATCAAGTTAGGACAAAAACCACATCTTAGAACACATTTCATTATATTTCTTACAGAATTACATATTCAAAATATCTACTTAAGGAATTGGTAGTGTGCTATAGTAGAACTAATGCTACTGAACTTATAATCAAAATGTAAACTCCCTGAAGTCAGGGGGCTATTTATTGATTTATTTTTTTGAATTTCTACTTCGCAGTGTCCAGCACATAGTAGGCATTTAAATAAATCCTTGTTAATTGACTAATTGAAATATTAGTTTTGCTACCTACTACTATATGACTTCGGAGAAATAACAATCTCTATGGTCCCCATTGTCCTTACTCTATAAAATTAGGGGTGGGGTTGTACTAGATGATCTTTATAGTTGCTTCCGATTCTAAAAGTTACAGTAAAATATATCAATGAACATGTACCATCATGCTCTCCCACAAATGAAAACAATATAATGCCAGTAAAACATAGTTAGTCCATAAAAAGCAGACATAATTTCAATTGAGAGAACATATCCTTTAACACAATGGAGTAGGGTCATACTTTGAGAACTCTCAGTGGTTCATAACTTTTATTATTCATTTTTCTCCCCACATAGGGAGCTAAATTTTTTTGAAATTAATTTGCCTTTAAGATATGCAATCTCATATATGTTAGCAAACCAATGCTGTCAATAAGCTTAAAAATATAAAACACTGTTTTAGAACAAAAATTAAAATGAATAGTAAAGGAATAGAAACTAATAATTAAGGCCCACATCTCAGATACAAACTCACTTCCTTTTTCTACAGAGAATTTTATATCTTGAACTCTTCCAATTGCTCATTGCTACAAAAGGAGAAGTTCAGACAGTCTTGCTTTAGAGATTGGAAACTCCAGTCAAGGGAGTTTCAGCCTTGGTCTTGACAGGATCTATAACTTCAGAGCAGTGAGATTATCTCATAGTTGTCAAGTTGGTCAAAATCTCTGCTATTCCCACTAGCAGCCTCTAGTTTTGGGAAATATTTAATGGATATCATTTTTCCCCTTTGATTTTCTTGGAATAGTCTTTCTCTAATAGTTTGTCAGAGCACCAACTGGAGAACATGGCCCCTAAAGAGGAAAAAAAATGTCCCTGCTCACATCTAATCAATATCCATCCTTCAGGCTCAGGGTTTTCTCCTACTGTTGCTATGTTCTGTATACACCATGAACAGAGATGAGAAGGGGAAACAAAAATGAAGAACCACTTACTAGCCTGTCTTCTCTAAGGTACTAGTCCCTTACACTAATATTAAGGCATAAAGAATTGCCAGTAGAATTTGCTTTGATATGAACCAAGTCAAATTCTCTTATATGTTAGAGTTTGTTTGTTGTTTTTTTTTTTGGGGGGGGATGAGGGAATCTGTAATTTTGAAGAGCTTCCCAGTAAGGAAACTTCTCCTTCCCACCACCAGTGGAAGTTGTCTACTGTTTTGTGATTAATAGTGTTTGAAGATTATCAGGAGACATTGGGGAAAACTTAAAGAAGTCATATAGGCAATTTATGTCAGTTATAAAACTTGGACTCACATTGTTCTGATTACTGTATGTCAATGGGTGTTTCATATCAAAGAGTAGAAAAGAGTTACATTTTTCATAATTGGAAGTAGGACTAGAAACATGAATGAATCTATGAAAAGTTTACTTCATTACTTTAAAGTAAAATAATGCACATAAAGTACATTGCTGTCAATCCCAGTAGAATGTAAGATCCTTGAGGGCATAACATATTTAATTTTGTCTTCATATTCCTAAAAATCCTTTAAAAAGATACTTAAAGTATCAATTAATCAATCAGTAAACTTTTATTAAGCACCTACTATGTGCCATGCACTAGTGGAAACTCCTCACTGTTCATTATTCCAAGCTTAAGAGAATAATATGCTAAAATAATGTCTCATCAAATGAAAACATTATGATTTTACCTGTGTTTCAAAACTTCCAATGGCTCCATGCTCCTTTCATCTACATTTAAGGGAGGGCAGTTTTTGTTTTGTTTTGTTTTTGGTTTGTTTAAAAAAAAACACCTTAGTTTTGCCATTTTGTATTCATTAAAGTACAGAGAAACAAAATGGAAACTTGCCAACTTCAGATGATTTTGGCTCTGATATCACTCAAAAGGAGCCTTGAATTTTTGAAAAATAAAATTGACACATAATTATTCCAAAAGATGTTCTTACTGCTCTGTGTGTGTGTGTTTGAACTTTAAAGAGAAGCTGCCATTCCCATGCTCTGATTACCTTCCAAGCACACATTATGAACATTTTGTTTTTATTAGGTACCCAAATACTTGTGTACGTGGAAGGAAAAGTAATAGCCTATTAAGTAAGACAGGCTTTAAGTAGCCACCAAAGAGGTGGGAATCCTAGCATGTTAGAGATGGAAAGGACTATAGACATCAATTATGTAACTGTCACATTTTATACATGACAAACTCAGAAGGGGAAAATTTCCTTCCCCAGATCTCACAAGTTTGTGAGACAACCCAACTTCATGTCCAGAGGTCCTTTCATGACAGCAAAACAGTTCTCAGCCTTGACAGATAACGCCATGGCAACACTGGTCAAGTCTTTTCACATTTAGGTCAGAAGCTCCAAATCTCTCTCTCTCTCTCTCTCTCTCTCTCTCTCTCTCTCTCTCTCTCTCTCTCAATTCTCTTTCTCTCTCTTAGGTTAATACCAGCCCAAATTCCCAGCTCACCAAGTTCTAAGTGGGCACACCAGCCAAAAGAGTGTCCTTTCAGGAAGGCCCTCATGCTGGTACTCAGGGGACAGATATGGACAGTCTAACAGGATACAGACTGGGATACATATAATCCCAACAGGGTAAGATAATACCAATGGAGAAGGCGGGACAAAGCCTTTTTTTTTTTTTTTTTGCATTTTGTAGGTATGGAATATGCACATAAAGTACATTGCTGTCAATCCCAGTAGAATGTAAGATCCTTGAGGGCATAACATATTTAATTTTCTTCATATTCCTAAAAATTAGTACAATGCCTGATATACAGCAGGTGTTTAATAAGTGTTTGCTTATTAACTGATCGGGCTATCAGGTCACTGGGTAGCATTGCCAGGGTCTGGCCAATCCTTCACTGTGCTTGAAAAATACAAAAGAACATATGTTTCACCATGATCTGAGGTAATTCAGCCTTAGATCCAAATACCCAGTTCAGCTAACTTAATCATGACTTCATTTTTTTAAGCAATGAATACTCCCTTAGGAGCTATGTGAGATAACAAAGACCCATCTCCTGCTTCAGAGGTGAAGGGGTTCAATAAGAGCTGGAGTGGTGGTAATAACTGACATTTACACGGTCCCTTAAATTTTACAAAGCATTTTATGTACATCGTCTTATTTAAACTCGACAATAAACTTAGAAGATGTGTGCCCCTGAAATCATGGTTCCCATTTTATAGAAGAGGAAACAGAGGTTCAGGGAAGTTGGGCATCCTTCCCAGAGTCTCCTGGCTCCTAAGTGTAAGAGGCAGGGCTTCTTGATTTCAAGACCATCATTCCCTCAAACACTGCCTCTGAAGCAATCTGGCAGGTTGAGCTGAAAGAGAAAGACCATGGCTCCACATAGACATAGGGGAGAGGAGAAAACATTATTCTCTCATATCCATCCACCTAGCTCAAAGGAAGACTATGTTGGGATACAAATCTGGAATGAGTGTTTGTGGGGTATGGAGAAAGAGACAGGCTAAGAACAAAGAAGGTGCCTTGGGGAATTGTGGAGGGAAAATTTGGGGACGCCTCTGAACCTAGAGCACTTTTGTTGGACTGTGTCTGCTATAGGCCAGCATTAAGAAAGACCATCAAGGGAGGAGACAACTAGTATAGACATTGACAAGGAAATATATTGCACGGGGAAGGTACCAGGAGTCAGGGCAGGCCTTTTGCATATACAGAATAGGCAGCTGCCTATGGGATATAAAAGGCTGAGATACAGAATCCAGAGCCCACATCTTTTTCCCTCCACCTATTTGTCTCTGTTTCTTCTGAACTCCTTTCCCCAGTAGTTTAAAAAAAAAAAAAAAAAGCAAATATTCAAATTCCAGTGCTATCTGGGAGGGGTAAGACATTATCACTAAGTAACATCTAAACTCTAATTAATTAATAATCCTTAGAAAAGAACAAGGGAGAGGGAATGGGACGAAGAACAGAGAAGTCTTAATGGGGCCAGAAATCAAGAAAGATCTCATATATGGGATACTGCCATGGGGCAGAACCACAGCAGAAGGCCCTAAGCAAATGAACATTGGAGTTTTGGTGTCGAAATGGGAGAATGGCGAAGAAGAGTAACAAAGAGGCTTTGAAAAGTCATACCACAGATACTTCACAATTTTGTTTTAAGAGCTGGAAGGTGGCTGGGACAGGGCGCTGCACAGTAGACCTTTCAGATATCCAAAATTGCCATTAGCCACTACACAATGTAAATTATGTTAACAAAATCATTTAAAAAGAGTTTTGTATCAGACTCAAACTCAGGACTGGAAAGGACTTTAGATTTTATATAGTTTAATACTCTCAATTTTTTCTACTCAGAGGGCCTGACATTTAGAATTAGAGACTCACCCAAAGTCACCTTTCTCCTCCTGTCATCCTCTGCTAGAAAGATGAACTGCTCTCCTCCTAGGGAGGAAATCTACATTGGAAAATGCACAAAGAGACGCACAGTACCTAAGCTAAAATTACATCAGCCCATCTTTGAGAGCTGTGGTCACACTCAAATAAATGAAATGCATTATGATTGCCAAAGGAAGCATTTAGGTCCTTTCATTCCTCTTAAAACAAAGCTAATACATCGGGCTTATGACAACCCATCCCCAGTGCTGGGAGATGCAAAGTTAACTCAGACTATCTGCCAGGCCAGATTTTTAAACAATTGCTTGAGTTAATAAGGGAAGGGAAGGAACGTGAGCTTTCTGAGGGCATCATGTTTATATGTACATTTGGCTCTGCCTCCAATGCCCCTCTTCTCTTCCTCAGTATCTCCTATGCAACACTGAAAGCTCTTTTCAAAAGCCCCTTCCTTGTACAGAGTCTATGGCCATTTCTCCTTAGGTCCCTCATGGCATGGAATGGGATCTGAGAATTTAAGGCTGGGAAGCTACTTAAAGATCATCTAATTCAATG
This sequence comes from Antechinus flavipes, assembly GCF_016432865.1. Taxonomy (NCBI): domain Eukaryota; kingdom Metazoa; phylum Chordata; class Mammalia; order Dasyuromorphia; family Dasyuridae; genus Antechinus; species Antechinus flavipes. The sequence continues at coordinate 84,618,372 of NC_067402.1, forward strand.
CCATTATTTTATAAATGAAGAAACCAAGCCCCTGAGCTGGGGAGTGACTTATCCAAGATCATATAAATATTAATTTAATAAAGACAGGATTGAATCTAGCACTTTTGATTCCAAAACCAGCACTCTTTCCACTGCACCACAGAATATAACAGTTTGTTCCTTTCTTATGCATTTGCCTTGGCATTACAATGATGTGCCATTTTTTCCTATTAAATTGTAAACTCTAGGGCCCTGAAAGGTCTAGGTTAAGATTAAGGCTCCTGTCTCTTCAAATAGCATCTTTCATGATTTTCCATACATAGTAAGTTATTAGCAAATGTTTGTGAGTTTTATTAAAATTAACAGACATTACTTAATAAGTTGGGAAATAAGCATTTATTAAGCACCTATTATATGCCAGACACTCTGCTAAGCACTAGGAATCCAAAGAACAATAAAAGATAGTCCTTCTTCTCAAAAACTCACAATCTAACAGGGGCAACAACTTGATAAGATGCATTGTGAATTATTAATGCAGAGCAAACACTAGCAATAAGGGAGATCAGTAAAGATTTCTCATAAAAAATTGGGGTTCTATCTGGGACTTGAAGTCAGTCAGGAGGCAGAGATAAAAGGCAAGACAGAGAGACAAAGAGAAGGAGAGAAAGGAAGACAGGGAGAGAGGAGAGAGAAAGAGAGAAAGACAGAGACAGAGAGAGAAGGGGGAAAGAAGGGGGAGAGAGAAAGAGAGGAAGGGAGGGAAAGAGAAAAGGAGGGAGGGAAGGATAATGAGGGAGGGACAGAGAGAGAAGGAGAGAAGAAGGGACAGAGAGAGGGAAGGAGGAAGAGAAAGAGGAAGAGAGGAAGAGAGAGAGGGAAAAAGAGAAAGAACATTCCAAGCATGAAAAATAGTCATTGAAAATGCCCAGCCTAGAGATAAAGGAAGAAAAGTATGGGAAGTTAAGGTATAAGACTCAAAAAGTTGGAGGGGACCATGTTGTAGAGGCCAAATGGAGACATTTCTATTTGATTCTGGAGGTGACGGTCACTGCTTTGATTGGATGGGGAAGGAGAGAAGGGTGACATGGTCAATTCAGTACTTAAGGAAGATTAATTTGACAGCTGAGTGGAGGAAGGACTGGAGGGAGAGAGATTTGTGGCAGGGAGACCCACCAGCCCATCTTCCCACCTTTGAAATAGACCAATTGGAAGGTATTTAGGTTCTATTCTAGGTGGTGGTAGTATCTGAGGGGAGAAGGGGCAGATAAGAGAGATGTCATTAGGGTAAAAATTGCCAGGACTTGGAGTCAGATTGGATTTGAAGAATGGGAGAATATGAGGAGAATGTGAGCCTAGGCAAGGAGGAGGATGGTAGTACCCTCAAGAGTAACAGAAGATTTTTGTCGTTGTTTGTTTGTTCTGAAGTGTGTGGTAAGATAATAAGTTCAATTTGGAGTAGCTTGAGTTTAAGATGACCTATGAGATATCCCATTCAAGATATCTAAGAGGCAGTTGGAAATGGGAATTTGGAGGCTGAGAGATCAGGTTTGGATGAGTAGTTCTGAAAATCACAAGCATAAACACAAGTGAATCCATGGAAGTTGATGAAATCATCAAGTGAAATAGTATATATAGAGAAAAAAAGGGCCCAGGACAAAGCAACGTAATTAAAGACTGTCTTTGGGACCATATAGTTAAAAGAATTCAATTAATGACAATAATTTGTATTCCAACAAATCAGTGAATTGCAATTGGTATCTAGACTTTTGAGTAAACCAAAAATAGGTCCAGTTTTCCTACAGAGTTGACCATATCATCATTCACAATCAGAGCTGGGCCTAGGCAAAATTTCAAAGAAAATGGCTTCTGTTTACACCCAGACTGTGATCCTAACACCCTAGTTTCCTTCTGTGCTCACTGCCAAAGGGCACCTTGGCTACCCATAGCCTCCTAAATGAATGCTCCAACTAGAAATGACTTCTCTGTCCAGTGCCCCTTATTCCAAAAGTATTCTCATTTACCTCCTTGCAAACAAACAAACAGAAGAGCAAATCAATGTGCTCCCATACCTCAGTGGGACAATTCCAAGGGGTTATAATCATCACCACCTTATATTTACATTTTAAGGTTGATAAAGTGTTTCCTCCCAATAACCTGGTGGGGTAGGCAATGCAATGTCATGGCCCAAAGTATTGCTATAGGTCTGTAAGGTTTACAGAGTTTTATTCATTATAATCCTATACAGTAAGAAGAATAGTTTAAGGAGTTAGTTATCTCCATCTAATACAATGATAAGTGAATAAATGTTATCCTTGTTTTTGAAAAGGTCCCCTTGTCCATATTGGACATAGCTTGAAATGGATTGTAAAAGTTTATTGTTAATTTTTTTTCAAAAAGGTGAAGTCATTTACTCAAATCCATGTAGTAAATGTCAGAGACAAATTTTTAAACCCATATCTTCTAATTTAATTATGACTGATAAAAAACTTATAGTATCAGACTTCTTCAGGATTTCTCCATTTTTAATAGATGCTAGAGCAGTGATATCCAAAGACATAAATTTATAAAGATAGAACTTCAGGTTCCATGACAGGTAAATTTCCTTTCAAATGTCCCTAGACATTCTTTTGGAGTCCTTCTTGACTCTTCCTTTTTCCTTGCCCCCAAGCTTGGATCAGTTTCCATGTCTTTCCATTCTCTGTCCATGTATCTTGTATCTCCATATACTACCAATACCTCATAGGATCAGCTCACATTCACCATCTCCTTAAATGATTGCAGTAGCCTCCTAAATACCCTTCCTGACTCTATCATCTCCCCCTTTCTCGTCTGTCTTCTGCACATATTCTTACAGAACAGGTATAACCACTCCATGGACTTGTCCATGAAGCTTTCAGCAAAAATACAAACTTCTCTGATTGGCATTGAAAGCCCTTTACAATGTGGCTCCCACCTGCCATTCAAGGTTCACTGTATATTACTCTTCACATAGCCTGCATTCCAGCCCAAATGGCCACCTTGCTCCCAATATGCAACATTCCATCACTCCTGTTGGAGCATTTGCCCAGGTTTTTCCTTATTCCTGGAATGCACTCACTCTTCACCTCTGCCCAGTAAAATCCCCAGTCTGGGTTATAGTAGCTATTACTTCTATTTGATGCCTTTCCCCATTCTCACAGTCATTAGCATGTTCTCATTCTTGAAACTTCCCCACATATACTTTGAATTTATTTACTAGTACACATATTCCATCTCCCCAGTAAAATGTAAAAGAATCATATTTTCTCTGTGTCTCTGTCTCTCTCTGTCTTTGTCTGTCTGTCTCTGTCTGTCTCTCTTTCTTTCTCTGCTTTGTAATCCCAGAGACTTGCACAGAGTAGGCACTTAATAAATGATTGAAGCTAATTTTAATGGGACAAAAGCCAATTCTGGAACTAAAAGACTTCAGTTCAAATCTCACCTCCTTCTGACACTGATAGTATTTGAGACTACTTGGAGTAAGTCACTTAGACCTCCAGACCTTCTTCTCTACATCTCAGACCCTCAACCATAAAATAAGGATATTGAAGTAAATGGCCTCGAAGCAGCTCTTCCAGGGATTGATAATCCTAGGAAACTGCATGTGATTAAGGTTATATTTCAATCTTTGGTACAAACTGACAAGCTGTGGTCTTTCTATACAGTGGAACAACTGGAATAGTCAACACATCTGGACTTCTGTAAAGTATGTTGTTGTAAAAAAAAAAATTATAAAGGTAATGCAGACTCCATGGGACTTCATAGCAATATCAACATTCCTATGCCAGGTAACACCATGCCCCTCAAAGTTCAACAGGTTACCCCCAAGGGACCCAATGCCATCTGTGCCAGAGACAGAACACAGGGACCTAAGGAGATTTGTTACAGGATACTAATCTCCTGAAGTCAACCCATCCCTCCAAGGTTGTTTTGTCTGGGGGACAAGGTGTGGGTGGAGCCTCAAGAGGGTGGGGGTAGGGAGATGAAAGGTGAAACCCTGACAAAAGCTTAAAGACAGCTCCATTCTCAGCCCAAATGCTCTTTGGTCCTAAGCTTTGGTTCATGACACACGAAACATTTCATTAACAGAATGTTAACATTATGCTACACCAAACTAGGAGTGCCCTTGTGCTAACACACTATCAAAAGAGAAAGAGAGAGAGAGAGAGCACCTAGCTGAGGGTCATTTCTAAAATATATAGAAAGAGAATGATGAAGGTGAGAGATAGCTATACTTGTATAATAATTAATGATAAAGTGGGCAAGCCATGAGCCTCCATTTCAGCTTCCATTTCAGCATTGCTCGTGTCCCAGAAGCTCTATGATTGTTCCTCTCCCTGGACACTTTGGTCCCTATGAATTTCAAACCATGGCTATTTGGCCTAAAGGGGTATTTACAAGATCATCCTGTTCAGGTCCCTGTCCAAAGTAAGGAAGCAGGTAAAGAATTATTATTCCTGTTATGGGCCAGGTACGTGTTGGTCCTAAGCACCAAGTCAGTATGTGGAGAAATTGTATCAATGAGGGACATTGTTGAAAAAAAACTATTTTACTGAGTAAAGAAAAGGGAACAATACTTAACAAAGATAACAGGTATCGACAGTTTGATGGATTGCTCTAGTCTCCTGGACACACCTAGGCCAATAGCAAGAATATCCCATTGGAGAATAATAAGTCTGTCACGTTTGAAGAGCTACTTTCTCTTCTTCAGGGATGCTAAGTTACCAAATTAGGCCTTAATTCATTTAGCCAATCAGCTAAAGAATAATCCTCTATTATAGTGAATCAATATGCAGGCCCTAAATCAATAACTCTATGGCCTAATCAGCCTTCTAGGCTCAGGGCTTGGGCAGAAGATGTGTATCACCCACAATAAATGTCATGAAGATTTCTGAGATGTTAAATGACCCCCAAGTTCATCCAGATAGTAATGACAGAGTTATGATTCAATATCAGATCTTTTCATTTTAAGTCTAGTTCTTACTTTACTACATCAAAGCTGCCTCCCAAATGCAAAAACGCTTTCTACACATCATTCTAGTCCACTTGTGGAGGTTCACATAAGGGGTGGAGAATGGATAAATCCAGCTGACCTCAGTCAGGAATAACATGTTCTTTGGTACATCTCTTCCAAACTATTTGTTTGTTGGTTTGTTTTCCTCCTTGAGATTTTAGGAAGCTCAGCTCATTATTTCATGGCTCTTCTGCTCTTTCAGTGTTGATCTAGGGTAAGAACTGAAAATGCCAAAACACTCAAGGAGTTATTTCCAGTCCAAATACAAACAGGAAGTGCCAGTAATCTCATGGAGGAGATTTGTTCTTATAGGATTGGGAGCTTTTGGATACTAGTTCAGATCAGATTGGGCAGAGCATCAGGCAAAACAGAGCCTTACATGCCTACCCAAAAGGAAGTCTCGAACCTTTCCAATTCCTCCACCCTTAGACAATAGGCCCCGTATAGTCATGCTAAGCTATTACAAATCTCAAAATTCCTATTCCACTTCCTCCCACCTGAAAAGAAATAACATTTGCTAATCTTCACCATAAACATGTATTATGATTTGGGGAAAGGGAGGGGAGAATCCTATCAAATCAAACCTTGTAACACAAAGTAATTATAGAAAGAATAGGGCATTATTTGCATATCTAGTATTTAAAGGGTTACTTATGTAATTATTGAATGTAACTTAGAATAAGCTGTTTGATTTTCTTTCATCGTGAGCCAAACATTAGGTTTTGAAAGGCATTCCTTTAAACTTCAATTATATAAAGGCACATGGTAATGTTAAGTTACAACTCCGGCTTAAGTGAGTCAGACATGAAAGTATTTATGACTGGTATTTTGTGAGTAAGTTACTCTTAGACATTTTTTTTTTAAGAAGGCAAGTATCTATTGCCCTTGGTAGACACAAGGCTATTCTCTGCTATTAGAAATTCTTACTCTCTTCTTTTCTATGTAAAGTCCAGTCCCTCTGACTTTTGTTATTTTAAGCTCTCAACAAAACAAACCTCACTGTGCCGTCAGCACCTGAAACAAGTAAAAGCAATCCCTTTATGAACTCCCCGCCAGATATTTGCCCTGCCAGACTCTCTGGGACTTTGGGAGGGGGGGAAAGAAAAGTAGATGGGGGGAAGGGGAGGAAAGAAGCCAGAGAATACCTTAAAACAGTAGGCTCTAGTGAAAACATCACACATGAAAGAGATAAAGAAATGAATTGAATGCTGTTTTTTCTCCTATGAAAAAGCAGATTGGGTGTGGGCCTTTTTCAAACCTAAATTCAGGTGATCATCATTTGTTCTATCAAAAGCATTTTCTATAACCTGACCAGAACAATGTGTCAGTGATTCAGTGATTGCAAGAATCAGTTCGGTTTGAAAGGGCTATAGGATATTTATCCAAAGAATATTTATAGAATTGTTCACCAGGTTTATTTTTTTGAGATTTGACAGGCAAAGTCTAATACAGCCTGAGTAATCCATCCTTTTAGCCTCAGTCTCCCCTACAAGAAGCTGCCATGATTTGGGCTATGGCTAAGGGTTCAAATTGATAAACAAGTCTCCATAATTAGAAGTTTACAACAAGAAGTTAAATCTAAGTGCTGAAAAGAGAGAGCAAGGTTGAAAGAGATTCACTTGCAACTTTGATGTAAAGCGTCACTACTTTTTGGAGGGTAGCCATATCTTTGATCCTACACAAATTGTTGAGAATTATTGAGATCTTGAACCCTGATCAGTCAAAGTGCTACAAATTTTACAGTTATTTCCAGTTTAGTGGAGTTTTCAGGTGATTAATAGTAGCATAAAATTATAAGAAGCACCTTCCTCAACAATTCCTCAATCTAGTAAAAACCTTTAGATAAATAAAAAATAAACCTGAAGAATTTTTCTTCATGATTGAAACTGTTCCCATGGTATCCAATTGACATCTGGTAATCACCTTTCATATTTTCAAAGTTTATTCTTTTTTTAGATTCAGCAGGAAGCAGAAAGGTTCTGGCATCCTTAGTGTTTAGTTTCCTTATGCTTCATCTCAAACTCAGCTTCTAAAGAGACAGGGTGTATGATACAGTACAAAGGGCATTGAATGAAGAGTCAGAATACCCATAAGTCCTGCAGCTCTGCCATTAATTCAATGTGTGATCAACCCTGGACAAAACACTTAACCTCTCTAATTCTTATAATGTCTTTATGTATAAAAGAGGGGCATTAGACTAGATAAATTTCATGATCCATTTGGAATACTGTATTTTTTCCATAGATGACACATTTTAGAGGAATCATTGGATTCATGAAAGAAAGACTGGATCATGGAAAACCAGAATGAGGAAGGGATCAGAGACCATATCATTGGAGGAATTCTTCAAGGGTCTGGGAACATTTTAACCTAGAGAAGAAATGACTCTGTAGTTGGGGAAACAAACATAATAGCTGCAGTAACATAAGTGAAGAATGGAAGAGAAATTAATTCAACTCATCTAGCAAAGGGAAGTCATTAAGAATCAAGTTTTGTTTAGTATGAGGGACATTTTTGGACATTACAAATTTGGGGATTTGTTTTGCTTTATGTATTTATTTTTATAAAGCCTTTGTTTTTTATTCCTTTTTTTCCAATGAGGGGAAGAGGAAAAGGGAAGGAAGAAAAAACTGAAATGTGTAATAATGGGAAAATAATTAATTGAAAAACATAAAGAAACATTCAAAAGTAAAAATAGAATGATTCAAAAGGTAGCGAGTTTCCTATCTCTTGAAACCTTCAATACAATTTGTTTGAGATGTTGTAAAGAGAGAATTGCTGTTCACATAAGGATCAAACTAGATGACCTTTGAAACACTTTCAAATTTTAAGGTTCTTTCTCTCTTTCAACTCTAAAATCCTATGATTTTAACCCACTCAACTGGTCTGTGCTTCAAGCCCTTCATTCATTAAATGAAAAGGTTGCCATATGCTACCTTGAGATTCTTTCCAATTTTAAATGTCCATGATTCTCTAGTTCTCTACCAATGAGAGGTTTTAGATATGTATCCATACATCAGAATTTAAGATAAAATTATTCTTCGCCTACTGGAAATAACCAATCAATAAGACTTTTGCAAGCATCTCTAGCTGTACTTCTACTTTATTAGGAATTATAGAGGATGTTGAGAAATATGGAGAATATTGCTTAGAATCAGGAAGACTCTTCTTCCCAAATTCAAATCTGGCCTCAAAAATTTTCTAGCTCTGTGACCTGGGCAAGGCATTTAACCTTGTTTGCTCAGTTTCTCATCTATAAAATAAGTTGGAGAAGGAAATGGCAAACCATTCCAGTATCTAACTTTGCCAAGAAAACCCCAAATGGGATCACAAAGAATTGGATACAATTGAAACAACTGAATAACAATATATGGTTTCATAGTTATAAGGAACTTCATAGGTCATCTAGCCTACATTACACTGAAAGAAGAATCCTTATAGAACATCCCTGGTGATCATTTTTTTGGTTACTAGACTTAATAAATCAAGGCATGGATATGTTTCAAAAAGGCATATGACAGATTTTCTCATGATATCCCTATGGAGAAAATGGAGCAATACAGACTACCTGTTAATATAGTTGGAGCAATTTCATAGATCATAGATTTGGAACAGGAAGAGACTTTAATCATCAGCTTATCTCTCTCGTTTTATAAATGAGGAAATGAAAGTCAGAGAGCAAAAGTGACCTTGTCACATAGTATGAGTAGTTGAGCCAGAATTTAGACTGAGTTTATATTGGCATTTTATGTTAGCTTTTAGAACATAAGGTGTATGTATTTTATTTCTTTGTGACTTCCATAATGCTAATATGTGATAGATAATCTAGTAATTGACATGGGAAATGGGCATAAACCATTATTCTCCCTTTCACATACAAAATTCAGCATGTTTTCTCATACAATGTTGGACCTGGTTTAATGATTAGATCCAAGAAGTGATGACTGATAGGAGTAGAAAGAGAGTAATTGAGAAATAAATACATGAGAAATAAAGGGCAATCTGAGATTTATATTTCAGAGAGAGATTCCTGAAAGCAATCAGGGCTGTCACAATTTTTTAGCTGTAAAGAAGACTTGAGTCATGCTTAAGGGTTTTAAAAGACTTATCCACAAGCTTCAAAAAGGCAGATGGAGAAGAAGGAGAGAGGAGACAGCACTTCCAGTTCCACCAGGACTTGACTAGTCAAACCATTGAGCCCTGGTGACACAGAGGCAACAATTAACCAAAGAAATTGAAAGAAGGTTGGAGACACTGTAGAGATGGCAATGTGAGACTGAAGAAGGTTCACTGGAAACCATATTCTTTCAGGAATCTTGGGAAAGAAGACTTGATCTGAACAGCAGTGCATCCTCACTTCTTCAAGGGATGAGGAAGGTCCAAAAAAAGGAGGCAAAGGAAGAGACCCTGTGCTGCTAAGGACCATTATATTGTCCCTTACAAAATCACTTCATATGTAGCATTTATTCAGGAGTTTGATATTAATAGGAAACTTTTTACATATGCATTAGCAAATGCAGGTCTATCATATATTCCATTAATTCTATATTTATTAACATGACTTGATCTTGAACTAATGCTAGCACAGAAGAATTGTCATATAACATTCTAAGTGTTCACAAACTCCCTCGTTAGCACTGTGTTCTAGAATAAAACAAAATGCTTTCTCTTGAGGAATGTATACTTTACTTGAGGAGATAAGACTAATAAACTGGAAAAAAATCATAAACATGTATTAGAGAATATAATACTAAATTGTATCATAGAGACTAAGTATTTTAATGACTTGAGTCCAATTCTCCAATGAGATAAGGAAGGAGTGCATGAGGGACAGGTTGTGCAAATACTGGAAGATAGGAGATGTAATGCCAAATTTGAAGAACACCAAATAGAATAGTTTGGCTGTAACATAATTCCAAGAGTCAAGAACTAGAGCTTCAGACTTGGATACCTCAAATTCACTTCATATGCAGCATTATTCAGGAGTTCAGTGTTAATAGGCAACTTTTTACATATACATTAGCAAATGCAAGTCTACCATTCATTCTATTAAAATATTTTTACTGAGAAACTAATGGTTCTTTCTTTTCTAGAAAGGAAAAAGCAAAGGAGCAGTAAAAAGAGCTGGAGTGAGGCAATGTGGATGATTTCTGATGGACTCAAAATGCAAATCTTAGACAGCACTGCCCTCCAAATAAGGGAAGATATGAAAGTGAGAATAATGGTTTATGCCCATTTTCCATATCAGTTACTAGATTATCTATCACATACTATATATTACGGTACTTGCAAGGAAATAAAATACTTATACCTTATGTTCTAGAAGCTGACACAAAATTACAATATAAATATTTATGGTATTTCCCCCTTAATCTGACCTATATAAAATCTGAATATGGTATATGATCAATATTATTTTGCATAGATCCATATATCTTTTTCATCTTGAAGAGGTATGATTTTAGGGGGTGCCACTTTAATCTAGTAGTTAATATTCCTTCCATATGTCAGAAGAAACAAAATGACACATTTTGCCAACATGCACATACCTTCAAATTTTCTAATGTGCAAATTCAAATTTAAAGATGTTCAGTGTTTATACAGCTACTTAGGATCAAATCTGGAAACAGTGCTGGCCAACAGGAGGAAGAGTTTACACACACTAGATCACTGAAGACAGCCGACAGATTTTTGATTCCCTTTCATTCAATCTGATCAGTTGGCACCCTTATGTGGCCTGCTTTTCTACAAATTAGAAGATAAGAGGAGTAATATATTGAGATTAATCAACCCACAAGTATTTTCTGATCACATACTATGTGACTATCATGGTACCAGAAAAACATATATATTTTATGGAATTATAGTAGGTACTGAAACAAGCTCCCAGTCCTCATTAAGAGCTTTCTGTCTAGTTATAGAAATCAAAGAAACATACATGAAACAATAGGCAACAATTAATTACAAAGTATTAAAAAATGTTTAACTATATCATATAGACACAGGCAAACTACTTAAAATGGTAGCAAGACTCTCTGAGAAAGAAATGAGATAGTTGTGTGCCAGGCAAGTTAAATCACTGCAGTAATTTCACCACTCCTGCTTCTATGATCTCAGTACCTGAATCCAAGGGCCTAGGCCACTTCATTCCCAAACTCTGCTGGTTGTGTCTACTTTCAGCCCATTTTCTGCAGTCCTGGAAGCAGATGTGGCCTGATGGTAGATGCAGATGTTTGGAGCTCCTGAAGAAAGAGAAAAGAAAATTCTAAGTGCTAAAGTCCTCAGTCCTGTAAAATGGTCCACATTAGAAATGTGTGGAAATGACATTAAAGAACTAGTCTTAACACCTGTTTTGCGATTGTTCCAAGGATCATGAGACTTTTCCACCTGAACTTTACCTTCTCTATTGTGTATCTCCCCACTGGAATCAAAGCTCCATGAAGGAAAGGAGTATCTTACTTTTCTTTTTTGTATCCATAGCATTTAGAAGAGAAGAAGAGGTAGCAATCCCTTGATAAAGGCCTTTTCATTCATCATTCCATAGGTGTTAGAGAGAAAGGAAGGTACTGTAGGCCAGGAAAATTATAATAATAATATATAACTATTGGTGTAGGACTCACGCCTCACTGATGGAGTAAAGGAAAGCATGGGGGTAAAGGAAAGAGAAAGAGAATTAGTGAGAGTGGTAGAGAAGAGAGATTGGATTTCTTCAGTCTTCTTTGGATTTATCTTCTGGCTTTCAGATGTAAAAGAGCAGAAGAAGGATTCTGAGTCTCTTCATATCACTGAAGGAAGAGAACGATTGAGAAGAAACTAACCCGTAGAACTTTGATCATGTTCCCATTCCTAGCTTGCTGCAGGAGAGACTTTAGGGAATTTCTCCTAAGTAAGATATGAAACTGTCTCTCCCTTATTTGAGCTTCATTACATTGCTGCCAATGGGACAGATCTTTAATCTGTATTGCCTGGTATATATTCTCATATGCATACTTTCTCTAATATCTGTTTTGCCATCAAGTTGTATATATGGAATCATAATGTATGTTCAGTATGGAGATGATATTCGTTGAGATCAACAAGCCTTGGATATAAAACCAGGCTTCCCTGTTAAGAAAAATTGGTCAGAAGTTTAGTTTGAAGTCAAAGATTACATTCCCTATATTAGTATTATTTAAGGGAACAGATAGATATAATTTGAACCTAATATCCCATCTCTTAAAATCAGAGTGGTCATTCTTTGACCCTGATCACTTACATATTTTGAATAAAAATAGTAATAATAATCATCCTTATTAAATATTATTATATCTAATATTCATTCCTATTGTGCTTGAAGGTTTACAGAGTACTTTTACTCATAGCTTCCCTGTACAGAAATCTTAGGAGAGGAAAGGAGCATTTTATTACCTTTACAAGGATCCTGCCTTTAAGATCAACAATAGCAAATTACACAGCAACTATCTGGTGTTGTTCAACAAGATATATGACATTCTTTTAGAAATCTTGAAAAGAAAGAATATGATATAGCTGAAAGATCTCGGTAAATATGTAGACGTGGCTTTGAGTACAGGATCTTCTTCTTTGGGGAAGTCACTTCATTTATCTAGACCCCAGTGTCCTCAGATGTCATATGAGGGAGATGACTTTGATGTAACTCTATCATAAAATCATATTAGAAGGGATTTTAGAAGGGATTTAGTATAATCTCCTCATTTCCCAGGCGAAGAAACTAAGACTGTGTGACTGGCACATGGTCCCTTTCTATTCTAATAACACTTACTCTATGAAAAATCACAGCTAAGATTTAAACACATCCATATGGATACATGTACTCATACCTAAGAACATGGTCCCCCTTCCCACCAGAACTGTTTTGGGAAGGCCACTAGGCTTTAATATGTATATGCTCACAGTTGGGGACTAATAAATACTGGGTGAAAGAAACAATGTACAATCTTGAGTCAGATGGTGAGGACAAGTTAGTAAAATGGGAAATGAATTTCATCCAAAATTTCTCTCATTTGATGAGATGGCAATAAAATATCTAAAATTTGTAAAAATTTGTTTGATGTGCTCTTTCCAGAAACACCAGAAGCTCTCTTCTTTCCCTGGAAAACAAAGATGTTTGAATTCAACTGGTTACTTAATTTTAAAAAGTCTTTGGCTATAACAATAACAGCTAGCACTTTTATAGTATCTTAAGCTTTGAAAAGGGCTTTAACAATTTCTTATTTTATCCTTACAATTCCTGGAAGTTAGCTATTAGCATTCCCATTTTGCAGGTGAGGAAACCAAGAAGATAGGCCAAGTGACACTTTCTGGGTCACACAGCTAGTTAGTGGTTCAGCTAGATTTGAACTCTGTCTTCCTGATTCCAACTCTAGCTACCTATCAACTATGCCATCTGTCTACTTCTTCCTGTTCCCTTTCCCCATCCTAACTCCCAACAAAAAAAATTAAAAATTAAAAAAAATTCACACAGCTAGAAACTATTCCTGCCAACTACCTGTGGAGAAATCCCTAGGTGTCTAATTAGGAAATGGGTACAAGTCTTTTGTAGAGAATGGTAGAAATATCATTAAATGATGCCAGACAGTTTCAGCCCCAGCTTTGCCACTGGTGAGATATCAGGAAAATGATTTTATTTCTTTAGGTCTCAGTTTCTTCATATTAAAATTAAATATATGATTGAGAAGACCTTTCAGGTACCCTCTATGTCTAAGGGCCTACACATCTTCAGCATAATTATTTTTCTTTCTTGTTGCTTGAAAATGGTAGATGTGCAGTGTTACTACTGGGCTTATATCCCAAAGAGATACTAAAGAAGGGAAAGGGACCTGTATGTGCAAGAATGTTTGTGGCAGCCCTTTTTATAGTGGCCAGAAACTGGAAACTGAGTATATGTCCATCAATTGGAAAATGGCTGAATAAGTTGTGGTATATGAATATTATGGAATATTATTGTTCGGTAAGAAATGACCAACAGGATGATTTCAGAAAGGCTTGGAGAGATTTACATGAACTGATGCTGAGTGAAATGAGCAGGACCAGGAGATCATTATATACTTCAACAACAATACTATATGATGATCAATTCTGATGGACCTGACCATCTCTTCAGCAATGAGATGAACCAAATCAGTTCCAATGGAGCAGTAATGAACTGAACCAGCTACACCCAGTGGAAAAACTCTGGGAGACGACTAAGAACCATTACATAGAATTCCCAATCCCTATGTTTTTGCCCACCTGCATTTTTAATTTTCTTCACAGGCTAATTGTACACTATTTTAGAGTCTGATTCTTTTGTACAGCAAAATAACGGTTTGGACATTATTTTGTATTTAATTTATACTTTAACATATTTAACATGTATTGGTCATCCTGCCATCTAAAGGAAGGGGTGGGGGGAAGAAGGGGAAAAATTGGAACAAAAGGTTTGGCAATTGTTAATACTATAAAATTATCCATGCATATAACTTGTAAATAAAAAGCTATTAAATTTTTTTTAAAAAGAAGAAAAGAAAATGGTAGCTGTGTGATATTTGGATGTACATCTCCTAGGTTCTATGAACAAAAATTCTTCTAACCATTATAATCAAAAAAAGGCTTCTCTACTTGAGCACTAGTTCCATATTTCCTTTTCTAAGGAAGTATGATATTCACTTGAATAAAAAGTATGTGTATGTGGGTCTTTGTATGTATACCTGTGTCTTTCTGTGTGTGAGACACTTACTAGCTGGGGAAGTCATTTAACTCTGTTTGCCTCAGTTTCTTTACTTATAAAGCAAGCTAAAGAAGGAAATAGAAAAATACTTTAGTATTTTTGCCAAGAAAACCCCAAATGGGATCATGAAGAGTTGGACGCCATGATAACAAGTAAACAACTAGAAATATAGAGATTTATGTAGATTTATATTTCCAGGGACACACATACATACACATATATTATGTCTGTGTATATTCACACACATAAATATACATACTTGTATTACAGGTGTGTATATATACCAATACATGTGGATGTGTATGCATACACATATGTGCTGAACAACATACATTCTGAAAATATGCACATATGTATACATGTATAGATGCATATTTACAGATCCAGAGTTGATCACTTCATCTATACTATACCTAGATTAATTAATCTCTCAGATTTATTTATTCATTGAAACTTGCCATGATGCAATTAAATCTCAGTGAGACACTGAGAACAGGAACTATTTCGTTTTTGGTGCTTATATCCTCAGTAGCTCTAAGACTGTCTAGTCTATAGTAGGTATCAAATAAAATTTTATTGATTGATTGACTGGAATAATAAGACAAGGATATGATGATTTTATTTCTGAATGGGACAAGGATATATAATGATTCTTTCTGAAGAACAGGCCCTCAAAATGACTTTAAAAGCAATGAGCTTAGAAAGGAAAATAATACCTAGAAATTGCACCATATATGAATTTAAAGAAATTGAAACACCAGGTGTAGGGTAGTTGAGGGGATGGGTTTTTTAAACTACTTCAATGAAAATTTAACAATTAACATTGTCAAGGAAGTGTTCAGAATTCAAGAGCATCAACTCTGTCATCAGAGGGAGTTGGGATAGAAGGAAGACAGTATATATAGTCAACTATAGAAGAGAAGGAAGACACTTGGATTCCAAATACTTAGGCTAGTAAGTGTAGAATTTAAGGATTGAGTAAGTTCCCTCACATCTCTGTTCTTCAGTTTTATTATCTCTGAGAAGAGGATCCAATTTGTGTTATATCCTGGGTGATTGTCATTGGGATTAAATGAGATAATATATACCAATCTCTACTTAGGCAAGGTCAAAGTATCACAGAAGGACTAGCCCCCCAGATTCTGCAGTGCTCCTTCCACTCTGTCATGCTGATTGGAAAATAAGAGTGACTCTCCAAGTAGCAAATGGAACAGAATGGGAAACTCAACAGAGAAAAGAGAGTCATAGAGGAAAGGACACTATCATGTTGCTGGATGTTAGGAAGGGGCAAGGAATCTCAAAAGCTATCTAGTCTACCCTCCCAGGTCAATCAACTTGCCCAAGCTCACACAGCTTGACTGGCAGAACTACAACTCTTCAGCCATTATTCCTTCCACTAGTCTATGCTGCCTCCAAAAGTCATTTGAACTCAACTAACTAGCTTAGAAAGCTGCCTGTGCATAATTTCTGATATACTTTAAGAAGTAAAATCCAACAACTGAACTTTAAGGAATGTCTTCTTAGTGTATGATTATAATGACCCACATGGAGAAGAGATGCCAAACTTAATTAACATTTACTTGTAACTGACAAGAAAGTTGACAGGCAAGAAAAAAAAATAACTTCCATGTCAAAGAGGGCATTGGTGAGATGAATACAAGGGAACTACCACTTGTCTTAATTAATATAGGTTTAAGATGGCATTGGGGCAAGTACCAATGTGGATTATTAAAAATGAAATTTTGACAGGCAGACAGAATCTAGAAACCTTGAAATGAGCTCCTGCAAAGCTTAAAGCAACCAATATAGTATCTCAGAGCAATGTGGGAAAAGAGTTAACTTCTCTCTTGTATATTTTCAGAAAACAGCAGCTTTTAGAAAATAGGAAAATTGCAACTGAATGACATCTGCATTTTGTAAACATGTTGTCTGAGTGGTGTGAAATCCTTGCTTTAGCTCCTGCCTAGTTTTATTAACCAATTCACATTGAGAGCAAACTGAGGGGAAAATGTATACTGGGTTTCTTTACTAGTTGAACTTGAAGAGAAATGTCAGCATTGTGTAAGAAAGGAGACCAAAGAAATTGAAAGTGTCATCCCTGACATTGCTAGCAGTTCAGGACATCACATCCTCCAGGTACTGTACTGGACAGCCTTGTGGCTGTAGTGATTCAGAACTGAGCCAACAAATCCAATGAATGGCACCATGGAAAATGGCACCTCTTTTCTTGGGTCTTGAGTCTAGTGATCTTTAAGCCCCCATGAAGCCCCCAAGGCAGCCATGAAGCCTCCAGAATAACAATTGGTTTCCTATAGTAGGGAGGAAGAAATAATCATAGCTAATACTTATCACTTATACTGTGCACTCAAGAAAATCTATGGATATATATTGTAGGAATTACCAGTTCCTGTCCTAGTGCTGTATCTATTTTGTATAAAAAGAAAAATGATCATTTCCCTTTCCCCCTCAAATTCAAAATGATATTTATACAAGGCTGAATGTTCTAGTTTCTGTGCTACTAAAGGAATTGAAGATTTAATAAATTTCTAGATCTTTTCCAAGTTAGGTGCACATGCCTTTTACAAGTGTCCACTAGTGGCCATCTCTAGGGCAAGGGATGGAGGTAGGATATGAGAAGGGGAAAATATGCATAATACTTTTGTTGTATATTTAACAGGACTAGGAAATTTACAGTTTTATGTGTAATCATTTTTATTATACTATGTTAGGTAAATGCTTGTTTCATTGCTTAAATTAAAACAAGTACATATCTGGTTTTTCTATGTGTTATAACTTTAAAAGGACAGAAAATTTACCAGGTGGTTTATGAATTCCTTTCTTTTTTGCTTTGTTATTAAAAAACTATGTCTTTAGGAGATGGGAAATCAAGTCATCCAAAATGCAAATAATTGAAAAATTCTATCATTACAACAATCTAGGATTTTTATGAGAGTATCTACATTCTTTTTTCCTACACTGGTGGAGTCAGAAGCTTCTTCATTAACATCCAGGGAGAAACAAGGAGAAACAGAAACTTGCCAATGTAATGAAAAGAGCACTAAATCCTGGAGTCATAACTCAAGTGAATCCTAGTCCAGCTATTTCCCTACATGTTGAGTCATCTCTCTCAAAGTCTCTTTCCTTCTTAATAAAACAAAGCGGATTTGACTAGATGAATTCTAAAGTGACTTCTTGGTTCAAATTCTATGGTGCTAAAAATAGAAGGAGCTTTATATCTAAGATGATAGAGCCAGGCATGGGGTATGGAGTTCATCTGACTAGTACAAGGAAAGATTTTTATCCCAATAAAAGAGGTAAGGTAGCAGAGTGGAAAGAATGCTAGCTTTGGAATCAGGAGTTCTAGCCTAGGTTCAGACTCAGCCTCTGATACTCACTCTCCATGTGGCCTTATACTGATCACTGAAAAACCATGGGCTTTAGGCAACTCCCTAAGATTTAACTAGCTCCCAAGTGATAAACAGGCTGCAATCTGTATTGGTGGAAGGAGTTCCCATACGAGGGATTCCCCATCTAATGAAACAATAGAATTGTTAGTATAGAACTAGAAGAGACTTCACAAGCCTTCAGTATAATTCCTTCATTTTATAGATGAGAAAAGAATTTCTTTGACTATCATTTAACTTACAGAATTGGCCATGGGAAGCATCAGACTGTCATAAATTTGTTGATGAGAAAATTTTCCCCACTGCACGTACAGCAAATCAGCAGTTTCTTTTGTATCTGTGCTCTTGGGGCTTTCAATCCTATAGAGCAAAGCATAAGGCTAGGGAAAGCAATATCTTGCTAGTGCATTGATTCCTTGAAGAAGGGAAACTTATACCCATGTTTGTTTGCTTATACCACCAGTAACTGAAAATCATAGCAGCTAAGTGGCACAGTGGATACAGTGTCTGATCAGGAAGACCAGATTGAACATGTGGTCTCAAACACTTACTACCTATGTGACTCTGGGCAAATAACTTCACCCTGTGTGTCTCAGCTTCCTTATCTATAAACTGAGTTGGAGAAGGAAATGATAAAGTATTCAAATATCTTTGGCAAGAAAACCTCCAAATAGGGAGTCCTGAAGAGTAGCATACACTTAAAAACTAGTGAACAACAGAAAATCAACTCATGTCAATTAAAAGATAAATTAACCAAATAATCAAGTATTTCTGAGCACTTATACCCTATTCAACACAGTGAAGAATAAAATATAGTCTTTCATTCATTTTTAACCCTTCCCTTACCCTTACTCTGCCCTCTCCATTCTTATCCAGTCAGTTGCCAACTTTTGTTGATTCTCTCAAATCATTCCCTACTACCACTGTAAAGATCCTCATTAAAGCCCCTCATAACTGGTATGTACCCCTGCCTCTTCCATCTCAAATACTTGCTCTACATGGTTACTGAAATTATCTTCCTAATGTATAAATTTAACCTTATCATCCCTCAAACTAACAAGCTTATGTATTTCCTTACTGCATGTAGGATAAAACACAAGCTTAAATTGAAATACAAATATAACTTGGTATTCAAGACCTTCTGAAGCTCAGATAAGGTTTACCTCTCCAGCCATGTATTTTCCCTTTCATCTACCTTTCTTTAACTTCTTTTGAATTTGTATTGGCTATCTTGTCCCATACTGGAACATTTCCCCTCTAGAGCTCTTTAATGTAATTTTCATATTCTACTCCCCTTCAAGACTTAGCTTATGTATCCCCTAAGAATAGAAGTAGTTGGTCTTTATCTGGCACTAAAGATGTGCCAAGCCCTTCATAATAATGTATAACTTGCGTGTCTTGCAACAGTTCTGTGAGGTACGTACCATAAGAGAACTATCCTTATCTACCTAATGAGAAGGTTCCTTTTCTCCTCAAAATTCACGCCATTTCATCCAAGTGTCCTTTGACTTCATCATAGTCTATCTTCCATTAGATTAATATGCTATTTGTCAAGCATAGTATTAGGATCATAGATTCAGAGTTGGAAGGAACCTCAGAGATTATCCAGACTAACTCCCTCACTTTACAAAGGAGGAAACTAAGACTCAGAGAAGTTAAATGATTCATATGAGTAGAGCTTGTGATTTCCATTTCTCTTCCCAACATGCACCAATGAAGCTGAGGTTTGCTGATCGAGGTTTCAGTTTTGTCTACACAAAGGAGAATGAACTCCTAATCTGTGTCCATGTCACAAATGTATGACAAACCAACTGGTTGGCTATTTCCCCCATCCCCACCCTTTTTCTCTATGCCATACGCAATGGCTCACACATCATAGGAGCTGAATAGTCTTTCTGAATGATCACATACACACACACACACACACACGTTTTCTGACAGTAAAATTAGGAGGTTTGTTATACTATATGATCTGTAAAAATGCCTTCTGGCTCTAAATTCTATCATCCTATGACTTTCTTCTAAGCATATGGACTCTAAATCCCTAATAAAACAGGTCATTAAGGAAACACCCACAGAATGAATACACAAAATCTCTTCCAACTAGTCCACAAGTATTTATTAAGGAACTACAATGTTCAAGGCACTCTATTATGCTTTGTGGAGCATACAAGATGAACATGATCTTTTCCCTTTTTACAGTAACTTATAGCCTGGTTGGAGAGGATATACAAACAGGCAAAATTAGCTGCCTATACAAGGGATAGGTGTGTCAACTGAGTGACACAGTATATTACTGCTATGGTTCTTTGAAGAAAGGGAAAGCTTATTTTAGACTAGAATCAAGAGAGAAGATATTATGAGCTAGACTTGGAAGGATGGATTAGGTACAATTTGGCAGAAAAGAGTGGAGAAGATATTCCTAGAGGGGGACATAAGGGAGGATTGGGGAGGGATGTCAGTGTGAGCAAAAGGCACCAGAGAAGGAAGATGCAAAGAATGGTTGAGGTACAGTGAATAGACAAGCATAGATGGAGCTAAGTTGAAAAGAGGGAGGAGCTTTGTACTGTACTGTACTGAAGGAGGAGCTAGTATTTTAGAGTACTAGAAGATAAAGATTCATCAGAAAAATACATTTTTTTTTTGGTTTTTGATTTTTTACATCTACATTAAACATAGCTAGAGTCTCTCTAGTTCCAGTTGGCTCAAAGAACTTTGAGCCTCAAAACCCCATGAGCTGTCACTCAGAGGTCCTGAATTCTTCCTCCCTCAATCCCCACCCTTTGCCTTTTGCAGTACACCCATTGCCCCATGTTGTTCCATCTCTAATATTCCCCTCCCTGCACTTACAGTTACTCTCTCCGCCCCTACCTTTGAAGAGGGCTGATGGAGCCCTCCAGGTCTGGCAGCCACTCAGGTCGGCAGGGCTGGCTGCCTTATACTTCAAAGAGCCTGGCACTCTGGGATTTCCCATCAGTGGGAACCCCAGAAGGCATGGAGAAATGCTGAAGGGGAAACTCCAGCCTGGGAGATGGAGAGAAACAGCTTTTGCAAATAGGGGCTTCCCCACTAAAAGTAGATTCTCAACCAGGCTTCTCAATTCCCCTCACAAAGCAAAAGGTTGACCAACTTTTCTATCCCTTCTCCCCAAAAGGGTTAGGAAATGATCATAATAATGAAAAAAAGGGTAAGGCCTAGAGTACTTATGGGTTCTAAGATAGGACAAATCAAATAAGGGAAAAGATGAGAAATCATCCCAGGGAAGATAGTGCTTCAGAATACTAGAATCATCTATTTTCAGTGTCACAATCCTAGATCACACAAAAAGCCTACTAACAAGTCTCTCTCTGCTCTCTTCTAACCACTTTCATTCTCGTCAACACCATTTTGCACACTTATTGATTAATCTTCCTAAAATAATGATTCCAACATAGAATCACAGAATGTCCTAGTAGGAGGGATTTCGGGGATTATCTAAGTCAATACTGTCAAATTCCAATAGAAATCGGGGCCTCTAGAATACATATATTAACCATGATGGTCTGACTTAGAAAATCACAAATTAACATTATCTATGTTCTATTGTGCCTTCATTTATTTTGTTAAAAATTTCCCAATTAGATTTTAAATTGCAATGTTTGACACCTCTGCTCAACGGGATAAATTCCAAATTTTTATCTCTCCAACTTTATCTCATGCTCTCCACTCTTTCCTGAATACACCATACTCATTCTAACCTCAAAATCTATTTTCTCTCTCCTACCCAGACTGTTCTTGCTCTCTCCTCTCTTCCATTCTAAATCCAGCACATGCTTAATGACTCAGTTATACTTGTCGCACCTCTTCTGAAGGTATATCTACTCAGCCAGATTCAAACTGAGGATCTATAGCACTTATAATAGTATGACTTATTTGAATAGTGTCGCATTCATTGATTCATACATTTGGGTCTATCATAACTTGACAAAATAAAAGAGCCACCAGCCAATTTTAACTGCTACCTGTTCCTTTTTATTACACTAAAAGACAAAGATAGAGATATTAATATAAATAGAATCTAGTATACTCCATTAATATCAATATCCTAATCTTTCCTATTGAAATGTTAGCCAGGCTCATCCATTAATCTATAGCCATTTATTAATGATCCACTATGTTCCAGGAATTATTGGGCAAAGAAAAAATGAGGCTGTCTCTGCTCTAGAGGAGCTTACTTTCTAATGTGGGAGAGAACTCTCTCTCTCCCTCCCCCTCCCCTACTCAGAACTTCCATAGCATTTACAGTATTGCTGTAGGTAGTGTCAACAGTCTTGGTTTTGGAGCAAAGAACTGGGGTTTCGATGTTGGTTCTGCCATGTGTTACCTGAGTAATATTGGATGAATCAATTAATCTAGTTGTTCTTCAGCTTTCTCTTCTGTAAGATAAGGGACTTGAAATTGAGGATGATCTCCAACATCTTTTTCAGTTTCAAATCTAGAATCTATAACTATATTGCGACAAATATAGTTCATCCCCTGCCTCCCCAGTCATCTATTTCAAATAATTCTTTTGCTGACCTTTCTTGTCATTTTGTCTCTTAGTTTCCTTTGCCTTCCTTATGATTTGGAAAGGGATGGCCAATATAGAAAAGTTAGGCTGCTTACTGTTCACCTTTGTCCCAGAGACCACTAAAAAACCTCAGGAAAATAATTTTCTTTTCCCTTTATCCTTGGATACATAACCAAGATGGCAACTTCAAGTAAAGGAATGTCCCCTTGGGAGTCTGCTCCCAGGCCTGCCCCAGACACCTCCTAGTCAGTAACTGATAGGTGGTATTGGTGTAAAAGCTCTACACACTATAGATGGAGGGGGGTGTTATTATTTGAGGAAAAAAAATAATTTCCATCATCTTTCTTTATAATACATATATGTATGTATGCATGTATGTAGGTGTACATACACTATGTGTATATGTGTGTGTGAAGACAGAGAGATAGAGACAGAGAGTATTTTGTTGCTTCCTGTTCAAAGTGCCTTACTTCCAATGGTGATGAAGTGGACACTTCTTTAATCATTAAATAAAGCCTGGAATACTTTTTATTATATAGAACAAACAATGCCAGCATTCAGCTCTTTATAGGAGGAAGAAAGTGAGGGAGGGAGGGTGAGTGTTTCTCCTGTGACTGGCTCTGCAGCTGCCATGGGGATGTGTTGAAGAAATCTTTAAAGACCAACCGTCAGGCATAGTCTCGCCTGGCTGCTAGCTAGACAGTGTGGACCTTCCTAAGCCTTAAGGGAGGCAAGGAGAGTGAGAGACATGATGACAGGAGAAGCCACTGGAGAAAACACAGTTAAAGAGGTGGCTGGCAAGGAAAAAATAAATAAAAAGAGAAAGAAATAAGGGGTCGTTGGCCCCAGAACTTAAGGACTTTACATTTAGGTCAAGGAATATGGACCGTAGGTAGAAAACAAAACACGGATTTTCAGACAAAGCCAATATGGGAATTTGCTTTGCTTGATAATGTTTTAGTAAGTTACAAGGGAAAGCTTCACTTTGAAAGTTGGTAGGGGGAGAGCTATGAAGGTAAGGCGTGAGTGATTCAAAAATAAGAAAGGAAGGGAGGAAGGAAGGAAGGAAGGAAGGAATGAAGGAAGGAAGGAAGGAAGGAAGGAAGGAAGGAAAGAGAGATGGAAGGAGGAAGGAAAGAAAGGAAAGAAGGAAGGGAGGAAAGGAGGGAGGGAGGGAGATCTTTGAAATATATATATATATATTTAAATTTTGAAAAAAGCAGACTAAAACTCAGAAGGGGACACAAACTAGCAAGCCAGTGCTGCTATTACTATGATCAATTTCATATATACTTTTTAATGACAGCATATGACATTTCCATTCACAGTCTCATAGATATTCTTTGTTTATGGAAATGTTCATCTTTATTGATTTTTGTCAAGTTTCTAATTTTAAAAAGTTTTTTGCTTTACTTCCTAAAATCAGAGCTATGTGCCACGAGTATAAAATGCTATTTGGCACTTAAAGATCCTGCCCTTTTTTTCACTTCTTTGAGAACATTTATAGTTGGAGGAGGCCTAGAGAATATCTAGTCCCACTGCCTTATTTTGCACATGAAAAAACTGAGGGTCAGAGAGGGGAAATGATCTCCCCAGAATCCTAAGGATGGCAAATGACAGAAATGTCGACATTCAGGACTCTCTTTGCCATGACATATTACAAGCTTTGTTCTAATTAGTCCTTTAATAAACTTTACTTTCCAACCAAAATGGCTCCCCTTCTATTCTGAGATCTCATTCCACCTCCCATTTTGGTGCCTTCTCAACAATAGGTCATGAAATCGTGTCTATGATGTGCCAAGTATAGTGCTAAGTGCTTCACAAACATCTCATTTAATCCTCACATTGCAACACATGTGTTATTGTTATCCCCATTTTACAGTTGAAGAAACTGAGGTAAAGAGGTTAAGTGACTTTCCCAGGGTCACACAGCTAATAATCTGAAGCTGGATTTGAAATCCAGATCTTCTTGACTCTAGGCCCTGGCTCACTTGCCTCCCAGCCCTAGCTTTGAGAAGGCTGAACTTCAACAGTGTCAAGATTAGACTCTAGAGAAGATGTCATGGATACAGTTCTAGAATTTGGCCACTGGAGGAGACCTCAGTGGTTATCTAGAGAACCCCTGCTTACTACCTGTAAAGCCGTGAGGAAGCTTCACATTTGCCATGAGCTACAAATGAGAGAGAGAGGGCTGGGCTGGATGCCCCCAAAGTGCCGGTCAGCCCAAGAGCCATGAGCTTTAGCCTCCTGTACAAAGCCTTTCCTCATCCACTCCACCTACTCCACTCCAGTCATGATCTCTCCCTGTCTGTGTCTGTCTGTGTCTGTCTCTCTCAGTCTCTGTCTCTGTCTCTCTCTCTCTCTCTCTCTCTCTCTCTCTCTGTGTGTGTCTCTGTCTCTCTCTCTGTCTGTCTCTGTATTTCTGTCTCTCTCAGTCTATCTGTGTCCTTGTCTGTTGTCTATGTGTGTGTCTCTCTCTGTCTCTGTCTCTGTGTCTCTGTCTCTGTCTCTGTCTCTCTCTTTCTCTCTCTCTGTCTGTCTTTCTGTCTCTCTCTTTCTCTTTGACTCTTCTCTCTGTCTCTCTCAGTCTCTGTCTGTGTCCTTGTCTGTTGTCTGTGTGTGTGTCTCTGTATCCCTGTCTCTCTCTCCTACCTTCTATTTACTTATTTGTGTTCAAGGCAAACCTGCCAGTAAGAAGATAAGTCTTCTGAGGGTGAAGACTGTCTCCTTTTCCTTTGTGTACCCAGTGTCTAGCACAGTGAGTAATCTGCACAAAAGAAGAGTTTCATAAGTTCCAGTAAACTGAAATAAGTGAAGCCCATGGTCACCTGCAACCTCCAGGTTGCATCAGTCCTTATTGCCTGAATCCTCCATAGAATGGAGTTCAAATCCGGCCACTAACCAGATGACCCTGAATGAGTTTCTTGTCCCCTATTTGCCCCAATTTCCTTATCTATAAAATTGGAGTTATAATAGCACCTATCTCCCAGGGTTGTTATGAGGATCAAATGAGATAATAATTATACAGCATTTAGCACAGTGCTTGACACATAGTGTCAATAGATAGTGTATCTATTAGATAGCTATAGATAGATAGTATATCTCCTATGTGTCAAATGTGTATGCTAAATGTTTTATAATTATATTATATATATGTATGCATGTGTTTGTGTCTAATACTTTTTGTTAGCGAATATTATATTTAGCACATAGAATTATATTTTATATAACATTATATGTTATATATATATATATATATATATATATATGATTAGCTATTATTATTAGCAGTGTGACCCTGGATAGTCTCTCACCTTCTTTGTCTAAGTCTCTTCATGTGTAAAGTGCATATAATACAGGCACCTGCCTCCCATGGCTGTTGTCAGAAGAAAATATTTCACCAGCACCCTGCAAACCTTAAATTGTGTCCTAAATACTAGTCATTGTGATTCTCATTCTCCTCTTATTGCCTCCAGCAAGACAATTTCTCTATCATCAGGCACCCACTAACCATCCCCACAGATGAGGATTTCATGGCAGAAGCAGAGGGAACCATTAGCCATCAGCATTGCCTTGAGGTCCGAAGCTGGATTTCGAAGCCCAAGTCCACCATCATTCTACTCAACGGTCACATCTGACTTCCTAAGCTCCAAACAGAGCCCTTTCTAGCACAGCTATATTTGGCCTACAAAGAACCTCACCTGCTTCCCTCTGGTCTACAAGAACTACTCCCGTATTGATTTCTCCTTCCAATAGCGCTCATTAGGGCCTTGTAGATGCTTGGCTGCTGGCCTCAGCATACTTACGGGATCAGCTCATGCTCTGGGAATAGAAATTGCTGCCTTTTTTCCCTCCTCTCTCTCTCTTCTCTCTAAGGAAGTTAGAGGACAGCATTAGAAATTGAGCTCTGTGCTAGATTCTAGGAGACTGCTCAGATTTGTCAATTTGTCCATGATTAAGAATGGAAGCCCTGAAAACTTCACTTCTAAATTCTTTGATATCTTTTTTTTTCTCCTTTTAACCCCCTACACCTAAGTTACAGACATAACTTATGAGAAGAGAAGGGGACTCTCTTTGTTTGTGTCATTCCCCTCACTTGGAAAGCCCTTTCAGTTTATCTGATTGATTATCACCCATTATTTAAGGCCTACTTCAAGATCTTCCTCCTTTGGGAGGACAGCTCTGATCATTTTAACCCACTATTCCCTCCTGCTACCCTCTGAAGTCCTAATGTATTTGTCTGTACCACTTCCATCAGCAATCATCACACAATGACCAGTAATGTTATCTTCTCATATGCTTATGTTGCTTCTCCACCTAAACTGCAAACTGCTGCTTGTGTATAGCCTCTATCATTCCTAGCAA
The DNA here is from genome assembly GCF_016432865.1 of Antechinus flavipes. NCBI lineage: Eukaryota > Metazoa > Chordata > Mammalia > Dasyuromorphia > Dasyuridae > Antechinus > Antechinus flavipes. The sequence continues at coordinate 84,645,428 of NC_067402.1, forward strand.
GATATTCAACAAATTTTTGTTGATTGAGATCTCCACTAGGACACCAATTAAACAAAGGAAATAGGCTCTTAATTCATATTCTCTGGACATGTTTTTTTCAGATATAACTAGTTCTACTACTTTCCCATTCTTGCCTAATTCAAGATCCATAAGAAGAAAGAAATCAATTGATTTAGCAAATCCATAACCGTGGTACTAATATGTGCTGTGTGTGTGTGTGTGTGTGTGTGTGTGTGTGTAGGAAGGAGTGTGAAATTTCTTATAAGTGGAACTCTCAGGGACCACCATCTTTGTCTTCCTTCATGATTCCTTGGTCCACTCCCAGGGTCCTGCCACTCTGATGCCTTCTCAGATCTTCCTCCCTGCTTCTTACTTCCCACAGGGTAAAGACCAAACTGTTTTTCCTGGTGGAAATGCAGCTGACACAACTTTCCTTGCACTTGAATCTTCTTTTATAGTCCTCCTTGCTAATATTGCTTCCTTTCAGTCATGTCCAATTTTTCCTGACCCCATTTTGGAGTTTTCTTTACAAAGATACTGGAGGGATTGCCATTTCCTTCTCCAGCTTATTTTATAGATGAGGAAACTGAGACAGAAAAGAGTTAAGTGATTTGTCCAAGATCACACAGCTAGGAAGTGTCTGAGGCTGGATGTGAACTCAGGAAGACGAGTTTTCCTGGTAGTTTTCTATCCACTAGCTGTCTCCATGTTAATATGTCAACTAGCTATTTTATTATTCTTTATGCACTCTCTCGATTGAAATGTACTTCTCTTTATGAAAACTTGTACGGACTGATGCTAATTGTCAAAATGCCAGCCAAATGCCTTGTCACCACCTTTTTTCCGATCAAGGGAACTAGTGAGATTCTGAAGTCATCAGTGCTGAGGATATAACACTATCTTTAGCATCTGGCTCCAAACTTCTGAGGTGAAAAAAATCCGGCTTAAAATCCCCAACAGAGCAAGACCCCTCCTTGGCAGGCCAAATCCCATTAAGGCCAGAATCGCTCACCCTCTCCCTCTTCCAACCCCCCAGGGTAGAGCTTCCTGGAAAGTCCTAAGCCACCCATTAAAAGGCAGCACTCAGCAGAAAACCTCTGTTTATTCAACTCATCCTCCTGGGAGGGATCCCAGTGATTGTTTCTCAATCTGCTCCTTGCCTCATCATTCTCTCAGCATCTCTGGCCAGTCCTGACTCTCTGATCAAAAATCTATTCTTCCTCACATTGTGTTGATACCCTTCTTCCACCTCCACACTTTGCTTGCTCTTTCAAGGAACCTCGCCTTCTATGTCCACCTGAACTCTCACTAGGTCCCGGATCTTTCATTATCCCTTGGACTCAGAGTATTCCACTATCAATTTGACCAAGCATTCATACAGCCCCAGTTTAAGCACTGGGCTTGGAATCAGGAAGACCTGAGTCTTACTAGTCTGGCCCTCAGAAAGTCACTTGACCTTGTTTTCCTCAGTTTCTTCATTTGTAATATAAACTGGAGAAGTAAGAGACAAACCATTTCAGAATCGTTGACCAAAAAAAAAAAAAAAAAAAACCACATGGGATTACAAAGAGTCAGACATGATTGAAGTGATTGAACAACAATATAAGTCCTAGAGTTGATAAACTAATTCAGGCTACAAAGATAGTAGTGATGAGAGTAGAGAAGACATTGGACAACAGAGATATTGCCAAGCTTGTGAAATGATTGGATCCAAGAAGAGTCAAGATAATTCCCAAAGTTTTAACATACAAGGCTACATAAACCATAGTGCTATTGATGAACTAAATGAAATAATAAGGAAGAGTGGGTTACTGGGGCAGCTAGAAGAGTGGGTTATTGGGGCAGCTAGGTGGTGCAGTGGGTAGAGTACCAGCCCTGAAGTCAGGAGGACCTGAGTTCAAATCTGATCTCAGACATTTAACATGTCCTAGCTGTGTGACTCTGGGCAAGTCACTTAAACCCAATTGTCTCAGCAAAAAAAGAAGAAAAAAAAAAGAATGGGTTATTGGCAAACATGAAGAGTTGGACATGACTGAAAAAGATTTACAAGATAGATTCATCCTCATGGGGATATCATTATTAACAATGATAAGGGATGAGACATGATAGCACATGCGTCCCAGGTACAGGGAAGGCTAAGTCTACCAGATCTTTTGAGCTTGGGAATTCGGAGATACAAGACCCTACCAGAGGGTAAGATATCCTTACAATTTGGCATATAGCAAGCACGTTCATAAGGATACCTAGATATATCCATGGCCATCAAGTCCAACCCCTCATGACTCCAGTTGGGATTTTCTTGGCAAAGATACTGGAGAACTTTGCCTTTTCCTTCTCCAGATCATTTGACAGATGAGGAACTGAGGCAAACAGCTAAGTGGTTCATCCAGGGTTACACAGCTACTGTCTGAGGCCAGATTTGAACTCAGGAAGATGATTCTTCTTTATTTTAGGTCTGGCATTCTATCTGCTGACTAACTATGTGCTCCATCTTATAAGTAGCAAGCCTTGAGTACCTCGAATATCTTCTGAGGTTCATTATTATTGATCTCTTATACCCCATTTTCTACTATGATACCAACATTATCAATGAAATATAAAACTTTAGGGTATATATTTATTATTAAATATATATATATTTAAATATAAAATTTAAAACGCATGAACTAATTGTTTGCTATATTCCTAGCATTATGTCAGGGGGTACAAAGATGAGCAAAGTAGTCCTGCCTCCCTGTCATTGCTCTGCTATACAAAATATATGCAAATTACCAAAAGTAATTTCAGAGATGTTGAGGGGGACAAGCAGTACTATTTCAGGACCTTTGGGATGACATGAGAATTAGCCTTTAAGAGTGAGAGATTGCATGAGGCAGAGGTGGGAATAGTGAGCTATCCAGCTATGGAGCATATCCCATAGAACAGAGGGCACAAGTGGCTATGCTCGGGTACATAAAACATTAAATAGATCAGTTGATTAGAACTCAGATTATGTGGGGGTAGTGATATGCAATTAGTCTGGAAGTTACCTGCTAAAAGGTAGGAAACAGAATGATACCATTGCCACAGTCTGCTCTTCTGCTAGAGATACCATATGTGGAGAAAATAAGGAAGTCTGAACACCTGTCTATGAACCTCTGCTCTTTCACATCTTAATTATATGGCTTTTCTCGTCTATAAACTAGGGTTTATATTGCTTGTACTTTACTCACAAAGTTGTTGTGAAGATCAAATGGAGATATAGAAATGTTTTTAAAATGAGAAGGGAACTCGGGTAGGTCCTTTCAACAAGTATGAATAAAAGGAGACTTCTTAATCAAACAAGGGATAGAGGTAGTCACAAAAGATGAAATAGATCACTTTGATTAAACAAACTGAAAAGTTTTGCACTAACAAACAGAGAAACTAGGATAAAAGTCGAAACTAGTCGTTGCGGGAGAGGAAATCTTTACAACAAATATCTCTGATAAGAATGAATTCCAAGATACATAACTAACTAATAAAATATATATAACACTAAGAATCGTTCCCTGACAGATAGGAGGCCAAAGGATATGAACAAACAACTCTCAAAAGAGGAACTGCAAATTGTTAACAATGGTAAGGGATGAGACATGATGGCACATGTGTCCCAGCTACAGGGAAGGCTAAGTCTACCAGGTCTTTTGAGCTTGGGAATTCGGAGCTACAGGACCTATGCCAATCAGGGATCCTCATTAAGTACTGTGTTAATATGGTGATCAGGAGCAGGATAGATGCGGGGTCCTAAGGAAGAGCAAAATTTGCTCAAGTTGGAAACAGAGCAAGTCAACATTTTTGGGCTGATTAATAGTAGGATCAAGACCATGAATAACTTCTCCTGTACTTCCAGCCTGGCAAAGATGAGAAGACCCAGTTCTAATCACAAAAAAAAGAAAGAAAAAAGAAAAGAAAAAGAGCATTAAAAACATAGATATAAATGCTCAGGAGCACATGTATATATGAAAAATTGCCCCAAATCAAACCTTATAAAAATTGGTGAAGATGACAAAAATGATGAAAATTAAAAGGACTAGGTTATTGGACTTGGTCTATTTGGAATTATGCTATGAAAGTGACTTAAGATGTCCAACCCAGAAATTTTACCCTGAGGCATATAATCCAAGGAGGTCTAATATAAAAAGATCCTATGTACACTAAAGTAGTTGTAAGGATAATTTTTTTTATCATATCAAGGAACTAGAAACAAAACAGAAGTCTGATTTTGATAAGGAAGTGACTAAATAGTGGTACATTACAAATGTAATGAGATTTGATTGTTCATTAAGAAATTATGACTATGAAGCATTCTGAAACATGGGAAGACTTAAAAGAATCGATTCAAAGTGAAATAATTAGTGAACTAGGAGAACAATGTAGCTAATGACTACAATGGTAAAAACAAAGAGAACAAAATGTCCAACTGATTGCAATAAGATACGGGCCACACTGGTGCCCCAAAAGAGATGAGAAAATGTGCTGTCTCTTCTTGCTGCAGAGATAGTGGATTATAGGTATGGAGCAAAGAAAGGCTGAGAGGTTTAGATGAGAACAGTGGTTAGTTTTAATGAATTCATTTTTCCCTCTTCTTTTTTTTTTTTAAATTTTGCATCATAGGGGATAACTCAACAAGGAGGCAAGACTGCAGGATACATTCAAGAGGAAAGTTATGTAAGAAGGAAAAAGGAAGAATAAGAAATGGACCTATGATTTCATGGTATAGAGAACTACAAAATGAGGAAGTTCTTCCTACCAAAACAGGTCAGCACATTTTTTTTTCAACTTAGGGACTTAAAAAGAGTTGCCTAGGGGACTGGGTATTAAATTACTTGCCGGGAATCATACAAGTATATGTGGTCCCAGATCTTCTTGGTTCCAAGGAAAGTACTTTGTATATTAGGCCATGATGCTTCAAGAACAAAAGATATCAATAGTAATTTAAAATTTAAATCAATATATATGTAAAGCATATTTAGAAGTGAATATCTATTATTATATCTCTCCATTTTATTCTACTTTGACACCTCTCATTCAAATCTAGCTCCCTGACCCTACATCTATATCATTTCCTGGAAACCCATTTTTGATTCTCACATGTAACTTCCCTTCTCACTATTTAATTTGTTTGCTCTGCTAAGAGCTAGATTAGAATAAAGAATTATAATTCTAGTTCTATGTCTGCCCCTGGTTAGCCACCATCACTAAAATGAGAGGATGATTTCAAAGATCTCTTTTGACTCTAAGGTTTCATGATCCAATTTTAAAGACCATCTGTGTTCTCTTGTGAGTCTCTGCCCAGTCCTCACCTAGACCTTAACTCTGATTTCCTATTGTTGACTCCAACATTTACTCTCGTGTTTTCATAAATCCATTACCAGTAGCTGTCAATCTGATCTCCTTCATCCTAGCAGAAGTGTTCCTGGGAGTTCCTCTGATTAATTCCTGCTGAAGTTAAGCAACCCTAGACACTGATGATTACAATTACAGATGCAGTCAGAGTTTGACAGGTGAGATAGTCTTAGCCAGAAAGAATCCTCTGATACCTTCTAGGCAAGTGTCTTTATCCACCTATCTGGAACTCATTCTATTTGCCAGCTTCTATTATAAAGTAACATCTGTCTTTGAAAATACTATGAGGAAAGTGCTTCTCTTGTTGAGTCATACCTATTAATGAGAATATTTAAAGTAATAGTAAATTCCACCCATTACAGTCATACCAAAAACCTGCCTCAGTCTCCAGGAGCAGGATAGCTATTTCCCCAATCCTTCTAGGACAAATTTATCCCTGGGCTTTATTCAATCAAATTCATGATCCCCACTATGTTAATTTTCCCAAACAAAAGCTAAAGGACAAAGACCTCAAGCTACTAGTTATAGGCCCTACCCCTAAAGAGGTTGAAAGTACAGCTTTAGCTAATAACAAGGGAAATCTATTAGGGTTGGAAATGGGAATTAACAGAAAATAAATCAAGTGCTAATTATGGTCTGCTCAGGAGAGCTACAGGAGGGAAACATCCCCTGGAATGTTCCAGGACATTTCCTGGCAGGGCCCGATCTCTGCTGTTGGAAGTATTCAATCATGACTTCACGTCTTCATCCATCCTTCCTTCATGGCACTATTACTTTAATTATAAATAGGGGACTTTGGATTTTCTTGAAATATAAATGATAGTATCCCTTCTAATTATTAAATGCATTACAATTCCACTACTTACTAAAGACTGCTAAAACTCAAAGGGTGGAAAATCCTGCAGTTCCTTATCAAACTTAATTACATTGGCTTAATTGAAGCCAAGAACCTGGGCAATAAGACAAAGCCTTGTTGATAACAGATAATCTGGGTAATTAGCTGTAAATCATAGGATGTTAAAGATGGAGGAGATGCTAGGAAGCAGCATCATAAAAAGAAGTAGAACACTGGGATTCAGGAAGACTGGAGGGAGAGGAATAAGCATTTATATAGCACCTATTTAATGTCTGGCCCTAAGCTAAGTCCAGGATGATCTCATTTGATCCTCTCAAGAACACTGCAATGTGAGTGTTGTCATTATTCCCATTTTACAGGTGAAGAAACTGAGGCAAATAGCAACACAGGGACTTTTCTAGGGTCATAGAGCTAGTAAGCGTCAAATCAAAGTCAGATTTGAGCCCATGCTTCCTGACTCCAAGCCCAGAACTCTACCCACTGTGCCACTTTGCTGCTTAAAATTCAGATCCCTTCTTAGATGCTTAGCTTATAACACTGAGCAAATCAATTAACCTCTCAGTCTCAGTTTCCTCATCTATAAAATAGGGATTATAATAGTAAAAGATTGTTCTGACATGTCATGCAAGATAATAAACGTGCTGCATATGTAATAATAATATTTAAATCTTAGCTTTGATTTATTGATTTAAAAGCCTCAGAGGTAAAGTGACTTGCCCAATAATGCAAAGCTAAAGAGTGGTAGAAGTAGGATCGAGTTCCCCTTCAGTGCTCTTTCCATTAAATGTCCACTGGCAACCAAGGAAGTCTTTATGGCAAATCTGGTATCTAGGCCTCGAAAGTTTTAAAAAGATGGAGAGAGGTATTCTTCTGGTGAGGGGTGGTATGAGCAAAGAAAGGTTAGGAGGTAAGGGATTGGGGCAGGAAGAGCTGAAAAAAGTGTTCAACTGTGAGAAAGCCTGAGCAGGAGGAACTGAGTGGAGCATCATTGTCTTGAGGGAAGTACCAGGAGGTAATGCTGCAAGAGAGGTTGAGGCCAGATTGTGGAGGGCCTTGAATTCCAGCCTGAAAAGCCTAAGTTTCACTAAGTCTGCAGGAATGCAGGAGCTATGGAAGCTTTTTTCAGACCAGAGCATCAGGGAGAGATATATAGGAAAGAATAAAGCCCAGGAAGATTAGAGGCCTCTGATTAAGAGACAAGTAAATGATGATCTGAACTGAGATGGTAGGAGTACGAATGGAAAAGATCAGGATCCCATAGATGGTGGTCAAGCTTGCCCCTGTTAGACTCCATTGGCTGGTTGTGCAGGGTGTGGGAGCAAGAAGAGCTAAGAAGAACTGAGGCGTCAAGTAATCAATATAAATCAATATAAAGGGTAGCTAAATGGCATAGTGGACAGAACACTGGGCCTGAGTTCAAATCTAGCCTCCAACACCTACTAGCTATGGGCTCTGGGCAAGTCACTTCACCCTATTTATCTCAGTTTCCTCATCTAAAAATGGGCTGGAGAAAAAGAAATGGTAAACCATTCCAGTATTTTTTTAATCAAGAAAACTCCCAATAAAAGGGGTCACAAAGAGTCTGACAGTTCAAAAATGACTGAACAACAATAATACCAATTAACATAAGGGACTATGATACAAAGGTGTACATATGTAAAAATCCAACTGTGAGAGAATTTATAAAAACTCCTATTTATGTAGTTAGTGCTTTTAAGCATACAATGTTTTCCTCCAACTTTCCTCAACTGCATTTCTTCTAAATGAAAAGAGATCCACATTCTCTTCAGCTTATCAAATTCATCAGGCATTTTTTTTCTTCCTAGATAATAAACAAAACAGACACTTTATTTTATCTGGCTAGTGATGAGAGAGTAACAAGTAGAAACTTACTTTTACACAAAATTTTATTTTTATTTATAAATTATATTTATATAAATTATTACATTATATATTTATGCAATATATAACATAAATATAGCATGATAAATATAAAATATTAAATAAAATTCATTTATAAATAAAAGTGCTTTTCTCACAACTTCACAAAGTTCCTACTTTACAGTTAAGAAAACTGAGCCTCAGAGAACATAAAGACTTATTTGAGATCAGTTAGTTAGTGGAGGATTTGAAGCCAGGTTCAATCTTTTACATTGACTAACCTTAGGCAGTCACTTAACTATTCTAGGCCTTAGTTTACTCCTCTGTAAATTAGGAAGTTGGATCAAATGGTGTTTGATGTTCTTTCCAGCTCTAAGGCTATATCCCCTGTGTTCTTCTCATGTCAAGTCCCATAGACTTTCTGTTATACCCCTGCCTTTGCAAAAACAATGAGTTCAGGATTCCTCCTTGCTCTAAAATACTCTTGTGTTTGACCTGGCCATAGGCAACTTCTTGTAACCCATGAATAGAGATATCTTTCACAGCACCTCTAAGGAAGTCATTGTACAAACATCAAAGCTACTACTTTTTTTTCTAAACACAAACTAGATGCAATCAGGATTTAGTTTTAAATAGTTTCTGGGTAGTAATGATAACAATGGCTAACATTTTATAGAAAATGTAAGTGTTCTGCATATATTATGTTCTAATCTATAAAAACAACTCTGAGAGCTAGGTCTTATAGATATTATTGTCCCTATTTTACAGATGAGAAAATTGAGGCTGAAAGAGGTAGAAAAAAATTAATGGAGTTAGAATTCAGACCTTGGTCTTCCCAACTCCTGGTCCGGCATTCTATTAACTATGCAGGTTACTGCCTTATAATGGTTTCATTTCCTTCCTGCTCCCTATTGTTGCTTCCAGCCCTCATTCCAGATGCACCACCCTGAGTCTAGACCAGTGGTTCTCAAACTTTTGTTTTCAGTATCTTTATCCTATTAAAAATTATTAAGGATCTCTCCAAAGAGTTTTTGTTTATCTGGATTATATTTATAGACATTTACCATATTGGAAATAAAAACTATTTTTGAAATTGTAGATCCTCTAAAAGGGTTTTAGAGATCCCCAGGATTCTCTAGACCATACTTTGAGAACCACTATAATCTGCTTGTTAAAAAGAAATTAGGAGATTTTCAAGAAGGAAGGAAAAGACCTAATGGAAACCTTCTCTATGATGTACTAGGGAGCAGTATAAGAGCATCCAAAAAGGAAAGTTGACAAGTAGTCAGTTGTCTGCAGCCTATTGGATGGGGAAGGAATCATTGTGGCTTTTTCTCTCTGGCATGTAAACCCTGTAGATTCAAAGTTTGGCTGAGGCTTATACTCAGATATTTTCCCCACTGATTTGTGTTCCTCATAAACAAGCGAGGTCATCCTTTACAAGACAGATGAGGAAACTTAAGCCCAGAAAATCTTGTTCCTCAAAGTCCTTCAGGCAAGTAAGTAGGAGAAATAGTATCTGAAGCAGGTTCTCTGGCTCCAAATCCAGGGTTCAATTCTATTATATCATGCAGGTTCCAAGAAAATATGTATATCCCAGGAACATCCCACTGACTCAAGTCTCCTCAAGATGCCCATAGCTTCAAGTATATTACTCCTGAAGCAACTGCTGTTCTTCCTGTGATCAAAGGGAGCATGTAGAGAACACAGAAGTTAGAAGGGGGGAAGTGAGTGAGAACCTCCTCTGATGTCTACAAAGCTCAGTTCTCACCAACCAAACTTGACTTAGAAATCTCACACCCTGGGGCCCCTGAAAGCAAGGCAAGGAGAAAAGATCCCAAGAAAAGAAAAGTACTGAGGCTATATCAGTGATAATTGTACCTGAAAAACATGATAGGTTTCAACTTTCCAAGTATAAAATGCACAATTTGGCTGCCTTTGCTCATTTATTATTAATGATAATGACAATAATAACTTCTAAGGGGCTTTTCATCTTCAAACCACTTTACAAAAACAGACTGTTTAATTTGAGTTTCATATTCTCCTTTTCTTCTATCCAAATTAATTTCACCTCAGTGTAGACTCAGGTCACAGAGACAAGCACCTCTATCTTGTCCTTGAAGAGCCTTTTAGGCAAATATTCAGATCAACTGCATTTTGGTCATAAGTTTCTATAGTACTAGAGGAAAATGTGCTTTGGATGTTGATAGAATTTGCTTACAAATCCATCTGACCTGGGTTTTGTGTTAATTTTCTTTTCCCTTATGCATGCAATTCTTTTCTGAAGATCTACATCAACTCCAAAGGACTTTATTTTCTTGTAAGGGAAGAGAGGAGGGAAGAAGAGTAGGGATATATGAAAATCATCATCTTTATTTTCTTAAAAAAAATTACTCACCTGCACAAAAAGTAAGAAATGACATATCGCAAAGGTAGTTATTTCCCTAGAGCACATGAAGTCTATTCACACAGTTCAACATTCAAAGTGTCTGTTTTTGCAACAGCTTCTATATCCATGATCATGGTCACTTGTTGGTCAGCCCTAATCTAAATTTATCTCTTTCTCACCCCATCCCCTCTTGACCAAACCACATCCTGATGCTCACAGTCCCTCTCTGAGCTTAAACATTCTCTTCCTGATATTGATTCCTCAATCCCTCCTCTCACCACCATCTGAAATTAGTTGAGCCTACCTATTTAAAAAAAATAAATCAACAACCAGATTCATAGAATTATAGTATTACAGAAGAGCTATTCTAATTCTCCATTTCACAAAGGAGGAAACTGAGGCTCAGAGAGATTAACTGACTAGAGTATGAAAAAAGACTTACCTAGAATACTATTAAATAAACTTCTATTAATGCAATCAATTAATATTCATTGAGTGCCTAATATATTCAAGGTATCAGACCAAATTCTGTTGGGGATATACAATGTGACATAGTAGCTGAAAAGCATAGTAGTTCTGAAAAGCAACCAGCTAATTAAAAAGCATTTTGTTAAGCCCCTACTATGTGTCAGGCACTGTACAAAGCAACAAAGTAAAAAACAAAACAATGCATGTTCATAAAGAGTTTAAATTCTAGCAATGTAGTGCAGTGGATAGCAAGCTGAATGTGGGGTCACAGGAGCTACCTACCCAGTGGGAGATATTATATTATGGCAGAGTTCAATAGCTCAAATCAGAGAGAAGCTCTGTGGAATGTGATCTCCTTGTTTCTACCAGAGGACAACAGGGGAAGATGCTTTATCTAACAGAGAGCCATCTGGAGAGTTGAGCAGTTTGAGGCAGGAAGGAAATTGAAGGATTGGGTCTTCTGGAAGTAGAGAAAAGAGTTATTAGTTCAAAAGATAACTAGCCCTGGAAGTTGAGAGTAGAGTTACATATAGGAGAAGACCCTAGAAGTCCAGCTGAGTAACCTGCCCAGGAGAAGGGCAGTACCTACGAGAGAGAATACCATAAGACGAGAAAGTATTTTGGGATCTATGGTACCAGATACATGAGCAGCCTTATCTATGTCTACTTTATATGTGTGCCTCATTACAATTGTAATCTAAATTTGTGTTTAATCTCTTCATAAGTACTATATTTGTGCGAGAGTGAACCCCAGGTTGATGGAGAAATGCTTTATAAGTCCTCTTCTTACTATATTATCTCAATAAATATCTGCGCTTCAAGGTAATCTTGTCTCCTTTTTTTTTTTTGGGGGGGGGGGGTATTAGCTGACTAAACTATTAATGCCATTAAAGGTAAGCTTACCTTACCTCATGGGCTTGTGAGTTATGGTTTCCGGAGTGCAGACTCATAACAGTGGCCATCTGAATCTGAAAGTAGTCAGCTCTGCTAGGAACCCAATCAGGAAATCCATGAAAAGAAAATTAACAGTATAAGGAAGGTTCAATCAGTGGACTAGGCAATAACTACTTCAGGATTTAAGGGACAGGGAAATCTTTGTATACTAGAGTGATTGCTGGATTTTAACTGAGTACTGAAGGGTAGCAAGTATTCAGAAAAGCAAAGAGAAGAGAAATTTCTAAGTGTGAGGGTGTGAAATGGAGGATACAAAGGTGTGTGTAGGGAAACAGAAATGTCCCTTAGTGTATGCTACTCCTTTCTCTCCTTGTCCCTCTCCCTTCTATCCTTTTCACTGAGACTAAACTTTATTTGCCCTCTATTCAGCACTCATTTTTTTTGGCTACCAGACACATTCACCCACAGGGCTATAACATTCACCCCCAGTAAAAATCAAAGTGGTTAGCAGATGCATTTCCTTAGAAGTGTTCGTTTCAGTTGTGCAAAGTCCTAAAAAATTGTTTTGATGGATATCATCCCAACATATGGTGTTTCCAGAAAACTTTAAGATATTTGCTTTACTTTGAATTTTTTTTTCTTTCAATTTGTGTAGCAGGGAAAATAAGAGTCCTTTTCATAAGTACAAGCTTATTATTTTCTACAGGGAAAGGGGAGGAAATTTGGGCTCCAAATTTCTAGCCTCTAGGCACAATCTGCTCTGAAAAACAAAAGTAGCTCATTGCTTTCTAGAAGCATATTTTGCAATTAGTAGGACTGCTTAATAAGCAGCACTTCTTTAATATTTGTTGAATATAATTATTAAAAGAGAGGTTCTAGCAGAAGAGGAGAACTGTCATTTGGAGATAGGGTTCAAAGGATGGCAAGAAGTCACAGATTATTTATGACATCAACTATTCTTCTGCTAAACTGTAGTTTCCTTGAGGTTAAAATCTTTGCTAAATTTAGACAGGAAAGTAATTTGCATATGTTTTTTGATTAATCATTACAACAATCTTATGTGATGCTATTATTATCCCCATTTAAAGATAAGGCTAAGACAGATTAGGTGACTTTGATAACGGCAAAGATTTGAACTCAGGTCTTTCTTACTCTGAGTGTAATAATCTATTCCCCGGACTATGTAGCTACCCACAGACAGATAGCATCTAAGAAATATTTGTTATTACTTGTTCAGATCACATTACAATCTCTTCAAGATCTCAGTCCCCTGTCCACATTCCAACTTCTATAGAATTTAACTCATGGCCACACTGTTCTCAGTTCCAAGCTGATGTAATCACTTCCCATTTTCTATCTGTTACCCAGAGCCACCCATATCTTTGAGCCCAGTTCTCTTCTCAGGAAATAATATTTAAAAACCTCTGAATATATACTTCCAAATAAGCTACACATCAGTAATTATTAGTGTATTGGTTAAATATTTTGGATTTCTTGAATTCCTGAAATTTTTGACTGTCCCTGACTTCTGGTAATTATTTACTCCTTGATCTGTCCATATCTTAACCACCCTGCCTGGAGTCTTCTCCAAGAGCCAATTCTTGAGCACCAATCACTCTGTTTTTTTTTTTTTTTTTTTTTTTTTTTTTTACCTATTCCTGCTCTTCCCACTCCCCAACCCCCACCCCCGGCCCAATATTTCTTTATCTTTGGCTAGATCTCTGAGAACCCTAATTCTCCATGTCTTCATTTCAATTATTAAAATGCTATCCACTCTTAATGTATAATTTGGGATCCTATGGTCAATGAAAAGGCAAATTCTGAACCCAGGCCTTGTGTGAATTAATAAACTGAGCTCCAAATTAACACATTTCCCTGCAATAAAATAGTTGCTCATAAGGCTCCAAAAAGCTAAATCAAAGAGAGTTAGGCCTAATAATCCAGGTATATCTGCAGAACTCTCTTGTAGATGAATTCTGCCTGCTGTTTGAGTCAGTTCTAATTCTATATTTCATTCCCCAGAGTAATTGTTGTAATTCTATGATCCCACAACATGAGCTCTCTCAGCCCCCACTTCATAAAATCTAAGTTTTGGAAGAGACCATCTAATCAAACCTGTACTTGGGAAGGAATCTCTTATATTATCTGTCTGACAAATGAGTGTCTAGCTTTTGCTTAAAGGTTTCCAATGAAGAACACATTTAAAACAATTAATACCTACGTAATACCAATCTTGAGGTATACTTTCAGAACTGCAAAATAGACCATCCCATACAATATTAACAGAGTATAATGTCCATTGTCCTATAGCAGCTCTAGAAAGAGTAACACTTCATCACCAAAAAAGGACAGATAATTTCCTCATCATATATAATAAATAGTTTAAAAATGTGGGAATAATTTGACATCTCTTCACTGTATAATAATAAAGGCAGATGACACATATACAGCATTGCAGTTGTCAAATGTAACTGAATCTAGTTTTATTCTGCATGGAGCCTATAAAATGTCCATGATAGAAGAATAGAATCAAAAGATCATCCATGAGCAACATATACATGAATGTAGTCATTGATATATTGAGAAAGAAACAACAAGAAAAGTGTCCAAGTTAAATAGATTTGTTTATGAATACACAGAAGTTTATTATGGCCATTCAGGACATTGGATTAGTAACCAGAAATTAAAGAAAGATTATCCTTAAGGAACATAGTTTTGCTACGATGTAGATGAATCAAGGAAACAGTAGAAATCGTGCAACATGCCACAACAATCTGCAAAACTTTGTCACCTACTGAATGTCGATTAGGATACAATTTGATGGCTAGAATTATACATTTATAAAGCAATTTACAATTTTTAAAATGGTTTTCATGTGAAGTAGGAAATATGATCAATTCGAATATTAATCTTATTCATCCCATTACAGAGGTGAAGAAACTAAGGCTTAGAAAGTTTGTGAGTTGCTTAAAATCACATGGTCCAGTTGTTTGACTCAAGGCTTTTGCTTTTCAATTTTGTGTTCTTTCACATACACTCCATATTTCTTATCCATTTCAATTCAATCCAACAAGTATTTTTAAATGTCTACTATGTACCAGGTACTGTGTGAGATGCACAAAAATAAAATCATTCCTGCTCTCAAAAAATCTCATATTATGCTGGGAAAATCCAGATTTCTTCTTTTGTATTTTGTACCATAATTTGGCACTGGCTATTTTCTCCAAAACTTCCATGCCTGTTAACATGTTTGTCAGCCTTGGATGGTACAATGATTATTAATACAATAGCATTGCAGGATTCCTCATTCTCTTGAATATTAGTGGATTATTGGGCTAATGATAGCAGATCTTTAGCTAAAAATTTCACTATTGGCAAAAAAAAAAAAAGAGTAAAGAAACATGAGTTTAAACTCCATATTTCCACACTTGATTATTTGAGAAGTCATCAAAATATTCCCCAGAGATTATATATTCAGAATCTAACTCCTCTCCTCTAGGGATCATGAATGATGACTTCAATAGAAGGTGGACATCAATTTTAATTAGTTGGTTATTTGATCTCATGTCATCAGAGATGGAGGATCTCAAAGGGGAATTAACTGTGCTTAAGCCTGAGACTGCTTAGAACCAAAACACCCTGCAAGGTAAGAGTCCACCCAATTAACATGAAACTTCAAGCCAATTAAGTATGCAAGAAAATTAATTCTATGATTAAACACAACCAATAAACCTTAAAAATACTAAAGTAGGAGGTTGAAAGAACAAATAAGCTAAAATTGTATTGTCAGTGCAATTTTATATAATGATTAAGAAAAACAATCACATTTTTCTGTGAAAACAATTAACCAAGAAGGGCGTGGGATCATTTAAGAAGGATGAAAGGAAACAAGTCTAGAGCTATGTTTTTTGTCTAAATTTTATTTCCCCAAATTCCATCTTCCTGCTTATTCATTAGATGTTTCTATTGACTCCCATTCTGGGAACAAATCTAAGTGTTCCTAACATGCATTTATTATTACTGGTTCCTCCATTTCTGTCCTAAGACTTTGTCATAATCCTTCATGTGAAAGTTAGCCCAATCATTGTAGATAGACCTTTAATTTCCCCAAGAAAATAGAATTCACTGACTTCTAAACATGATAAAACAAGTCTTCACCCTTTTTAGTCTCTTCCTCTTTTCTGAAAATCCCTACCACGTGACACCTCCCTGTTTAATGGACAAGTCCCTGATTCAGAAAATTCCAACCAAAGGTCACACCGTTATGCTGTAGGTTAAGTACTGCTTTAATGAGAGAGAAAAAGCAAACCGTCAATTCCAACGTAATGAATGCAATTGGCAAATTTCAATTAATGAATTACCACTATTCCCCAATTGTCACTATTGCTGAAGAGCTTGTTAATGTATCCGTTATTCATTGAAGAATGTGAGGGAAAAAGAATAATTGGCAAGAGGAAGAAAATTGAACAAGAGGGCCCAAATATTTTGCATTCCCAAGTATTAATATCTAATGAACTGACAAAGCCCTGGGAATAATTTTTGAACAATAAAGGAAAACGGTGGCTCCAGATGGGTCACAATGCTGCTAATCATCAGATGTCTGGTCCTACCCTGCTTAGGCTCTAACTTGCTTTGTCATCTTGGGTAGGATCTTAGATTACATGGCCCTTGTTTCTTCATATATAAAATGAAGAATATGGATGTTACTTTAATTCAATGTGGTTGATTCTTGGACTAGAATTAGCTATTTATTAGTAAGGAGGGTTTCTTCTATATCCATAAGCAAACAGAGAGAAAAAACAGATACTAGAATTCATGTTTTAAGTATAAAAAGTAAAGAATGTTAGAGCTAAAGAGAATCTTAAGAGATTCATCTGGTCCAATGCTCTTGGTTTATGAACAAAGTTAAAACTTCAATTCTTAAATAAAAATAATATAAATAATAATAATAAATGTGACAATGTTATATTTGCATATGTAAGGTCCAGAGGAAACTGAAATACTGATATTGAGACAATTATATTTTAAATAAAATTTCATATGCATCAAAATTCTGTCATAATCTACAGTTCCTATACACTTCTTCTGTATTTATAAATGTTTCTTCCTGATGAAGAATAGAACATGGAGCCCCATGATAGAAGGGGCTCTATCTTAATAATATCAGTATCTTGTTTCAAATTCAAACTCCATTGCTTACTAGGATTTCATCTGTAAAATGTGGATTTTGGTTATAATTATACCTAAAGCATATTCTAATTTTAAATTTATGATCTTATGACCACTTCACCTTAGCACTGAGGAGTGATATTCACATAATACTTTTGAGTTTCCAAAGTACATATATATATATATATATATATATTCTCTTATTTGGATCCTCATAGAAACCTTCTGAGGACATTAAGGCAAGAACATACCTCCACTTTGTCACTGAAGAAAATACAACTCCAAGATGGAATATTCAGCCCAAAGTCATCCAACTAGTAAATGGCAGATTTGGAATTTATAAGATCATAGGATCCAGAGCTGGGAAGGACTTTTGAGAAATCTAGTCTAATGACCTTGAACTCATTTCTGCTAACATCAAGTTTAATACTCTTCCCACTAAATGATCATGCTTCCTATCAACACACAAGGGTTGTTAAATGAATGAATGAGTTAGTTAATTAAATAATTAACCTGGAAAAATCACTTCATCTCTCTGGGCTCTAGAGTCCCAGGGTATAAAATGAGGATAAGGAAAATGGAGGAGGGATCATATTAATCAGTAGTTCTCAACTTTTTCTCCAAAACCTTGAGATTATCTGATGTAGGTGAAACACTGACATCATCAAGTCCCTGAGAAAAGTTGAAAAATATTTACATATGTCACTCTCTCCCTGAATATTACAGCAAATTATGGATAAGGGGAGGTAGTAAGAGGGCAGAAGTGGTAACTATGGACTGGGAGATTGACCTCAAAAAAGACATAGGATCATGTGATTCTGATATTTAGAGCTAAAAAGGGATCTCCTAATTTTCTAGTTCAATAATCCCATTCTGTAGATGAATAAACTGGGGAAGAGAGAGTTAAGTGATTTGTACTTAATAAATATTCCTTTATTTCTTCCTTCCTTCCTATTTTTCTGTCTCCTCTCCCTCTCTCTCATTCTCTTTTAGATTCTATGGGTGGAAAAGTAGCATTACTTGGTAGGCAAACATCTAATGACAAGCTTCTCCAAAATGAATTACCCTACAAAACATCATCTGACCTACTCTGACTCCAGAATTCACACTCCATCTAAATATTCTTCAAGAATTCAGTGTCTGATTAACACAACTAGAATAAAAGAGGAAGCAGACAATTGTGGGGGAAAAAAAGCTTTATATCCAATATCTCTAAGAAGGGTCTTTTATAAAAACTGTATGAAAATTAATAGAAATATGCAAAAGACATTCATAGTAAAAGAGATGAACAAAGAATTCTCAAAAGAATTGCAAACAATTAACAACTATGTCAAAGATTACTCTATTTCACTGGCAAAGCCAACAGAACTTAGGAAAAAGCAATGTTGGAGGAGTTATGGAAAGATAGACACATTACTACACAGATTGTAGAAATGTGATTTAGTCCAATTATTCTAGAAAATAATTTGGAATTGTGATAAGAAAATTATGAAAGTATCCATACTCTTTGACTCCTGCTAGTCATGCAGGAGAGAAATGATAAGAAAAAAGGCTCCATTTACAGCAAAATATAGTAGCAAAGAACTAGATGGCTAAAGTTTTGTTATATGAATATAATATTACTGTGCTTTAAGAAATGACAATCACATAAGGACTTAGATGAACTGATTAAGAGAAAATAAGCAGATCAGCAAAAGAATATACACAATGGCTTCAACACTGTAAATAGAAAGAATGACAAAATTGAAATTGAATGAGGAATATAATGACTAAAAGTAGTACCCAAGAAGAGAAGAGATATCACCTCTCTTCCTTCTTTGCAGAGATGTGGGGGGTGGAGAGGATGAGGAAGATTACAGATAATGTCAGACTTTTTCAATGTGTTGGTCAATTTTGCTGAGCCATTTTTCTCTTTTTAATTCTTTACTATAAGACAAGCTTAGAGAGGAATTTATTGCTAAGTGTAGATAAGGTAAAAACAAAAGAAGAGAATTTTTTAAATATTTTAAAAATTCAGGGTCATTTCATGAAAGACTAAACTCAGATACTAATTTTAGACCAAGTGTGGTTTAACATCATTAAAACATTACCTCAGTTATAAGGCTCCAAAATTTAAAATTTGGAGGAAATCAGGGGGAAATATTAGCACAATCCTTTCCCTGATCTACCCAATTCCAGTCTAATTATTCAGATGTCAGATATCCTTGGAGTGAGGTTCTTGAGTCCTCCTATAATGACCCCTTCAAGTGAATATATACTATGAGCCTTCAGATGACCAGTGGAGTAGCAAGAATTCTGTTTCTCAAGCCTCTCAAGAATCCAGGAGGAGTAATATAAATCAGAAATCCAGAAAATCCTTTCTTCAGTTTTTGGAATGGCAGAGAGGATACTATCCTTATAGAGAGAGAGAGACTCTCCAGTCTTCCACTGCTAAAGTGTCAAGTACTGAAACAATTGGGAGTCTATTTTGGCCACACTCTCATCTCTAATAAGATTAAATTCATTAGAATTTATATTATAATTGGGATTTAAAAAGTAACTTCACAAATATAGGATGGGGAGGCATGGTTAGATCAATAATAGTCTACAAAAAAAATCTGAGGATTTTGGGGGACTACATAAACTCAATACAAGGCATGGTAGCCAAAATAAACCTAATATGAATTTGGGATACATGAAGAGAGTCATACAGAAGTGATTGTCCTTCTCTGGTCTACCCTGATCAAATCACAACTGAAGTATTGTACTTAGACACAGATAAGCTGGAGAGCATTCAGAGATCAGGGTAACCAGGATGAGGAAGGACCTTTAGCTATGTCATATGAAGATTGATTGAAGAAATTAGAGAGTTTCATCTAGAGAAGACTCACAGAGGACATGATTAGCTATAGTGGACGCAGGGCTGACTTTGGACACAGAAATACTTGATGACTAGTCTTGTCTCTTAGAATTGACTTACTACCATTAGTAAATCACATAA
The DNA here is from genome assembly GCF_016432865.1 of Antechinus flavipes. NCBI lineage: Eukaryota > Metazoa > Chordata > Mammalia > Dasyuromorphia > Dasyuridae > Antechinus > Antechinus flavipes. The sequence goes on from NC_067402.1 coordinate 84,665,432, forward strand.
ATGTATAGTGATCCAAGCAACTCTCTGAGACAATAACTGATGAATTGCCAATCTCTTCTCGTTCAAAGTAGAGCATTTATTGGATATTTGCTATGTACCAGACATTAAAAACTCAGGATACAAGAAAAAGACAAAAAACATGGCCCCTTACCTCATGAAACTCTCATTTTAATGGAGAAGACAGTATAAATAACTTACGTACAAGATATAAATTATGAAAATGAAGGTACTATTGACTACATCCTTCATATCACTGATAGACTAATCTTCTTTGTGCAGAGTTGCAGACATGTCAGTCCTCTACCCAGACATCTTCAGTAGTTCCCTATTGCTTACTATGTAAAATTTAAACATTCTTTCCTGACACTTAAAAAGGCTCACAATTTTCTGCCACTCTTCTTTTCTAGACATTCCTAATTATTAATAGATATCTATAGCTAGATATAGATAACCAGATGGACAGAAAGATAGATTGAGTATTTATTAAGTGCTATGTGCACACATTATTCTGGGTCCTGAAGATTCAAATACCAACAGGCACCAACTCTCTGTCCTCAAGAAGCTAATATTCTCATGGGGAAAGACAACAAAGAAAATAGAACTGGAAAAAGTTTGAAGGAGGGATTCATGCATACAGGTATACATGGAAATAGCTGCCAAGTATTGTGGAGACAAGGATGTAGGCAAGAAAAGGCCCAAACTAACCTGTTCCCCAACAAAGTTCCCAAGCCCAGCAGAAAGAGATAGGATATGGGGCAGCTAGATGGTGCAGTAGATAGAGCACCAGCCCTGAAGTCAGGAGGACCTGAGTTCAAATCTGATCTCAGACACTTAACCCTCCCTACCTGTGTGACTCTGGGCAAGTCACTTAACCCCCATTGCATCGAAAGAGATAGGATATATCCTTAGTCAAAGAGAATTAACCTATATTAACCTATATTCTCCAACCAGTTTCTTAATCACCATTACACACACCATTGCTAACTCTTAGATGTCTTTTCCCCTCTCTTTATTTGTTGAATATTGATAAAAGTTAAAGTGAAAGTCTACAGGAATTCTTCCTTGGCTCCTGCTCTCAATAAAGACCTTCTCCTTGAACTTCATTCTAATTCATAGTTACTTAGGTTTCTACTTATCTCAGCACAGTGCCTGGTACATAGTTAACACTTGATAAATATTTTTCCACTAATCAGTTCATTTTCCTATGAAATTATGAGCTCTGTAAGCACAGAGCTTGTGTCTTATCTAAATTTAGCATCTTCCAATAGTCCAACACAATATCCCATATGAGTTGGACCATCATAAATGCTAAAAAAATGATAAATTAATCATACTTCTTCATTTTGTGTTCTCCCCATTAGATCAGTATCCCTATGATGACAAAAACAATCATATTTTTTGTCTTTGTAACCCTAGTTCCTAGCATAATATTTTGCACAGTTACTTAATTTTGTTTAATCTGGATCTGTGATTTTATCCTTATTGGGAATACCCAAAGAGAAATCCCACTCTTCTGATGAAGATTGGCAATTCATAAGTTAGAGTCTAAAAGACTTGCCTGTGTCATTACAAGTTTAAATAATTTACTCACAGTTATAAGTCAATATTTCAACCGACAGGACTTGTCTTCCTGGATCCAAGACTAGTCCTTTACCCTCTGCTCTACATTGTCTCTTCACATGCTTAATAAAATTAGTTAAGAGGAATTGAGTGGAAGAGAGATTAAATATCATTTAGTTCAATTGTCTAATTTCATAATTAAGGAAACTGAATCTAGAAAAATCGAATGACTTTCTCAAGTTCACACAGATAGTTAGCTGTAGAGCCAGAACTGGGACCCAGGTCTCCAGAATAGTGCATCTTTATTAACATCTCAGAGGAAAGATAAAGAAAGTACAAAGTAAACTCTCTGATAACACTTAGTGGGATGGCTTTCTGAACATCCATGAGGATAGAATCATAATGTGAAAGAAATGCAAGAGGTTAGTAATACTGGGCCAGAGTCCCATCTTCGATAATTCTCTGGGAACTATGCCATCCAGTGACAGAGGGATGAGCATTTGGCCCATCACCAGGAAATAAACAGAATTTTACCCTTGAAGATGCCTAGTGATTTATCAAAGGACAAATGACCTAAAACACAGATTTTTAATGGGAAGAAGTTGCTTGGAAGGAATCTCCGGAGGCTCTGGTAAGTTGACATTTAGACATGAATTGGGAAATAATCTTAATGAGATAAGCTGAAGATGTCCCAGTACCAAGTTATGAATCAGAGAGTCCATGAGCCTTCCCTTATGTTATTGCCCTCTCCCAGAATGACCTTCATTCTCCTCTGTGCCTGGCCAAATCCTATCCATACTTCAATACCCAGATCAAGGCTTTGTATATAAAAATCCAAAGAGCTGGTTGATTTAGGAGAAAATACAATAGTCCTGATATTCACTGTTCCAAAGAAAAGATACCCAGCCACAAAATTGGTGGTGGTGAATTCACCAGATGTTTTGTTATCATCTAGAAACAGTTCAATAGTTTTTTTCTTCTCCATAATACAAAGGATAGTGACAGGAACCAAGAGAAGAAAGAAGCAACATAATTCACACTGTCTCATCTTAGAGTTCAGTGATAGAGCTAAATCTGAAAGGTGTCAGAGGATCATAGATTTAAAACCGGAAGAGACCTTGGAGGTCAATCTAATCCAATACTTTTATTTTCCAGATGAGAAACCTGAGGCTAAGGGATTTGTCTAAGGTCACATAGGGAGTAACTAGCAAAGATGAGTAGGTCCCCAGACTCGCTACCCAGCCCTTTTCTATAAAATCATTTGGAGAATATGAATGATAAGTTATCTGGGCTGCATAGAAAATAAAAGACTTTGCTATCATCATCTAGGCAAAATGAGATTTAAAATATGAAAGATGGTTATTAGACATTGAGAGAGCATTAGATTTGGAATGAGAAAATCTTGGTTTCAGTCTGAGCTCTGACATTCACTATCTATGTGACCCTGGGGCAAACCATTTAACCTTCATCGACCTTACTTTCCTCACTTTTCTCAAATGAAGGAGGTACACTAAATGATCCCCAAGTCCCCTTCCAGCTCTAACGTTTCATGAGTCTATAACTCTTATACTTAAAACAATTATAACAATATCAGAAACAAAAGAATAAAATAAATAAGCCTTAATACCAGAGAAAATTTTCCTAAGCAATATGGTGTAATAAGTATTAAGAATCACTTCTGAAGAAAAAAAAAGATATTCTTGCAGCTACTTAAAAGGGAAATAACAAAAACTCCACTCCTCAAATATTCCATGCTGTCTGTATCTTTCTTATGTGGTAGCTTTTGCCCAAAATGGCCTTCTGTCTCTTCTGCCATTCTAAATCTTACTTACTAAATCTTCACTGATCATATTGGGTTTTCTTATCCTCTCCTCGAAGCCTTCCCTGCTCATTTGTGTTCCTTTGCTCTAAGGCACTTGTAGCGTATACCATATAAACTCATACTTGATTGTACATTACCTTGTGTTTTTTATTATTTACTCATGTGTATTTGTCTTGCCTTTCCAATGGATAGAATATTGGCCTTGGAGTAGGGACATCTGAATTCAAATCCCAGTTCTGCCATGTCCCTCCCTGTGTGATTATGGATCAATCATTTTTTAATTTCCAGGTTTTGATTTCCTCATTGGTAAAATGGAGTCAGTAGTGATACTGTCTATTTTATAGGATTGTTGCGAGGAAAATGTTTCCTAAAAAGTCATGTATAAGAGGGTCATTATAATATCTCATATCTCTACATTATTTTAAAATTTACTAAGCATTTATAGATATTATTATATTTGATTATCATGACCACTCTCTGAAGACACTTTATCATACTTTTGTTACAGATAAGAAAATCAAGTTTCAGAGAGATGAATCAACTTTCCTACAGCTGCATAATTAATAAATATTGAGGAATCCAAATCCAGCTCTCTCCTCATTCAAAATGAGAAATAAAATTCTAAATACTGAAAAATTTCTGGAAAAAATTATTTGCTATATGGGAATAGCTCTCTGAAAAAGAGAGAAATAAAGGAAAATTTAGAAATGAAAAGATAATAAGAATATATTCTATTTAGAAAAAAGAAAATGAAAAAGAAAGACTACTGAACTTAGAACCAGATGACCTGAGTTTGAGGCAGGGATTCATGAGCTGTGTGACCTTGAACAAGTCATGAATCTGTCTGAATCTCAATGTTAGATGACCTCAAAGGTCTCTTCTAGCCCTAATGTTTTATGAATCTATGGCTCTAATACAATAGATTATACCAGAAGCAAGAGAATAAAACAACAGAAAAATCAAGGCTAGGTCTTTTTTTTTTTTACTATATTTTTCAAGCTTTCCTAATCATAAAATATTCAAGGTAAAAAGGTTTATATCTATTCTATATCTGACATCTAGAGCTGGTCCAGAGTAAATACTGATTGAGTGATTAACATAAGATCTTGTTCTATATAGATGCCTAATCCAATGTATATTCACTTAATTAGTACACTGAGAAAGCTTAATAAATACTTGAAAGTGAAATCTGGCATCCTCTAGGAGTACAGATTTCAGTAGGCAACCTCAGAGACAGTGAGCCTTTCATTTTCTAAAAAAATCAAGGAATTATTATTAATATAGATTCTGTGCTTATCCCAAAGAAATAAAAATGAAAATGGGAAGATATGATACGTGAGATTTCAGACACTATTCATTTTCACTCTTGGAAGCAAAGCCTTGGGAAAGACTGGTCACAGAACTCCCCATTGAGGTCCTCCCCACTGACAACTTGGTGGAATCAAATAAACATTTTTTTCATCACCTTCAGAAAAGATATTTTTTTCTTGATACAATGAAATGGCCCCTGGATTTACAGAAGCTTGACACTAAAAAAAACATTTTAAATACAGAAGCTTATATATTTCTCCATCTGCCTTAATTCCTCTATTGAAAGTTTTTTCCCAAATTACTGAAAAAGACCAATTGCTCACTCTGGGGAGAAAAAAAAGAGAGAGAAAACAAGATTGGACTTATTCTTTCCATTTCAAAGGAAAGAAAGGGAAGCTTTTTAAATCTCCACAATGGCAGGGAAAAAAAGCTGAAATTACATCAGGGGACAGCTGAGTAAGCAAGGAGATAGTTTGAGAGGACCTACTAAAAACAGGGATCAGGAAATATAAGGAATGATATAGAAGTAAGATCAGGGCTTCTTATAGCACTAATTTTCAGGATAGTATGTCTCCTCAAAGATTTTTCAGTGATAACCATATCTGCCACTTGATCACAAGACTAGATATCTAGACCTCTCAAAGACTTGGGAGGTCAACTAGCCCAACCCCAATTTTATAGATAGGAAAATCAAGGCCCAGAGAGGTGAAAGTATTTGTACAGCATCATACATATAAGAAAGCCAAGATTTGACATTTGATAAGACCGAGTGCACTCAAAATGTACAAATGTTATTTATCCCTTACTCTCAACAATCATTTAAAGCTACCTATGTTTACTTCACTTCAAGAGGCACAGATAATACAAAGACAAAGATGAAATAGATTCATTAAGGAATTAACATCATATGGAAAACAACATGCAAACACGCACACACAAACTATATACCAAATACATATAGAATAAATAAAAAGAACTCTTTTGATAAATATAAATATATGAAGTAAATATGGTACTAGTGACTTCAGATCTAGCATTCTTGCCATTGCAATGATAATAATCATTGTTTTTTAGAATATAATATACCATGCTGCCCAGATCTAAAGGGCTCAAAACAAATGAATTCATCTCTCAGAGACTTGATTTCCTCATCTGCAGAATAAGAAAGTAAAACTAGATGATTCTTTAAAGTCTCTTCTAGCTCTAAATCCTATAATCTATGAAAACTTTTTAAAAAAATAAAAAATATTTTAAAGAGCTATTCCCTAATTTTTAAATGGTCAAATTATATGAACAGACAGTTTTCAGAAGAAGAAATCAATTCTCTATAGTCATATAAGAAATGGCTCTAAATCACTATTGATGAGAAAAAGACAAATTAAAATGACAGGTACCACCTCAAACAACTTCAAACCAGCTCAAAAATGGAAAATGCTGAAGGGAATATAGATACTGGTCCCACCATTCTGGAGAACAATCTGAAACTAGGTCCAAACTATGCATTCTCTTTGATCCAGGAATACCACTAGTAAGTAGGTCAGTATGCCAAAAAAAAAAGCAAAGAAAAAAGGACTTATATGAACAAAATATTTGTAGCAATTCTTTTTTGTGATGGAAAAGAACTGTAAATTAAGGGGATAATCACCAACTGGAAAATAAACAAGTTGTGATGTTGTGATTTAGTACTATTGTGCTAGAAGAAATGACGAGAATAGTTTCAGAGGAAACATGGCAAGACCTATATTAACTAATGCAAGGTGAATTGAGAAGAAGCAGGAGACTATTGTGTACAGTAACAATATATAATGTTGTAATGATGGTCAATTGTGAAAAATCTGGCTACTCTGATCAATAGAGTGATCCAAAGCAATTCCCCCCAAAAAATAAATAAATAAAAAATGATATCCATCTCCAGAAAGAGAACTGATAAACTCTAAATACAGATAAAAGTAAATTTTTCTTGCTTCTTTTGTGATTTTTTTGGTAATATGGTTAATATTTGTATGATTTTTACATGGATAATTGATATAATAGTGTTTGCTTTCTCGGTAGGGAGTAAATTGATAAAAGTGAAGGAAAAAATCTGGAACTCAAAATTTAAAAGGAAAAGAATTGTATAAATAAATAATAGGTTTTTTTAAAAGTTAGGGGGGAAAGGGAAGGCACCCCACACATTCTACAGAAAGTTCATTCAGTATGTTGAAGACTTTCCTTTAAATTTTTTGACATTTGATAAGACCGAGTGCACTCAAAATGTACAAATGTTATTTATCCCTCACTCTCAACAATCATTTAAAGCTACCTATGTTTACTTCACTTCAAGAGGCACAGATAATACAAAGACAAAGATGAAATAGATTCATCAAGGAATTAACATCATATGGAAAACAACATGCAAACACACACACACAAACTATATACCAAATACATATAGAATAAATAAAAAGAACTCTTTTGATAAATATAAATATATGAAGTAAATGTGTAAACAAAATATGTTGAAAGATAATTTCTAGGCTGAGGAGGCACTGGAAATATCAGGAAAGCCTTTATGTAAAAGGGATCCTTATGCTGAGTTTTAGGGGAAGCTAGAGATTCTAAGAGATCTACATGGGGAGGGCATGTCTTTCAAAAATGGAGAATAACTTATGAGGTCTAGAAATAATAAATGAAATTTCATGTCTAAATTGAGCATTATAAAATGGCAGAGCAAGAAGGGACTTTAGAAATCTAATCTAGTCCACTTATTTTTACAAATGGGGAAACAAAAGCACAGAAAAGTGAGGTGGTTTCCCATTGTCCCTGAGTTCATTGGTGGCAAGGGCAGGTTTAGAACCTGTTTCTTGGCCCCAAGTTCATCGCTTCTTCCCCCAAAACCATAAGAACCTTTGTTCTATGATTTAGATTCTGATTATCTTAGTTCCTTTATCTGTAAATTGAGAGGTTTAAGAGGAAAGTGGATTTTTGACACATGACCCAGGGTCTTTCTAGCTCTAAAAGTTTATTCTAAATAATGTTCAATCCTACCTCTGAAAATTTTCCTCTCTGGAAATCACTGGCAATTCTCTGTCATCATGTCATCAGCAGTCAACAAAATAGAAACTCTGCCAAATTTCTAAACACCCAAAAGCTCACCATTCATCCTGTTCCACCAGCACCTCTTGAGCGAGAAGTGACATAGAACTGCTTTAGGAATTATGATTCCTCAGGTCCTGTCATTTACCTTTCTTTTTGGACCACAACACTTTATCTTCATAACACTACTACAAGACTAGCACATAATGGGTACTTAATAATTGTTAACTAGCAGTATACCACTTGGCAGCTATGGAACACGGATTGTCGGTTTCAATCAGATGGTTTTAGCAGTGAAATCCTGATACCCAAGCATTCTGTCTGGAAAGACAGGGAGTGTCAATGAGTGTTGTTCTATCTCCTGGCCACAGATTGTTCCCCCTCACTTCCGTCTCATAAATGTGTACCTTGGAGGAGACTAACAGAATATGGATGATCAAGGCATATTTGGTTATTGAACATATAAAAAACAATTCAAAACTTGAGCCCCATGAGGCCCCCTGAAGGCAGGTCAGAATCTTCATCTTGGAGTATAAACTATTCATTGTTCTCTGTTAGTACCATGTACTTTGCCTTCTTTGCTAAGGGGAGCCCAGTGCACCAGCTGCACTCACTCCTGGCATGCTTCTGGGTGCAATTCAATGAGCCTGTTTTAATCCAGGAGGCTCCATGTGGTCTCGATCTTGCATCCCCTTTGGGACTTTGCTCACCTAGGTTGAAACTCTGGGGGTTGACAATGGCATGTTCTTGTCAGAAGACTCAACTCAGCAAGTCAGTGTCACTATTAACCAACAAAGCCCCCAACTTTGTTGATCTTTATAGCAAAGAAAAAGCCTCATTTGTTTACCCAGTTTGGGGCCTGAGGGAGGGAGGGCAGAGCTGAAGGTAGATTTCCTGTGAGTATTGAGGTTCCCACTGGGAAGGATTCTGGGGGTGAGGAATGTATAAACATGCTGTTTTCTCCTCATTCCAGTCACAGAGGATGTAACTAAAGAAAGGATCTTCATAGTAAGAGAAGCTGACATTTTTATAAGTCAAAAAAATTTTTTTTCAAAGCTATAGCTTACATTGAAAAAAAATTGATGGAAGGAAAATAAATCAATCCATCAACAAGTATTTATGAAATACCTATTATGTGCTCAATCTGGGATAGGCAATACTTCCATATAACTTTTTGCAGTAGTATCAAATGAGTTTGTGGCTCAGGGACAGCCTAAGCCAAGGAGCTTTCTAACCATAAGATGCATATTCCCCCAAAGTGATCCTTGGTTATTTTAGAAGGTCCTTGAGCATGTATGGGGAGAAATTTATTCTTAATTTCAATATGATTTGTTTCCTTAGTAATCTTATGTATCTTATTTTATATATTAAAATATGATTGATTTAGTCTCCCACATTCAAAACCTGTGATAGTTTTGATTTTTCTCTCTCTTAACCACTAATATTATTTTATTATTTCAATGGCTCTAGGGAGGGTCTCCCTAGTCAAAAATATATTCTCCATATGTCCTGGAGGATATCTGATATTCTAGCCATTAATATTATTCCTTTGCACTAAGAAATTAAATAAAAACCATTGAAAATGCAAAAGCATGACTTTTGCAGGGTGATACGGTAGCAAAAATGCCATTTTAAAGATAAGCTGGGTTCTCTTCCTAAGTCTGATGCTAACCCCCGTCATCCTGAGCAAATCACATCTGGGGAATTGTAATGTTCAAACAAGGCAAGAGATGTGAAAAAATTGCTTTGTCAAGTTAAAGCCCTCTATGATATTTTAAATTTTTATTTATTTTCTGCTTACATAAGAATATTAACTTTTAAAATATACATTTCTTTATTAATCATGTTGAAAGAGAAAAACTAGAACAAAAGGAAAAAACCACAAGAGAGAAAGAAAAAAGAAAAAAAAAAAAACAGAACAAGGAAGTGAACATAGTATGTGTTGATTTATATTCAATCTCCATAGTTCTCTTTCTGGATACAGATGGCATTTTCTATCCAAAGTTTATTGGGATTGCTTTGGATCACTGAATCACTGAGAAAAACCAACTCTTTCATAGTTGTTCATTGCACAATCTTGTTGTTACTGTATATAATGTATTTCTGGTTCTGCTTTTTTCACTCAGCATCAGTTCATATAAATCTTTCCAAGCTATTCTAAAATTGGCTTGTTCACCATTTTTATAGAATATTAAATATTCCCTTACTTTCATATATCACAACTTATTCATCTATTCCCCAATTGATGAAAAACCCTATATTATTCAGAAAGGAAAATACATCAAGTCAGTATCACTTTAATCAACAAATTACCTGTCAGGGAATGTAGAATTCCAAAAGATTGTGAAACATGAAGTTTGGAAATTTAGTTAATTGCAGCATGTCCATAGCTGAACTTACCCTCTTTTCCTCAGAATTGTCCCTTAGTGTTCTGTGTTGAAAATCTTGATGTTATCTTTGAATCTAATCCCTCCCTCGTATATAGAATTCGTTTCCAGGTTCTTCCTATTCTATTTCTTTTATCTTGGTCTTCCCTTCCTTATTCCTGTTGTACCATCCCAAGCTCTAGGCCACTGCAATGGCTTTCTACATTTAAATCTCCCCTACTCTAAGCCAATCCTTCACATTTCTGCCATTCTGTATCATTGTGCAAATTCCCTTACCTTTCTAAGGCTTTCATTTCTTCATAGAATACAACTTCTCATGCATTGGCTATCAGAAAAAGCTACCTCAAGTTCAAGGTAAAAGGGGTTAATATCCACTTAAAATCATAGTTTGTATATGTTCACAGATGTGTTTACTTTAAAAGTTTAATTCAGAACAAAAGACATTTAATCAAATATTATTGTAAATACAGTGAAGGAAAAATAGTTCCCCAACCACCATGAATACATAGGTTTTACCATACCAATGGGGGGTACCCACAAATAACCTATGACCACTGAACCTACATGAATGGCACATATATGTTGTCAGGAAATATGTGTGACAAGGCACATATTCAGCATCAATGTGGCCATGTACACACAAGAAGAGCATGTACAGAGGAGATGCACATGATCATGGCACCTACAGAGCTTAGGAAACTCACAACTTTTCCACTTCAAGGTCACTGATCCTTATTAAGATACCATCTCACTACAGTCTATTGCTGTCTTATGAGATGTTTCATCTTTGTTAGTCTAGTGGTCACCATCCTTCTCTCTGCCATCATTTTCAGAGATCTGGTTCTTCAGGGCTAACTGCCAGACATTCAGATTCAATTGGAAGATGATGTGAATAGAAAGTCTCTCCAAGAAAAAGATAGACCGACTGCTTTTTCATCTGATTCTAAGGATTTGAGTAAGACAAGAAAACAAAAAATGTCCCCAGAGCTGAAGATTGAGTCTAACCTATGGACTGTCTTGTTCTATAGCTAATGGGATGTCTCTGGTCCTCCATTAGACTTCAGATGACAAAAAATCATTTTAAATCCTCTTTAATCCCTGATGGGAATTTGTGCCCCCAAATCCATTTCAGGAATTCTTCCTAAAAAACAAACATGGGAGTTTGGTAAAGGTCCAGGCTAAAACAGCCCACATCACTGCCAAGATTGCTTCTGATTGTCATGCAAGAAGCTGAAGCTAAGTGAAGAAGGCAAGGTCAAAACCTCCTACCTTCCTGGCCCATATTTCTGGTTCTATTATGTATATCTATGAATAACAAAATCCTTGAATTTTGCATTGCATTCTGACCACTGCAAAATCTCTCTAAGTGCTTACCTGTATTGAACAAGATAATCTCTAGGTTCTCTTCCTGTTCAAAAATTCTGCAGTGTTATCATAGCGTGGAACCCCTCCAGCCAATTTTTACTTTTATAGAGACATGTTCACTTGTAGAATTCTTACAAAGATTAAACCAGTGTTAATTTCTTCTAATCTATAAAGAGGAGCTCAAAAGTACATCTTCACATCACAAGCAAAAAGATGATTATCTGTGTATATGTATGGTGGAGGATTCCTTCCAAAAGTTTTCTTCTACGCAATCAAAATTTGCTTCCAACTAGCTCGTCTTAGGAAAAATTAAGTAAATGTAATCATATTAATGGACAAATGATTGGTAGAAAATATTTTGTTTTCTTTCCCAAAAAAATTTGAATTTTAATGAGAAATGAAGTACTAAAAGTAAGATTTCAGATACTGTTACAGGTCAGTGAAGGTCAGATTTTGAGGAAAAATAGAATTCTTGGCATACCTGTATAGTCTCCAACTGGAGAGTGTCCAACTCTACCTATGGGTCCTACTCTTTATTTTTAGTTTTTTTTTAATCTCCTTGTCCTTTGGTTCTCATTCCTAAGTAATTACCTTAACAACAACAACAACAATGACCCACATTTGCACATGTCCTTTTTGCTTATAGAAATCTTTCTTCACAAAGACACTATAAAGAAAGATACCATGCATCCATTCAATTACCAGCCACTATGACAGTATGAAATACTAGCTTTCTAATGGAAGAAATGAGAACCTGAGATTGAATATTAATTAGGCTACTTCCTCCCTATATGACTTTAGGCAAGTGATTTCTCTTTAGGCCTTTAGTGAAGGAAAGAGTCTGACTAGAAGTAAATAAGAGACATATCTCACTAATTAAAAAGTAAGAGAATGGCTCTCTCTTCTATCTCTTTTTAAAGGACTAAAATAAAGATCCTGAATATTCTAGTTAAGGCCATAGGACTACAATGCCTTCTCTGTACTTCCTACATTTTGCTTACAAGGTCATTAGATTCCCAAAAGCAAAGACCTATAGAGAATTCTACTTTTGGAAAAGAACAAAAGCCCAGGCTTTCATCTTATAACTCTCTATCTAGACAACTAAATCCCCAATTAGCAATTCAAAATAACTAACATACTACTCTTCCCTTCTACTAAGTAGCAAACATTCCCATATAGGACTGATGGAGATTTGATCTTTTTTTTTTTTCATGTTTTACTACCAGAAGCTTTTCTTTCCAACAAAAATGAACCTATCAGTTGGACCCCACCAGAAGAATCTGACATTTTAGAGAAATCAATCCAATTAATTGTACATCCAATCCAAAGCAATTGTTCATCTTTCTATTTTCAATAAAGAAAAAGACCTGGAAGAGCAGCATCTAGTAGTCCAAGGGCTTCATTTCACAGATAACAATAGATACAATAGATGGACTAAAAGTCTTTCCCAAGATCATAGTTGACATCAAAGCCAGGACTAGAATATATGTCAACTTGTTCCACTGATCACCTGCAGACTCTATTAGTGTTTTCTAATATTTTCTACCTGCCTAGTGTCATTTGTTGTGTGATTTCTACAAGTGCTGGTCTTTCTTTCCACTGGATTTACCTGACAAATTTATTAATAAAAATATGTCCCTTTAACCTCCAAGGAGAAATTCTGGCACTCATTTTTAAACATTGTAACCTCTATAAAAACCTTCATTTACATTTTACATTATTTAAACTTTTGCATTGTAGTCAGTTGTATATATGTCACACTTCCATGCTAGTTGTAGCTTCCTGAGGGCAGGATACATGTCTTATCTAGTCTTTGAGCAACTTTTGCTACTCTGGGCCTATTTCTCAATTTGTAATTCTAGGAGTATCTCTATGATGATATACTTTCATAAGCCACTAAGTGTACTGCGACCAATAAACTTGAATAGTTTTTAGCAAAGTGATTTATTAAGACAGTTATATAAGAACACTTGATACAAAATAATCCCCTCAACCCATAGGATACATTATCCCACAAATATACATATTGTCCAAGGAAAGAGTGGACTGAGAGAGTATCATCCAGAAATGGATCCACACACAAAATGCATAATGCCATATTTTGTTAAAATTAAAATTTAAAAATTCTTCACAAAGATAAAAAAAAGATAATTAAATAAATTTTCACATGATACTTTTGGTAAATTTGAAACATTTGTACATGCAAAACTATTAAAGCTTAAAACCACACTGAGTTTCCTGGGCCATTCTATTTAAAAAGATCTGCCACACTTAGAGAAAAAAAGAGCAAATCACTCAATTATCTTTACCAAGAAAAACGCAAGAGAGGTCTCAAAATGTTGGACACAATGAAAACAACTGAACAACAAGCCACGCTTGCGTAATAGGAAAAAAAAAAGACCACTCTAACTCCTCCTCTTTAATTTACTAGGTTATTTTCTATTAGAGTAGGCCTAAGCCCAAACCCTTTAACAACATGAGAACATGATTAGGTGGCCTGAAGGAGACTGGATCTGAGGTAATGCTCAAAATTCAAAAAAATCTCCTTTCAAATTTCTGTGGTCTTTGGCAGGATAATTGAGAAACTAGAAGTCATTTTTGCTGAAAAGACCATTGATAAAAATTGTTCATTTTGTTGGGAAATAAAAACTATAGCCCTTGGTCATTGGGCCTTTCAGAAATTTCTGTAATAACTATATGTACTTTAAAACTTAGATGTCTCTGGGATCTCCACAATCTAATCCAATCCAATGCAAGCAATATAAAACTTCTTATCTCTTTTCCAAGGCTTTCCATTAATCCCCATAAAAACTTCACCCAATATGCTAAAGGCCTTCTTCTAGTCTTTTTGTGAATACTAATACAAGTCTTGGACTGTCTATCTTCTCTTATTTCTGCCACATGATGAGTCAATCATCTCTTTCACTCATAAATGTATGTGTCCTTGATGATATCTCCCCCCCTCCATTTTTCACATACAAATCCTCATTGGAAATATATAACAGACTATTTCTACCCATCATGTATCTTTTCATGGACTCGATAGACAATAATTTTGATTCTTCTGATTTTCTATCTTTTATATTAGTATGTATTTTTAAATGTGATAGCTGAATATAAATTGCTTCATTTTTATTAATTAAATTGGTTAATAGAGAAATGGAGATTTCCACATTTAAAGAATGAAAGAAAATAGAGCTTAAGGTTATTCTATTTTTTTTTATATTTAGAGTTGTATTTTACTTCCTTATCTCCACATCATTGTAAAATCCTTGAAAGACAAAGACCACAATAGTAAGAGATGTACATACCAGGGGCAATGGAAGTGAGAGAGATACTAAAAGCTTGTAGACTGCACACCTTCAAGTAAGCAATGGGGAAACTAAAGCCTTTGCAAAAAACCCCAGACAGGAACCTTGGATGCTAACTTGTCTGGTGGCTTGAGTTAATGCCACCTGGTGGACAAATTATATGTGATACACAATTGCTAATTAATTAATTAAGTGATGGCCTGATTTTCTGTAAGCTTGGAGAATTAGAAAATAAGCAAATATAGGTTGCTAATGTTACTACAGTACACCGATATTGCCTGCGATACTCACCAAATGCATAATCAGTCTGTGCCATTGTCATAGTAATTTTTACTTTTTGCTTTAAGCAAAGATCTAGGGGACAGCTAAATGGCAAAGCGGATAGAACAACAACCCTGGAGTCAGGAGGACCTTAGTTCAAATCTGTCCTCAGAAACACCTGGCTGTGTGACCCTGGACAAATCACTTAATCCTCATTCCCTTCCCCCACAAGAAAAAGATAACCCTAATTTAATTTTTCATTAGCCATATGATTTTTTCATTTGTTAATTTTTTTATTTTTTTCAATTAAATGAAAAGATAGTTTGTATATCCATTTTTATAAGATTTGTAATTCTAAAAAATTTTTCTTTCTTTCCTTTCTTCCTCTCCCTCAAGTCAGCAAGCAATCTATACATAGGCTATACATGTACAATCATGTTAAACATATTTCCATATTAGTCTTGTGAAAGAAGAATCAGAACAAAAGGGAAAAACCATGAGAAAGACAAAACAGAAAACAAATTTTGAAAAAGTAAAAATTATATGCTTCAATCTACATTGATTCCATAGTTTTTTTTCCCTAGATGTAGATAGTATTTTCCATCACAAGTCTCTTGGAATTGTCTTATTGCTTATTGCTGAGAAGAATTAAGTCTAGTTGATTATTACACATTGTTGCTGTCACTGTGTACAATGTACACCTTCATCTGCTTGCTTTGCTCGGCATCAGTTCATATAAGTCTTTCCAGAGTGAAATCTGCCTGCTTATCATTCCTTATAGCACAAATCATTCATATACCACAACTGGTTCAGCCATTCCCCAATTAATGGATATTCCCCCCATTTCCAATTCTTTGTTACCCCAAAAAGATGTACTATAAACATTTTTGTACATGTGGGTACATTTCTCATTTGCGATGTTATTTTTAAAAAACATAACAACATAACATCACAAATTACTAAGTATTGTCATGAGAGATCTCCTTATTGCTCTACTTTTTTTCTCTTTCATGGAAAAGCAAAAAAATCTAAACTATTATCCATTTAAGACTATAAGAATCATAAAGATATTAGCCTCCTTATGAACATTACTTTAACTGTTATACTACTTTACAGTTAATTTAACCAATAGTTAAAAGTACCAATAGCTAAATTAATGCTTATAGATATTCTTGAAAACTATCCAATTCTTATCAGCAGTTCTCTGTTAAGATTTAATCACATTAAAAAATGATATTCGGTATTTTTCTATACCCATCTCTTCCAATTTTCTTCTTGAAGAAAGAAAAGATTTTTATAATATACAAGTATGAGGATTTTTAGTAATCTAAAAGTCTTGCTCATACCATATGAATATATATTTTGGCCTTAAGAAATGTACATAGACAGATGAAGCATATTTTCTCTCTTGAAAAATATACATTATATGTATTATGTATATATGCTTCAATGTATGCAATGAGAATCAGCTTGATATAGCAGACAGGAAGCCAGCCACGATGGCAAGAGAATTTATGCTCTGATACAAACTTGCTGTGTGGAGATACAAATCTGCTTTGGTAGAAAATGTCTCTTCACCATGAATCTCATATACCAGTGAAGTCATAGATGCAGTTTAAAAAAGCTTTTTAGGAAGAAAAAGAGTAAGGAAGGGCTCCCTTTTGCTGACTTTTGCATTGAAGTCACTAACTAACAAGGAATATATAAACTTGGTTTGAAAGATTTGTAGAATCTTTCAACATTTTATATTTTCTGTTAACTATTGCTGGAATGTGAACTGAAATGATCTTCTTGGTAGTCTATCTGCTAGTATGTAGCATTCATCATTAGTATTACAATATGAAATGAATAACCCATAAAATGAGAAAAACATTTTCTTGTTGCTCTTAAACACCTAATGAAATCAATTCTATTAATTCTTTTATTTGCTTTTCTGAAGTAAATCTTTGAGCCATTCTTCATTTAGCTGCAAGCTCTTTATGGCCTCTAACTTCATTTTTAAAAAGGAGATAAAGATGGATGTGGCTCCAAGAATATATCACTTAAATGGTCATTGAATAAAGTTATTTGATTAGAACAATGATATTACAGTAGCGCAAAAGGGGCTAGATAGTAATAAGAATCATAAAAATTTTAGAGTACTTACAAACATTAATTTAACTTAATAACTTATTAAATTAATTAACTTATTGAATTAACTTATTGGTATTCACAGTGAAGGGCAGCTAAGTGACACAGTGGATGGAGTGCTAGGCCTGGAATCAGGAAGACATATTCCTGAATTCAAATTTGACCTCAGACAACACTTGCTAAGCATGCAACATTGGGCAAGTCACTCTGTTTCAAGAATATCCTGTAAAGCACTGTAACATTTTCAAATGCTTTCATTCACGTCTGACCAAAACCCTATAAGGTAAGGGATTAAAGATCTTATTGTTCCCACTTCACAATTAATAACATTGAGACTAAGACATGTTAAGGGAGCAACCAAGTGTCAGAAGAGGGTCTGGGATCTCCACAAAAGTAAAATTCCTAAAAGAAGGTCTTTAGCATATTGGGTGAAGCTTTTATGGAGGTTTAATGGAACACCATAGAAGAGAATTACACAAGATAAATTTTATATTAATTGTGTTGGATTGGACTAGATTATGGAGTTCATTCTTTGTATTTCCTACTGGATTTCCAATGTTTAGCAAGATGCCTGGTACATAGCAGGTGCATAATAAATGTTTATTGATAAGCATTCATTGACTGGATATCTGATATTATAATGCTATATTCTTCCAAAGAAGTACATTCAGTAGGGAGACAACAGAAATCACTTTTTCTATTCTGTTATTCCTAGTGCTCATGGTGAGTTCTAAACACTTATTCTGCTCTCTTCCCACCCACCATTTCTCTACTTTGAGAATTGTTAGAAATCCTCCTCAGCTACTATTAGCACCTTCCCAAGGGGAATGTGATTCATTTTGCCATCATTATTCCCCAAAGCTTCTGAAATTAGGAGGCTGGCTTTATCTTACAGGTCTGCTAGCTTAATGGTTCTGCAACCTGGGGAAAATCAATCTTTCTGAGACTCAACTGTAAAATAAAAATGTGGACTTAAAAATCATTCCTGAGGTCCCTTCCAAACCTAAAACTCTAATAAATAATATGGAAAGTCTAAAGGTGTTTTGCTGTCTTAAATTCCAAATGACAAACACAATGCTTGAACTCAGTTTGGGGTTTGTAGGGTTTCTTTTTAGGACACCTAAAATATCAATACTGTAAAGACTAACTCAGTTTCAAATATATATTAGCATCACTACCTAGATTACTCTAATTATCAATATTTTTCAGCAGCTGCTTTGCCCCCTTGATCCTCAGCAAAATGGTTTTCCTACTCATCTCCAGAAGACATTAAAGACGTCCTACCAAACAGTATATGAAAGAGTACAATTAAACACTTTGCAGGAATATGTCCAGGTTACCTTAGTATAAAATTGTCATGGGCATTGACCATGACAATAAGAACCTTGGAGAAGGCAAGTAGAGTCTCTTTTCCCCAACTTCCACCCTAATGTTCCCAATACCCTTTGTGAAACTTGTTGGAGCTTTAGGACAATTTGTTTATTTGTAGCAATAATTAAGGGAGGAAGCAGTGGGGAGAGGACAAGAGGATATGATAGGAGTTGAAAAGTCAAATAGAAATAGGAATATTATATTTATGCACAACCAAGGATTCAGTAGAAGTTATTGACCATGGTGGGGACGAGAGAGAGATATATTGCACACTACTTGCATGCTGAGCTGTGGAAAAGATGGAAGAAATTCAGTTCTCCCAACTAGCAAGGGTTAGGAACTTAAAACCGAGAAGCTTATGTGAGGAAAACTTACAGGTGCCTCGGTGACCCTTTGCTGTGCTAGACAGGTGAGGCTGCAAGACTGCTTTATAATATAACTGACAAGGTGGAAATTAGCTACAAAACATGTGAGCCCAATCACAAAGAGTGATGATAATTCACGAATCAGCAGCCAGCCAATCCCATAGTGACTGCCTGTGATGGAAGTAGAGTACAACAGCAGAGCAATAGGCTTCCAAGCTCCAATAGGAGCAGCAGCAACAGCAGGGGAGCTTTAGGACTACGCAGGTGGGACTGAGATACAGAGACACACAATGAGCATCTGGACCATAAGTACTCAGAAGGAGTGTTCTGGCTATAATAAACCTAAACAACACTATGGCATGAGATTCCCAGGTATATATTTGGGCAAGAGACCTTATAAACCCTTCCCCTATGGGAGATTGTATTCATATTTGCCAAGGCAGCAAGGAATGATTCTATTGCTTGACCTTTCTCAGTTACTTTAAAAGTCTGTCCCAAATAGTATCCTGGGACACTGGCTTCTGCTTTTTGGTTCCTGCCTCATGTGTTAGTATAATAGGCCCTGGGTGAAGGTTCTAGTCATACAATGGAAATTATTATTATCCAAGAAATACTCTCACATGAAACCCAAGTGATACACCATTCTGAAGGTGAGTAGAATATATGTTATATTAGAAATAACTTCTCACCTAATCTTCTCACATAGTACTCAAGAACTCTGCTGACTTTATTATGTGGAAGTTCATGTAGTAGGCTTCCAAAACCAGAAGTAATGCATCTTCCAAGAAAGGTTACTGTTTTAATCTGACTGCCTTTCTGGTATATGAAGAGGAGGGAAACTGAATATTGCAGTTGGTTTGAGTTGGATTCTGCTTGTTAATCATTCCCACCCCCTCACCCCCCTTGTCTTGTACATGTGCCCTGAGGGTTTGGCACTGGATATGTTCTTATAAATCTAAATAATAAATTTAGGTTCCAATATGAGCCATAAAAATGTCCCTGCCTTTAGAGGATAGAGTCTTTCACTTTAGGAGGGGAAAAAACAAACAAACAAAATGATCCTGTCTAGGAAGTTAAGGTTGGGTGGGCGGTACTTTTTGATAAGAATGTCAATAAAATGAGTAAGAACAAGTTTTATAAGAGCGGGAACCCCAGAGGGTCATCTGTATACGAGGCTACATGTGGAGTTATTAGCCTACCCTCTTACCCACAACAATGAAGGCCTTACCAAGTGAACTAGAAAAGTCCAAGGTAGAAGCATGGAGGGGTGGGGGGAGTAGAGAGGAGAGAGACAGGATAAGGAAAGAAGAGGAAGTAGGGAAAACTCCCTGAGAAAGCAAGAATATATCTTTCCTTCTTAAAATTCAGTACTCAGTTCATTTGAGGTCGTTAGCAAATGTTTAATATTGCAGTGATAATGAGAAAAAAGAGGCAATTATCATATTTTGCTCCTTAAACACAGATGTCTGTGAAATGTGAGAGAATACATTGTAGTAGAAAGATTACTGAATTTTGGAGTCAGTAAACCTGGGTTCAAGACCTGTTATTTGCTGTTATTGAAACATTAAGAAAGTTACCGGCTCACTGAAGTTGGATGGACTAAATGGCCTCTGGTGTTCTTCCCTCCAAGTTCCTTGATTCTTGAAAATGGTTTTCAAATTTAAGTTAATGGAGGTCAAAAATCAAGATGTTTACCTTATGCCCTCGCTAACATTAGGTCTAATTAGAAGTAATAGTACATTGACAATGTACTACCTAGAAATCAGATAGATGGCCGTCTCCTTTCTCTTCTTTGCTTTTGTCTTGAAGGCTTGTTTCTGGAAAAAGAGAAATCACATCTGAAATAAATATGATCTAGTGCCACTAGAGATATCTAGTGGTAGGATCTCTCAAAGCATGACCAGAAGATCCCTTCAGAGGCCATCTGTCAAGGACAGCATAGATCCCTGACTATATGCAAGCAATAAACTTGCAGAAAATCACTAAAAAATTTTGAACATCAGTGACTTCCAAGTCTCAGAGAAGATGCAAACTAGGAAAGGACACTGGTCTCTGGAATACTATTGTCATCCAAGTCAATGATGTGGGAACACATCATGGCATAGTAGCCTTTGGGCACAAGTCATTTAAGCCATTTGGATAGAGTCTGTGACTCTCACACTCTAAAGCAACTGGGGCTAAATATGGTGAGGTTCAATGTGCCTCACACTTCAATAAAGTCCAACAATGCTTCTCTTCATTCTCAGGCAGCCCTGTCTCATGCTAACAGTAGACTGGGATCCTAGAAGTTACAATCTCAGCTTCCTTCTTCATTGTCACCGTGAATTGGGTTTAGTGACTTTTACTTTCATGAGTTTTGATTTATTTTTCATTATAAAACAAGTGAATTGTAACATTATCTCCAAGAATCAATCTGAATACAAAAATTCTCTGATTTCTATACATTTGTCCTATTTCTTTCCTCATTATGACCATTATTACCTTGAATATTAAAAGTAAACCCAGTTTCCCAATGTCATCTCCATTTCTAGTAGTAATCTCTGCCTATTCAGTAATCCAGACAACCAGACAACTAGCCTTATACTAACCTCATACTATTTGGTTCCACGTCTTATTTTTTAGGTTTTACCTTTTTATTTTTATATCATAATCATTTTCCAATATAATGTCCTCCATAAAAGCCTCCATTGAGCAAAGAAAAATAGTTAAGCAAAACTTATGATAATAGTATCTGACAAGAGTATGTACAGCATTCTGCATTCATGGCCTACCATTTTTTGGTTGGATAAATTTTAATCTGTGAACTTCACACTGAAAAACAAGTCCATTCAAGTGTCTCAGCCACATGCACACATATGAATGCACTCCTGTGCTCTCTAAACAATAATGAAGTGAATACTATTTTCTTATTTTCCATTGCATGGCCACGTCCTTATGATAAAGTCATGCTCATGCCATAAATAAGTCAAGATTCTTCTGAAAAATCAATTTGAAAGTTAGGGGAAGTCGGTAGCCCTCTCGGCACCATTTCTATGATGTGTCTCAGCCCAAACTACATGCATGGACAGCGGCTAATCACACAGGTAATGTGACTTAAGTGGCAAATACCAGAGTTCCAGGTGAGAGGCACATTTGGCGAAATGCACAGTATAATTTAGCTGAAAAGTATTTTAATGAATGATTGTATGAAAGAGAAGAGAGCAACCTTAATCCCATCATAACAGCTTTAACTAGAACTTTTTTGAAAGTTAGATTTAGGAGTCCACCAGCTGAACTATATATCATCTAGAAATCACAGAACAGTAACAAAGGGATAAAGCTACAAAGAAACTGATAAAAGGGAGAAGATGAGGAAAAGATACCATATGAAATGATTATGTTCAAGTTCCCAGGACGTGGCATGTATGGCACATTTCTCTTGGAAGAACATGGTGACTAGCTGTCTCCAGGTGGATGGGAGTTGAGGGTGGGAGAACTGTCAGGGTGAAGAAAGGTAGAGAGGATGTATAGAGAAATCAAGGAAGATATCATACCATCATATGGCTATACAGAATCTTAGAACTCATTTAGTGCACAATCATCATTTTCAGGCTTATAAAACTAAAGCCCAGAAAAATAAGTGATTTGTTCAAAGTCAATCAGCTAGACAAGGAGAATCAGAATGATAATGCAGGTTTCCTTTCTTCTGGGCCAATGTTTTTTACATAGACTACACTATCTGTAGACAACATCTGCATATGTCTAGAGTATAGTGGAATAAGCAGAAGATCTAGAGTTAAGTTCAAATTCCAGCTCTACTACTTGGCAATTGTGTAACTGTAGGGAAATTTTCTCATTTCTAAAATAAAGGAATTGATCTAGGTCAAGGGTTCTTAACTTCCTTTTTGTCACAGACTACTTTAGCAATCTGATTAAGCCTATAGACCTCTTTTCAGAATAATGTCTTTAAATAATTAATGGAATTGCTCAGTTTTAATCAAGGTTAACAAAAAGAAAGACATAATTTTTTGCCATTCAGATTCACAGACTTTCTGAAATGTACCCATGGACAATTCCCACTCCCACCCAGACCTTGTCCAAGTTAAGGACACCTGGATTTTATGATCTTAAATGTGCCTTCTAGTTCCAAATTCTGGCATTCATTTACCTTCCCGTTAAAAAAAAACAAAAAACAAAACAAAACAAAACAAAACAAAAAAAACTTTACTATTCAAAGTCAATCTCATTGACAGTCCCAATCCAATCACTTTGAGACACTACAGATACATAGTAGGCACTTGGTAAATGTTTATTTATTGACTGACTCAAGCCATGAAAAGATATTTCCAGTTTTCTATGTGCAGGAAAACAACCATAACTTTAACAAACATTTACTGATTCTACCAAAAAACAACCTGTGAAACTGAAATAAAAGATTCTTCACAACCTAGCCTCATCCTTACATATACACTTTCATTTCTCACTTATACATTCTCTGTGTTACAGATGTCTCCTTATCTCAACAACAAATCATGTTCATCCCCAATTTCCTACCTTCACTTACATCATCCCCCTGTTCACAATGAGAAAGCTTTTTTTTCTGTTTATATAAATAATGTCTATTTGCCAGACACAATTCAAGTCTCTACTTTTCATTTAAATTTACCTGACACTCTAGGTTCTCAACCTTCTCCCTTCCTTTGGATTCTTACTCTATTTAGTCATAGAATTCTTGAATCTTAATCTTGGAAGGAACCTATGAGAGATCATCTGGTCCATACCCTTGCCTGATACAGGAATCCCTTCATCTCAACATCCTAGACAAGTATTAATCAAGCCTCTGTCTGAACACTTTCAGTGATAAATAAACAGATTATTTTTTCATATGGAATGTAATATATTTCTTTTGGTTTACTTAGCATTTTATTTCCCCCCAATTATATATAAAAATTTTCAACATTCAGTTTTGAAAATGAGTTGCAGATTTTCTTCCTTCTTCCACATCCCCCTCATTGAGAGGGCAAGAAATTTTATGTTACATATGTGTAGTCATGTAAGACATATTTCCATATTAGCCATGTTATAAAAGAAAAGAGATCAAAATAAAAATGCAGAAAAAATAAAGAAAATATTTAAAAATATATGCTTCAATCTGTATTTAAACCCCATCAATTGTTTCTCTGAGAATGGATTTTTAATCATAAGTCCTTCAGAGTTGTCTTGGACTATTATATTGCTAAGAGTAGTAATATCATCCATAGTTGATCATATATTTCTATTGCTGCGTATAGTGTTCTACTCATTTCACTTTGCATCAGTTCACATAAATCTTTGCAGGTTTTTCTGAAAGTATTTCGCTCATCTTATGGAAGTCAGAAATTGTTCAGCCATTCCTCAATTGATAAACATCCCCACGATTTCCAATTCTTTGCCACTAGAAAAAAGATGCTATATATTTATTTAGACATAATTCCAAATTGCTCTAAATAATAGTTGGATTTGAACTGATTTTTTTTCAAAATTGTGTGTTTTGATATTGAGTAGTTCTAATTGGTAAGAAATTCCGATTTATATTGAGTCAACATCTGCCTCTTTGTAACTTCTACCCCTTGGTTCTAATTTCGTCTTCTGATGCCAAATAGAATAATTACAATAATTTTTTCATCATAAAATTTCAAGCATTTTAATAATCACTATTGCCTCACTCAACCACATAGGCTAAACAATTCCAGTTATTCCAGAGATTCCACCTTGCTAACATTGGCTTCCAAGCTGGAGCTGAAGCTAAAGCTAGGACCAGGCCTGTGCAGGGATTTTATGCTGGGGTCCTACTCTGGGTGCACAGACCTTTTCTGTTGACCTTCTAGGTCCTCTTTGATAGCTCTGGACTGAAAGGTCTGGAAGCCGCCACTATTACAACTGATTCGGAGGTTGGGGCTAGGTCTGGGGCTGCACTGGAGGGTCTTGCCCTGGGTCTCTCATCCAAGAACTTTTCTTTCTAGCTGAGTTTCTAAGTTGCCTTCAGCCGGAAAATGTTCTACTCCATCTTTTTTGGGTGTTCTGATACTCCAGAATTTGTTTAGAGTCATTATTTAAAGGGATTTGGAGTAGTTTGGGAGAGAGATTACTCTGTCATCTTGGCTCTACCTCTCGAGTTCTTTCCATTAATAGTCATATGACATAGTTTCAAGTCCCCTTATCATTCCAATGACTCTCCTTTGGACATACTGCAGGCTGTCAAAGTATCTCTTAAAATGTGGTATCCCAAAGTGAACAAATACTCTACAATATAATTTGATTAGGACAGAGTACCACGATCTTTCCCTTCCCCCATTTTGGACATATTTTTTTCTAACTAATACAATCTGAGATGTATTATTGTCAGAGGTGGAAGAGATAACACATCTGGCATTATCAACCATAAATATTTTACCTTATTGTAAATGATTATCAGATCAGTTACAGACACTATTCTAGGCCATGGAGCTATGGGACACACGATAAATAAGTTTTAATGTGAAAGGGGGGAGGGAGGAAGGGTTGAGATGACTTAAAGTATTTGGCTCTCTCTAAAAAGGGTGTGCTGAAGAATTCAATGAGGGACTCCAAAGAATCAGAGAGCCATTTATTTATTCATTCAATAAGTATTTACGAAATGCCAGCTATGTGCCAGGTACTATACTAAGCACTGGGGATACAAGGAAAAATACCAGACAGTCCCTGCTCTCACTATCTTATATTCATTGGATCAGGAATGGGAGAATCATGAACACAAAGTGTTCAAACTAAACTAAATAGTGTTGGGGATAGAACAAGCTGGCTCAAGGTACTATCAGTGGGTTACTTCTACAGGACAAGGTATTTGAGCTGAATTTTGAAAGATGCTATAGATAGTGAGAAGTATAAGAAGGAATGCATTCCAGGTCTAGAAATCAACCTTGGTAAAGGCACAGAAATGAGACATGTAGGATTATATATGGGGAAGAACAAGAAAGATTATAGTCTGAGTGGAACATTAAGTGCATGAATGAAAATGGCATGTAATAAACTAAAGGCAACTTCTGGCAGGTTTTAAATGCCAAAAAAAAGAGTTTATATTTTATCCTAAGGTAAATGGAAGCCACAGGAGTTTCTTGATTCTGTGATTTTATGATTCTTGAGCAGAAGAGGGACATGGGGGGGGGGGGAAACCTATGCTTTAGGAATAACAACTTGACAGCTATGAAGAGAATGGGTTGACAGGGGAGAGACTGGAGACAAAGAGGCTGGAAGATTATTGCAATAGTTCAAGAAAGAGGTGATGAGCTCATGAACTAGCATGGTTTCTGTGTGAATGCATATGTGTTATATGACTGTCTAATGTTCTCTTGGTTTGTCTCTGTGCATGCCTCTGGCTAATTTCTACCTGAACCCCGACTTTCATTTACCTGGAAACAACATTAGCCTATTTATCCCCTAAATATTTGAAGGCACACACTATGTGTCTTGAACTCAAGCATAATTGTTCCACAGATTATTTTCTCATCTTCTATTTTTTGTTTATGCTTTTAATAAGGAGCATGAGATTCCATGTAAATCTCTGACACACAAATTAGGATGTAGAAATTACAAAGAGGTTGACTCAATGTATGTTAGAATTTCTTAACAATTAAAGCTAACAAAGAAGGATCCAGAGGAAAGAGCTCATTTCTCACTGGGAGAATCTTGAAGTTGCCTTCAATATTTAACATTATATGATTCTCTGACACTCCCTGTATCTCTAAATTTAAAAAATGTTTTATTATTAAAGAGGAGTAAGGGAGCATTACCTCGCAATTTTGCCCCAAACTGTTACTATCTAGGCTTCCTGTTTTACTTCCTAGTATATCCATTCAAATGACTTTCTAAGAACTAGACCTTTCAACCCCAGGCTCAGGGTGGGTCATATGCTGTTCTAGGCTGGTTTTACATGTTTTTAAGTTCTCCACAAACTGGATTGGTGAGAGATGATTTGATAGAGTTGTACTAGAACTAGAGTCAAAACTCCTAGGTTCCTATCCAAACTCTAACATTCATTATCATTGTGATTAGGAGCAAGACATCAATCTCCCAGGACTCTGGTTCCTTCACCTGCAAAATGGCAATAATAGCTCCCATACTAACCATCTAACAGGGTTATGGGGCTTAAGTGAGATAATGTGAGTAAAGTGCTTTGCACATGATAAAGTTAATTCTTCTTATTAACAACTGTTCTCCCAGCAGTGTCATCTTGGGCAAGTCACTTAACCCCTGCAATGCTCATAGGTAATTCTCTAAAACTATAAATTACAAAGAAGATGATGATCTGCATTAGTAGTGGGAAATTCCTCTATAGGGAGTTCCTTGTACCAACAAATTACAATTTTATTCTCCATCCCTACATTCCATTGCAACCTGAATTATTCTGCCTCCATGTCACAGGCCAAGTGAGCTAGCTCAGTGACTCAGACAGACTCCTCTTCTCCATCCCCATATTTACTTAGCAACAATGCCTCATTCAGGTATCATTGCCTCCCTTAGATGATCCATTCAATTAAAAGAACTGCTCCTACAATTACTGAGAGTAGAAATAACATCAATGTTTCTGCCATTATGTAGCTAAGCAGAATGATTTACCCATTTGGGGGAGAATGGGCAAGGGCAAATTCTGGGCCTGGGATTTCATCAGTATGGGCAACTTGTGATGTGAAAATTGTCTCCATTGGCTTGCCGAGAGGTGAGTAATCTGTAACTTATAGACTTGGTCCACTGGAAATCAGAAAACTTGGCCAATGTCACATAGCTAGCATGTGTCGGGGCAAAACATGAATCCAGAGCTTCCTAAGTCCAAGTTGGCCCTCCATCCACTCTATCAAGCTGCCCCTCTCTTTGCACATAATTGACACTTAATAAATGGTTATTGGGGTTTTTTTAATTGAAGTGAATTGAAATATAGCCCAGTCACTATACCTTCTAAGAAGCGTAGGTTCTAAGTGACTCCATCATTGGTTTCCCACCCACTTAAGAATCAAGTTTAAACTCTACTCCTTGTTCAGAAAGCCTTTCATCTAGTTTCAATATAACCTGAACACATTTCTCATTCCCATTGTCTTAGTTTCTGTGGGCTGCTTTTTGGTATGCTTCGTGTGTGTGTGTGTGTGTGTGTGTGTGTGTGTGTGTGTGTGTGTGTTCATCTTAAGTCACCTTTTAAAAAACTAATGCCAGGAAATTTTGCTTTTCTCACTGGCATCCATGAGCTCATAATCCTTTCAAGACTAAGAAGATTAGTTTATTTCTCCATACAAAACTTCGAAAGCAACTACAGTTTGAATGAGCTTTAGTGGACAAAGTTTCAATTACTTAATTTATAGGTGTGGGAGTAGAACAACAAGAGAGTATGAGGATGATTTTTGAAGAGAGGCTCTCTTTGAGAAAAAGAAATCATAAGGTCATATTTTTAGCACCAAAAGTTCTCTCAGCAATTACCTAAATGCTTCATTTTATAGATGAGGAAACTGAGGGACAAAGATGACTTGATGGAGACCCATACAGGCAAAAACAACAAAATTTGATTCTCTTATAAAAAGTGTTGAGGCTCTCAGAGAAATGCCTGAGGAGATCAGAGTCAGGGATCACACCATTCCTGAGATATAGAAAAAGAGATATATCATCCTTTGTATTTCATTTTGTCTCTGACTCAGCCAAATGAATTTGCCTCCTTAGGTCAAAGTAGCATTAAATCTATTAAGAGGGAAATTTAGAATTGTGAGGGGAAAATCTCCTAACACCTTGAACTGTCTCAAAATGAAACTAGTTGTCCAGGGAATTGCATGTCCCTAGAGACATTTCTAGCCATTATGTCATGCTGAGTCCTAGTTATTTCATAACCTGTCATTACGGCTTTTTATTGTTGAGTTGTTTCAGTTGCCCCATTTACTATTTCCTTCTCCATTGGATCCATGTCCCTAAAGACATGCAAGCTGACCAATTCAGCTGAACTCAACCAACAATGGCCAAGTACTCGTTCTCTGCTGGGCACTGGGGATACACTCCTGAGGGAATTCTTGTATTCTTGTTCAGGTGCCAGTAGGACCCCTCTGAGGACTCCTCCAACATTGACATTCCATAAACCCTGTCTGAGCTGAAGAATATTACTCCCCCATGGAGAAGAAAGAGGGTCAGAAACATTGCTGTTGGAGATGCTGGACATTACCACTTAAACACGGAAGGACGGTGAGAAGTATTAAAGAGGGCATAGATTTAACCTTCAGAGACCTAGTTTTGAATCTCAGCTACTTATTACCTGTGGGATATGAAGTAAAATACTACCTTTCCTAGGCCTCAGTTAGCCAGCAGGAGATTGGACCAAAATTATCTCTAAGGTAACTTCTAGCTCTCAAATCAGAGATCTTAGGGTGATCTCTTGATCTTCCTGTATCTCTCTGTCTCTCTCATGCTTCTGTCCCCATAAAGAGACATACACACACACGCGCACGCACACACGCACACACACACACACACACACACACACACACACACAGAAATTCAGGTGACTGAACTAACTGTACTAATTTCTTGTTCTTTCTTCTTCTTGCCAGGAGCAGGACTGTGCTGCCTTAGAACTTTTCTCCTGTGATATATTTAAATGATATTTAAGGTCTGTCAAGTTGCACTTGGTGGTTTTCAAAAGAAATCATTTTTGAGCAGAACTACCTTCTCTGGCATAAAGTAATTGGAAAGTACCACAGATATCTTAATAAAACACATCAAAAGTAACTCTCCCTGGCTTGTTTTGACACGTCCACTTGTGGTTTGTGTCAACTTTAGCTAAACAGCAGGTTTTCTCAGACAGAACAAACCATTAAAATATTCAGCAGAGAAAGCAAATAGAGAGCTCCTTCTCTGTTTGCCTACGTTCAAAAAGGAGATACTGAAAGGAGTGGCCAGCAGGACTCAAAGTGCATTTTTTTCTGATTCATACCTCTACCATCACTATTTGCATAGGATTTAAATGTCTAAGCCAGGGACACCACCAATTTTAAAAGGAAAATGAGGCATTTGAAAATCCCTAGAATACTGGGCCAGTTTCATATTTACAAAGGATTGGCTGGATTTGATGAGTTTGATAAAGGTCAGAAACACTTGAGTAAATATATTTTCTGAGTTTAAGATTAGTATGTTAAAAAAAAAAATACCTGTCCTCCAATAAGAAGGGGAAGAGAATCTTGCATTTTGCTCCCTAGACTAACACTATTCTTAATACTTCCCCCAGAGGACAATCGGGTCAACAAATATAAGCCAGAGAGCAAAGCTCTACAATTGCCCCACCCTATACTTAGGCCTAGGAAGGGGGGGGGGAGTGGGGGGAGAGTGGGCTTATTTTTATGACCCACTGGGGCTGGGCCTGAACAAAAATGTTGAGGCAGGTAAAGTTTACCTGCAGCACCACTAAATATCTTTGCTATGCCCTATCCCTCTACCCCTCACTCTAGATACCTAGTTCCTTCCTGTTACCATAGCTTTCCGGTTACTAGCAATTTTATATGCTAATTTACACTGCTCTCCTATGGACTTTTAAAGTTCCCTCTGTCAGAAGAAAAGATGAGACATACAATGAATCAATAAACACTTTAAAGTATCAGCTCTTCAAAAGGCAAATAAGCAATACTGTAGAGAGGTAAAGCATCAGAGAAAGGTTTGGATTCAAATCCTATGTCAAAATTGCTGGATAAGTGACCTTAGGAAAGCAACATGGGATAGTTGAAAGGAGCCCTGTGTTGAGAGCCCATAGCATGGTGTCTCTGGAGCCTAGTACAATGTCTTACATGTTCGCCAATATTCAAAGGGTCTGTGATTTATTGTGAAGATCTCTTAATATGGGAACTTCTTCTACCAATAGAGATTGTAACCTACTTCAGAGATAATAAGCCCTAGGGATTCTCCGTGCTTGAGGCACATGGAACTTTCATAGGTGTTATAATGTAAGTCCTATCAGAGATCAGCTAGTTTAAACCTCCCATTTTATAAACAAGTGAATTGAGACCAGAGAAATTTAAGATTCACATAAAGTCACATAGGTAACAGTAAGTCTTAATCCCAGAACTTCTAACTATAAATACAGATTCCTGATCAATATAGTCCAGCCATGAATCCAGAGGACTGATGATGAAAAATACTTTGCAATTCCTCATAGAGAAGAAGATAATGGACTAATGTGTAGAATGAGATGTGCAGTTTTGGATGTTTTTTAAGTTTGGAAATTAAATAAAATTAAATTTTTAAAAATTAAAAAAATTAAGATTCTAAAGTTCTACCATCTCAAAAGGCTGAGGGCTTAACATTTCATTGTAAGTCAGTGAAGACATTTCTGCAGGGAGCTGACATCATGAGGTCCAGATACTTTGCTTTCTGATTATTTAATTTAATGCAGGCATAGATGTTGGAGAGTCTAGAAGATCAGCTAGTTGGCACATCTATTAGACAGACTGCCTCTCTCAAATATCAGATGTCTTAAGTGAGCCTTTGGCAGGTGCTGAATCATAGTCATTTCACGACTGAATTCTCTACATAAGTACCTATCATGCAGACATTCTGTTTTATTAGTTAAAGTGAAAGACATATTCTTCAGATTCCAGAATAGAAAGGAGGAAAGGTTGTCATTTTGCTGCAAGAGTTTGAGTCAGAATGGTATTTTTTGTTATATTAGGAAAATCAGGGCAGATAAACTGTGGGGTAGCAAAAAGGTAGCAACTATGGATAGGATCATGAAGAATTTCATCAGCCTCTGCCCCAGTCTGAGAAGCTATAAACAAAAGCAAAGAATCTCTGAGCTATTTTGTTTGTAAGCTAGTCTGTGACACTACACAAGAAGAAGGGAGAACCAAGAAACTACTAAGATTTTTTTGTGCAAGGGCAGTATTTATTGCTCCAGGAGTCCGGTGCCCCTGTTTTTCTGCATTATGTGTATCTCTAGGGAGTTATCTATGCTGGCACAGGCTGAGAACTGCCTGTGGTCCTGGGTGCAGAGAAAGAACACTAGAGAGTCTTAGTGACTCTGTGTCATCTGTGTCCAAAGGTCAGGGACATTTTTCTAACAGCGACATTCTTTAGAACCTTTATTTTTTGGTATACTTTCATCATTAGAACTTTGACAGTATAATGTTACTGGACCTTCACAATTCCCACCAAAACAGAAAACCAACCCACTTCGACACAAGTCTGTCCAACAGGGAAGGGTGCCAGTAAGTCAAGTCAGTATTTTTCTCAAGAAGTTTGGGATCGTCTCAAGAATTTATTCAACTATTTGAATAAGACAGATACTTTAAAGCACATAACAGCAACCTACAAAGTGGAGCCTGCAGTGTCATGACCCCTAAAGAGAGGGTGATTAACCTCTTGGCCAATTATGACATTTATCTCTAACCCAAATGCATCCTTTATAGCATCTACAACCTACCACACCATACTCTTACTGTTGTCTCTCAGTCCTCCCTTTCTTAGTTAGTCATTGACTTCTCAGGACAATTATAACCTAACCCTAACCCATACATCTCCAGAAACAGTTGTTCAGGTGCCAATGGGAAAATTTCCACTCTCTTCTGTTCTTAAAATACCTACCAGAAACACAAACATACACACATATATACACACATACATATATAACACATACTATATACATATATACCCACATATATACAGATATATAGGTATACAGACACAGCACTCTTTGATACAACATAAGATTGGTTCCATTTACTATAAGACCATTAGGTAATAGTGTTTAAAGGTTTTTTCCCTTTTGGTCATATAAATAGATAGATTAGATAGATATGGATTTAGAGATATAGATATAGCTATAATTAATAGGAATGCATGATCACAAATGTTTGAAGACCACAGCTGTAGAACAGGAAAGAAAAAAAAAAGAAAAACAAACTCTAACCAAACATTTTTAGGCGAGGTATTACCAGCTGACAGCTTCGTCCACAAAAGAAGCTCAATATTACCCTGTATGAATTCTAAAACATGAACTCTGATAGGCTCATAGGATGAGTTTATTGCAAAATGTGCCCACAAATTATTGAATGAAATAAACTGTTGGGTGAGGAAAAATTAACCATGCAGATGTTTGTTAATGCCCCCCAAATACAACAATTTTAGCTTTCCTCTAATTAATGCCATGAGAAGAGTTTGACAAAAGCCAATTAATTAAAATATCTAAGCTTCTTCTTAAGATAGCTTTTGGTCAAAAACATTGTCAGAATGAAAGGGACTGTTTATCTTGTTTTCTTTATAGGAAGACAGGCATCCAATTAACCTTATAGTTCTTCCAAGTTAAGATACAAATTGAAAAAGAAGTGGTGCTAGGAAACGGCTTTAATACCATATAAGATTGATATTCCACTTACCATAAGACCATTAGATAATAGTGTTTAGAGAATTTTTTTTTTGTTTTGGCCAGACCTATGATTATTTTATCGATATGGATTTTGTCACTATCAGTTAAGGAACTTCCTCTATCAATTCAGATCACTACTTTCTTTGTAATTTATACTCTTAGAGAGGATTATTAGTATTTTACATATGTATATACATATTCATATAATATTGGATAATGTTTTACATATTTTTTTACAAATAATATTAGAGAATATTTATAGTGTTAGTTGATTGGTACTTGTCCTTCATTCTCAAATAGGATCAAAATGACATTACTATGTTAGAGTCAAGACACAATGTGTCCAACTAATCATACTAGCTCGGAATGCTCTGGTACTAGCCAGGCACAAATAGTCCGTGTGAACATTTGGGATGGCTTTTCTAACTTTGTGCATCTCACGTTTCATTTGAGCTACTTGAATTCTATTTTGCTCTGAGCATAGCATCTTTTCTGTTGAGGGTAAGCTATATTAGGTGGTTCTGTGTCAGTAACTCTCATATCATGCAATTCGTTCTAAAGTTCTTAAGAAAGACCTTGAGAGTGTCCTCTCTGACTTTTTTTCTGACCACCTTGTGACCACTTGCCTTGTGTGAGTTTTCCATAAAATAATCTTTTTGGCAAGTATACATTTGTCATTCAAACAATGTAGTCAACTCAATGAAGTTGCATTCTCTGCAGCAGTTACAAAGAGAGAGCTACTGAAAAGTGGCTTTTCTAGGTCCTAATCAATACTGTGGGACTAGGTAGAGGAAGGATTAGCATCCAGATCACACAGACTCCAAGCCAAGTTGTGTGTCCATAATGCCTAAAAAGGCCCTGAAAAAAGCATCAGTGATGTAGGATCTATATGAAGATTATAATATTTGGTCAGTAGACTCTTCCTTTCAGTTGAATTACAGACTAATAGAAGATCATTGAAGAAAATCAAGCAAATCGTCTTAAAAAGATAGGAAAGTGATTAGTAGTAAGATTAATTATGCTTAGTCCTGCTTGCACTTCATGTAACAGGAAAATATTTATGCTAGACTACTCTTTTGGTCTGAAATGTTTCTCTCCTTCCTCTCCATCTATCCACGACCTAATCTGGGCTTCTATCCTTCATGGCCTAAATCAAGTTTCCATCTCCAACACAAAGTCTTTTAGAATGCTCTATTCTGATACCTTTCTCTAAACACTTATTAAGTCCTTTAGCTGAACTGCCAGTACAGGCTATGTACTATTATTGATTTCTTACTCATTATTTCACAGAGTACATATGGTTCCCTACATGGATTTTAAGGACCTTGAGGACAGAGACCTCTTTTACTTCTATATCTTACATGTTGCCTACATTGCTAGGAATATAATTGGCAATGAGTAATTGTCTGACTTAGTGATTGATTGGGATTTGGAGAAGGTGGGATCGTGGGATTAGAACTTCAAATGATCCTATCTCAGTATATGTTGAAATTGCTAGGGGTCAGTCATTGGTGAAAGTGAGAAATAACAACTAAGTACGGATAATTAACATAATTCCACAGACAGAGACATAGGGAGAAACTGGAGAAACAAGTGCTCATTGTTCTTCTATGTGTTTAGACTATTTCCAAAGAAACTGTATGTAAATATGTCATTTTAGTTTGGTCCTTTAAGTTTGGGTTGTGTGTTGAATAGATGTGTTAGCTTAGAAATTTGTCACCATAACATACAAAGTGCTAGAAAAAAAATGAGGGAGATGGCTAAACCAAAGCTAAGAATAGAATCTAATTTATGCAAGTTGATTATACTTGTAGCAAGAGTGATAATTAGAGATATTTTGAAAAAAGAGAGAGAGAGAAAGAGAGACTGGAAAGTGAAGATAATTGGAAGATTTATTTACTCACTATGTTTCTCCTAGGCTGATGGATAGATCTGAACGTAATCTTTAATTATATTAATATGAAAACAATTATTGATATTCATAAATATGTTTCATAGAACTTTTAAATGATCCAGATGCACATGAACCTCCAGAATCATCTTTTTAAAAAATTTATACACCCTTTTTGAATATTTTTCCCATTTTGAAAAAAATAAACTGTAGAATAACTCATTTACAGATAATGATCTTCCTCTATTAATTTAATAAACATCATCATTCTCTTCAGTCCAGATTTTGATTTTGAAAATTAATTCTTTCTTTTGAAATTTTCTTTATTGGATTTTTCAAATAAAAGCATTCTAATGGTCTGATTTTGTCAACAAAAGAAATATAAAGGCATCTGGGAGTTTGGCTGGGGGAGAAGGGGGGGAGAGGAGGAACCAATGGAGATCATTGCCAACTAGGTTTCAGGTCTGAAGATGAACTACAGAAGAGAAGGAAAAGGAAGATGTTTTGACATTCAAACTCAGTGCAAAAGTGCAAATTGCAACCCCTTCTTGTATGAATGAAGGGAAGAGAGGGGCAATACTAATGCAAAATAGGAATTAGGAATAAAAAACAGAGGACCATACTACAGATTTTCATAACCTACAAGACTTTGAGAAAATGTATCAGGCCCAATTCTTATCAAAAAAGAATAGACTAAATATCTATGTTTCATATCACAGAATTTTGAGCTGGAAGAGATTTAAGAAATCCACATAGTCCAATCCTCATCACTGATGATTGGATTAAGACTTAGAAAGTTTAAGGGCTTAATCAGTCATGTAGGCAAAGAGCAGCTGTGAGATCTTAGCCAAATAAGTCATTTAGCTTTTTCTGAGCTTCCGTTTTCTCAAAGGCAACATAATTTCCATCCCTTACTTCACAAAGTTGTTAGTTTTATATACACCTTGAAACATTAAAGAAGCATGCATCATTATGTTTCATGTCTGGTCACTCATATTTGGGACAAGTTTTTAAAAAGCATATCCTTATAATAAGACGAGATAATACTAAAAATAATAGGTTCAACAAGAGTGATGGCAGCAGGAGCACGGGGTTACAAGATGGTTTAGCAGTAACAAGGAGTTACAATAGATGGAGATGAAGTGCATGGCCTCAGTGATGAAATAGATTATTTTAATGGGGGAGGGAGAAATGTCATACTATGCATTTCAGGTGGTAGAGTGGGCCAGGAGTTAGGAAGAACCGAGTTCAAATCCAATCTCAGACACTAACTGTGTGACCTTAAGCAAGTCATTTAACCTATTTGCCTCATCCTCAACTGTACAATAAGGATAACAGTGCTAACTTCCCAGAGTTATTGAAAGGATCAAATGAGACACTTAACGTTGTACCTGACACACAGTAGACTCTATATGAAAACTGCTTCATCTCCCTATTAAGCTACTTTTGAACTCATTGCTTCTATTGCCATCACTGGGATGGCTTCGCTGGAAGATAAGGCTTTAAGAAAGAGGTCAAATATATGAGGATCAAGGGGATTTGAGCTGGAAAGGTCACCTAATTCAACCTCTTTTTATACCTATGGAAACAGATCTTGATTGCTTTAAATAACATATAGGTCACAGAATTAGTTCCCTGCAGACTCAGGATACGAATCTAAGTTTTAAGACTTGAAGTCTAGAACTTTGTTTTTCCCACTATACCAACACTGAGTTCTCTTCCTCTGACCAAGCCTTGAAGCTGAGTTAGATAAGTAGATAAGAATACAGAAGATATTTCAGCCCTGGCAAATAACATTTTAAAAATATGGAGACCAGAATAAACATGATTTGTGGGCTGGAAACAATGAGGATACTGGCCTAACTTGAGAGTGACTTTGGAAGCTGGGAAAGATATGGTTAGATAAGAAAGGTAGGATCTTGGGATGTAAAAGAAATTTGGTCTTAAGATGGCAAGCATATGTGTTACATGGACTAAGAAAATGTATTGATGGAAATGGGCTTTTAGGAAAACAAAGAGACTTTACATTTTTGCATGCTTAATGGCTTATTTTCCTTAGGGGAAGAGTCTACTACTTAGAGGGAATTCAATTTATTTTTTGAGTGGGGCTGGAAAGAAGAACTTTTCTTATCTGAGTGTGAAATTAAAGTGGCTATTTTCCTTTCAGCTAAGACCTACATTGCTGGTTGATATATTTGTATGTCTTCAGCTCTCTAGACCTGAGATTACTTATTAAAAACTCATATTCCCAAATGATAGACAAAAATCCACTGATTTGGAAAAGGTGTAGAAAACTTACTCAGAGATGAAGGAAAGTATAAGTAAAGCAGCCACTAAGATCCTGGGAGAATTTTAAAGTAAAGATTCTACAGACAGGCTTAGACTGTTGAATGGAACATCTTCATATTTACCTAAATTTGACTGTCTTGAGTTGCTTTTTTAACCTGTTTGGCTTGTTTATTTTACTTTCTCCCAAAATGCATATACTGGAGTTTGGGAGGGGAGAGAAAAGGATAGCACATTGAAACACAGACATTTTAAGTTGAATTAATTGAATAAATTCACTTCTCTATCAGAAGAAATAGGAAAGCAATATATAAGCTTGTGTGAGGAAAAAAGAAATTGAAAACAAATTTCAACTAGGTGATTATCCTAGGCAAAGATGTTATAACCAAAACTCGAGCATAGAAAGGAAACATGGACCTCATAGGGATCTTTTGTCTGCACTGAGTCCCTCAGAAAATTGATCACTCCAGTCTGGAGCCAATCTGTCTCAGGTTCCTTGAGTCAAAGAAAAGTTACCTCTAAAGGCAACTGTTACTTAAAAGCTGGTGAGCTTCCATGCTCAATTCAAATGTCATTTCCCATAAAGTTTTCCCTAATCCTTCAAGCTGTTAATGCTTCTCCTACCCATCAAACACTTTGTAATTTGTATATACTTATATGTATAAAGATTGTTTCCTTCAAAGAATACAAGTTTTCTAAAGGCAGGACTTTTTCATGTTTGTCTTTGTATTCCCAATGCCAACATTGCTGCTTAGCACATAGTAAGCACTTAATGTATATAGATTGATGAAGCTAGTAGATTAAAAAGGACAGAACAGAAATGGCTGCTAAGAAATGGAAACTCAAGTTAATTAGGGAGATCATAAAAGAGCACCTAGATGCCCATGATTGATCTAAGTGATCAAGCTCAAACAAATTACATTGCAGGATTTTGAAAGAATTTGTCCAGATATAGTAAATAATCTCTGAAGACTGTGGAGGATGCAGCTGTAGGATAAGAAAGTGTGTACACACACAGCCCTCATAAGCTCTGTCACAGGGCATTATGGACACATGGCTACTTGTTCTCTTTTCAAATATTCCCTGGAAAAGAGAGATTCCAGGAATCTATCCCTGTCTCTGATCACCCACACACTCAGCACTCCTTTGTGACATTTCACCTGAAATATTTAGGTTTGTTTCTACAAAAGTCAGTAATCCCACACTTTATCTGCAGGTGGACTAATAAATTATTCCCTGATAGCGTGGGAATGGGGCAGCTAAGTGATGCAGAAGATACAGCACAGGGCTTGGATTCAGGAAGACCTGAGTTCAAATGTAGCCTCAGAAACTTCCTAGCTTGGGATCTAGGCAAATAATTTAAGTTTTGTTTGTTGCTAGAAAAAGAAATGACAAACTACTCTTAATATATGTACATATATATGTATATAATATAATAGTTCAACAGAGGTCCATGGGATCATGAAGAATAGGATGCAACTAAAATGACAAAACAATAACAGCAAAGCTGTATTGATAACTGGTACTTTAAAATTTACAAAATGGTTTACATTCCCTATTTCATTTGAGCCTCTTAACAACCCTGTAAAGAAAGGTCAGCAGTGGTCACTATTCCCATTTCACAGATAAAGCTGATTGCTGTTAGAAGACCTTTCTCGCACATTTTCAAATCTGATCCTCAAAGTAAGTGTTGTTACCCTTTTTATAGGTGAAAGCCTGAGGTTCAGAAAGGTTAAGATTATTCAGATAGCAAGTAAATTGCTTGAGTCAAAACTGATGGGGGTAGGTGGATTTTTTTTTCCTATTTTCACTTTACCTTCTTGTTTTCGAACTTCAAGACAATTTTCTTGATAATTTCTTGTAATATTGTATCAAAATTCTTTTTTTATCATAATTTTCAAGCAGTTCAGCTATTCTCATATTGTTCTACTCAGTCCTTCTCCAGATCAGTTGCTTTTCTGATGAAACAAAGGTTGGGTCTATGTCTAAAATGTTCTCCCTAATTCCTCTTTCTTAGAATCTTTATCTACACTGTTACCCATTGCTTTCAACAAATTCCATAGACCCTGGATAGCCAGGCCTAATGAAAAAGGGAATGGTTCATGACCAAACATGAGGAAGAGAGATTCACACAAGATAAAATGAACAATTTCAAGAATACAAACTTTAAAAGGTTTTGTACAAACAAAACCAATGCAGCCAAAATTAGGAGAGACATAGGAAATTGAGGGGGGGGAGGGGGGGATCCTTAAAAGTTTCTCAGATAAAGATCTCATTTCTATTATATATATGGAACCAATTCAAATTTATATGAAATTATTGAAATATATTGAATATATTGAAAAATAGTAAAAGCACATGAGTAGACAGTTTTCAGAGAAAGAAATCCAAATTATCAATAGCCATATTTTAAAAATCTAAATAATTAATAATTAGGGGAGTCCAAATTGAAACAACACTGTTTTAAATCATACCTTTCAGACTGACAAAATTGATCAAAAACTAGAAAATGACAAATATTTGAGGGGTTACAAGAAAATGGTACATTAATGCATTCTTGGTGAAGCTGTCAACTACTCTAATCATTCTATAAAACAATTTGTAACTATCCATAAAAAGCTGTTCTGTGCATGCCCTTTTATCCATCAATACCATTACTAAGTCTTTATTCCAAAGATATCAAAAAGAAAAAGAAAATAATATTTATTTATTTTAATTTTATTATAACTTTTTATTGACAGAATCCATGCCAGGGTAATTTTTTTACAACATTATCCCTTGCACTTACTTCTGTTCTGATTTTTTCCCTCCTTCCCTCCACTTCCTCCCCTAGATGGCAAACAGTCCTATATATGTTAAATATGTTGCAGTATATCATAGATACAATATATGTATGCAGAACCAAACTGTTGCACAGGGAGAATTGGATTCAGAAGGTAAAAATAACCCTGGAAGAAAAACAAAACTGCAAATAGTTTACATTCATTTCCCAGTGTTCTTTCTTTGCATGTAGTTGCTTCTGTCCATCCTTGATCAATTGAAACTGTGTTAGGTCTCTTTGTCAAAGAAATCCACTTCCATCAGAATACATCCTCATACAGTATCGTTGTTGAGGTATATAATGATCTCCTGGTTCTGCTCATTTCACTTAGCATCAGTTCATGTAAGTCTCTCCAAGCCTCTCTGTATTCATCCTGCTGGTCATTTCTTACAGAAAAATAATATTCCATAACATGCATATACCACAATTTACCCAGCCATTCTCTAATTGATGAACCATCTATTCATTTTCCAGTTTCTAGCCACTACAAACAGGGCTGCCACAAACATTTTGGCACATACAGGTCCCTTTCCCTTCTTTAGTATCTCTTTGGGATATAAGCCCAATAGAAACACTGCTGGATCAAAGGGTATGCACAGTTTGATAACTTTTTGGGCATAATTCCAGATTGATCTCCAGAATGGCTGGATTCGTTCACAACTCCACCGACAATGCATCAGTGTCCCAGTTTTCCCGTATCCCCTCCAATATTCATCATTATTTTTTCCTGTCATCTTAGCCAATCTGACAGGTATGTAGTGGTATCTCAGAGTTGTCTTAATTTACATTTCTCTGATCAATAGTGATTTGGAACACTCTTTCAGATGAGTGGTAATAGTTCCAATTTCATCATCTGAAAATTGTCTGTTCATATCCTTTGACCATTTATCAATTGGAGAATGGCTTGATTTCTTATAAATTAGAGTCAATTCTCTATAGATTTTGGAAATGAGGCCTTTATCAGAATCTTTAATGGTGAAGATGTTTTCCCCATTTGTTGCTTCCCTTCTAATCTTGTTTGCATTAGTTTTGTTTGTACAAAGGCTTTTTAATTTGATATAATCAAAATTTTCTATTTTGTGATCAGTAATGGTCTCTAGTTCATCTTTGGTCACAAATAAGAATCTATATTTATGAAGATAATTATAGAAAATCTTTTTTTCATTGTAAAGAATTGGAAACTAAGGAAGTACCCATCATTTGGGAGATGGATGTGAAAGAAAACATTTGTGCTATAAGAAATGATAAAGGGAATTGTTTCATCAAAACCTAGGAAGACTTTTATGAACTGATAACAAGTATATATAAAGACAAATAACTTGGAAAGACAATAACTGATCAGCACAATGACCAACCACATCTCCAAAGGACTCATGTTGAAACATGTTCTCCACTTCCAAAAAGGGGTGGAGTCAGCATGTAAATTAAGGCATATCTATTTTTGGATAAGGATAATGAAGGAATTTGTTTTGTTTGACTGAACATATTTTTAATAAGTTTTGTTTTGCTTGCTATCTCAAAGGAGGGTATAAGGGAGTGAGAGAGAAAAAAAAATTGAGAACTGAAAATAAAATAAAATTGAATTTTTAAAAAAGGAAAAGGAAATGGTGCATCAGGGATGCACCATTTAGTGAAACTGAAGTAGGAAATCATCCCAGACCTACTCTATAGTTATATTAGACATTACCAGATATTTTGCCAGTTATACAATATGCAACCAGGCACATCAGACACTCCTTGGCCCACCTGATTGTAATGGAAAAAGAAAAGTACCTCAATAGGACATGGGGAAGGAAAAATATCTACTGACCCTGGAGTACTCCTACCAAATACTCTACTAAGAGTACTCTCTCACAAGAGCAGGAGTCCTACCAATCTCCTTTCATAACAATGTTGGTGTCCCTTTGCTTTGCTACCTGCAGAATGTTTTGGATCAGTCATCTCACTGTGACGCAGAATCAGCAGTCCATTATCTCCAGTGTCACCCCTTTCTACTTTCATATGCAGTCTAAACTTGGCCCAGAATGGATAGAAATGTTGGTGTGCTCTCCCAACTCAGCAGTTTCCTTCTCAAACCTTGTCTGACATGATCTTTTCATGACTATATTAACGAACAGCACCCAAGCTCTTGTTCCTCAGTCATTGTTATGAACCATTCCAGGACATGGTTCATCATACATAGCACTTTGGAGCTCAGATTTAGAATTACAAAATTTTGGAAGCTAAAATAATCTTAGAAATTGTCCAGTCAAAACCATGATCTTATTCGACAATTGACCAAACCAGAATTAAAGTCAGGTGCTCAAGTCACATTGTTATTGGCAGAACCACAACCAGAGCCTACCTTGAGTCAACTGGGGAATTATTCAACATTTTAGTGACTATTATATGCCAAGCATTGTGCTGAGCACAGTTGGGATCCCAAAAAAGGTAAAAGGCAGTCCCTGCTCTCAAAGAGCTCACAGTATAAAGAAGGAAGACAACATACAAACAACTAAATACAAACAAGCTATATGTAGGATTAATTGGAAATAATCAATAGAAGGAAGGTAATAGAATTAAGAGAGCCCAGAAAAGGTTTCTTGTAAAAGGTGAGATTTTAAGTGGTACCTGAAGGAAAGCAGGGAAGCTATGAAGTGTAATTCAAACAGCCTCTAATCTCTATTTTCCTCTATTATCAGTACAGAGACAGACACAGAGAGACAGAGAGGGAGATGAGGCAGAAACAGTCAGAAAGACAGATAGACAGATAATTAAATAATAAATATTAATTTATGCCTAGTTGGATTTATATAACACTTGAATAAGGCCCAGAATAAAAGTTCTACTATTTGGGCTTCAATGATCTCTTCCAAAGCAACAGCAGCTTCCACAATTACCCTATTTAAGGAGAAGTCTGACCCAGTTGCCCCTTCTGCAAGTCCTTAAAGGCAAGGGAGGCAGCTGCCAACTTCTCCACTCTAGGCCCCTTATGCAAAGTCTACAAAGCTTCCCTCCTTCCCCATGAATCTGCAATCTCCATTGCATGCAAGTAATGAAAAGGAATTCTGGGAATTCAACCACTATAAAGCAAGTGTAAGTCAAGTAAGAGGAAATTGTAAGAGTATTCCAAGTACTGTGAAAAGCTAATTTTGTATCTGAGAATAAAAATCATTTCTCCCTAGCCTAATGGCATGGATACTTGAGATGATGAACGCCATTTTATATTTTTTCTACATTCTTGAAGCTTTGAATACCCTAGACAGGTATTTCATTGGCTTTGTCTTGTTTTTTATATCTCTGAATTTATTTCTGTAGAGTACAGGTGACAGAAGGGGAATAGCGATGGACTGAAATTTTCATTTATCCCACACATGGTTGGTGAATTCATTATGTCCTTAGGTGCTAAGGATTCAACAAAAAGCAATGCATAACCTTTACCCTCTTGAAACTTTCAAGTCCAGTAGAAAATGGTACTCCTCAAAGTAATGGAAATGCAAGATTAAAAAGGAAGGTTTTAGTATAAGAATATGGGTATTCAGAGGAGAGAGAGAATATGTCCAGCTGTCAGAAATATGAAAAAAATATAAAACA
This sequence comes from Antechinus flavipes, assembly GCF_016432865.1. Taxonomy (NCBI): domain Eukaryota; kingdom Metazoa; phylum Chordata; class Mammalia; order Dasyuromorphia; family Dasyuridae; genus Antechinus; species Antechinus flavipes. The sequence continues at coordinate 84,709,335 of NC_067402.1, forward strand.
GGGGATTAGAAGGACATAATGTATACAATCCATGGAGACAGAAAAAAATCAAGTTACATTCAGAGAATAGCAAATAGCCTTTTTTTTTTTATGGGTGAAAACCGTCTGAATGGAGGGAAGTAATGGGAGCAAAACTGGACAAACATGGAAAGCCTTGAATGTCAGATAAAAAGAATTTTGGGGGGCAGGTAGGTGGCTCAGTGGATAGAGCACCAGCCCTGAAGTCAGGAGGACCTGAGTTGAAATGTGACCTCAGACACTTGACACCTCCTAGCTGTGTGACCCTGGGCAAGTCATTTAACCCCAATTGCCTCAGCCAAAAGAAAAAATTGACTTTATTCACTAAATATTAGGATTAAATTAAAAGTAAGATATGGCTTTTTGGTTTTAGCCTTTGAATTTTTATCATATACAAGCAAAAGAGCCTCACTTCACTCTCTCTGGAGCCAAAGTTGTAAAGAGGTCACTTGACAAAATAGTCTTAGTCAGCAGACTAATCTCTAACAGGGCCCCCCACTGTAATACTTGCCTGAATGACAAAATTGGAGGAAAGTAGCTATGTAGAGAAGAGAGAGTTTCTTTTTCCCTTCATTTTTCTCTCCAACCCTCCAGTTCAGAGATGATTTAAGGCATCTCTGATAAGCGGCTTAAGAGCTCTACTCTCTGGGTCATGGCAAGTAGCAACCGGATGAGGTCTAAAGCTACACTATTTTGCTGAGAAAAGAGCAGAGAATCAGAATCAATCAAGAGAAAACAGTCTTTGCCTCCTATTGTGGTCTCAATTTAGGGCTTTTCTAACTTACTTGTCTGAATTTCTAGAACTTGTAGGAAGCATTCAGTCTTCCCCAGGAATGATCTGAAACAAAATTGCTTAAAAAGATAAAGTTTCTCTTCATCTTCAGTCTTCTTTTTCATACATCCTTCCTATCAAATGCCCAATGATGAGACTCCCTGGTTTCCTTTACCTTTCTCCCCTATCAAAACTGCTGTCAAAAAATCTCTCTGATCATTGCATTCACACTAAGATATTAATAACTGATGAGACTTAGTGTGTTAGTCCTTCTTGAGATACTTATATTTTAACATACCCAATCAATAAAGATTTATTAATATGTGCCAGGTACTGTGCTTAGTTCTAAATTAGTAACTCAGGATAAATAAGGAAAGAATCTATAAAAGTTGAAGTTCTGGCATGAGTGAGTAAGTGGAAAAGGCATTTTTGGAAGGAGGAGGGGCAGCTAAGAACACCTTCCCCTAGGTCTCTTCAATGACAACTTATAGAGAACTGGATTTTCATATATATATATATATATATATGAAGGAAGGAAGGAAGAAAAGAAGGAAAAGAAAAAGAGAGAAAGAAAGAGGAAGGAAAAGAAAAAGAAAAAGAGAGAGAAGAAAAAGAGAAAGAGAGAGAGGAAAAAGTAAAGAGAAAGAGAGAGGTAAAGAAAGAAAGAGAGGAAGGGAGGGATAAAGAAAAAGAGAGAAAAGGAGGGATAAAAAGACACAGAGAGAGAGAAGGAGGGAGGGAGGAAAAAAACAAGGAAAGAGAAAAAAAGAAAGAAGGAAAGATTATTAATAGTAGAGTACTTAGCCAATCTTCTTATAAGTTCAACTTTATGGGAGGGGTACAGCTCCTTTGTGCAGTTAACTAAAAAAGATTTTACCACCAAGGCCTCACTCAGACTTAGACTCACTAGGATAGGACATGATATTTCACAGATTGGTTAACTGGTTTTCCAGAATATTAGAAGCAAGGTAGATTTTTGAGACAATTACAATATAGATAATGCCAACACACAAGAATTCACATTTATATAACATTTTAAAGTTTGCAAACAGCTTTCTTTCCAATAATGCTGTTGGGTTGACACTATAAATATTTATCCCTGGATTACTCCTCTTCTGGTCTCAAAGAATAGTGTCTTCCACATTGGAATACCACTACCAACACCATCAAATTTTAATTGCTTTCTCTGGAACTGTGGGCTAAGTTCATTTGCTTATTTTATAATTTCAGGCCTATTCTTAATCAACTGGGATGCTTCTGCTTGCTGATGTCTCTTGGTGTTCTACCAACATTTTGAACAAATTATTAGCTAATTGAATATCTATAGAGGAGGAAGTAAAGGAATTATAAAACATATTTATTATATTTACACTTCATCCAGAAGAAAGAATAATTCAATCTGTCATTCAATTCACACCAAAGATTATAAATGACACTTTCTTTTTCACACAAATTCCATTCAAGTGAATTAATATTGATTGAGCCAACTGCTATGTGATGCTCAGCCCTTTTAGGGGATGTAGAATAGTAGTATTAAAGTTAAATAAAAATGGGGGCGATTAAACTGTATATAATGATCCCTATAGGCTGCATATTAACCTAGAAAAACATATATTAACAATGTTCTCTTGTACTTTTATTTATTTTATTAAATATTTCCCAGTCACTTTTTAATCTGGTTCATTGAGAGTATTGGGGGCAGCAATGAGGCCCACATGTCTCATATTTTTGTTATAGTAAATATGGAAATGTAGTAAGACATTTTTTACCCCTACTAGATATAAATTTACCTGGGGAAGACAGGATAAGTTATGGCATCAGTATAGACATGAAAAAAGAGAATTGGAACTGGAATGATCCCATCTACTAATATGGCTGTGAAGATGATTCCATTTTAGCACTAATCATACTTTTCTATGTATCTGACATTTGTGACTTGGCAAGATAGCAAAGGGAGTAGAAGAGAAAAACAAGTCAAGGAAAAGTAAAGAAATGCCATTTCTCCTTCTTTCTATCTTCTGTATGGTTTCCACCTCTTATCAACACTTCAAGATCTAGTTCAGTTCAGTCTCTTCTACAAACCTTTCTCCAGTAACTCCAATCAGTGTAATTTCTCTTCTTCCTGAATTCCTTATAACTCTAATTGCCAAATCATAAATTCTCACACTTGATTCCATTCTGATAGCACTTATCCTAATGCTATCTTCCCTCATTTTTTAATTTATTTTATGTAAGATTTCTATCTTCAAAAGATTCCCTTTCTTTTTTATCCTAAATATTATATTTTAAAATATAATATTTTTTTAACAATAAACAAATGTTTCTTTTTAGGACAAATAAAATAAGCTCATGATGTGTTAATGAATCCAACTTTCACATTTGTGAATTTGAAGTAGAGCTATTTCAAATCAGATCTAGCTTCATCATGTTTTGGTAGGTTTTTTCTTAACCTTATTGATGAAGCCCTTAGGGAAGTGACAGGTTTGGTTAGTTCTTTATTAAGCAGACACTTGGGAATCTGGTTGAGTAAGATGAGTGTGGTTGCAACACCATGTCTCCCCAATAAATAATCCTTAGGGTAGAGGTGAATGTTGGTGGGCTAGGCTAAAGCTTTACATAATGTTATGAATTATAAAGGGAAAAAAACCCCTACCTACTTAGTTATAATTTTCTTCCCTGGGTTGTACATATAACTTCTCTCTGTTTATGATATGTATAACAGCCAACATTTAGCAAAATATGAGGAAGAAGAACAGCTCTTGTCAAAGATCCGATGCCTTTAAAGAATAGGCAAAAGGGTAACTTACTATAACTATAAAAAAGTGATGGATTAAGAGTAAGACCACCAGCCAGATCTGACTTAGATCTAGATCCATTGAGCTAAGGAGTTGATCCTTCTTAATTCCAAGACACAGGAAGAGTTTTAAACCAGAAAGGATCTATCTCCTACCTAGTTATTGGCCAGGAGAAAGTAGTCTCAAGGGAAAAATACTCTTTTTGTCCTCCTTATTCCTTTGCACATTGGCAGCGAAAAAATGGGCATAACAAGCTCCAAATGGCTAGATAAATTCTATGTTCTATAGACAATATAGAAGGGCTATCCAATTTCTACTTTTGTTTGGAACAATTCTGTTCACTAGTACTCCTATTCATTTAATAAATAGATGCTTATAACAATGATCCTGAGATAATATGATGTAGAAGTAACATCTGAATCATAAAAGAAAGGTTCCTTTATGTTCTGTTTGGATTTAGAGTCAAACATATCCCATCATAGCATTCAAATTCTTTGAAAATTGGTCATCCACATATGACAATATGTGGAATTCACAATTAACAAAGATGAGTCTCTCAGGTAATCAGGATGAACCAGGATAATTCTCAGTTCAACAGGGTAAATTGGGAAGATTAACCTAAGGTCAATTACCCCGTACTATTTATCCTCTAACACTACTTGGCATCTAGTGAATGACTCACAAAGCAACCAGAAAAGTAGAAGTTTAGCTTACTAGGGATAAAAAGAATAGGTCTAACCTTTCTTTTCATATGACCATCATTTTGTATATATGTAGGCAGTACCTGCATGTTTACCAAGAAGTTTTGTTTTTTGTTTTGTGTTTTTGAGGTTAAACATTTGTAGATCTTTCAATCTCATATGTTAGCGAGTCCTCTTACCATCTTGATTGCCTTTACCTAGAGGTTCTAACTCTGTCAATGTCCTGTCCTAAATATGGTGCCCAGAACTGGATACATGTATGGTCTGACTCTCTCTTACCCTGAACACTATGCTTCTATCTACACAGCCTATGTCTATTTTAATTTTATACTGATGACTCATTGTGTTTGTGGGCCACGAAAAGGCCTAGATATTTTATAAGAATGTTCTCCAGCAATATCTCCCTCGGATTTTTTTTAAAAACAAAAGCTTTAGGCCACTCCACACAGCATCTGTGTGGCTGCCATAAACCAAAGAACTATCTCCACACTTCGATGGAGTAGAAAGAGTGAACCATTAAATGATTAATGGTTAATCATTTTAACCATACCCTATTCTTGCCATTATAGTCATGAGCTAGATAAAAAAACAGCAATATAATTGGCTTTCCACTGAGCTGGATGTTGGATAACTGAAGAACTACAAAGGGATCAACAACCCTTAACTTAGTGCCAGTTTTCTTCAACTGTAAACTGGGTCTAGTAATAGCATAAGGTTGTTGGGAGGCTCAAATTAAATAATACATACTTGGATGTTGGGGCAGGGGAAGAAGGAAAGTCAATCAGTTCATCCATGGTCAATCATATTTCTTCCCAGCCAACTGGGGCAAATAACAGACAAGACAGTGTTAAAATGTAAAAATAAATGCAAAGAGAGTTTTTTTTTTACCTTTTTATGAGCTATGAAATTATCCTTGATGAAATTAAACAAGTCGATATTGGTTTGATAAAAGCCCTTGGGTAGTCTTTTAAAGAACAAGTCATACTCTATTTAAAAAAAATCAGTCCAATCAGAGCAGGAAACAATTTTGAAGAAATGAGCCATGAGTTAAAAGTGGAGAGAGCCTGCCCTGACTCTCCCAAGTTAAGCTACAGTTAGGAATAGACCTAGCATTCCCAGCTGAGTGATAGGAGGAACCCTGTAGCTAAAGGAAACAACAAAAGGACATTATGAGAGGAAAAAGAGCACTGGGGCCCTTCATTGTTATAGTGACTAGTGGGCTTCTTCACTATTCCTCCTAAAACTACATGTGTATCTGTAGGAGAATGTACCAAAAATTAATAAGAATTTTGTGATCAGTGTTCTTCATTATGCCATATGAATAAATGCCTTTACTTTAAGCTAATTGTATCTACTGGCTGACTAAAATCAACATGGTTTGTTGGCTACAATTTTAGGAGATCAAATCCCCAAACCCCTAAAAAAGCTGGATCCTGGGGGTGGTCACACTTCTAGAGACCTACATACACAAATGTAAGTTTAGTACATAGCCTTAATGGTATGTTATTTATTTTAAAGATTTTACAAATCTTAAAGCAATATAGAAATGCTATGAATCATTATGATCCACTATGGTTTTGTGTGATAAAAAAACTGAGTATGTATGTGTGCATGTATGATTGTGCATAAATATATGTGCATATTCAAATATATAATTATATGATATATAAAAAGAACAATTATTTAATACATATATATGTTTATTCTCAGTCATAGATTATTTTTAAACAATATATCCCATTCTCCAATAATTCAAGGTAAAAATGGGTTTGTTCTAATGAACTTTTTTCAAAAAAATATAGATACTCTTGACAAAGAGGTGAGAGACCAGAGGAGTAGAGTATAATACACATTTTTAAACACTGCCATGTATTGACATGTTTTGCTTAATTATATTTATGAGTTACAAAGGAAAACTAAAAGGAAGGAAAAGTGAATTAGTGATAGTGATACAACAAAAGGAAAACAATTAATAAAACATTAAAAATACACAGAAGTTTTTCCAACAGTTTTTATCAAAAAATAAGTTATTGCCCCAAAGCTTGTACCTTTGGGTTTATTGACTACTAAATTATTACGGTCATTTGCTATATGTACTATGATACACAATGTATTGTTTACCTAATCGATCCCATCCTATTTCTTAACTAGTACCAGGTTGTTCTGTATCACTTTAAAATATAGCTTGAGACCTGGTATGGCTAAGTCACTTTTCATTATGTTTTCCCCCATTGCTTCCCTTGATTCTTGACTATTTGTTTTCCAGATGAATTTTGTAATTTTTTCTAGATTTATTTTTAAAAATGTTATAATAGTTTTATTGATATGGTGCTGAATAAGTAGATTGTACTTAAATAGAAATGTCATTTCTATTATATTGCCTCACCCTACCCATGAGCAGTTAATATTTTCCTAATTATTTAGATCTGATTTTATTTGTGTGGAAAGTGTTTTGTCACTATATTAACATAGTTCTTGGATTTGTCTTGGAAGGTAGACTCCCAAATATTTTATATTGTCTCCAATTATTTTCTATGGAATTTCTATTTTTATCTCTTATTGTGGGACTTTGTTGGTAATATATAAAAATGTTGGTGGTCTATATGGGTTTGTTTTGTATTCTGCAACTTTGAAGTTGTTAATTATTTCACCTTGTTTTTTTAGTTGACACTCTAGGATACTCTGAGTATACCATAATATCAGTTGCAAAGAGGGAAAATTTTGTTTTCTTATTGCCTATCCTAATTCCTTCCATTTTTCTTCTCTTATTCCTATAGTTAGCATCTCTAGAACAATATTGAATAAAAGTAGTGATAATAGGCATCATTACTTATTATTAATAAACTCATTCTTTGACAAAAACTTCTGGGAAAACTATGTCAGAAAATATGTATAAACACCCCAAACCATTATTTTGATAAGATGAAAATGTATATATGATTTAAATATAAAGAGTGATAACATAAGCAAATTAGGAGAACATGGGATCGTTTACTTGTCAAATATATGGATAAATGAAAATTTTAGGACTAAATAATATAGAGAGCCTTATAAATATAAAACAGATAAATTTGATTATATAAAATTTTAAAAGTTTTTGCACAAACAAAATTGAAAAGAAAGCAGAAAAACTGGGGCGGGAGAGATTTTACAGCAACTATCGTTTTTAAGCCAAATTTATAAGAATATAAATCATTCTCCAATTAATAAATGATCAAAGGATATGAAGAGGCAGTTTTAAGTTTAAGAAGTCAAAACAATTTATAATCATTTGAAAAAGTGTTCAAAATCACTATTGATTAGAGAAATGCAAATTAAAACAACTCAGATAACATCTCATACTTATCATATTGGCTAATGGAAAAAGAAAATGATAAATATCAGAGAAGATGTGATAAAACTGGAACACTAATACATTGATGACAGAATTGTGAATTGATAATCATTTTGGAGAGCAATTTGGAACTATTACCAAAGCCATAGAAAACTGGGCATGTCCTTTGACCAATCAAAATTACTATTTCTGCATCCCAAAGAGATCTAAATTAAAAAATGGAAAAGAATCTATTTGTACAAAAATATTTATAGTAGCTCTTTCTGTGGTGGTAAAGAATTGGAAACTGAGAAGTTGCCCATCGTAATGTATGTATCATTATCTAATGTTTGATGAACAACTGTGAATGGCTCAGCTAATCTCAGTAATAAAATGATCCAAAACAAACTCAAAGGACTCATGATAAAAAAATGTTATCCACCTCAAGAATAAGGATCAGTGTCTCCAATGACAGCAAAAAGGGGGGAGAAAGAATTTATTTGTATGAAAATATGGATAGCAGCTCTTTTTGTAGTGGCTAAGAATTGGAGGAAAAAGGAATCCCCATTAATCGGGGAGTGGGTAAAGCTATAGTATATGATTGTAATGAGATGTTACTATGCTTTAAGAAATGACAAGCGGGGTAATTTCTTACATGAACTGGGGCATAGTGAAATGAACAGAATCAGGAGAACATTGTTTACAATAACTGCAATACTGTTTGATGAAGAACTGTGAAGGACTTAGCTCTTCTCAGCGATTCAAAGATCCAAAAATATGTCAAAGGACTCAAGATGAAGGATACTCTTCACCTTCAGGGAAAGAACTGATACTATTTGAATGCAAATTGAAACATACTATTTTTCACTTTCTCTCCTTTTTTCTTTCATTCAAGTTTTCTTGTATAAAATAACTAATATGGAAATGTTTTGCATAGTTGCACATATATAACAATAGTTGATTGCTTACCATCTCAGGGATATAGGAGAGGAAAAGAAGATGGAAAGGGGGACAGAATTTGGAACTCAAAACTTAAAAAAAATTTAAAGGATATTAAAATTTGTTTTTACAAGTAATTTAGAAAAATGAAACATTATTAAAAATACACAGAAAAAAATACACATTCAAAAGGGGACACAAATTAAGAATTTTATTCACACCTTGCTAAATTTCATATAAACGTTAAAAAAAAAGTATATGATATAAATTGTGGTTTCATGTACAAATCAGCTTGTTTTTCTCTGTATATTGAAATATTTGAATCTGTTCATAATTGTTTTAAAAGATGGCTAGAGATACCATATAATAAATAAATTTAAGGTGCCTTGATTCAACTAGTTATCCATAAAGCACAAGTTAGAAGTTCTTCAGCAGGTTTCAATTTCAAAAGAAGACTCATCTAAATGATGAAAATCTTTGCCAAAATGAGACGTTTTAACTTTTTTTTAGATCTGTGAAAAAATAAAAGAACTTTATCTTAAACAGCCAGCCTAGTACCAATATATTGTCCAAAAGAATTCTTTCAAAATTTGATGTTATATAAATATCACTTGAGTCTGGAATGATTATATAACATGGGCCTAGTATGGCAAGAGCCCAGTATCATTCATCCATACTTTTCTAATGCATCCTATGGCACCCATTTCTAGAATCACACAATTTTCTGATATTAGAACAAAAAGAATTTGGGTTACTGCTACTGTCCTAAAAACCAATAGGGACTCCCTTTGGCAATACATAAAAAGGTCAGAAATGGGATAAATATTCCAGAAAATGCCAAAAAAATGAGTCTCTATGCCTTTGACAAAAGGCAAATGGATTATTTACGCAAATGGAAAACTGAAAACTGGCTAGTGGAATTTTCCAATCCCGCACTAATGTAGGAAAATAATCCTTGGATACCAATTTGGCTAGAATAATCTCAATTCTATGCAACTCCATGAAAATAGCTTCAGTAACTGTTCCCATATTTATAGTGGAGTATCTGTTGGCTAGGAACTTATGTTTCAGGGCTTAGGTCATGCTGGGTCTCACTTTCCTGATTGCCCATATAATGTCAGAACTCATTGGGAAATTAATGTTAGCTAAAGCAAATGGTAGGAAGAATCTAGATATGTTTGGATTAGATCTTTTTTTTTTTTTAACTGAGTCCTCCTACCTAAAATGTCCTAGTTTGTAAGTTGCCTGATTATTTTTTTTAAGATCTAGCTTTTAGCCATTAAACATTGTGATAAATGTTTGTTGACTGATTTTAGTTCAAGGCAATGTTCAAAGAAACTTTTGAGCTAGAATGAGCAATAAACGATTGGAGATAATAGGACTTAAGTATGAAAGGGATTCTAGAAAGTACCAAGACTAAATAGTTCCTAAATTCTCTAAAATCTTGTCAATTCTTTCGTTTTACAAATGAGGAGACTCACCGATAAGGACAGAAAAAGGAAAATGATTTTCCCAAAGCAAAACAGATAGTAAATAAGAGAATCAGGAAATGAATCCATGAATCTAGATCCACTGGTTTTAATACCACATTATAATGCAACTCAATTTTTATAGGTGAAGAAACAGAGATTAAACGACAATCAAAGTAACAGCAGGCTAAGAGTCTCCAGTATACTGTTTCTACATACTTGAGATATACTTTTTATTTTCCTTTTCAAATGCCACCAAAAACAATCCATTAGTAATAGAATCCCATTTTAATGCAGTTCATTATTATATGGTTAATTTATTTAAGTAAATACAGTAAGAACTTATTGTGGCATAGCTTATCACAGAAATGAAGTTATCATAGCATCATGGACTTAGAACTAAAAAAGAACCTTAAAGATAATAAGTCTTCAGAAGGGACTAGAATGAAGAAAGAGATAGTAACAGAATGTGTCAGTGGAATGTGAGATGAGGATAGAAAGGAAGTTCTTGGCAGACAACAGATCAGATTTTTTTAGTGAAGCATAAAGTGAGGTCCTCAGCTAAGAAAGTGGGAGAATGGAAATTTGAAAAACAACCATAAGATTTGATAGATGAATAAACTGAGACCCAAAGAGATAAATTGTCACATAAGGAGTAGTAGCATTAAATTTCTCGTTTGTATCCCCAGAGCTTATAACATTGACTGGAACATAATAGGTGTTTAGTAAATGTTAGTTAACTAATGACTAGCAGAGCTGGGACTTAAACCCAAAATCCCTGATTTTAAATCCAATGTCCTCTTAAGTCTAAGAGCTATACACCATTACATTCTTATGTGACATGGCCTCAAAAGCAGACCTGTCTCCTGATACCAGCATTTAAAAAATGTTCCATTGTAGGATTTTGCCATCTAACATGGCACTCCAGTGACATCAGCATACACTGTGATGTCACATATCTAACCTCTGTTCCCTTTCTTAAATGTCACACATACACAGAAAAACCACCCAAACTATTAACTATCACTAGTCTATCTCTGAAGTCTTCCAAGAAGGATCTCGTTCCTGGGCCTCTCTCTGACATAAAAAATAAATAAGATAACTAATTAAAATTTCTTTTTGATCCGATAATTTCATTATTTTAATTAAGTATATCTATTGGACTATTGCTGTTGAACTATCTGACATCACAGACATTTTCTCTGTTCATTTAGAATTTTTAGTCCTTTACTGTCACTGGTATCAAAATTGGATTACTGGCAGATTTCCCCTTGTGGATTTTTTTTCCAATCAATTGAGTAGCTTATTCATATTTTGTCTTTTTTTTTTCATTATTCTTGAATGGTCTACCAGCACAATTTTCAAAAGAATGTTTTGAAAGGAATAAAAAGTGAATTTCAGGATGCCATCCATAGCAAATATTTTGAGCTCAAAATTTGGTTCTTGTCATACTTTCCCTCCAATGTTTCCATGGAGCCATGACTTCCTGTCTGGGAACTCACTTCACTGATTCAGACCATAATCCTTCCTCATGTCAGAAGATAATCATTACAAGTTTATGGCATCATAGAATCACAAAACTAGAGCAAGAGGTCATCTGGTCCCGTTTGATCATTTACAAATAAGACCAAGGTTCGTGTAGACTAAGTGATTCATCCAAAACCACTAAAAATAAATAAATAAGAGAGCTGAGATTTTAACCCAAATTCTGTCATTCTAAAACCAATCATTGTTCCACTGTATCATGCTGCCTTCCTAACAAGTTTTACAAAAAAAAAAAAATCAACAACCAAAAACACCTGGCAACTGGACTTCTGGGAATAGGCTTCTCAAAAACTAATTAGCCTGATTCTCAGATAACAGACATATAGTACATTTTGGACAGGAAAGACTCTAGATTGAGAAGAGATGGATTCAGATTCTATCTCTGTCTTCGTAAGTGACCTTGGACAAGTTCCTTGTCCTGTCTGGGATTCAATTTCCTCCTCTACTCTAGATATAAGATTATGATTATTTGTTAGCTCTAACTTTGAGCCCATAAAGGAAATATTTGCCAGTTTAACAAAAGGTTATAGATCCTCGTAATTAGTTAAGTGATGAATTGAGTTACTCTGACCTATATGCATATACATATATACTATATACATAGTCCAACTCGTATCTGACTGAGAATCTTCTTTACTGTATCCATAAGTGGCCCTCAAATTTCTGCAGGTATGGGAATCACTTGCTTAGAAGTAATAGTTGAATCCATTAGAGCTGATGAAGTCATCAAACAAGAGAATATGAATTTTAAAAAAAGAAGATGGTCCAGGACAAAACCTTGGAGGACATTCACAGTTAGACAAGATTAAAGAGATGGAGGAGCAGTTGGTTAGGTAAGAAGAAAACAAACCCTTATCTACTGGCTTCTCCTCTGAGAAGACAGTGGATAAAGATTGAAGAATAAAGAAAGAGAGAAGATGAAAACAGAAGCAAATCTGCTGGAGAAGACAGAAGGAGATGAGGTCAGTTTGCATGTTGTTTGCATGTAGATGAATAGTTGGCCTTGGAAAATAAAAATGTTATCACTTCATTAGAGACTAAAGTGAGAAAGAGATGGAACACATTAGAGGGCTGTAACAGAAGAAGAATGAAAGAGTTCTTGGCAGAGAACAGATCTATATTTTTGTTGAAGTATTAAATGAGGTCCTCAGCTGAGAATGTGGGAGTAGAATGATTAATTTTGTATTTTTGTAATAGCTGCTGTGGTGAATGGAAGAGAAAATTGAGCAGGGAAGTATAGAAAAATTACCATGTTGCCATTGGATAATGTAAATCTGTAATGGATATATGGTAGGATCTTATGATCCAATGATCATCCTCCCAAAGCCTAACATAAACCCTAGAGGTCAAAATAGGCATTTATTAAATGTTTATCATATCTTTTGATTCTTAAATCAGTCTTTCTTCTGCTATACAATGGTGCCTTCCCAAGACTTATTTATATCTATTTTTTGAGGATTAGTTCAGGTAAGATGAACCAACTTTCTTCCCACCTTGCAGAATGATGAATCTTGCTAGATCACCACAATGTTGAAAGACCATGTGCCAAGTGATAGAAAGATAATAATCCCTCCACATAATTTATTAATCAATAAAAGAAGGACTCCATCAATGAAAACACAGACTCTTGAAATTGAAGGACATCCGAAAGCATCTTCTGTACCAAAATCTTTCTCACCCAACTAATATAATGACCAAAATTCTACTATTAGTGATTGATTCTGTCATGGGTGGTTCCCTTTTAAGACACAAACTTACTTCAAGGAAAAACATATGGACAAATTCTTACATTCTTAAGGTCTCAGCTTTCTCATATATAAAATAAGAGAGTTGCGCTCAATGACCACTAAAATTCATTTTAGTTCTATTATTCTTTGAAATAATGACTCCCAATGGAAATCCCAGGGCTTTAGTGTTTGATCCTTTTCTAAGACACCTCTGTGACATAACAAAACAAAATAACATGACATAAACACTGGACTTGCTCAAGTCCTAGAATTGACATTTACTTGCTGTTTTATTATGGGCAGGCCAGTTTCCTGAAATATAAAGTAGGAATAACACTTACATGGCCAGTCTTATAGGAAGGAAAGTACTTTGAAATGTTGAAGTGACAGATAATCCGAGTTATTATTTTCTTAGCAACAAAAGAGATTTGGAAAAGTGAAAGTTACATGGTTTAGAGAGAGGAGATAATAAATGCTGAAAGGGATACAAAGGCCCACAAAAATTGGAGACTAATGATAAATTTCTCCATCTCACAATTTGGGGATCAAGCTCTGCTTGTGATCCCTCCTACCCACAATTGAGGTTGGGGGAGAGGTAACGGTAAAGAGTTGAAATTTAAGTCAAACAATTTTGTATTTTGCCAGTAACTACTTATGAGTGACTATGCTACTTTAATATTTCAATATTTTATTCAAATTTTATGATCTCATTTACATGGAAATTATAATCAATGGCATAGATCTATCCCTTTCTACCAACTGAGTGATTTTTGTCCACACTTTCACAATAGACTGCATAGAGAAGCTACACAAGACACTTAGGGTCAGATGGGTTTTTTAACATAAATAATCAAAAGTCATTTGTAGTTATGTCCCTATTTTGTCCATAGCAAAGTTAAGTACCTCGGCCAAGTAATAAAGTCTAGAAGACATTTGAAGACAAGGAGACAATTTGAAATCCTAACTCCAATTTGTTTACTCAGTCAATAAACACTAGTAGAGTCCCCACCAAATATGTGATTTGGAAGAAACACAGAGGAAGAAGAAGCTCTGGTATTTACTCTTACAGAATTTGCTAATCAAATAGACAAATAAGGCAGATAGGTCAAATTACAGATAAACATAGACAAATCAGTACTTTCTCTCTTGAAACTGCTTTGCATATACTTGAACTAGTTTATTTGTATATGTTGTTTCACCTCAAGAAGTTCCTTGAAGGTAAAGACTCTTATTTTGGTATTATTATGCTCTTAGGATCTAGCACTGTGCCTGGCCCACAGTCAACACCTAATAAATGTTTGTTGAACAGAATTAAAGAAAAAGTATGTACACAACTCATTACAATTGTGTACAAAGGCCAAGGGAATCTCTGGAATAATCAAAGCCAGGTGGGATTAGTCTGGGAAGGCTTCTTAGAGTAATCAACTCTTCTGTTATGTTCTGGAAGAAGGAAAATACATAGATTACTGAGGAGAGATTGGGTAAACTGAGGACAGGGGGCAGGACACAGATTTGTTCTTATAGGTGCTCAATCTAGTTAATGTGCTTCTTTATGATGAGGTAAGCCTTCATTTATAAAGGTGTGTCAGTACAAAGTGCTTGTCACTCAAAACAAACCCTGAGAAATTCCAAAGCCTAATGAGCATGTTTTAATGGGAAGAAGAATAAAATAAGTTCACTCTGGAATTAGGTAAAGAATCCCAAAAGACACACTAATCATCACAGAACCAATTACACCTACATTTGAGGGCAGAGAAGGAGGGGGAGCAGGGAAGAACCAGAAATCAAAATGTCTTCATAAGAAAATGAGGATAAAAATCTAAGGGAGAAAGACTCTACAAAGAAGTGAAAAAGCAAACTTAAAAAAAAAAAAGCTCGACAGCCAATTTTTCAATTCTATGGAGAATTTTACTTTTCTAAGCATTCATTCTTTCAATTACTATTTATTTTGAATCTATTGGGTACAAAGCACTATGCTACAAGGTGCTAATCTTGTTATATTGTCATTCATCCTCATAAATCCTCAGAGGTAAGTCAACAAGGTATTTTCATGTCTATTTTATAAAAGAGGGAACTGAGACCTAGAGAAGTTAACTGAGATGATTTATATCTGAGGCAGGAAAAACCAGGCTTCCTGATTCTGAGTTCAATAGTCTATCCGACAAGGCAATTAGTTAACAGAGAAATTAGAGTATCGTAATAAACATACTCAATAAATGATTAAATTAAGAGTGGTTGTAATGAATGATATTTAAAATGGTCTCCTTGGATTTAGATATATATATTTAATAAGAATAGTAGGAAAGAATGATGAGTTAAAAAAGAAGCAATGTCAACCATTTCCTCCTGGATCACTCCCTTGTCGTGGCATGACTTGTATAGCTTCATGAAACTTTGAGCTGTGCTGTACAGGGTTATCTAAGATGGATAGCTTATAGGGAAGAGTTCTGGTAAAAAGTAATCTGCTTGAGAAGAAAGTGGCAAACCACTCTAGTATTTTTGCCAAGAAAACCCCATGTACAGTATTTAAATGATAAAAATTATGACACTCAGAAGATGAGTTCCTCAGGTCCAAAAGTATCCAACACATTACTAGAGAAGAGTAAAGGACAACTACAAGTAGCTCCAATACAAACAAAGTAACTATGTCACAGCTGAAAGGAAGTTCAGCTGCAGATATGTTTGGCAACAAAAGGAAAATCTGATTCTGTAAAGAACAATATTGTCTAGGAACCTGACATATAAGATCTATGAACCAAGGTAAACTGAATGTGGTCGAACAGGAAAATGGAAAGATTAAATATCATCAGTGTGAGTATCTGAACTTAAATAGACAGGAATGGGTGAATTTAATTCAGATGATCACTACATATACTACTTTAGGCAAGAATCTCTTAGAAGAAGTGGATTACTCTTCACAGTCAATAAAAAGGTGATTAAATCCTTTTAATCAGAAATTGAAAGCAAAAATACAACTCTTTTACAATAGAAGTGAAAACAGTGTAAACAACCGAATAATTCAACTGCAATAAAAATGTTAATGCAGAAGTATAAGAAGCAAAGAAATTAGAGGAAAAAGAGAGCCCACTAAAAAGGATATGGAAAATTTGGGGCCATTTTCATGGCTTCAAGAAGCCCAACAGAATAGAAATAGAAGTTAGATCAAATGAGAAATAGATGAGAGGTGACTGAAAGGCTCTTGGAATATCTGGAAAGGAGTCAGGACCAGAATAAGTCCATATTTATTTTGCACAGATACTTCACAGAGGCTCATCAATTAATAGCAAAGGTTTTTACTCAGCTTCCTCTCACACAAGCCTGAGTCTATGTATCTTTGTAAGAAACTATCCACACCAAAAGATAGGAACACCAGGGACCTCTCTAAATATAGGCCAATTGAGTGTTTATGTACTTTATAAAAAGTATTTGTGGCGTATATGGACACACACACAAATATATACACATAATATACTTTCATATATGAATATATATACATAAACATACACATATTTTGATCATTTGTTTAGAAAGAAAACCAATGACATCAGATCATGAGTCTTGACACGTGTATGAATTGGATTTAAGTGAGGCAAAGTTGCACAAAGTCATCTGGTAAAGGCTGACGATGCAGAAAATGACCTTGTCTTCAATGTCAGACTGATTTCTAAGTGCTTCAGTCACCTTTGTGGCTGAGAGCACAAACTGTTCTCATCTGTCCATTGTCAGGGGAAGTCTTCACATGCTTGGAGTAGACACTCCCTAACTCACCCACAGGTTTGAGGTACACAATCTCCTGAGATGGTTTTACTGGGATGTGGCCGCTACATATGCCCAAACCTCTTGGATTCACAAGTGAGAGTTGGGTAGCAACTGAACACTAAAAATGGATGAGCAGTGCTGAAAAGAATTAGCAAGCCCTCCCACCAAAAGTGCTAATCCTCTCTGAACATGCCCTATACTCCATATGGACACACAAGTTTTATATATACATACATACATGAAAACTTTATGCTGACAGAGGAGAAAAAGGTTTGGATCAAAAAGTCTCAATGGTCAACGTATATATAAAAATCAATTTATTGTCTATTTGGTGATTATTAAGCAAGCCACATGAAGCCTAAATAATATGTCTTATTCCATTATTAATCCTCACACAGCACGTAACTCAGTTCTATACCAAACAGTTTGTTCATAAATAATAACTAATAAAATAGGCCTAAACATAGCAAGATCATTGGTATTTGGTGTCTACAATGGAAAATAGTTCTCTCTTTAAAATATGCTACCAACACAATAATGTCAACAACAATTAATATAAAATATGGCATTTTTTCAGAGATACAGTTTAGGTCCATTATGGTTAGTTCTGTTTAGCTTTGAAGCCATCATCATCTCCTCTAAACAGAACTAAGTACAACTTCCAATTTAATGAATCAGTCAGAATATAATGTAGATGGATGGCATTAAGCTAATATGACTCCATTGAAAAACACATTAACCAGGACCTTAATCTCATGGCATCTGATTCAATGCTATCAAAATGTAAGTTGGATTCAATAAATACAAAATTCTTAACATATATCAAGAAAAAATAGAAACTTAAGTCTAGAGTTGTAATCAAGAAGTAAATTTGAACCAAAATATAAAAGGCAATACTTAAAAATACTTTAATATTCTCCAGGCAAGAAATACTGACCATAACATTATCAGGGAGAAAGCTATGCGTGTACACACACATACACACAGGTGCATGCACACACACACACACATATGTATTAAGACATTACCATCCTAAAATCAAAATTCAGTGGAAAGAAACCATTTGAAGACATTAATCCCTTCTAAAATATCTCAATATATACTTTTGCAATGATATAATGATTCAAAAGAGTTTGGAAAGCATCCTAGCAAAAATTCAAACAATATTAACAAGTTATAGAACCCATCAATTTAAATTTATAGCTATAATTAAAGCTTCATATATAATCAAATACTTCCCCACCAAAAAGGAGGAAGAGAATTGATAGAACTTTCTCTAAGCAAATGATAAACTGGTCAAAAACTGACAAAAAATATTTTTGGATAAAGCAGCTATCACCTGATAATACAAGTAAATCCACCAATTTATCAACTGTGACTGAACATGGTTTCTCCCTATCTGGAGCCAATGAAATAAAGAAGATAGAAGAGTTGAATCAAAAAACCCTCCATGAATAATATCCACATCAATATAGTCATGTTAAACAAAAGTGGTGAACAAATGGCCAAAACATAAGAATTTATTCATTGAAATAGAGGAGTTTATGATGTCAATATGGAATCTAGACTAATTAATAAATGCAGATTATATGAAGAAAGGATAGTAATTGCGTAACATCATTCATTTAGTTTAAAAAATTTAACACCAAATGAATATCTAAGAAGGCATGACTGAGCTTCTACATTTACACATCAAAAGCTCCTTATCTTTCAAAGCTTGACATGACAAATCCCCATACTACAACTACAGACATCAAAATATCTTTGTTAAATCAAAACAATAAATTGTTCTCAAACAAGAGCATTATCACAGATCAAATTATTGCCCACAATTACATAGATATAATCTTTAATGTAGCAATATCAAATACTCACTATCTCTCAACTACATGAAATTAAAAGCCTTTAAATATAGAATATTAGAAGAAATCAAAATCATGTGGGAACAAGATAAAGTACATATCATCTTCATCATCCTATCAGTTCCTGGAGTTCTACCAAAGATGCTTTTAGTGAACCTACATAAGATGAACTTATATCCCAACAATTTTTTTCAAGTGCAAGAAGTAGTTATTTCATGTTCTTTGTAACAGTTCCTAAAACATTAAATGTAAAAAAAAAAATAGCAGAATGACTTGTTCTATGGTCATTTCTATCTGAATGCCTCTAAACAAGATTACAGGAATAACATAATTAGTAATAGTGATGATGATGAAATGTTTTGAAGTTTGCAAAGTTTTGTGGAAAAAATAAATCAAATTGTTCAATTTTATCCCCTTATAACTGAGAATTTATTCATATATATTTATTTTCATATTTATTAATATAATGAATATAAATATTTGTATTTATTAAGTGGCCAGGAGGCATTCTAAAAAATATAAAATACAGTGTTTTCCCTCCAAGAGTTTACAATCTAGTTAGAAGGAAAGACACACACATAAGAATCAATAGTGTCTATTATGTGCTAGGCATTATGCCACATATTTCATATAGATTATCTCATTTGATCCTTGTAACAACCTTGAGAGATAGATGTTATGATTATCCTCATTTTACAATTAAGAATACCAAAATAAACAGAGAATAAGTGACTTGTCCAACCTCAATAGGTAAAAAGTATCTGAGATCTAATTTGTACTCAGATCTTTCTGATTCCAGACCCAGTGCTTTCTCTATTGTACTATCTAATCTAATCTAGGGGTCTCAAAAACCCAATAAGACAGAAGCTTCTTGAGAAGAAGGACAATCTCATTTTTAAGTACTTGCAACTCTAACTTGGTGCCTTGCACAAATATTCAAGTAGATCTATGAATTCATTGACTTAGATGAAACTCCAATGATGCAAATCACAGTTCTTTGTGCTTTCATAACCTTCCAGTCTTGTCCTTTTCCTCCTATAATTTAACCCCTGCCTTCCTCACTTTCTCCTGACATCAAAAGGTCATCAATGAAGCCCTAAAACTCAAAAAATAACTATAATCATAACCAATCTATCTTCTTTTTCTGTCATATATTTTCCTGATGACATCCTTTATCTATCCATGTATGTGTATTTGTGTGTATCTAACTATTTTCAATTGAGCTGGAATGGTCCTAAATATTTCTCTCAATTTGGCAAGGACCATCCAATTATTTTCATATAAACATGGGCAAACAAAATGGAATTAAGAAATTTTGTGTGCTTGAGATTTCAGAAAAGTAGTTAATGAAATCATGTTGAGTACTGAATTTTTTTACTATGTGAAAACATAAAAGCAAAACAAAAAATACTTTGAACCATCATAATACCTACCATCCAAAAGAAAGAGGAACAATTATATTTCAAAGAGGCAAGCTCAAAACATGACTAACCTCTTACTAGTAGCCAAATTGTTATCTAGGTGTTGAGTGCTTCCAGAACTATAGCACTGCATCTCTCTCTGCCAAGGAACAAGTTCAGGTCTGTGCAGTTAGACTTCTTCAGTTGACTTAACCTGAGAAAATCAGCCATGACAACAGAAGATTCGCCACATGGAGCATCTGAGCTGCCCGGATCAGTTTAAGGATATCAAAGGCAGTCAGTAGCTCCAGCTAACACAAGCACAGGAGTAATGGCATTTTGATATTTAAGCCTTACACATTCTTCAAACCTCAATCACAACTCTTGGCATTGTCAGAGCTGAGCAGAAATGTGGATGAAAGCATCTGTCATTCTGCAGCAAGGCTCATCTTTCAAACAGCCGTACCTGATTTCCAAACTCTCACCTGTACAGTCCAATAGGTAGAACCTGTGTGAAGCTCTCACTCCCCACCTCAGATAAACCTGTCATCAAAGAGAAGACAGGGGAAAAAAGAGATCATTGTAACATTAATGTCATAGCTGACAGAGGTTGCAGCTTTAAACTGTTTCATTCTGCAAGGAATCTGGTGAGAGGACAAAAGTTATCACTGTAACTAGGTTCCAGTATGAAAAGGAAATATCACCTGTTGGGATGTCACCATACTTGAGCTATCAGTTGTATCTGAAGTCAAACAATTGGGGAAGAATGAATTAAATGCTCAATATTAAATTAGATTAACTGATGGTGCAAAGAGAGTTGAGTGGAATATTTGGTGACATGCATAGATGACCCCCTACCTGCTATGATGTGAATAGTAACAATGAAAGGAACCTCTGCCCTAAACTTCTTATCTCCTGAAGTTTTCCCATTAGAATTAATTAACTTCAAGTTAAGGAATTGTCTACAGATGGCCTCTATTTAAGAACAAAGTGGCTTTGGAATGGTGTCAGTGTGATCACTAACAATTTTGTATGAATTAATTCATCATCCTACAGCAAGGTCCTGAGGGATTGGGACACTAATAGAGAGGTTTGATTGCACAAGAAAAGAACAGGCTTAGAAAGTAGGGTTTTACCTACAAAGGAAAAAGGAAATCCATATGAGAGCAATAGAATGAAAGAAGAATGAAGTTTTAAAAAGAGAGAGACTAGGGCAGCTAGATGGTGTAATGGATAGAGCACCAGCCCTGAAGTCAAGAAAACCGGAGTTCAAATCTGGCCTCAGCCACTTAACCCTTCCTGGCTGTGTGACCCTGCAAGACATTTAACCCCAATTGCCTCAGCAAAAAGAGAGAGAGAGAGAGATCAGGGTTGTAGAGAATAGAGATAGAAGAGATAGACTGTCTAACTTAGGTTTCCAACCAATCCTAGGATATTTAGTATGCTACTGTATAACAAAAGAAGACTACTAATTGGTGAAGAGAATGCTGATATGATGCTTGCTTACATTTATGTTGGAGTTAGTACAAAAGATTGGGAGAGGAAAGACATTATTTTCTTTAAGAGAGTCGTATATGCTTCCAAACACTCTTGGGGACTTTCTCCAGAGAAAAAAAAATAAATTTAGAAGCAACAAACATGTAGGGAAAGCAAACTCCTCACTATGTCCCTAATTTCTAGTTTACCTCCCAAAAAATTTTAGAAAGTATTCCCTTAGGTGAAAATCAAACTAAGGTTTTTCTCTTGGTGTGAGCTGACATATCTCACTCCAGGTGTGGGAGGGAAAAGCCCATTCATTCTCTCCATCTTCTGGTAAATTCTTCTTCATATAACTTCTTCAATTGTTTTTTACTGGATAAATGGATTTACTCACAGTTTACTACTTTTATGTACCAAGCATTTGATGGGAAGGGGCCAAGTTCGTTGGTCAAAGTGTGGGGCAACACTTCTCCCTTTAAGGGATAGCAACCACCCAAAGCAACTTTAATCTGAACCAAAATCATGTCCCTGAAGAAGCAATATTTAGGGGATTATATAGAGAGAAATTCTAATCTAATATTCCTCTCAGAGAATGGAATAAAGATTCTTCTACTTTCAAGATAGGAAACAGTCTCCTTTGTTAAAGAATGGACTCAGTTTCAGAGATCTCAGTCAGAGCTTCTCACACTGCTACAGTATGATGTGGACATATGGACACACATATCTTAAGTGTACCCACACATCTACTTTATAATTTTGATGCACCTTACATGTATTTTATCAATTTGATGTGTTAACTCTAATTATTCATTGGTACATCTTAAACTAGTTTTTGACACTGCTGCTACAAAAATACAATCACAAAGAGTAAAATAAGTATATTTCTAATTCAAAGACTTTATTTTTTTTAAAAAAGGCTACAGTCAGTCATGAAATATTTATTGAGTACTTACTATGTGCCAGGAACTATTCTAAGTGCTGGGCATCCAAAGGCCAAAAAAAACCCCAACTCTATAATCCTGCCAACCATAAGACATGAAAGCACTAGTAATATTCTGAGGGAGAAGTCTTTCCAACAAGATAATAGGTACAGCTATGAAAGGATCTATCTAGTATCTGAGTTTTCCAGATACAGCTATATACCAGAGAATTACAGATGAAATTAAATTCATGAATGGAGGTGTGTTTTGTGGAGTATACATTCACATGTGTCTGTGTGTGAGTATTGAAGAGACCAGTCTGTTAACTGATTTTTATTGAAGGAGAATGTTACAATATATAACTAATATTATATTGCTTGTCTTCTTGATGGTGGACAGAGAAACAGGAGGGAGGGATAGAATTTGGAACTCAGAATTTTTAAAAATGAATGTTAAAAATAAATTAAAAGAATTAAAGTAAAAACAGTTCTAACTTGGAGTGGAAAACCAAAAAATATTACAAATAAAAAGAGGAGAGAAGAAAGAATATTGATAGGATTTTTTCCCCTGAGATTTGCAAGAAATTGATAGGTTTATTTTAATAGTAGCTAAATATACAGGCCTGGAGTTAATCTTTTTGCTAAGAATAATCATATAGATAGTGGAAATGGAAAATTGGTTCAATAGTGCCCTGAGCAAAACTGAAAAGTAGGTAAAATTTGTCTTTGGTATCTTCTCATTTTCTTTTCACTTTTTAATACAATAAAAGACCTAACTCATAGGTAACTATGGCAATGAACCAGTCCAAGAGGGAACTGGATTGCTGGTCAAAAGCTGTCCACTGGAAAAATTACTTATCACAAAATTTTTGACATAATTATTACAAAATATTTCATAATTCTCAGGACATTTCCAAAATCAGAGTTTAATGGATGAAATAATAAATGGAGATTGGTCTACTTTGATTTATGGGAGAAAGCATCACTGAGTGCTGCTCACTTTTTGAAAACATTGCTTTTCAGAATTTGATGGCAGAGATGATTGCAGATTTCTTTTGGATTCTTAGCTGCTGAAACAGAAGATAATACAATCAAAGGAAATACATGTATCATATGATTAAAGATAAACCAAGTCTTCAGAGTCAAAGAAGAAAACGATCAATAAATTAGATGAAAAAACAAAAAAATCTATCTAAAAAAATGAAAGTGTGAAACATATTATATTATCAGAGTTGTGGTTCTCTACTTCATGCGGGCCAAAAAACTTGCCTAAGACATATTGCTCTGGCAGGATAAAGTTGTCTTCAATTGCTGGACCAGTGAATCAGAAGACCCCAAATCTAACTTCCTTTCCATTTGAGAGATTGTTCCTTCTCACACTAGAGTGTAAACTTCATGAATATATGGGCTTTTTCATTTTTTATTTTTTATCTCTAGCTTCTATAGAAGTGTTTGGTACATTATTAGACAGTCAAGTGATAGCTGAATAAATAACTGAAAAAAAAGATTCATATAATTTCTTTTCTTAAAATTCTAAATGTAACACCAAATAAAATAACTATTTCTCTGTACAAATAACAAAAAATAAAGAGAAGTTCACACGTAGCTGTCAATCTGCATCATGTACAGATTACTTCTTCCTTCTGGTTTATAATAACTTAAATATGTTTTTTTCAAAGCAGTCTTGCTTGCCTCTGTTTTTTGCTGAACTTCCTTATGCTATCTTATGTACATTTTCAATGCTTCAATGACTCTCTTCTTATTTTTTCCCATTTGGTAACTCTATGGCTACCCTCTTCTTTCTCCTTCCTCAAATTGAAAGAAAAACAAAAGGGTTGCATAAAACATGCATAATCACGCAGAACCAATACTCCACATTAACCATGTTCAAAAATGTAAACCTTATTCTGTACTTTGATTTTAGCACCTCATCATTAGGTGGTGGATGGCCTAGTTGTGTGGAATTGGGGTTGATCATTGCATTGATTATCGTTGTTAATATTTTCTTAATATTTTTCTTTACAATGTTATGATTATTTTATAATATTTATTTATTTATAACATTTATTTTATAAATTGGGTCCTTTTCCTCTTTGAGTGATCCTCACTCAGAGGTGGTTTGGGGGTATTCCTCAGATTGAAGTTATATTTGTCAATGATGCAAAAGGCATCCTCAATGTTTTGCTATAAGAGCACAGGCAAGGAGAACAAAATTATCATCAATGACAAAAGTCATCTGAACAAAGAAGGCATTGAGCATATGGACCAGAAGCTGAGAAATAGAAGGCTGGGGATGAAAAGCAGAAAGACAAGGTATTTTTCAAAAAATTCTCTTAAATGTTATGCTTTCAATATGAAGACTACTATAGAAGGTAAAAAAATATAAAGTAAAATTGGTAATGGAAACAAACAGAAGATCCTTGACAAATACAGTGAAATAATCAACTGGATGGATAAGATCCACACTGCTAAGAAAGAAGAATTCAAGCATAAGCAGAAAGAATTGGAGAAGGTCCACAACCCCATCTAAACTGAACCAGGGTGCAGGGACATGTCAGAAGGGATATGCTATATGTGTTCCCAGGGGGTAAAGCAGCCCTTTCTGGAGGTGCTTCTTCCAGACTCACCATTGAAGACTAAATGCAACAGAAGAAAGAGCTTTCCAAAAACTTTTCACACAGCTTTCCAAAAATTGAAGAACTTATATTTGTAGCCAAGGCAGTAGCAGTTTAAAAGTAACATTTAAACTACTGTGTAAATCTGGGCATTCTGAATACTTGAGTATATGCAGAGGAAGAGAAATGAAAACATTGTACTTTGTCAGTACTGTAAACAAGCGGAAATGAAATTTTTGTTCTAGAGAGCAGAAAGCTGGGAAATAATCTTTACAGTGTCTCTGATAAAGGCCTAATTTATCAAATATATAGAAAACAAAGTCAAACTTATAAGAATACAAGCCATTCCCCAATGGGACAAAGGATATGAACAAGATGTTTTCAGATAAAGAAAACAAGGTTATCTGTAGGTATATAAAGAAGTACTCTAAATTATCTTTGATTAGAAAAATGCAAATTAAAACACCTCTCAAATGCCATCTCACACCTATCAGACTGGCTATATAGACTGTCTTATAGACAAAAAAGGAAAGTGGCAGACTTTTGAGAAGATATGGGAAAAGTGAGACACTAATGCACTGTTAGTGGAATTGTGAACCAATCCAACCATTCTGGAGAGCAATATGTAACTATGTCAAAAGGGCAACCAAACTGTGTATACCAATGATCCAATAATGTCATTATTCTCTATTAGGAGACCCATTATCCCAAAGAGACCATTAAAAGAGGGGAAGGACTGATATGCAAAAACATTTATAGCAGCCCTTTTTGTGATGGCAAAATATTGGAAATTGAGGAAACTACCCATCATTTGGGAAAAGGATGAATAAGCTATGGTATATTAATGTAATGGAATACTATTGTTCAATAAGCAATAATAAACAGACTACCTTAAAGGATTTGTACAAACTGATATAAAGTAAAATGAACAGAACCAGAAAACATTATACACAATATCAACAACACTGTGTGACGATCAATTATGAATGACAACTCTTCTCAGCAGTATAAAGATCCAAGACAAATACAAAACCCTCACAAAAGAAAATGCTATCCATATTCATGTAAAGAACTTAAAGACTCTGAATACAGATTCAAGCATTTTTAAACTTTTTTTTACTTTATTCTTTCTCATTTTTTTCCTTTTGTTATGTTTCTTTTCTCACAATTGTGACTAATAGGAAAATATGTTCTACATGATAGCATATGTATAAACTTCCATCTTTGGAAGAGAGAAGGGGAGGGAAGAAGGGAGAAAAATTTGAACTCAATATCTTGTAAAAAATGAATGATAAAAATTTCTTGCAGTGTAACTAGGGGAAAATACTATTTTAAAAAATAAAATAAAATTGGTACCATTAAAAGAAACAATTTGCTGAACAAATTTTGCCAAAGGTAACTATGGTCTTTATAACATTCACAGTATTAATTTTGTATGTGCAATTTTTTTTCAATTTTATATACTAAAAATGATCTATTTTATTTTTTGTGAATTTCTCATTCCCTTGTTTCTTAAAAAAATGTCCTTCCTTGCTCCTCTAATTTATTATGTAATATTATATATTTAAGTCACATATCTAATTGGAACTTATCTTGATATATAATTTGAGATCTAAACTTAATTTCTTCCAAATAGCTTTCCAGTTTTTGCAGCAGTTTTTTCAAACAGTAAGCCCCTCTCCTAGTACTTAAGGTTTTGGGGTTTATCAAACATTGTGCTATAATTATTTGGGGATTTTTTCTACTTTGCTTCTTGGTTTGATCTATAGATCAACTTTTCCACTCTGTAAGACAGATTACTGATTTGTAGAACAGTTTGACATCTGGTATTAGTCACCCATTCCATTCTACTTTTTTTTAAAATTTCCTCAAAGATTCTTAATCTTTTGTTCCTTCAGATGAATTTCATTTTTTTCCTAACTCAACATTATAATATCTTGATAGTTTGATTTGCATGGCACTCTATAAGTAAATTAATTTAAATACTATTATGGTTTTTATTATGTTGACATGATCCAACCATGAGCATTTAATATCTTTCCAATTACTCAAGTCCATTTTTGTTTCTTCAAAGAGTACTGTATAATTGTATTATTCACAGAATTCTTGAATACATCTCAGTAGACTGACTTCCAAGTATTCTATATACTCTATAGCGATTTTAAATTAAAGTCCCTCATTCTCTCTTTTCTGGATGGATTGGATTGGTAATATACAAAAAGGTTGTTCATTTGTATGAGTTTATTTTTATATATTGCTACTTTGAGAAAGTTATTGTTTCAATTAATTTGAAACTCTCTAGAGCTCTCTAAGTAGGCCATCATATCATCTGACAAAAAAAAATGTTTCTTTTTTGCCCATGCTTATTTCCTTAATTTCTTTTTTGTGTG
This sequence comes from Antechinus flavipes, assembly GCF_016432865.1. Classification (NCBI taxonomy): domain Eukaryota; kingdom Metazoa; phylum Chordata; class Mammalia; order Dasyuromorphia; family Dasyuridae; genus Antechinus; species Antechinus flavipes. Next base: position 84,737,038 of record NC_067402.1, read on the forward strand.
TCATATTGCTATAGAAAATTATTTGGAAAGAAAGGAATTAAATGTTCGTTTCTATCACTCCATTTCTATCACTTTCAAATATTAGTGGTGATAAGTAGATATTCTTATTTTATTCCATTCTTATTGGAAAAGCTATTTAGCTTATATCCAATATGTATAATGTTGACTTTTGGTTTACCATATCAAAAAAACTCCATCTATTCCTATACTTTTTAATGGTTTTAAACAGAGAAATGGATGTTGTATTTTATTAAAAGATTTTTCTACAACATAATAATATGGTATTTATTTTTGACATTAGGGAAATTATAAACATAATAGACCATATTAATAAAATCTTTTTCTGATGTTTTATTTAAATGTTTTCATCAATATTTATATAGAATTTTGTTCTACATATTGCTTCTATTTTGTCTCATGTTGGCTTACTGTGTTTTATCATAGAAAGAATTTGATAAGTACTCCTCTTCTTTCATGGTTTGCAAACTCTTCGTGAGTATGTTTGTGTGTTTGTATTTTTTTTCCTTTTTTGTCTAATTCAGATGGAAGTAAGGTTCAAGTGACACCCACTGCCCCTAGCTTTCCTTCAATATTTTCACAGTCTTCCTATTATATTAAGCTGTAGTATGTACAGTGACCACACTCCAGTAAAACATCTCAACAGTTAGGCTAAATACAAGTAGAGGGTAACCAAAAGACTTCAAATCTATAGGCAACTTCGACAGGATATCTTTTCCAAGTATGTGAAGACTATTTCCAGTCAAACAGGCAGATAAACAACTTGTTCCAACAGCTATGAAGGCAATGGAAGCAGACATTGCGGTGTGGCTTAGTGATTAGTGAGGCATAGGAGGAGCTAGGTGATGCATCCATCCTGAAGTCAGGAGGACCTGAGTTCAAATCTGGTATCAGACATTTGACATTTAGCAGCTGTGTGAACTTGGACAAATCATTTAACACCAACTGCCTCAGCAGAGATAGACAGAGAAAGAGAGAGAAACAGAGACAGAGAGATAGAGACAGAGAGAAATGAGACCAAGGTCATCCATCATATCCTGGACATCACCAGATGTCTTGTCTTACCCCTGGACTTTAATGACTGAGGAAAAGTACGGCTGATGACTTTATGCATAATTTTGCCTTACTTAAATACAATGCACATCCAAGGTATCACCTTTTGTGTCACCGGTCCTCTTTGAAAGTGAAGGATAAACAACAAAGTCTTCCTATTGTTCATGCTGAAGATATGAAATTTGTCATGTTGTACAAATAATCTCTTCTTTCTTCTATTCAATTAATTTTTCCCTTCCCTCTTTCTTCTATTAAAATCATAAGATAGCAAGAAACAAAAATAAACACATATTAATTAATCTTTCTCTATATAACAAACATAGGAAAACAATTCTGAATCATTTTTATCTTATTTAAATCCTTCTTTGATCTTTGATTGATATTAAAGTTATTGTATTTCCTTTATTATGTTCATTTTCTTTAAAATTATGCACTCTGTTCTGATCTTATCAACAGGAATGCTTAGAAATTCTCTGAGATTTTACTCAGTTTTGCTGGGTATGTTATTCTTGGTTATGTTTACCTTTTGTCTTTTGAAATAACATATTCCAAGCTCCCCTCTCCTCAAAATAATAGCTGTCAAGTCTTGTATGATCCTGACTCTGACTGTTCAGTAATTGAACTCATTCTTTCTGGCTGCTTGAAGTATTTTCTCTTTAATATAGAAGCTCTGGATTTTGACTATGATTTTCTAGGGATTTTCATTTGAGGTTTTCATTTGTTTCAAAAGATTACCCCTGGATTCTTTCAATTTTACTTTGCCTTTTTATTCTAATAGTCTAAGCAGATTTCATTCATGATTTCTTGAAATAATGTGACATAGAATGTTTTTTTGGGGGGAAAGTGAGGCAGGGATAGGGGTTATAGCTTTTAGGTAGTTCAACAATGCTTAGATTTTATTTCCTTGACTTTTTCCCTCAGGGAAGTCATTTTTATCAGAGATAGATTATGTATTTTTCCTTTTTTTAAATTTTCAATAGTATTTTGTTTTTTTGAAATATAAAGATAATTTTAACATTCTTTTTTTGTAACACTTTGTGTTCCAAATTTTTCTCCCTCCTTCCCTTAGCTCCCGCTCCTCAATGCAGCAAATATTCTGATATAGGTTAAATATGTGCAATTATTTTAAACATACTTCCATATATGTCATGTTACGCAAGAACAATCAGACGCAAAGGTGAAAATATTATGTTTTGATACATATTCAGGCTCCAGAATTCTCTCTGAGTGCAGATAATATTTTCCATCCCAAGTCTAATGAAATTTCCTTGAATCACTGCATTGTTGAGAAGAGCCAAGTCCATCATAGTTGATCATCACATAATCTTGTTTTTACTGTGTACAATGTTCTCCTGGTTCTGCTCATTTCACTCAGCATTAGTTCATGTAAGTCTTTCCAGGCTTTTTTTAAATCAGCCTGCTCATCATTTTTATAAAACAAAAATGTTCTACCTACTTTCATAACTTAGGCATTCCCCAACTGATGGGTGTTCACTCAATTTCAAATCCCTTGCCTCTACAAAAAGAGCTGCTACAAATATTTTTGCATACGTGGGTCCTTTTCTCTATTTTATGATTTCTTTGGGATACAGACACAATGGTGAACTGCTGGATCAAAGGGTACATACACCTTTATAGTCCTTTGGGAATAGATACAAATTTGTCTCCAGAATGGTTGGATTATTTCACAACTCCACCAAGAGCTCATTAGTGTCCCAGTTTTTCTACATCCCCTTCAACATTAGAGATAGATTTCTTGTTGTCTACATTAGAGATAGATTTTTTGTTGTCTGATAAAATCACTGGTTTCTGAGTGATGCATTCTAGTTTTCATTGAATATGTTGTTTGGGTAAAATTTTGAACTTCACAAATAAACTGTTCATTTTCTTTAAAATTCTTACATCTGGAACTCTCATTTCATTTATAATAGCATTTCTTTTTAAACTCTCACTTTATTTCTTCTAGAAATTTACCTAATCTTGTGACCAAACTATGATTTTATTTGAAGCTTAGCTTATAGGTAGTGTGAAATTATTCTCTTCTGGGTTTGTGTCTTGGACAGCCATAGTATTTCATTATTATCAATGTATTCTTTTGTTTACTCATTTTTCTAGCCTTACTAATAGAATTTGGACTCTGGGTTAAGACCAAGCTCAGTGAACTTCTGGACAGAATGATGGAACCTATTTGGTCCTAATCTATATTTTCTGAAGTACTTCCATTATCTGGGATCCATGTATTCATAGGCAGCTCTGGACAATGAGTTCTATATTTATATCATTATAAAAATCTAATGTAGGGTATAATCTGTTCACTACCCTGCTTGTCTCACTTTTGTAGACTCCTGACTATAGTTCAGGGCCTACATAGTAAATAGATACAGGCTTGTCCATGGTCAGAGCTTTGGAAAAAAAGCTTCCTGCCTAGTAAAAATCTGTCAGCACAGAATAATGGAAGCACATTGTTTCTACAATCCATGTTTCCTGACCTCCCCCCAAATACTTCTGACTCCTAGCCAGGTCCTGGAAGCTCTCTAACCCTGTGCAAGTCAAATATACAGCTAAGCAATATAGTTGTTGACTTATGCCTGGTCCGAATTTGCTGCTCTAAGTACAACAAATTCGAGCCCCAACTTCAGTCCATGCCCTGAAACTATGGTCCTTAAGTTCAGAATAAAACAACTACAAACCACATTCTATGATGGCTTTATTGTATATTCCCCCCAATCCCAAGGATGTCTCTCTGGGCTGACCTGAGCTGGAAAAACATACCTACTGTGCTTTCTTCTTTGATTTCCCTAACACTACTCAGTCTAATTTATTTCTGATATTTTCTGCAAAAGGTGGGCAAGGGAACTGGTATGTTCTACTCCCTTTCCCTCTGTCAGCTTGTCAATTCTTCTGGTATACATCTTCTTAAGGAGCTTCATCAATACCATACACAGACCCAACAGGTGGTACAAAGTCAATGATACAATATCTTGAAATGTAGTCAGCCTAACAGCATTGAAGTAGGGCAAGAAATGACTGCCAAGGTGAGCTGAAGAGAGTGGCCTCGGTCAAAGCAATTAAGAGAAACACTTTCAGGATATTATGGAACCCAGGATCAAATTACGAAATAAAATCTGGGAAACCAAGTAATCAACTATAAAGAAAGCATGAACAAAACAGCCTTTTATTTGGCTAAGGCAACTGGGGTTAAAGTGACTTGCTCAGGGCCATACAGCTAGTAAATATTAAGTATCTGAGGCTGGATTTGAATTCAGATATTCCTTTTTTTTAAATAACTTTTTATTTATAGAACTCATGCCAGGGTAATTTTTTACAACATTATCCCTTGCATTCACTTCTGTTCCGATTGTTCCCCTCCCTCCCTCCACCCCCTCCCGCAGATGGCAAGCAATCCTTTACATGTTGAATAGGTTACAGTATATACTAGATACAATATACATGTGCAGAACCGAACAGTTTTCTTGTTGCACAGGAGAATTGGAATTCAGATACTTCTTACTACAGGGCTCTATCCACTATACCACTGCAAGAGCATTAGGACTCAGCGAGAGTCACAAGTGCTATGATCATAAACTACAGAACCATACTTCCAAGACAATGACGTGAAAAGAATCATTGGTTGTTACATTAACTTTTTCATATACCTTTATGATGGCATCCAGTAATGGTAGTTCCTGATGTTATAGTCAATGAAGATGAAGAACAGAAATATAATTGGCCTTAACTCTGAGATACCACTACACACCTGTCAGACTGGCTACAATGACAGGGAAAGATAATGCGGAATGTTGGAGGGGATGGGAAAACAGGGACACTAATACATTGTTGGTGGTATTGTGAATACATCCAACCATTCTGGAGAGCAATTTGGAACTATGCTCAAAAAGTTATCACACTGTGCATACCCTTTGATCCAGCAGTGTTACTACTGGGCTTCTACCCCAAAGAGATACTAAAGAAGGGAAAGGGACCTGTATGTGCCAAAATGTTTGTGGCAGCCCTATTTGTAGTGGCTAGAAGCTGGAAAATGAATGGATGCCCATCAATTGGAGAATGGCTGAATAAATTGTGGTATATGAATATTATGGAATATTATTGTTTGGTAAGAAATGACTAACATGATGATTTCAGAAAGGCCTGGAGAGACTTACATGAACTGATGCTGAGTAAAACGAACAGGGACAGGAGATCATTATATACTTCAATAACAATACTATATGATGATCAATTCTGATGGACCTGGCCATCCTCAGCAATGAGATGAACCAAATCAGTTCCAATGGAGCAGTAATGAACTGAACCAGCTATGCCCAGTGAAAGAACTCTGGGAGATGACTAAGAACCATTACATTGAACTCCCAATCCCTATATTTTTGCCTGCCTGCATTTTGGATTTCCTTCACAGGCTAATTGTACAATATTTCAGAGTCCGATTCTTTTTGTACAACAAAATAATGGTTTGGTCATGTATACTTATTGTGTATCTAATTTATACTTTAATATATTTAACATTTACTGGTCATCCTGCCATCTAGGAGAGGGATGGGGAAAGGAGGGGAAAAATTGGAACAAAAGATTTAGCAATTGTCAATGCTGTAAAATTACCATACATATAACATATAAATAAAAAGCTATGAAAAAAAAAGAAATATAATTGGTCTTAAAAAAACTAGGCTAACAGCAAGTTGTCTGACAGATCACGATGTAGTGGACAAAATGCTGAACTTGAAGTTAGGATAATCTGTTCAAATTCTGTCTTATGTGTTTATTAATTATATGCCACCCTGGACAATCATTTAATGTGAGTCTCAATTTCCACATCTATAAATTGAGAATAATAATAGCACCTATACTTCAAATTATCATTGTAAGAATCAAATCAGATAATAAAGGACTATAGAAATGTGAACTAGTATTGTTATTGTCTCAAGTCTCTATCTGTGTGACTTTGAGCAAGTTTTTAACTTTTGTAGACTTCAGTTTTCTTTTCTGTAAAAGGAAAAATGATTATAATACCTACCTTGCCAGCCTTGGAGAAGAGCTGTCACATTATCGTCCAAGTGCTTTGTAAACTAGGACAGATCACTTCTTCTGAGTCTCCATGTACTCATCTATAAAATAAAGAGCTTGAGACTAACAGTCTTCAGGTCCTGCTTGAATTAGGGTTTTTAGGATCAAATAGGAGATGTTACACTACAGATGGAACTGATGAAATACTTCAAGAATCCACAAAGAAATCTTTCCTGCCCTTCAAAGCTCACATGCCCCTCCACCATATACCAAGAGCCTTGGGAGGTTCCTTCCTTGTATCACTCATTTTCTTCAGAAATGTGTCATAATACCAACTAGATCACAAACTCTTTTTGAGCAAGAATGGATCTATCTGCTTCTGCACAAAACCCCAAGTCTTTCCACAAATTGGTGCTACCTGATCTTTCCAGCCTCATTTAATACCATTTCCCTCCATGTTCTAGACATTCCAGTCACACTATTTGCTATATCATAGTCTACACTGTTTTCCTATCTTTGTGTCCTTATTCATTTTATATTCTATGCCTAAAATGTCCTTTCTTTCATCTCTTCTCTGCTGAATCTTATTATTATTCAGTCGTGTTCAACTCTTTGAGACACCATTTGGGATTTTCTTGGCAAAGATACTGTAGTTATCTGCCATTTCCTCCTCTAGCTCATTTACAAATGAGGAAACTGAGGCAAACAGGGTTATGTGACATGCTCAGGGTCATACAACTAATAAGTGTTGAATCTTATCCATTCCTCAAAACTCAATTCAATTCAAATTCTACTCCCAGAAAGCTTTCCTGATCAGCAGAGTGGAATAACTATCCTTTTTCATATTTCAGATCACATATACCCTTCTTCATATTTCTTTCATGCATTTACCAATGCTGAAATAACCAGACCAATCAAAGTTTAATGCTACATTCTGCTTATTAATGGGGGTCACTACTTTAAACACAACAAAAGCAAACTAAAGGCTAACACTACCCAGATTCACATTCTGCTTCTCTTCCCCAGCCCTGCCTGAGGAAGAATTCATTAACTTTAGCACATACAACCTTGGTACATGCATGTCCTTTGGAGATGAGGTGCTGAGTTAGGGTACAGTAGGAGGTGCCCTTTAGTTCCTGTGTGAGATTACCCCATCCCTTTCCTTAGCAAGCAAGCACTATAAGGTGTCAGGTGACTTTTAGTCACAAATGTTTCTTTTTTTTCTGTAGGGGAAAAACCCTGGCAATATTCCAACCAACTCTTTTCCTTCCTATAATCCCATTCAGGTAACACTATCTCAAGGACAAGGTTGGGGTCATGGCCAATCTAAGAAGCCATTATTTGTACCCATACTGGTGTTTGTCTATATCTACTTGCCTATTCCAATCCCTCTAATCATTTTAACCTATTTTTACACTGCAACAATTTGAGTTACCATCCCTATCCGTCTACATTTGCAAGAACAATATGGTGTTCTCATTTAAAAATTGTTCAGATTGAACTGAACGGCTAATAAACCTATATTTGGAGGAGAGAACATATCTATCATGGAACACACGGCACACCTGTATATATACATTTAGTCATATATTTGAAAGTATGGGGGGGGGGGGAATCATTATCCAATAAAGTTAGGTTCAGATCCCAGGCTAAGTAGTTAGAATCTACAGACTTTGCAGTGACTCTCCCTTATACTTCCCATTCACCCTGTCACCCTTTCTATGAGTGTTCCCTCCTTGACCTAGATCACATTTGTCAGGGAAGAGAGCAATATGATAGACTCGTTCACAGTAAAGTGATAGTAATTTTCTGTGATCCTGATTCTCCCAGAAGAATTTGCATTTCAAAAAACTTCAGAAGAAGGGAATGAATAATGTGAAATTTTCATAGCTGCTGAGACCTCGGAAAAAGACTTCATTTAGGTAATGCTCTCCAGAAGACACCAGAATGGCCAACTACAGAGGTGCCTCATCCACTAAAGAATATCATCTAGGATTCAGGGGTCCTCAAACTATGGCCCAAGGGCCAGATGCGGCAGATGAGGACGTTTATCCCCCTCACCTAGTGCTATGAAGTTTCTTTATTTAAAGGCCCACAAAACAAAGTTTTTGTTTTTCCTATAGTCCAGCCCTCCAATAGTCTGAGGGACAGTGAACTGGCCCCCTATTTAAAAAGTTTGAGGACCCCTGAGAATGGACAGGGGGCTTCCATCAGGGAAGGCAGTTTTCATGGATTCCTGTATGTCCTTTCATTGGCAATCTTTCTAGTAGTTGAAATGGGCCGAATGAAATAAGGTGTTAGTAGTCTCTGAAGTGGCAGAGAGCTTCTTAGAAAACAAGGCTATCTGGATTTGAATTGTAGGGAAGAAATTCAGCTTTGATCAGTCACCTTACTAGTTAGAATCCCCCTGCCTAGGACTGCTGAGACCCTATCACCTAGACAAGTATAGGGTTACTCTGTACCTAGTACAAAGGGCAGAGGTTAAATTTCTCGTACTTCTGATATATTTCTGATCCAAGTAAGATCTCTAGTTGCTTGTCAGGATAAGGAAGACTATAGAGAAACCACAGACCAAATAATAGTGTACAGTCAATGCCAGGTCTTGCAAGAGCACCCTAAACCAAGTACCAAGGTGTCACTAATAATTAACCAGGAGCTTTTGCAGATAGGCCAGGCCCCACACAGAAGCATAACAAATGGTAAGCTAATGGTGGGATTTGAAGGACACTACAAGCTTCCCCAAAGTCTGCCATGGTCCTATGTTCTTTTCTGTTCCAGACTGAAATTTTCAGAATTAAATTGTTTTGTCTAGACAACTTCTGGGTATTTCTCCAAGAAGTTCACTATTAAAATGCATAGGAGATTGGGGGAGGGGGAGGAGAAGGAAGAATGGACATGTTTCTTTGCCAATATGTGTGTGTGTGTGTGTGTGTGTGTGTGTGTGTGTGTGTGTGTGAAAAGAAGAGAAGAGAAGAGAAGAGAAGAGAAGAGAAGAGAAGAGAAGAGAAGAGAAGAGAAGAGAAGAGAAGAGAAGAGAAGAGAAGAGAAGAGAAGAGAAGAGAAGAGAAGAGAAAAAGAAAAAACATTAGGCTCTCAAATTAGGAGTCAATACCTTAAAAAGCAAAGAAGGGGGACTAAAGTTATAGTAAGGCAGATTTGGAGGGTTGATGAAAGAGAGAATAGAAACAAGAAATAAGTCCTGGCTGGAGGGAATAGGACAAGATAAAAAGGACTCCAAAATAATAGTGACACACAAAAGAGAGTATAACCACATCTGAGTCTGAAAAACAAAGAGGTAGAAGAAAAACATTGAATTCATAAGACATTGCTCAAGAGGAAAGCCCCAGGGAGATCTGTCTAGGAGCTCCCTGAGCAACACAATTCAGTAGGACAAACATTTATTGAGTGTCAGTGACATAAAAATCACTATGCTAAATGCTAGATAAGATATATAGTTTTAATGAAGTACAGTTCCTGCCCTCAGGGAACTTAAAATTTATTAAAGAGTTAAGATATGTATTCAGATAACTAAGGCCTCCTCCCCCCAAGAGTAGACAACAAATGTGTTGGGGAAACATAAAGTATTATTTGATGTCCAGAGGAGACTAAGGCAGGCTTCATTCATTTGAGTTCAGCTTTTTTGAGTGTGTGGTTTATAGGGAAACAGACCTACTCTATGAATGGGTCTGGAATCAGGAAGAATCCTCTCACTGAGTTCAAATCTTGCTTTAGACACTTATTAGCTATGTGATTCTGGGGGCTTAAACTCCTTTTGTCTTATTTTTCTCATCTATAAAATGAGCTGCAGTAGGAATTGGCAAACCACTCCAATATCTTTGCCAAGAAAATCCCAAAGGAGTAACAAAGAGTTGGATGTGACTGAACATCAACCTTTGTATAAAGTCTAATACATAAGCACACCCTTCATGATGAGTAGAATCCCATCACTTCTTCAGAGGTTTTTAACTCTACAATCATCAGAGAAGGAAATGTTTCTCATAAGATCCTGGGAACCTTTTAATATTGTGAGGGATATAGAAAGGTGTGAGAAAGGCTCAGGAAGGAGGGATAAGATATGCATACTTCACCTGGATCACAGTTGACCTGCCTACCATTTTTCCTGTCTACTGATGATGTTTTGTCATTGACATAAGAGAGACAACTTAGGCACTGGTTTAATGGAAGAGAAAACTAGGCTATGAGAGCAACTTTTCTTTGAAAGCTAGTTCTGGCTCTGCTATTGCTTGTTTTGTGACCTTCATCAATTCACTCAGACCCTCTAGGAAGGGAAGCCAAGCACATTCACACTAGAAATGAAAAGTCTATCAGAGGGGACCCCAACTCAGAATAGCATCTACATAAAATCCAAGGAAAGATGATCAGAAGTAGATTCAGTTTTATCTTTAAATTGGACTTGGACAAGATGATCCCTAAGGTCTCATCTATTTCTGATTTTATATGAGATAATGAGTAGCACTAATTGATATTACTAATCATTGATATTACTGACATTGATAACCAATTGATATTACTGACTATGCAAAGCTAAGTAAAGGATTACCTGTAAATGCTTCATTGCTGAGTGATGGCCAGTCACCTCTCCACCATACCATTTGTCATGTCATCATCAGATTTCCATTCTTTTGGATATTAAAGTCTTTTTAAAAAAGACTTTTTCTTTTTTTTTTTTAATTTTATTTTATTTAATAATAACTTTGTATTGACAGAATCCATGCCAGGATAATTTTTTTACAACATTATCCCTTGCACTCGCTTATGTTTCGTTTTTTCCCCTCCCTCCCTCCACTCCCCCCCAAGATGGCAAGCAGTCCTATATATGTTAAATATGTTGCAGTATATCCTAGATACTATACATATTTGCAGAACCGAACAGTTCTCCCGCTGCACAGGGAGAATTGGATTCAGAAGGTAAAAATAACTCGGGAAGAAAATCAAAAATGCAAATAGTTCACATTCATTTCCCAGTGTTCCTTCTTTGAGTGTAGCTGTTTCTGTCCATCATTTATCCATTGAAACTCAGTTAAGTCTCCTTGTCATAGAAATCCACTTCCATCAGAATACATCCTCATACAATATCGTTGTCGAAGTGTATAATGATCTCCTGGTTCTGCTCATCTCACTTAGCATCAGTCCATGTAGGTCTCTCCAAGCCTCTCTGTATTCATCCTGCTGGTCATTCCTTACAGAGCAATAATATTCCATAACATTCATATACCACAATTTACCCAGCCATTCTCCAATTGATGGGCATCCACTCATTTTCCAGTTTCTACCCAGTACAAACAGGGCTGCTATAAACATTTTGGCACATACAGGTCCCTTTCCCTTTTTTAGTATCTCTTTGGGGTATAAGCCCAATAGAAACACTGCTGGATCAAAGGGTATGCACAGTTTGATAACTTTTTGGGCATAATTCCAGATTGCTCTCCAGAATGGCTGGATTCGTTCACAACTCCACCAACAATGCATCAGTGTCCCCGTTTTCCCGCATCCCCTCCAACATTCATCATTATTTTTTCCTGTCATCTTAGCCAATCTGACAGGTGTGTAGTGATATCTCAGAGTTGTCTTAATTTGCATTTCTCTGATCAATAGTGATTTGGAACACTCTTTAATGTGAGTGGTAATAGTTTCAATTTCTTCATCTGAAAATTGTCTGTTCATATCCTTTGACCATTTATCAATTGGAGAATGGCTTGATTTTTTATAAATTTGAGTCAGTTCTCTATATATTTTGGAAATGAGGCCTTTATCAGAACCTTTAATTGTAAAGATGTTTTCCCAGTTTGTTGCTTCCCTACTAATCTTGTTTGCATTCGTTCTGTTTGTACAAAGGCTTTTTAATTTGATATAATCAAAACTCTCTATTTTGTGATCGGTAATGGTCTCTAGTTCATCTTTGGTCACAAATTTCTTTCTCCTCTAAAAAAGACTTTTTCAATAGAACTCTTGGGTCCTTAAAATACTTCTGGGTGGATTTACATATCAGTGACTGATATTAACTTAATCAAAGACAGAATCTTTCATTTCACACCTAGAGTAAAAAGATTTCACTCGTTACCATCCTAGAAGATGACATCTTGAAAGTGAAGCTCATTTTTACTAAAGTATAAATGACTGACAGTAAATTTTTTCAGAGAATAGATTGTGCTGAGTCAAAGATGAGAAAAACTAATACCTTGGATGCTTGAAATGGGAGTGTAGAGATCCTACAAAGAAAAAGGCACAGAAAAGAATAGGATAAGTATGACAGACTGTGTTAACTTCACAATTTTACCAAATGCACTGTCTGATCTTTATAGCCCTTAGGCAGGAGAGCAATTCATGGTTTTTGCTTGAATGAGTAAGAGACAGACACTTAAGGTAGTTTCAAAATGTCAAGCTTCCCAAAGGGAATGGAACACTTATGCAGCTTAAGAAATCAGACCATCTAAGTGCTGGAACCACAAACTTACAGGTAAATTCTAACTGCTTGGTGCTTGGAACTGCTTCACACAAAATTACATTCTTGCCTCCCACTCCCCAAGCATGCTCAAGTATTGGCATTTTCACATAGACTAATTAACAAATAGCAGGGCAATTAAATCACACGGCCCAGCCATGGTACCACAGAGACAAGAAATGTAACTTGAAAGATGTCAGCAGAGAGCCCAGCCACCATTTTTCAATCATGTCTTCTGGAGAATAGACCAGTGAGTTGGAAGAGTAACTGGCAGCTAGTCAACAGTTGCAGCACCAGCTTTTTCCCCATTTGCAAAGGTGACATTAGACTAAGAAGCCTGCCTAACGCCATTGCTTCTATTTCTCTTTCTTCCCTTACAGCTGATTGCTTTCCAATTCCTGACTTTAGCCCCTGAGGACTGAACTATGTTCCTTAACCACTGCCTCAATTTCCAACAGTCAGCTGGGTGTTTTTCCCTTCATTCCACAGCTTTCCCTGGAATACCTTACATGTGAAGAACCACTAGGATTATCCACCCACTATTTTCCCATCTGGGTATTTGCCATTAACTGATCATCTCTTCTTCTGCCCACTTAACTCCAGACATGACACCATAGTCCAGATACTCTCCCTTCTGTACTGGGATGTAGAAGGAGAAACACGAGTACCTCTGGGATGAGAGCTGCCAAGCCCTTTTCAAGGCTGCTTTCCATTTTTGGTGTCCACCAGCCACCCAACTTTTATTTATGGCTCTAAGAAGCAATAGCATGCACAGCAGCTATACCTTGATAAATTGTTTTGGCAGACAGGCTAAACCAGGATGAGCATAAATGACAGGTCTGAAACTCATTGGTGAGTTAGGTAGGATATCTATTCCAAGCTACCTCCAGTAGAATAGGTAGATGTAGTATGGGAATTTCCTGCAAGTTACAATCATATCATCCTGAACTTGTCATTCAAGTTTTGGAAGTTTTGGAAGGCACACAAGCTTGCTGACTAGATTAATTCTGATCACAAAACCTCTGCCGGCTTCATGGTGTAGCCCCTTATTATGGTCACTTCAGAAAAAAAAAAAAACATCACCAGCATTGTCTTCCATTTATCTAAATAAAATAAAACTCTGTAGATGCACCCTCACAGCAAACATTGGCATTTAACAGATTATGTCATTAAAAGAAAAGAGACAGGATGTGAGAGTGACAAAGGCAATGCATGGCACAGAATGCTGGATTGATGAAAGACTTATCCTCTCCAAGCTAAACATTTGCAGTCTACAAAAGCAGCATTACCAAGGCAAGACAACTAACAGAAGACTTAATGTCAACAGATCAGAGCACTTTTCTGAGCATGAAGTTTATTGCTAACTTGGAAGGAAAGCTGAGCCAGCACAGTGGAACAAAAAAGAAGTAGAAAACTTTCAGAGGATTGGTTTAGAGCACTGCATTTATTCATCTGGGCCAGAACACTTGCAAACATCAAGGCTGGTTTGGTGAAAATAATGGAAAAAATTCAGAAGCTGCTAAACAAAAATCAAGAACTCCACAGGGTTTATCCACAGGATAGTTTATCCATCTCTAAGAAAGCAGCATTTAACTCCATCAAAAGTAAAGTACAAGCAAAACTTAGAGAGACACAAAATTCTTGGCTCAGTTAAAAGACAGATGAAATTCAGTTTTACATTGATAGCAACAATCCATAATACTTTACGATACCTTGAAAGCTCTCTATAGGTCAAAGAGCATTTCAACTACTCAGTGCTGGATAAACCACATTAATTAGTGACAAGGACATGATCTTGGAAAGATGGCTTCCATAGTGTTCTCAATAGACCACCATCAATCAAAAGAAATATGAGATGTACAAATTTAGAACCATTCCCATTCTGAATGTTCATATAGACTATCTGTGCCTGATCTGTGGTAGAGTCTCCTGAGTGCATATCTGTTTGATCAGCCACAGTCAGACACATGGTCCCAATATAATGACATCATTTTGGTACTCTTTGAGAACCAAGGACAACAGCCACTTCCCTCTCTATCATTACTTTGCATCATCCTCTCTTCATCTGCCAACCTTAAATTCCATGTGACTTTCTCCATCTTTAATTATGACATAGAATGTTTAAATAGTGTTTTAAACTCAGCAAAGCAATTTCTAAACATTATTGCACTTACGCTTCACAACAATCCAATAAAATCAATGCTAAAAAGATTATAATCTCTATTTTACAGGTGAGAAAAGTAGGATTTAGGGAAATTAAATGATTTGTCTATAATCATAATGTTTACACAAATATTGAATTTTCATTTGAATCCAGGTCTTCCTGATCCCACATCCAGGAATTTATTCACTTTGAAACACTGTATCTTATGAATTAGAACATGTATACCACATGTCAGATTAATTAGATACTTTGAAACATAATATGTTCATTAGTTTTTATGCTTTCCTAGATATATGCATTTATTTACATTGTTCCCTCCTACTTACATGCTCCTTTCAATATCTTTGTCTTTCTAAATCCTATTTCATAGCCCGTCTCAAAAGCCATCTTCTCCATGAAACCATATTTGATACCTGTTTCTACAGTATGTTGTCTGTCATTTTCACTACAACCCTCTTCTCAAAAGCTTCAAGAAGGGTTACTTCATCTCTCAGACTGTAATTCTGAAACAAAGATGTCCAGTCTCATTCAGAATGGAGAAAATTTCCAAATCAACACTATCTGCAGGGTCACAAAGTAGAAGAACCAGTCCCATAGGGAATCATAAGCACCAAGAAACAGCCCAGACATATATTTCACTGATACTATGACTCATGGGACTATTCAAGTCCCAAGATAAGATAGGATCTGCCAAAGAAAAGGTTTTCTTAAAACACATTACCCCCACCCCTCAAAAAAAAAAAAAAAAACAGGAAAAGAAGAAAAGGAAGACTGTCAAATAGCTTAAATTGACATCTAGTCTAAATTTTTGGTTGGGCTGAATTAAAACCCATTCAATATCTTATCTACAGTTAAACCAAGTACTTTCAAAGGAGCTGAGGAATCTTTTGGGAAGTGTAACATGCCAAATTCTAATATTCCTACAGAAAGTCCTATGTGAAGGAAAAATGAGCTATATAGATTATTTTTAAAAGAAGACCTTAAGGGGAATCTAGTGTTATGATAGGGACCAAGAACTAAGCAACACAGGAGTTGTATAAATCATAATTTTTTTTTTTTTCTGAGCGATTCTTTTGGGGATTACGCTTAGTGAGCATATTCAGTCTGCTAGCCCTTGGGAGAAGAATGATTATAGTGATATGATGAGGATGTTGCACAAGATTTGAAATGTAGTACCAATTAAGAAGAGATGAGGCACAATGGAGAAAAGGATAAATATAAAATGGATGAGTAAATGCTAAAGAATGGTCATCTGTTATAAAATGAGGCAAGATTGGGATTTAAGTCTATATCTATGAATTCCTCATCCTCTTCCTCCATGAAAAAGCAAATTCCTTTACATCTGCTCTGGCTGGGAATTGGACTAATGAAGGAAGCTGGCTTAATCCAATGCCAAGATTACTTAGTTATTAGCACACACTCAATAATATGATGATAGTAGTTAGAGGAATAAATCTGAGATTCAACAATCTCACTGCTAATATCCAGGGTTTTTTTTCACTAACATAATCTGAACTACCTCCAGGGTATGGTGCTATAAAACCATCCCTTAGGTTCCATGCCTTATAATTTTGTGAGCTACTTGTACCTGGGCAATCATTTAGAAAGGCAAAAGGTAGAGAAAAGAAAGTGATACTATTAGCTAAAAAAAAAAAAGTGAGGGGAAGAGAGATGAAATTGGATTTTTAAAAATATCTGATTCTCTTAACCACAATGTCAGACTACTAAAGAATCTCTCATCACTAAAGAAAGAGAATGAAACATCTCCTTACATCTCCATACACACTTCAGGATACTTTGTTCTCTATTCCAGGTGATGACTTTTCCATGATTTTACTTCCATAAATGTTTCAAAGAGCAAACATGGAGAGGACCACCAACATCCTTCACCCTATACCAAACTCTTTAGGGGTGGCCTTGACCTCCACATCCTCCATTTTCCAATCAAATTTGACACCACTATCAGGACTTGGATTTTAGTTATTACATGGTATCCCCAATATATCAACTGACCTCCACTCTTCTTTAGACCTTACAGCATGTGTTTCATTTTGTCTCCCAACAAAACTAAATTATATCTTTGTGTTGGCTCATCCTAGAGTACCTAGAACAAGGTCAGGAAAAAAGATGGCATGAACTCAATATGTACATGTTTACTTGACTTTGTTATCCCTGACTTTGAGATTACAACCTAAGACATGTAGTATGTTAATTTTTACGTTGTATAAGGGATTAAGTTTGTAACCAATGCCAGCAAAGGAAATACCTTCTCTTCCAGCTGTCCCCATTAATCTCTCATCCTCCTTTAACCTAGATCCTATATACATACATTTTTTATCACTCTTATTTTTTCCCATCAGGCTAATCAATCCTCACTACAATGGCCTTCAAGCTGTACAGAAAATGTTCCCATAATGACAATATTTTAAAAAGAACCATGCAGAAATTTGTCACAATTTTTGAAATTCTCCCTATGTCATTATAATTTTGCTCACCACTCCTAAAGTAGAAAAAAGAGAAAGTCCTACTTCTTTACACTTTGCCCCCTCTATTTTGATATAACTCTCTCCTGGGAAGAACCGTCTAAGAGGAAAGGCCCAGAGAGGCTTAGAGAGAATTGGAAAAGATCATCTGGACAAAGAATAAAGCTATATTTCTTAAAATTTTCTGACATATTTTATGATATTTAGCAAGTAAGTTTATACTGAAGCCTATAGGCAAGAAGAAATATGAATGAATTTAAATATTGAACCTTGAACACCATGTGAATGAATTTTCCCTTGTGTAAATATATTAAGCCTCTAGGGCTAGATACCATTGAATATAGTGTGTGAGTAAGTTCTGAACTAAACATACAAATATTCTAAAGGCACTAGAGGCACTCCAACTAAAAAGAACATTTTTATACTCTTGCTAGTAGTGCATTCATATCCCAAAAGGCCTGAACCCAAAGGAAAATATTAATGTATCTGCCCAAGGGGTCTCATGAGATAGCAGGCAAAATTGTAGTTACTGTACACTGTGTATTCCACTTATAGGAGTAAAGGATGATTACAGAAACAGAGGAATGGGAAAATGGGTAATTTGAAGTGTTACTATCACATCAAAAACAAGAAGGCTGTTAGTTGTGTTTTAGGTTCAGTCCCAATTATTTCAATTGGAAAATCAGTGTTTATGTGTTGAAATGCAGCCATGATTAAAGGGTTATTCAACTCACTGCTCTGGCCTTGGCAAGGGAAATTGGTGCTTACATTTGGGGAAATTCCTCAAGCTTTTTCCTGTCTGTGTCAAAATGGTTGAAAATATTAGTTCGAATGAAGGATTCTCTGAATTCCACTGGTAACTAGAATTGAAGCTATACTTAATAGTGATCCATTCCTTCCTGGGTAACCCTCCGCCCTCCAAAAATATATGTGTATGTATAAACATATATACTTGATGAGGATATAAGCATGAGCACAGCACCAAGTTTAGAGAGCTGGGTGAATAAAAGAAAGTAAGAATGATCCTACAGATTCCTGCTACCCATTTTGCATTGCTACCTGAAAAGCCCTTTAAGTATGGTCCAGGAAATGGTTAGCAGTGGAATTCAGGGAATCTTTTATCTAAACAACCTTTAAAGAATTGTAATAAACCACAGAAGTGCATTATAGCCCCATTTTATATATGGAGAAGATGAGGCACAAAGTGAAATGGAACCTTGCCCAACATTCACACCTAGACATAGTTAAAACCAGTACTGAGGGCTGCTGAGTCTTAGTCCAGTACTGTCTCTTTTTCCTTTACAACAAAGATTCCGGCTATGAGAAGACTTTTGTCATGCGAGTGCCATACATGTAAACAATTTCAGAAATGAAGAAACAAGGGCCCAAATTGGGAAAGAGATTTCCCCAGTGTCATATAGTAAATAAAAAGAAGGACAAGGACTTGAACCCAGAGCCTCTGATTCCAGACCCAATACTGTTTCTATAGTTTTAGTCCGGGGTGATAGTAGACCTCTTATTTAGAAGCAGAGGGGACATCAGAGATCCTCTAATCAAATATCCTCATTACACAGAAGAGAAACCAAGCTAATAAATAGGAGGAGACATGCCCAAGGTCACATGGGTAACAGGATTTGAAACTAGCTTTTCTGACCCTTTCCGTGCTTTCTATTACACCTTGCCATGGTTCATGATGGGAATTTCCCATCAACATGATAGAATAGAATAAGTGCTGGTTTTGGAATCAGAAGGTCTGAGTTCAAACTTCAATTCCAACAGTAACTAATTATGTAAGATGAGGCAAGTTACTTCCCCTCTCTTTCTTTCAGCTTTCTCATTTACAAAAGAAGATGAAAGGAAAGGGGAAAAAAAATCAAGGGAAAAGAAAGGGAAGGGAGGGGAGGGAAGGGAAAAGGTAATGAAGATTTACATAACAACTACTATGTGCTAAACACTTTGCTAAGCACTTTACAAATATCTCATTTGACCAATCTGGACTAGATTATCTCTTAAATTATTTCCACTTCTGATCTATGATCCTGTAACTATTATGCCCATATTGAAGGATCCAAGAAAGAGAATGACTGCTATTGTGCTCCAAAAAGCATTTGATCAATCAATGAAGAAAAATTTGGAGGCTTAAGCTACAGATGTGCCATGTTGTGAATCTCCTTAAAATAATCCACAAAGGAATTCAGGTTTCCAGGTATGTGTTTGGAGCAGAAATTCTCCCAGTTGGGCATTGTCTTGTAGAATTCTATTTGACCTCAATCATCACAATCAATCTATCCATCAACATATATATACTGAGATGACTGAATTTTGTGTTCCTCCTCCAGTATTCTGCCTCATAGGGCTAATAAAAGAGTACCAGAATGTTAGAGTAAGAAAGGAGCTCAAATCAACTCTTACCTACTGATTCTACAGATGAGGACATCAAGGTCTCAAATCACTCAATATCACAGAATTAGTTAATATCAGAGCCTAAACTAGAATTCAGGCCTCCAGAGCAAAACTACAATGCTATTTCATCTATGCTACTCTATATGCAGCCATCCCTAACACTAAATCATAAGCCATTATCTGAGTTTACCATTAATAGTGAGCTGGTAAACATGATTAACTCTTAGTAGAGACATTTCTTAATATTACAGAATATATAAGACGAATAACTAAAAACCTCTCCCCAAAATGGAGCATACTTTTGCACAAATACACATAGTTTCATTTGTGAGAAGACTGTGAAAAGATAACATTGCTAAGTTCCAGTGGAAAGGTTCAAGCAATAAATGCTCAAAACATGGATGAATGGTGGTTGAAAACCCATTACATCTGACTGATCATAGACTCCTGACTGTCAGCCTTCTTCCCATGTGCAAAACTTGGCAAATCTAAGTTCAATTCCTTTCTGAGATACACATAAGAGCTATTTCCCTGACCCTAGCCCACTTCAACCCTTTCACCTCTTGTTCTAAGAGCAATAGTTGTATCAAAGCTACCACTGCTTCTGGAAAGGATGTGTCAAACAACTGGCCTTTAGCTTTACCCACTTTTCCTGTGATTTCCTCCACCAAAACACCCTTTCCTAGCTATCATTGCCCTGTATGTGTTATTTTTTCTTAAACATTCCCCAATGTAAGTCCCTTGAGGTCAGAAACACTCTCTTTTTGGAATTTGTGCTTCACATAGTAACAGACATGTCGTAAATACCTAATAAATAGATTTCTATTCATAAGAGAGTGAACAAGCTGTGTCACACTAAACATTACCCTTCTACCCACAACCACTAGAACTAAGGGAAATGATATCTCTGCACATAGCCAGGATATTGAAAGAAACAGATGCGTGCAAGGTGACTGAGCCCTGCAAAACCACATTTGAAGCAAATATTTATTTCAGTAACACTTTTCACTTACCTACAAAACAGATAAGATTAGTGTGACACTTCACAGATAAACGGAAATCAAATTTCACCTCTTGCAGTTGGCTTTTTCTATATATAGCTTTTTCTAAGCCAGCCTCAAGGTTCTCCTATTCTTCAGGTAGAAGCTCAACTCTCCTTTCCCCTAGTCACTTCCAAGTCCTTTTCTGAACTCACCTTTCCAGTCTCTTGCAAAATAAATACACTGGCCCTCCCTTTCAAGCAATTATTGTTGTCCTGTGCATGCAGAACATGAAGAAAGGACTAAATGTGACATCATAGGCAGCCTGTAAGAGAAAAAGAAAGAGAGAGAGAGAGAGAGAGAGAGAGAGAGAGAGAGAGAGAGAGAGAGAGAAAGAAAGAGAAAGGAAAGAAGGAAGGAAGAAGGAAGGAAGGAAGGAAGGAAGGAAGGAAGGAAGGAAGGAAGGAAGGAAGGAAGGAAGGAAGGAAGGAAGGAAGGAAGGAAAAAAAGGAAGGAAGGAAGGAAGGTAGGAAGGAAGGAAAGAAAGAAAAAGAAAGAAAAAGAAAGAAAGAAAGAAAAGAAAGAAAAGAAAGAAAGAAAGAAAGAAAGAAAGAAAGAAAGAAAGAAAGAAAAGAGAAAGAAAAAAAAAAGAAAGGAAGGAAGGAAAAGGAAGGCAGGCCGGCCTTTTAGGGAAAAATAATGTCTATACAGTAGTGAGGGATTCAAAAGGAAGATTTTGTTCAAATATGTAAGGTCTGCATCTTTCCTTCCTTAAATATGGTTGCCTCTTCCTGAGGATATATCTGTAAGCTTAAACTAAATAAATAATCAAATGAGAAGAGTTTAGTTTATTTCTGTCTCAGAAAAGAAAGGCAAATCCAAGTGGCCTAGAAGAATAAAACTCCAGAGTTATCCCATCAGGTGACCTTCCATGTCACAGAATTTCTCACAGTTAACACTGTCATTGCCTTTGCATGACCAACCTCACTACCAAAAATGGTCCCAGGAGACCTGATTCAACCATAAATAATTATTAAACTTTATCACCTTTTTTTAGTATCATAGAATTCAGGAAACATTTAATAAATGCCTATTATTCATTCTTTGATTTATTTGTTGTTGATGACGATGCAAGCAACTTTAGAAATCAGCTAGAAATCCAATCCTCTTATAACTGAGAAAATGGCAGCCTAAAGACATTAAATAACCCAAAGTTATGCAGAAAGTAAATAACAGAACCAGGATGTGAGCTGTTGCTCTGACCACCTCTCTAAAAGTTATTAATGATACATATCACTCACCTAGGAAAATGTTAGCAAGTCAAATTTTTGTTATTTGGTCTACGTTGTCTTATTTTCTGGAGAAGCAATATGAAATAGTAAGAAGTTTGAGGGCTGGATTTAGAGTCAGCAAGGCCTGGGGTTCAGGTCTTTCCTCATGTACTGACTGTTTCTTTTGGCAAGTCATTTAACTAGGCAATCCTCCCAAATGAAAAGGTACAAAGTAGAAAAGTGCTGCTGATCTGTAATTGTACAATTTCCTTCCTGAGAGCTCCCCCAAAATCAAGTTTTTTTATTTATACATATATATGTATATACATGTATACATACCTATATACATATATGTATATAGGTATGGAAAACATGTATATATACATATTTAAGTATCTCTTATCTACATCATATCTATATCTACCCACATGCAAACACACATATATATATACACACATACATATACTTATATATCTATGCACAGATATTCATATATATGTATGTATGTATATTTACAGTGATCCTAAGACCATAAAGCAAAAAAGCATTGAAAAACGTCAGAACTTAGTCTACATAGTAATGAAACAGGATATCAGCAAACTCTTAGTGAAGGAAGCACGCCCTCGCTCCCCTCAAGAAGTGGGGAACTACATTGGTGCAGAAGGAGACATCTGTTGTCAGGCGTGACCAATGTGTTGATTTGTTTTGCTCGACAAAATTTTTTTGCTGTTGTAAGGGAGGTTCCTATGGGAGGAGTTAAGGGAAGGAGTCATTGAAAAATGAGTAAAAAATAAGTGTCAATAAAACATTTACTTTTTTGCAAAGTTATTCTGTTTTATCCCATGGCACATTCTAAATTTTATGCCTGGAAGCCCTGAAGAACAAAGTGTTTGTTGTAGGGTAGGGCATTTTCTGTAAAGAAAATTAGAATAATTGCCCTCAGTTCCATCCTTTTCTGGTGACCCAGGGCAGTTCAAGGAGGAGAGTTGTTTGTAAACTGTAAAGCTATGGATGCATGTGTGTGTGTGTGTCCTCGTGTAGTTGCTTGGCACTCACAGTGATAAGAATGTCACATTCGCTGGCTTTTAACGCTTGACAAACGTGCAGTGTTCAGCTGGGTTGTGATGTACATGCTCTGTCTCCAAAAGTGCAGGAGTGTTTGGCTGGGGGCAGAAGTCATCCCTCTGAAATCTCTTGCACTTCCAGCTATTCTACAGGGTAAGAAGACAAGAACCCATGGAGCCAAAACTGATAACTTGTACTTCTTCAGCAAATGCAAAAAACTGAGCTTAGCAGCTTCTTGAGAAAGATGTGTTAAAACTCAATTACCAGAATGCTTCTGCCATTGACTTTACCCCAGGGATGCTTCTTTCTGATCAGGCCCTACCTGGTCTCTAAAAGTATTTGGAATCCTCTGCATCACATCTCATTCCCATAAGCCCTTGCATCCAAAGCCTTGCCCTGAAATAGGTTTGCTCATTTTTACTTGCCCTGTTACTTGCCCCAGGCACATTTCCTGGATCCTGGCTCCTAGGGTCAGAAGGGGTAATTAGAGCTGCTGGTGACTCCCCATTTCCAGGTGCTAGATTTGGATAGATACCACTTCTCCCTAACAGTGAGAACTCAACATACCCTCATACACATGGTGATAAACGTTAGCAGTAGCTTCCAAATCAGATCCATCTCCACGACTGTCTTTCTTTCCCAATGGGGTAGGCAAGATAGACCCTCAGTTAAACTGAAAGAGACAAGTTTCTTTTAAGTGCCTTTCCGTCCATCTCTCCTTTCTACATCTCATTCCTCTCAGGAAATACTCCTCCTGACCTTGCACCAGAAACTTAAGAGTCCAGATTCTGCTCAAGCTTCTCCTCCTTTACACCTTATTATCTTTACACTTCATCTCCTGCCCAATCCTGATAGAAACTCATCCAAGTCTATTCCCACTAAAGATAAAAACAAAAGTAAAGCAGTTTTTTTTTTTGCTTTCAAGAAGTTTATATTCTATAATACTACTCTCTTACCTTAGCAAGTCTGAAAGAAAATAAATTTTAATCCAATAACTAGTTAGTTTTCTCATTTGTACTTTTTTTTTGAAATTGCAATATTTGGGCTGGACATAGCAAAATGTCCCATTGGTACTCCTCCTATTTCCTGTCTAACGAAGCACTCGACTTCAGGGTGATGATAGCCTAAGGTGAACAATACTGGAAGTAATGGTGCCTAAGAAAGGTGTATGAACAAAAAGAGAAAAGGTATTTAAACCCATTAGGTTCTAAGCCCTTGGTTACCTGGTTGGTGCAGGTTACCACTAACTCCGGAAAATTCCTTCCCAGAAATATCTTTGATCAAGGACAACGCCTGAACACAAAGCAGCCTCAATGGCAAAAGGAACAGATCAATTGACGAACCCTTTAAATTCACTGTGTCCTCCTGGGGATATGATACTGTTAAGGTCAAATGAAGTCACCTTCCCCAACAGGAGCCTCAGAAACTTTAATCATCACCTTCCCAGATAGGCCACAGTTGTGGAAAGAGAAGTCATTAGACCAGTTAAGCAATTACTGGCAGACAAGGGCACAAACACAGGACATCATCCAGCAAAACAAAGGAGGGAGGGGAAGTGAGGGAGGAGGGGAGTAAATAAGAGAATCTCTTTTCCTTAAGGAAGGAGACTTTTCCAGATAAAAGGTTCAAAAAAAAAAAGGAGGCTTTTCAGAACATTTTAATTTCTAGCCTCATTCCCAAACATTCATCCACAACGTGGTAATTATCTAAGGTTCTTGTTCTAGATTTCCGAAGTTTCCTACTAGACTAGAAGATTGAACTAGAAGAAGTTCAGCACTAAGACTGGTAAATAAAGCAGTCCCTATTTAAGTGTAACTAGGAGGACACCAATGAAAAACTTCCTACGCAAGAAGCTCTCCCCCAGACTGCCTCAATGTCTGAAATTATGTCATCTGAGATTCAATCTTTGAATTAAAACTTTGCCCCCTGGTGAAGTACAAATGCCCCTTGGAGCAAAAATTCATAAAGCTGCAGAATGAATTAATGCATTGAAAGATTAGCAAACCATCACCCAGAAAACACATGAGATAAAGGACGAGTAAGGTCTGATGCAGGGGAGAGGGAAGGATAGCCCCTCATGGAGGACTCTGGACTGGCATCTAGTAGTATAAAAGTACCACGTATGGAGAACAAGGAGGATGGGGCTGGAGAAGAAGGAAAGAAAGTGGTACAGAAAAAGAAAGATGCCCAAAACAAACTGTCAGCTTCACAGTTATGCTGAGGTCTGCCTTGTCAATTTATATGGTGCCTGATATAGCGCTGATACTAAATGTTAGATGAATTAAAAAATTAAAAATTATAATAAATAAAATAAAAATTTTTTAAAACTAAAAAATTATAATTAATTAATTAATTAATTAAATTTTATACTTGCTACAATTCCCAGAAACTCATATGTCCTATCTAGGACCATGTACAATATAAATAACTCTAAATTTAAAGTTAGGAGCCTGGGGTTCAAGTATCAGTTCTGCTACTAAATATCTGGGTGACCCTGAACAAAACAGCCAGTCTCTCTGGTTCTTGGTTTCATTATCTTTAATACAAGATTGGACTAGGTTCTTTCTAACGCTGAAATTTTATGGTTTGATGAATCACTTGAGGGTTCCCATACTTTGTCATAGGGGAACACAAAGAAATAAAGGAACAAACATTCACAGGGTTCAAAGGGTACCCTAAGATGCACAGACAAGGCCTGGGGTAAAAAGTTGAAACGACACTAAACAGTATGTGACTTTAAGTTGTATTTTTCCAGCCTTTCTAATGGAAACTTCTAACACATGGCACCTATGTTACAATGTTTGCATATCACAACTTTGCAGGGTTAAGATCTGTACCCAAAAACAAAAACAAATAAAACTCCTGGCTTGGTACCATCACAGCAATACCCAAGATTCCAGATCAAGTTGAGTCCTGCATGGAGAATAATATCACTTGTTAACTTGGCTTTGAGTCAGCAACAGAGAGAGTTCATGATTCATATTAACATTATTTGGAGAAAGAGTCACCAAGGCACTATCCAGTCAAAAGGTGCTCAGACACTTTCCTCCAGACCAATTGAGAAATCTCCCCTTCCCTTCTCCCCTCCTACTAGACCCCACTCTATTTACCCTGAGAGTTATTTGCTCTATCATGTAAATATAATTAAAGAGAACATTCCATTCCCTAAGCACTCTGATTAAGTGAAATTTCAATTTTTTTCTGTTTCATTTACCAACAAATGAGTACATTGTCTGCACTGAATGAGAAAGTTTACAAATTAGGAGCTTCCTACATTGATAAAATCATGAGTTCAAATTTTCTCCCCATCAAAATTAAGAAAGGAAAACAGGATATGTAAATAGACATATAATGTAATGTTTCTACATTCAGAATTGTTTCTTTCTCAACAATAAGCACATCAGTTAAAAAAAATCATTCTGCTTTCTCTAAGTAAAAAATAAAATATAAAATTTCAAGAGACAAAAAGTTAAATGGATATTTTTGAGGCTGCATTTGTACATTCTATATTTGACTCTAAGGAATAAACTTTTCTGAAAAACAAAAAGATAAATGATATAAATGGATTCTAGGGAGGCAGAGAGTTCTTAATATTTACATGATGTAACATCTTGGTCCAAGGACACCATAAGTAGTTCCATTTTCTTTGATATTTGTAAGAAGGTAGTATTATCTCCTTCCATGATTCTCCTATAGGGACGATAGATAGATGGATGGATGGATGCCAGTATTTCTGCCCTGTACAATGATTCATTTAGCTAATAGCCCAAATGTAAATTCAAAGTTTTAATGAAGACATATTTCAATGGAAGGCTCAGATAAAAGAATTCATAAGATTTGTTCTTCCCTACCAATGTGGCCAAAGCAACATAATGATTCAATTCAATTCAAGAAAAATGCATTAGGTGTGTATTATGTGTAAGGTACTGTATTCATTCCTGGGGGTGCCAGGGCAAACATGAAACAGGATGTAATATGAATATAAGTAGCAAATTCACAGTCTGTAAATATTAATAGAAAAGGAGGAAAAGCTGAAAATAGGAAGAATCAGAGTCAGGGATATGAAGTGGGACCTGAGCTTTGTTTTGAGAGGATTCTATGAGGCAAAGCCTGAGAAAGGGTTATCTGACACGGGGCTAACTTGAGGCATCATTTATGTGAAATAAGAGAGGGAGTAAGTAGCACATTGTATATGGGGAAGAGCTAAAGAGAGGTAATAAAAAAATAAGATTGAATAAGTAGGTGGGAGCCAGAGAGTAGAGAGTTTCAAATTCCTGACTGAGGAGTTTATATGATCAAAGTCTTTGCAAATGTAATTATATAGTCATGAACATTTTGCAAACATCAATCTGAACTGAATTTTACCTTCAATCAGCCTTTTCCTTTAAGACTTGGCAAAAGGATTGGCATCAATTTCAAGTTACTGCATCAAAAAGCATTCCCTTCCTTTCAACTCTTTGGCTGGTATAACTATTTTACATGAGATTCAAAATAGAGAAAAGTCTTTATGACCCACAATTATGATATACAAATCAGATTTTTCCAAAGCATTGGCTACTCACATCTTAATAGAATTAAATTTAAGAATTGTTTGGGGAATCTTGATACTCTAAAGCAGTAATATGAAGTGTATCCAGATAGTTCAAAAGAGCTAATTCATCACCTAAAGGCTTGATTCACTCTGAATCAGGCTTTCTGTTATTAAAGAAAATAACCTTGAAGCCCTACTGTACTACCTTCTTTCTACAATACTAAAGCTTGGTGAATAGATAAAGCCAAGTATTCAAATATAGACTATAACAAGAAAAGGTGATTTAGACCAGGAGTGCGACTTAGAAAGTCAATTGTATCTAATAGATTGTAATCTAGATAGACAATTGTAATCTAATAGGAGGAAAAACAGCTGTCATAACACTCCTTATAGTTTACTTGACTGTCAAGCTTATTGGATATTAAATGCAAGATCTTTCTTCCCAAATTCTACAATATAGCCAAATCAACCTTTTTTTCTATTTCTCACACATGATGCTTCATCTCCATGCCTTTGGAATGGCTGATGTCCATAAATGGAATGCACCCCCTCTTCAATTCTGTAATACTAAGCCCTTCCTTCATTCAAGACTCAACCTAAGGGCCAGCTAGTTGGTATAATAGAGCACTACCCCAGAAGTCAGGAGGACCTGAATTTAAATCTAGTCTCAGACACTTAATACTTCCTAGCTGTGTGACCCTGGGCAAGTCACTTAATCCCAATTGCCTCAGCAAAAAAAAAAAAAAAAAGATAATCCAAGTAACACATTTTACGCAAAGCTTTTCTCCTCAATGTTGTTGCCCTCTCTCTCAAAATACCTTCATATTTATTTTCTAATTATTCTGCATATTGTTATACATACACGTATATATAGGTGTGTATGTTGTCTTTCTCAAAAAAATATAAGTTCTTTGAAAACAGGAAGAGTTTTATTTTTATTTTTTTAATTTTCATACCTAGAATGATGTCCAGCAAAGTAACTACTTATAAATTCTTGTTGACTGATTGATTACTGAACTAGAAAAGTACTCCTGAGATGTGTGGAAGAGTGGGCAGAGCACTGGCCTCTAGAGCCAGAGGCAGGCTGGGCACTGTTGTCTATTATGTGACTCTGGGAAAGTTGTTCCATTCTCTCCTGGACCTCACTTTTCCTCTATGAAATACAGTCATCCCACTGGACCATTTTGGTTCCTCTCGTTCTTTCCTCCAACTGACTGACTGAAGAGTTTATATGATCAAAGTCTTTGCAAATGTAATGGGGGGGGGGGGGTGGCTATCATTGCTACCCAGTGGTTTAATGTGAAATGAAGGGGTTGAACAGAATGGCTTCTGAAGTCCCATCTAGTTTTAAATTTATGATGTTGTGAATGGAATGATCATTGAATTGAGCTGGCTTTCCACTAGCAAGGACTAGAGAGTCTATATGAAGCAAGCGCCTTTTCTTCATCTTCACTGTACTTCACTGTACAAGATAAAGGTCCTTTGTTTAATACCATCAATGCCATCATAATTCCCCAGCAAGAGTTCTTTTTTTATTTCAAGGAAACAAAAAAAAATTGATCTTCTATCAGGAAAGATTGAGATTCATGAGTAATAAAAATGAAAACTTGGCGCAGATTAGATTCTTCCACTGGAGTCCTAGAATAGCTGAACTTCTGATGTTAGAGGAAGTCTCATAATGGGGTCAAAATGATAAATGTGTCCTCAGAATCCTACCAGGACAAGTGTGAAATATCCCATGGATCTCTTTATTGAGAGTTAGTATAGTATAGTGGATTAAAAACTATAGAGTCAGGATGATTTTTAATTTATTTCTGAGAAATTTCAGTTGTGTCTGTTTCTGTAACTGCATTTGAGCTTTTCTTGGCAAAGATGCTGGAGAGGTTTACCATTTTCTTTTCCAATTGATTTTACATCTAAGGACACTGAGGAAAATCAGATTAAGCGATTTTCCCAGGGTTACTCAGCCAGTAAGTAAGTGTCTGAGGCCCCAGTGCTAAGCCCAGTACTCTATCTGCTCTATCCATTGCATCAAGGAGTTGAATTAAGAGTCTAGATGAAATAGGTTCAAATCCTGTTTCAGATCCTTACTAGCTCTGTGTCCATGGACAAGTCACCCCTTCTCAATCTGTTTCCTCCTCTATAAAATGGGGATAATGAGAGTACTCATTTCATAGGACAGTTGTGAGCATCAGAAGAGCTAATATACGTAAAGCACTTTGCAAATCTTAGAGTACTAAATAAATTTCATTATTGTTGCTATTGTTATCATTACTATCATCATTCATGATAGTATATCAGAAGAAGAGAAAGAAAAAGCAGAGTGTTCCCTTTCCCAGATAGCCCAGATATGGACTTGAAGCTCCTAATCAGCTCTTAAAGACTGTACCACAAAGGAGAGTTTATGTCCTGAACAAAGAGAATAAATAACAGAATTGACTGAATGGCTCTGTAGATAGAGTCAGGTCCCTTCTAATTTCAAGTTCACTCACTCTATGAATAAGCCTCTTATTCTTTTTAGTTGTCACTTCTCTGCAAAAATTCTCATTCAATTTTAAAGCTAGGTCATATACTACTTCTCAATATGTGGATAATAAGAAATGAAAGGATTCCTAATTAATAGGAAGTACCTGAACTCATATTTTAAATGTGAATCGGTAATTGGTCCGATTTTTTTTCTTATCCTCATAAAAAGGACAATATTGTTATTTAATATAAAATGGTCACACAAGTACAACATTCAGGCCCAATTTCTTTTCACCAGCCTCTCTTAGTCTCTTATCCTATGCCATACAATGTCTCTCCCTTCCCTACTATATCCCCAACCTACACACACCCTTTGTTCAAATACTATAAAGAGTTTAATGGCAAAAACCAGGAAATTCCCAAGTTCAGGCTGATACTATATAACTCACAGCTTTAAAAAATATATATACAAAGCCAACACATTGCCAGGAATCAAGACAACTTCAATCTTACCTGTGAATTTCCCGAGTATCCTCAGCTCTTCAGAGTTTTCATGAATAACTAGTCTTAAGTACTTAATTTTGGAATGATCAAAAACATAGAAGATTATGAAAGTTTAGGAAATCCACCTTTCTTAACTTCTAGTGACTCTAGACCTCTTCTTTTTGAGCCTTAAAAAAATTGGCATATAAAGGACTTGTATTGCATATATTCTATAAACATTCATTGAACTAAATATTTAAATTGAAACCTATTCATTTATACATATAAATTTCAAAATGTTGATAAGAAGAATCTGGTCAGTTCTTTGAGCTCTTTTTCTCATAGAATGGTAGGTAGTCTCAGAGCCACAAGTATTAAATGGTGAAGAACTTTGATTGTCTCTTCTTGATATGTTGATGGTTCTATGGAATGATTAAAATTTCCCCATAGGGAAAGCTCTAATTGGTTCAAAACAGTGTAGATGTGAACCATACATTTATAAGAAAAAGAGCTGGGAACCATTGGGGGGAAGGAGGGGCAGGAAACACATAGGTGAGCACTAAGAGGAGCCAAATCAGAGCGACTGAACTGAGAGGGGAGGTCTGGATCCCAAAGGAACCAAAACCTTCCTCCTTCCATAGGAAACATTTCCATCTCCAATTCCATTCCATTCTCAGAGAGGACAGCCACGGAGAGGGTTATAGCAGAGCTCTCCAGACCAAGAGATAGCAATAGCCAGTGGGTAGTGATAGAATGATTGATGAGAGTTCCTGGACCCAGTTGTGAAGAGACAATGGGAGATCCTTGATGGAAGCTGTGAAGAAGGGAATTACATGACAAAGTGGTGAGCATTCCTGTATCTCGGTGTTTTGTAGACAAAAAGCAAGAGTTCCCAGAGTAAAGGCTGAGCACATAGCCCCAAAACTAAAGGAACTCAAAGAGACTGAATTACAATGTAGAGGAGCAAAAAACAGTTCTTTTTTCTCTTCTGCCATGAGTTTGTAGAGAGCATACATTTGAATAGAAGTTGGGTGCTTCTCCAGTAACCTCAGTACAATAAAGCAAGAAGCCTGTCAAGGTCCCTGGGGTAGAAAATAGGATCAAGTAAAAAGAAGAGGGGTATCTCAAGCTTATGGACTTGAACGTTTTGTGTTTCTCCGCATTGCTTATGGGCACCTAGGAGTTCTTTGTGGGATTTTTGCCTTCTGTCTGTAAATAAAGACTGTCGCGTGTTCAATATCATATGCTTGAATATCTGTATAAGAGCCAAGACCCTTTTCTTACATCTGTCAAATCATATAGAAAAGTGATATTCTGAAGTTCCATGAGGTAGCTCTGGGTATAAACAAAATGAGCCAAAGAGAGATGATTTTTGAGAGATCTACAAGGTTAAAACCAGTTCATATGAGTCCAGAACTTAGGATACTGATGCATAGATTATATAATTTTAATGTGAGTAT
Organism: Antechinus flavipes; assembly: GCF_016432865.1. Taxonomy (NCBI): domain Eukaryota; kingdom Metazoa; phylum Chordata; class Mammalia; order Dasyuromorphia; family Dasyuridae; genus Antechinus; species Antechinus flavipes. The sequence continues at coordinate 84,768,900 of NC_067402.1, forward strand.
ATGCATACATAAAAAAAGATATAGCAAGTTTTCCTGCTAAAGAAGAAAATTAACTACCTGTTAACTATGTGACAAATATATACATATTAATAATGATTTCAAAATAATATCATTGGCAATAATAAAAATAATAATAATGAATCTCTAATACTTCATCATTATTACTTCTGATTTGCTGTACTATCTATTTCACATGTGATTAAGTAGAAAAAACAAAATTAAATACAGAAGGAGGGTGGAAATAATCTGTCTGATTTATACTTCACACAGGAAATCTTAGGGGAAAAAAGAGTGTAAAGGTGACAGTTTTATTTTCTGAATGAATGATATATATAGATATAAATGAAGAAGGAAGGAAGGAAGGAAGGAAGGAAGGAAGGAAGGAAGGAAGGAAGGAAGGAAGGAAGGAAGGAAGGAAGGAAGGAAGGAAGGAAGGAAAGAAGGAAGGAAGGAAGGAAGGAGAAGAAAGGAAGGAAGAAGGAGAAGGAAGGAAGGAAAGAAGGAGAAGGAAGGGAAGGAGGGAGGGAAGGAGGGAGGAAAGGAGGAAAGAAAGGAGGGAGGAAAGGAGGAGTAAAGGGAGGGAGAAAAGGAGGGAAGGAAGGAAGGAAGGAAGGAGGAAGGAAGGAAGGAAGGAAGGAAGGAAGGAAGGAAGGAAAATGAGGAAAGGGAAGGAGGAAAGGAAGGGAGGTAGAAAAGGATGGGAAATAGAAAAGGAAGGGAGGAAGGAAGGAAGAGAGGGAAGAAGAGAGAGAAATGAGGGAAGGAAGGAGAAAAGGAAGAAAGGAAGGAAGGAGAGGAAGATGGTGAGAAAGAGGGAAGATTTTATGACATAACTATCAAAATATCAGGACAGCTTTAATTTTCAAAATAAATAGTTTAGAGCCTTCAAGTTATATCTTGGTGACACTGTGACTCAAGAGAAAGGACTCGATTTCTCTATTGTCCACAGGCCAGCCTAGCTAAGCACAAAGAAATTTACCAACAACAAGATGACCACTTGGTGAGGAATTCTTTGACCATGCTAACCAATGAAACAAATAAAAATACAAACTTGACCTCAATCTTTTGTCTTTAAATCCAGGATTAATAGATTCCAACATATATTAATCTGTCGAGAACATTTTTCAATGTTCCTCTACCATAGCATTAAAGGATATATAATATTGGTCTTAACTACTCATGCATTTTAACTCTATATGTTAATCCATAAAAGATAATTCAACATCTCCTTTGTTCATCATCATTTAATAAATCAACAGGTCTGTTTCAGTTGAATTGATGTAATGGCATTTATGAGTATTACCAAAATCATGCCCACTTAACTGATGCAATTAAGACATACCTTGCTCTTATTTTAATAACATATTGACTTGTGAGAATTTATTTCTTTTCAGAGTAACTGATAAAAATAGTTGATATCGTAGCCATTCAATGTCCTTGCATTTAAAAAATAGTCTTTTATTCTTCTTTATATCCATATCTATCCTGGAAGAAGATAGTGAACTGTCTCAGTTACAAAGTTTTTCAGGTACTAGGCAAGTATAACTCAGATCCAGAAGATGCCCATTAAATCAAAGTTTCATTGAATTTTGGGCACTGATTTTACATGTCATCTAGTAAAGTGGTTCATTTATAACAAAAATGTTAACAATGATATAAAACAGAATGGAATGGAAAAGCAGAGTAATAGAGACTGCCTCTAGAACTAAGTTCCAGTTAAGGAATAAAAATTGGAAAAATAAGCAAATATAAGAAAATCACCCATCATTATACCTTTCTGAATGTATGCCTATGTGTTCAGAAATTCCACCCAAAAAATTCCAAATTAGGTGAGAGTAATTCCCAAATAATTTACAAACACAGACTCAAAGAAAAAAATTCCAAAATAACTACATCAATACCTATAAGAAATGAAGCAAGAGATTAATGTAGAAAGTAGGAAATAGAATAAACACCTTAAATAAACACCTTAAAACAGAAGTAGTTAAGAACTTAATCATGGGAAGTCCTGGGAATACAAATGGAAATGCCAGACACACGTTCACATTGTGATAAAAAGATCACATTCGAAGTGGAGAAGGAAACATAAATTCAGCAGTGAGGCAGACAGAAAATTTGGATGTTCATAAGGATATAACAGCAAGCTAAATATCAAGACTCAGGGATCTTTATAGTTCAGTAGCAGGGCAAATGGTGGTGGTCAGGGATTTGGAAAGCCCAATGGCAAGGCAAATGATAAGGTCCAATTATCCCTAGAGTCCGGCTCCATCTTATCAGAAACATCATAGTTGGTGATTCCCTGCTAATTAAAGTAGTGTGAAAGGCTATTTTACACCATGGGGATGTGATAGAGGCTAAAGCCTACCACCATTGGAATAGAAGATTCTTGTAGAATCTGACCCAGGGTGGTCCTGAAGCCTTGAAAAAAGGATTATGAACTGGCCTAATCAGCTTCACCAGTAAGAGCTCTTACTAATTGGCTCTGGATAGGTATGAATTAGGTTAGGATTTCCCCAGCAGTATTGGTCACTGTATGAGCATCACCCATTTAGAGTGACCACTAATTGATGTAGTTAACTTAATCCAAAGATAATATAAGACAATAGACTATCAAGGGCCAAATTATGTGGTTCAAAAGTAAGTACAAAAGAAATAAACAGAATGAGAAAAACAATAGAGTTTCAAGCATAAATTGGATCAGTACTTTCCCAGGCAATCACCCTAGACTACCTATACCCTCCTCCCTTCCCCACTTTGATCTTCTGGTGAACCCTCTCAACTTTATTCTACCTACTTTTCTTAAGTTTCTTGTATACTTATCCTACAGAGGTCCTTGTATTGTCAAGTATCAACCTTGGATTATTTCTACCATCTGTTGTTTTTACTTTTACAAAATGCTCCTGAACAATGTTGGAGGAAATAATAAAACTTTGGCGAGTCCCCTACAAATTTATGTTATATAATTTCAATTAAGTCCTCACTGCAGCAAGGCAGGGTTTTTTTAGGTTGTATATATATATATATATATATATATATATATATATATATATATATATATATATATATATATACCTCACATCTCCCTATTTGATTTACTATCCTACTTAGTTCAGAAACTTTTTTAAATCTTTTCAACCCTCCTCAAACTTCCATGACTCAACATTCTCCAGTTCTCTCAGCTGAAAACATTGCTACATATTTCACTGAAAAAAAATTGAGACCATCCTCTAAGAGTTTCCTCTTTTCTCCTTTTCCTCATCTCATCACTCAGTTACTTTTCAATACTTTCTCTTCCCTCACTCCTATTTCACAAAGAAAAAATGGTCCTTTTCCTTGCCACAGAAAACCTCTTTATATGACCAAGTAATTCTACTCCATTCTATCTTCTCCAACAGGTTAACCCTCTGTTATCCCCATGCTCTCACTAATCTTCATATGCTCCCTGTCTATTCCCAACTGTTCACAAACATGCTCAAGTCTCCCCTTTTGTAAAAAACCAAAACAGACAAACAAAAATCCCTCACTTAATCTATCCAGCCTTATAATCTATCATCTTCTATCTCTTCTTCCTTTTTTGGCTAAAGTCTATGAAAAATCCATCTTTACCTAATGCCTTCACTTCTTTTTCTCTTATTCTCTTTACTCTGTAGTCTGGCTTAGTTCATCATTCAATTGAAACTACTCTTTCCAAAGTTACCAAAGATTTCTGAATCACAAAATTGAAGGATTTTTCTCAATCGTCATCTTTTTTGACCTCTGGTATCATCAATAACCCTCTGTCACCTGGCAGTCTTTAGCACTGTCAATTGTCCTCTTCTCCTTGAAACTCTCTTCTCTAGGTTCTTGGGACACTGATCTCTCCTGACTTGCATTCTACCTTTCTGACTGTACTTTTCTCAGGTTCATTCATCCAAGTCATGCCCACAGAACGAGAAGAATAATTTATATAATTATGCAAAAAATCATTTATACCACATCTATAAGCAACATGGTAAAAACAAATAACTTTTAAAATTCTTAAGTTTTTAAAACTTATTTGTTTTTACCATGTTGCTTAATTAATTACAGTTTCAAAAAACCTAAAACAAAACATGCTGTCCACCTTCTGACAGAGAGGTGATAGGCTCAAGGTACAAATGGAGACATCTTTTTTTTTTTTTTTTTTTTTTTATGTGGCCAATGTAATCACGGTTTCAAAGAACCTAAAATGAAACATGCTATCCACCTTCTGACAGAGAGGTGATAGGTTCAAGGTACAAATGGAGATATCTTTTTTTTAATGTGTCCAATGTAAGAGTTTGCTTTACTTAACTATGTATAATTGTTACAAAGTTTTCTCTCTTTTTTAATGAGTAGATAAGAAGAAAAGAAAATAGATTTTTATTCATTGAAAGTTTAATTTTAAATAATTTTAATATCAGAATGGACTCAAATTCCCAGAGCAGTAACCCAACTCACCTACTCTTTCCAGATAAACCTACATCCTTCCAGATGCCTCAGTTTTTTATCTACTGTGGCTTTGCTGAGTTAGTTTGGATCTACCCAACTAAAAGGAAATACCCAGACTGAATTAAGTTTAAATCTGTAAGATAAGGATTGGCGTGTCTTAAATGGACTTTGAGATAGTCTATGCTCAATCTCCATCACAGAAATTTCTGACTCCCCAATAAGAAATTGTGTAGGATCGTGGAATTTTTTAATTAAAATGATCTCAGAAATATCATGTTATCTAGTCTAACTCTCTCATTTTAGCCATGAGGAAACTGAGGTTGAGAAAGTTAAAATGATTCCCTCAGAGTTGCATGACTCAATTAAGTTTCAAGAATGGTTTCAAGACCTTTTAAGAAAAATCTGGTTTAACTTTCATGGAGTCAGGAGTTTAGAATATTGTTCCCTCCTCTTTCTGATCTATCAGACCAATCTAATTCTATTTTGGATTATAGCTAATTTGTGGGCATATAAATTCCATGGGAGAAGGATAATATTTTTTCTATCTACCTTCAGGAAAGTCTGAGCACATATTAGACAATCAATAAATGTTTGTTGAGTTTAGGATGGACTTAGAACTCAGTTCTGAATTTGGATGATTTTGGCAAGTCATCTTTCCCTCTGTTCATGTTCTCTCTTCAGAAAAATAAGTGTTACATATTCTCTGAAACAAGGTATATTGCTAAATTGCACAGAACATTTTGTTGAAGTCTAGGTCTTATAGTTCATCTGCAACTTCATATGATCATAAATTTAGAGCTTATCATTTTCAAATGACACATAAAGAAAGTGAAGCTCAGAAACATTGAAAGACTTGAGCAGTGTTATATAAGTAGCAACAAACAAATATAATATTAAAATCCAAGTCTCCTGACCCAAAATCCAGTCCTCTGAATCCTGAAGTTAGCTGCTTCCTGACTAGCATTTCTAATATTTCCCTAAATGTAGTTTTATAGAAATAAGTCCCTTTTATTTCTTTTAGAACCATACTAGCCTTCCTAACGTTCAGTTCAGGGAGACAGCAGCCATTGTGGTTTTTTGCAAATAAAATATACAAAAGAAAAAGTAAATGAGTGTTACCAAGTTATTTGTATCAGTCTGAGTAGAAGGGGAATAAGAGATACTTTCTCATTTCTATCCTTGCCTGAACAAGAATCTCTTCTACAAAACATCTGTGTTGTTTCCTCCTAACAGAATATAAGTTCTTTGAAGACAAAGACTATTTTCATTTTTGTCTACACTCCTGACACCTGACAGTGCCAAGCATATTATAGAAACTGATTCAATGTTTGTTGAACAGATTACATATCCTTTTAATTTACATACTAGATGGCTCCTGGGATCAGGTAGAATGAATGAACATAAGAAAGCATTTTTCCTGTGAGCAACTGAGTGAACTGAAGCCCCTTGCTCCAGCTGCCTCATCTTCTCTTGAGTTCCATTCCCTGCCCCCACCCTCACCCCACAATACATGTAAGAACTGTCTCACAGATGCAAAGAGGTGTTTTCCCCAGGAGCCAAAAATAAAGTTCCTTGATGCAAAATACTAAACTGAGATGCAATGATACTATTTCCAGGCAAGATCACAGGATGAACCAACCCCAAGAGTTCACTTAAAAAGCTATCTCCTAATTTCCCAAGGAACAGTTTTATCACTTTGTAGTTGAGAGTATATATTTCTTTTCCAAACAGGAACTGTTGATGAATGGAGAATGGCAGAGGTTTGTGGAATTTCAAACCTGAAGATGATTGCTAAGGCTAAAAATAATTCAGCCTTGTTTTAGTCAAGGAAGACTTGATGAGGGATAAAGGGGAAGAAATTGTCTCCTCTGGCTGGATCTTCATGACACCAAAAAACAAAAACAAACAAAACCCAGTCCAGAATAAACAATTCATATGGCAAATTGATTGGTCAATATCATTGGGAAATTAATATTCCAGTCATAAAATTGACTTTTTTTAAACTTCAACAATTTCAAATCAAGTCAAACTACTAGAAATTTAAACTTCAATCTTAAGGGAAAATCCACTACCATGAAATAGCTTTCTCCCCAAAGATAGAGGATAAATGAAAGTGGACTATTTTGTATCACATACATAGCAAAGATAAATGCACTTTAGTTACGGTGAAAGGAAGATAGTAAGAGTATTGCATGTGCGTTTGCACATTAATAAAGTCAGGGAAATTTGTCTGCTTTCCTCTGATTAATAGCAGGAACTTGAATATTTATTGAATTAAAGAATTTTATAATGTTAGACTTGAAAAGGATTGTTCATCTAGTATAGTCCCTTCATTTTAAAACTCAGAAAACTGAGTCATTGAAAGGTAAAATGGCATCTCAAGGTTACTTGAGGTAGTAGAGGACACAGCAGGCATGGAGCCCAAGTCCTCCAACACCAAATCCAGTACAGTTTAGAAGGCATTCTATATGAATGGAATTTCTAGGGCTATTTGAGAGAAAATTTGACAGAGAAGGAGAGAACATTATTCACATGTGTTATAGTTGAGGGGAAAGCTCAGGTGTTATATAGGATAACCAGATAAAGCAGGTGGTGAGTAGGTGTACTCAATTTGAAGAGGATAGGATAGGATATATGAGAAGACTGAGGTAATCTTGGATCCCTGGCTAGAAGAACTTTCTAATAGCTGATCTTGGAATAGAGATCAACGACATGCAAAAAGCTCCTCTGAAGCTTTGGGAGAAGGGGAGGAAAAGGCAGGGAATAGCACCTTTAGGATTATTTATATATATGTATATTGTATATTATACATATAGACATACACATATGTGTGTGTGTGGAGAGAGAGAGACAGAGATGCAGAGACAGAGACACAGAGACAGAGAGATGGGGGGGAGGGATGATAGTCAGGGATGATGTGAAAGAGCCAAACTTGACAGAAGGCAAAGGACAATGTTAAAGACTTTTCAGCTCTTTGGATAAGGGATAAAAGAGCTTTTAGCTGAAGCACTAGCACAAGAGATATAAAGGTATAATAATAGAGACATGTAGAAATGAGCTACTTCCTTTCCCCATTAGTATTTAATGATCACCTAGATAGAGAGGAGGACCAAGGTTTTGGAAATCACTGACATGAACCTCCAATTCTAGCCCTATATTGCCAGTAGAGGGAAAGCACATGACTGCTTTTCTCCTAAATGGTTGGGGACATCTGATATAAATAGTAGTATAACCTTGACAAGCTAAGGGGTAACCAAGTAAGCATTCTCAATATATTCCATACAAGGACCAACTGAAAGAACAAGATACGTTCAGCCTGGAAAACTTTCTTAGTGGAGACATGATAACTGTCTTCAAGCTGTTGAAGGGCTGTCATGAAGAAGACTGATTAGATTTGTTTTACTTGGCCCTAGGCAGTAAACTAAGAGCAATGGGTGGGTGGGATTTTCAGGGAAGCAGATGTCAGATCAATATAAGGAAAACTCCTCAATGAGTGGAG